>NC_090941.1:960538050-961163050 GCF_040938575.1 Ambystoma mexicanum | reverse complement strand
AGGGGGTGTTGGAGAGCAGGTCTTTGCAGATGAGAGGTTTTTGTGTTTCTGGCAGGTCTGAAACCAGACTGATGGTCATGGAGACAACCAACAGATTCAGTGTGAAGATTAAGCTGGGAGATGGCCAGCTTTTCCAGGGGTTTGCCCAGGAAAGGAGTGATGGAGATTGGGCTGTAGTTGGCCGAGTAAGACGGGTCGGCAGATGGTTTCTTAAGAAGAGCGTGCACAAGTGAGTGCTTCAAGGAGGGAGGGGAAGACTCCACTGGCAAAGGAATAGTTGCAGACGTTGGCCAGGGCAGGAGCCAGGGAGTCAATGTGGTCCTTGATGGTTTCTGAGGTGGGGGGTGAATCTGTTTTGCCAAGACTTTCATAGATCGGACTTGTCTGGAAACCTCATCAGGGGAGAACAGGGAAAAGGCAGAGAAGGAGGGAGGAGAGGCTGCCAAAGGAGGGCCAGAGGAAGAACAAGGAGTAGAGGGAGGAAGAAGAGAGGAGGAGAGGGAGGACAGACAGGATGTCTTGAGTTTTAAAACTCTGACAGGTGGATAGGTATTGGCTTCTTCAGTTCTTTGAGGGTGATTGGCCACTGTGATACTAGGTCTACTGGTATTTCCTGGCTCCTCCTTTTGCAGGATGTGACCCGTTTCATCCATGGAGCTCTGGGTCCATCGGACAACACGGACAGGTTTGCTGTACAATGGGTAGGCATCTGGGTGGCCAATTGTAGGGTCAGTGGGTGAAGTTATCACACATGCTTCTGCAAGTGGGGAGAAAGGGAGATGAAGAATTGCCTCCCTATTTGATCAAAAGGCGGATGCTTAACCCTAAATGCATAATAAACAGGCCCCCCAGACCATAAATGTATCCAGAGTCAATCAAGTTAAGGATTAAGCCTAGATAGTACGTCCCGAAAGCTTTCCTAAAGCCCAGCCCGTGTATCATCAAGTATATTCCGTTCCTCTATGCAATTCATAAATCTAGAGTGTATATCATTCTAGAAAACAAAATGGAAGCACCATCAAGCAATGTGACTGGACAGTGACACCTAGAGATGCCGGATCTCCTTTCTTGAAAATAGGTACAACTACCCCCTTCTGAAACTCTCCGATATTCATAGTATTGACTCCCATTGCAATCATGGGAGCCCATAACCTTATCTGACTTGTATCCATGAGTCCCTCCGTCCTACCGAGGGCTCTTCAGAGGAGGATGACTAATGAGGACATTCATTAACTCAGCCATGGATATCGCTGGGAGATTTGTAAGACTTTTAAAGGAAAGCGCGTTCTCCACACCACCTATCTCTGTTACCTGGGAGTTAGCGCCAGCGTACAAGTCGGAAACGAATTCTAGCTACACAACAGGATTAACATACACCTTACTATCACATAAATAGGGTCCATCAGTTTCCCTGACTTATTGGCCACAGGTTTTTAAAACAATTTGTATTTAATTAATCTGCCTTATTAATAAAGCAACCCCATTTCCCCTTATTTAATTTCTTCCTTCTTGTCTGCAGCTCTTCTCTCAAGTCTTTCCTTACAAGGCTTCCCTTCCTTATATTTAGTGGATGCCCCGTAAGAGCTATGACTAACGGCCTTGTAGGCCTTGTTAAGCAACATCTGCTTACCCTCCTAGACAGACTGCTGTGTTGGCACTATCCCGCTGTACGGAGAAAGCCACAATTCTAGGAAAGCCCTTGACTGCAGCAGAGGAAGGGGTCCTGCAATTCTTCAGTGCCTCTTTTCCCTTCTGATGTTTTCCACGTAATAATAATGGCAGTGCCGTTTAATAGTTATCCCATGATTTGCCATCTTGCATTGATCAATTCGGTTACATGTTATTCTACTGATTGGAGAACACCGGATTGACTATTTAACTAAACGGAAATAATTGTCAAAAAATATCGAGCAACCCTTTTCACCCAGGACAATAGCTACATGCAATCCAGATCTATAGTATTAGCCTGCCATCTAGTGGCCGTTTTATTAATGCGAATACAGAGTTGTGTTTGTAAAACGTTACTGTACTAACCCAAAATACGTTCCACCAACAAGAGCTAGTTTACATATCTTTAAATGGGGGCTACCCCCGAACCTCCCTTTGCTCTTCTAGCCCTGTAGCCTCTATTTCCCACTCCCATTCATATATTTTTATAATTTTATTCTCATTATGCTTTTAAAATGAATACAACGTACACCTGCATTTCAACATTCCTACCTGCAATGTGATATTCAAACCTCGATTCGATTTTTTATACGCACTATATTAAATATATGTGTTATAATGACACCATCTATCACTGACTCTTATTTTTTCCAGCAACATTATCACTGGTCACCATCAGCTCTATGGGGGACATAATGTGCAGTAATGTTGTCATGATCACTAGCCATCCTTACTTTGAATGATCTAACTAAATCCTGACACTTTAATGGGATTAACATGTAACCAATAAACTAATCTGCCCTTCACTATTAAATCTACATTACCGCGGGATGTGAAGGCTAAGCCTTGTTAGGGCTGAGGCGGCCGGGTCCGAGATCCCCACAGACATCTGATGTCCGATCTTGACCCGGCAAGAGCCGGCCCATTGACCAGCACTGGTGGAGTAAGAGAGGGGTGCCCAGTGTTGATTTTACAGGTTTGCCAGGGATAACCCATGACATGTGGGGGCACATTCACTGTCACCCTAACTCTGTAGGGGACTGAAGAGTGCTATAAGAGGCTCATGTCTCTTTTAATTCGAGCCTGTATTTTGGTGCACTAGTAGGGAGGACATCTTGGCTAAGCACATTATAGAAAATGGTAAAGTGCACCCTAACTGCAGTAAGTACTCCCTGCAGTCGAGGAAAACGTGGTTTGAGTGAGTCCTTTAAAAAGATGTCTGCGCAGTAAATCAGGCCCACAAGTGGATGTCCCAGTTCTATGGCGGCACGAACGCTGTACACATGGCGTCCCACCTGGTTCGCAAGGAGAAGCAGGGTCGCAGTTAATCGTCGAAAATCATCCCTGTAGGGGGCTTGACATAAAAAAAAAACAAGCTTCTGCCAAAAAGCAATTGGCAACATTCAAGGCCTCAAAGGAGAGAGAACACGCATGTTATGCTTGGCCTCTTAAAGTGGGGAGGCAGTTCAAATAGAGGGTGCGTGTGTTAGGGTCGGTTAGGACGCTGGCCCTCCTACACTCACGGAAGACCTGATTTCGGATATGTCTCTCATGGCTCCAACAATCTCACGGGAATTGGCTCGAATGACTTCCCCAACAGCTAATGCCAATGCTTCAGGAGAAATGGTCAGTACGTGTACTAATGTCCCTGAAGATTTGATGCTTCTGCCCCCTACTACACAACCATCTAACTGGATGGACAAACTCCTGAGCTGTTCGGTTCAACAGCCTCCATGTCGGATAGTAATATAACTAACGAGCATAGGAATAATTATGTGGAGTTCCAGAGTAACATTAACCCTGGTACTCCTATAGACCAAGCACCAGGAACCACCATAACTGCATTCATCTTCGTGTGAAACTCACTGGTAGGTTTTTACGAAAACATAAACGACGACATGAGAGATGTGAAACTCCAGCTCATAACTTTGAACTAAAAACGATGCTTTCCTGAAGGATTTGTTACGCCTCAAACAGCGATGAGGGCCCTCGGTCTTATGCATTGGACGAGGGGCGTTTTCCTAGTCCCAGAACATTGGTTGTATCACCGCACATTAATTTTGAAATGCATGAGAATGAGGAAAAAGGAATTTTGCAGGGAAGTGAACGAGTGAATATTTTCCAGTGTGAGGGATCTAAATGTAAGGGGGACTAGTTTGACGGGGAAAGAACCTACCAGAGCTCGACCCAAGCGAGTACGAAATGATTAGCTTGGGGTTAAGTAGCTCGGCTGGTCAAGAGACGGAGAAGACAGGCCCACTTGTAAACACAAAGAAATTAAAAAATGGAAAGGGCAACTGACTGAAAAGAAATTGAGGATCCAGAAAATTCCTTCAGTCCCTAAAACAACTATCCTTGATATATTCCAATGTTGGAGCTCACGCGGCAGAGAGAGTGGGTAAGAAGAAAAGCAAGAAGAAATAAGCCAAAAAAGGAACATTGAAGAAATCTACCTCTGAAGTGGCAGAAGGCACCATTCTGCCCTTTTTGAAAAAACTAAACTGAGACCATAAATCTCTCCACCTATGAGGCAACTGACAATGAAGATCCACCAATGAACAACTCTGTGGTCTCTACACGGATGTATACTAATTGACCTTTTCACAATTGACCTCGGGAGAATTGACCTAATTTAAAAGGTCAATTAGGACATATATGCAGGGAAAACCCTCTGCAATCCCGCACTCAATCCAAAACAAAACGCAACCCTCCACCCAAACTCCTCATAATATTTATAATCTAAAACCAATACAATACATACATAAAATAACTAAAATAATATAAAGGTCAATTGTGCAGGAGGTCAATTAGGACCACTATAATTAGGTCAATTAGGACAACATGTCAATTGTAAAAGGTCAATTTGGGTAATACCCTCTAAACATCAAGTCACTTCGGATTTATTGAATGAGAGTCTGGATTTGGCAGCTACCCTCGCTGGCCCCTCGTCACTTACCCGAATGGTGAATTTGCACCTCACCTTAGACCAGTAGGATTGGATGAAGGCATTCGGGTGTACCATAACACGTATAGGAAGGACATATAGGTGGCAATGGAGAAAGATGGTGTTTTGGTGTCCTACGCCTTGAATACATTATGGGCCCAGACTGTTACCTATTACTGAATAGGGCCAACATTCTATTGCTGTTTTCACATATTTTGTCCCTCAGAAATATTTATTCAAGCGACCTCACCTTAGTGTAATTTCCAAAAACGTGGCTACACATTAAAACGTGTATGAGCTGATTCTGGTAGAAATGGAAGCACTGTTAAAGATGGGGTTAGATTTGTTTAAATACAAACAACCTACTTTGAATGACTTTAAACAGAGGGAAGTGCCGGGTAGGTTGTTAAGGAGGGATTGTAGGGTCCATAATGGCTGCCACTGCCCAGATGGGGAGAAACCCCACTTCATTCGGGAAGTGGGTTGGTAGTGGATTTCCAAATGTTTAGCGCCAGATACTACGGAGGGAGGAATTAGATGGAGAACATCGGAAAGTTGTTGGCTGATAGCCTCTTGGAATACCCGTGGCTTCAGCCATTTATTAAAGGCGGGTAAGGATATGCACACTCTGCAAAGGTTCCATATTATTAATTTGCAAGAGGTATGGTTAAGAGACACTCCTTATTTTGATGGTTACACTATTTCTCTCCAACCAGCATCACAAGATCTGAAGGGGAACCCTTATGGTGGCCTCTTGACTACAGCTAAGAGTGATTTGAGCATGGTAGGGCATGTATGCCCAACATCCCATGCAGGGATCTTAGCAGTCACCTTAGTGCCCAATCATAATATTACAGTTCAGGAAGGAGTGCTTCTTAAAATTAACATTTATTGAAATCATGCACAGCAACAGGGGGACGTAGTTGAGTGTGCAAGGGCTTGATGGACTGCTATGGCGGTAGAAAGGACCCAAATGTGTTGATTGACAGTGATTTTAACTGTAATCCTGTTGAAACTAATAAATTGTAAATATCCCTATAAGGACCTGGGGTGATAATAGGGTGATGTCTAACGCGATGAGAAGGAGGGCTCTCATGAGTGAATGGGAGATGGCCTGTCTCAATGCATGTTTCCCAAAGAATGATGGGTTGGAACACACCTGGAGAAGGGATAACATTACCTCTACATTGGACGATATATTTATTTCCTAGACAATATTGGATAGACAGGTAATAAGAGTTGAATATGCCTGAATTTCGGTGCGCTCTAGTCCTAGAATTCAGGTGTTGGGCATGCAGCGCAGCTAGTACAGTGAGGCCCTACTCATAATCCCAAAAAATACCAGAAGTAACAGATTGCGCTAGTTAATCACGCGCGCCCTAACATATTGTTGCATGTGAAATTGTCTTGCTTTAATGTAGTCTACTCTTCAGAAAATACAGCCAACACGTGTTTCGATATTGTCTTTTACAAGGCTGTAATAGTACAACGGTCAAATAAAGCAGTATTAGCATGTTTACAAATCATAACAATCATATTGGAATCGGTAACAAATCGGTAACAGCAACTTAACCATAACTACACGGCCTGGCCGTGTAGTTATGGTTAAGTTGCTGTTTCCATAGGAAGAGCACTTTTTGGGTGGCTTATAACTCCTCTCCCCCTGGACGAAACCACACCAAACTTAGCAAAAAATGTATATGGCCCACTCTGAATTTGCAAAGTTTGGTGATGTTTGGTCCGGGGGGGGCAAAGTTATAGGGGGGAGTCCCAAACGTCTTTTTTTTCCATAGACTGAATGGGGGAAACATTTTGCGCACGTCTACAGCCGAAACCGCTGGACGGATTTTCACCAAATTTGCAGCAGGAGCTTGGTCCCGAAAGCATGCTTTTGTAAATTTGGTGCCAATCGGTCCAGTAGTTTTCTTTAAAACGACCAAAAAGTACGTTTAAAAAAATGTGTGATATCTATGTCCGTTCCGTGGACACTCTTCCCTGTTCGCTACGCGAACAAGATACCGGTTGGCTAATCCGTAGCGTCATGTTCGCGGACATGTAGCGCGTTCACTGATTGGATGTTGAACGGCGTGAAGTGCGTCAGATTCTTTCGCTGTGCCCGCCATCTTTCATTCGTGTTTTGGTGTACGCGGACATCGCCGCTAACACATATAAAACACACCATTGCACTTGTTAACCTTATGAAATACTGTTTCGGAAGGTGAGTGTTAATGAGGCTGGGATGGGATGTGGCAGCAGGAAGTCAAAAAGTGGTGTTTTCTTGTCACCAAAGTCATACGGTAAATTGGAAGTTGCTGCTCAATATATTGTCCACTAAGTACAGGCGAAGATTTACTGCGTCTGTGTTATAATTTATTTAAAATAATATTGCAGTCAGACTGGCGTCCTAGAGTTTGAAATCTGAGACAGCCACCTGCACTGTTTGATGGAAACAGAGGTTCTGCAAATGTATGGGAGTAGTAGTTCTCATGCATGCATTCAGACATGTTGTTGCAAAGTGAGAATGTATTTTCATTCTGAGTGAAGGTCACTTGGTTTGCTTTTTTGGTTGCGAGCTCAGTAGGCCCACACATCCGACTGAACCCATAAGGGTCAATTGTTTTTTGACCTTGAGCGAAAGGGAAAATTCAGTAAGAATGCAGGGAGCGAAAGTTTGGAAAAAAATGCCATTTGATAAGGTTATGTATTCAAAACATGTGTAAGACACATGTAATATCAGTTCAAGAAGAATCTTTGGTGCAAGTACATTGCTGTCTGGGTTTAACGAAGACAATGGAGACGGTAAATATCGTGTACGTTTACTTTTGACGACTCTACACCGGAACGAGTTTTAATTTTTTATTACCAGAACAATAATTTTGGCAATGTAACTGTTAAGACTGATTTCCTATACTCTGGCCTGGTGGAATATGTATAGAAGGCCAACCTATATTGTGACAGGGGCAACTCTGGGAAGCTGTAGCCAAACCAGTTTAAGGTATCAGTGACAGGTAGTCTAGGCTAAGATCTTCAGAAGGGTGAGATTGTAAAGGGTCCACAATGAGGTCGCACAATGGGAGTCACAAATGACCCCTAGACAGGATGTATAAAAATACAGTTATTTAATTATGGCCAAATACACTATAAGAAAAATGAACACAAGCATGTAGACTTATCAACCAATACCATCAAACTAAAATACATATATACAATCACAGGTTCAAGTGCATAATACAAATCAGAATACTCCTGCAAGGGAATGAATAAGCAAGTAATACACACAAAAAGGTCCACAGAGAATTAACCCCTAACTAATATTGTCCAACCCTAAGTTGCCTGGGGCCTTGTGCCCTATTGTTCAGGATACAAAGATACAGCACTCAGGAGGCAGGAGAAAATCTAGGTAGGGTCTCTGGGGTCCAGTGATGGATCCTTAGAGCCAGGGTTCAAGATAGACAATGTCCAAAATTCCCCCCAACAGTTATAACTCTTGCCAAAGCAAGTGTTGGCAAAGCCAATATGTTTAAGATAAAGAGTATTGAAAGTCCATTGACTAGGAGTATGTTAAAAGCTCAATAACTTACCCCCTTTCACTCCGAATCTTCCCAAGACTTTCCAGAACAACGGAAGGGTGTCCTGGCTTGCTTTTCCCGCCAAATTCTGCAGTCCACGATTTTCACGGGTTGCAGGTTCGAGTGATTCTCCAGTTAGGATCATTTGCTGGTGCAAGGACTCTTGATGAAGAAATGCAGAAACAAACAATGCAGCGCCCTTCTTGGGACTGGAGGCGGGTCAGAAAAGCAGGTTTCGGACTGTGCACGCCGTGCACAGCGATGCAGCAGGACTCAGTAGCTGCGGTCAGACCTTCCGCTATTTCTCCCCTTGGTGCTAGGATACCGAAATTAAGCAGAGGGTGTTGTTGCAGTAGCAGCTGAGGGTGTGCCAAGTTTCAGGTGGAAGCACAGAACAGCAACGAAGATAACACCATAGCCCAAAATCAAAGCTAGTCAGCCAGAGGACGAATCCCAGGCACTTCTGATGGCGGTTTTTTGCATTGGGCACTGAGTAGGCTTCAGTAATGGATGCTCCCTCCAATCCAGGGGTCGTAGCACCTTCACATGCCTCCTGGAGATCAAGAGACAGACAGGGCTCCACCAGGACTGCAGCAGAAGTTGGTTGCCAGGCCTTCTTTAGACAGGTTATAGGTTTCTTTGCGGCTCTTCTCAGTTGGACGGATTTTTGGCTCCTTCAGGTTCTTACAGAATCTCTGAGAATTGCATGCAGGGACCCTCTTCTTATCCTAAAAGCCAAGTAGGTGTCAAAACTTCCACTAGCCAATGGCAGAACTAGCCCACACACACACATTCCACAGTGGTCCAATCAGGTGCACTGGCCGGAACACTCATGCATACCACTCAGACACACAGAAACCAGGATGTGTATTGGGGTCAGACTGACACAGCCCACATACTGCCTGCAAACACACAAAGCCCTCCAGTAGCCCACCAAAAGCTCCTGCTTTCCCGGGCACTGGAAGTCCTTATAAGGATCTTTCTGACCTCTGAGGCCAGGAATAAGGCTAAACAACAAGATGCAAAAAGAATGGGCGAGAAACCTTGTGGCACGGCCATGCTTGGCCAGTAGCCACAGTAAGTAGCCAAACGCGGTAAATGTGGTTAAGCTAACACGAAATTCCTCAAACAGTGGGGAAAAGTCACTGCTACCAGCCCATCTTTTAAGCACCTCAGAATAACCACAAAATCCTTTGAGTGTTAGTCTGGGGCAAAACACAAATTAACCCCATTGCACTGCAGTGTAAGCTGCTGTGTGCAATGATAAAAAGTTACCACAGGTGATACAAAAGTAACCACAAGTAGCAACACAGTCACAAGACTAAGGGAAGCACTGTTTCCCAGTACTGATAGCCTTAAGGACATATCAGTTTCCCCATAACATGTGAGCAAAGGCCAGTACAGTGAAGCTTAAGGCTTCACTGTACTGCAAAAAGTACAGGTCAGATTGAAAAATAAAAGCAAAAAGTTTGGGGGTTCCATAAAGATGGAAGGAAAGGTGCAGTAAAAAGAATCTTTCCTAACAGTAACTGAGGTACTATCTTTCTGTGTAGTTGTCATTTTTATTTTTACCTATGGAGAGTGCAGACTCTCGGCGTTTGTAGGCTATCACTAGGTTCACCCATGTTCAACGCTATTATTTCTTTAAAATGTCATGTATGACCACATTGATTTGTTTATCAGTTTCCATGTTCTTTTTGTCTTTTTTGAAATTGTTTGGTAAAGGTTGGGTATTGATACGTATTTTCTGTTACATTTACATTTTCCAAACAGCTACATTCTGCCGTACTGTAATTGCCATGGATTCCAGATGATGGCTTCTTTGCACGCCAGATGCACGTACTCGTGACCGGCTGCCTAACCGTCACTGTTTTGTGTGGAACGACCGGCCCGGCCCCATTTGTCCATATGCTGGAGTGGCCATTAGGAGTAAAATAACATCTTTTATGGTGGTGTAGGCCGAAGTTCATGCCGACGTCCTGGAAATCACTGTGCGACCGAAGCGGTTGCTTTATCGAAAGCGAATACTTTGTGTATGTGAAAAGATCAACGTGTGCCTCACGGTTAACATTTTCGTTTACGCCCAAAAAGTTAGTATTTGATTGAAAATGGGAATAGTCCGATGGTCTTGGACAGTTTATGAAATTAAAGTACTTTACAAATTCTAAAATGTTAATGTTTTTTTCTCTTAAAAACCAGTTTATTATTTCAAAATGTAACATGCAACGTTGTACATCGCTGTGTGTTCATTTGCAGGTTCTGCGTCACGGCACATAGGTGCTCATGGGTGCATTTGGCTACGCTGGAGAGGAACATCATCCAAAAAAGTGTACAATATCATTAGGGTTGGTTATGTGACGAGATGTGGGAGTGTTTTCATATTACACAAGTGTCGTAATGTAGTTAAAAAACGTAGCGGTATGCGTTTATTGACTGAGGGGTAGGCTGCAGCCATGGGGAGTGGGCAGAATGTTGGGCAATGTTATAAGGTCATGATCCGCACAATGTGGCTACTGGCCATGACCAGAAGGGAGAAAAGGTAGGTTTACAGTGGCCATGTCCACCTGGGACTGGCTTTGTGGTATAGTTGTTCGACATTAGGATACATTTGAAAGGGAGGAAAAAAGAAAGTGCCCGTGGTAATATGGTAACAGTGTTTCCTTTTTGCTTTTTGCAGGCTGCCATGGAAAGTGAAGAGGGGCCATGTATGGAACAACCGCCTTCCCTTTCTATGGTGGCCATCTTGGAAAAGGATTTTGTTTTCTAATCCGGGATGCCACAGGCGCCCCGTGTTAGAACAACAAATCCTCTTTTTTAGTAGCACACGTTACTGCTTTGCAAATCTAGATTGTTAATGGCAAATCTTATTGCGTCTATGTCCTTTACTGAGAAATCTGAAGTAGATGGAGTGTGTGCAATTTAAAAAAAATATATTTTTAAACTGTGAAAGGTGGTTCTTAAAGGAACATTTACTTTGTTTACGGATGGCTTTTTTTCTTGGGAAGGACAGCTAAGAAGAAAAGTTGCGGACGGAAATCAGCAAAGAGGTACCTAACAGTATGGGGGGGTAGGTGGATGGGGGAAAAAGTTGTGCGTGTGTTATTTGTAAGGTAGGGGCAGTGTTTCTCATTCTCCTTCATTACAGCAGTGGTGCTGTTTCTTGGGGAGGAGGGATGGCCTTAGCTCATGTCGTTTTCAGATAACTAGTACTTTTGCTAAAGGTATGTACTGCGTACTACATTGTTAATGGCTGACTAGGAATAAGTGTTGCAGTTGTGCAAGGAAAATGTTGACGGTGGAAGTTCCTACATCAGTAAAAGTTAAGTGTGTACAGATTCTCAGACACGTCACCGTGCTGTGTGCCAGCATATGGTCATGTGGCATTGTCCGCAAGGTGTGCAATGAAGTCAGATGTTACTTTACATTATGGTTACGTGCTACTACCACAAACCGATGAACTTTATCAAAAAAACTTTGTTAAAGGGACGTTATGGTTGAGTTGCGTACTAAAAACCTATCAAATGCAGTAAAAAAACGTTATTAAAGGGACGTAATGGTTAAGTTGCGCTACTAAAAACCTATGAAATTCATAGCCATCAATGACATTTCTGATGTCATCTTTGATGTCCTGGGTGTTAGTCTTAGCATTGCACGGTGGTGGCGCGAGTTGTGGTTGCTTAGTTTACCATAACTGGCGAATTTCAAGGGTTTTTCGTTTTACTTCGAACCATAACGTCCCGTTAACAAAGTTTTTCTTTGTGAATTTCATAGGTTTTTTAGTAGCGCAACTTAACCATAACGTCCCTTTAATAAAGATTTGTTTTACTGAATATATATATATATATATATATATATATATATACCAGAATTAATCAATATGCCATGTTAACTGAGGGAGAGAAAAGGGTAATCCAGATAGCAAACAATCACAAAAGTAACCATTCTTTAACATAATTACCAAATTGTATCCCGAATTTGAGATATAAAGTCGGTTTTCTGGGGTTAAGGTTACTGGTAACTCATGAATTATATAAAAGTTGACCTATACCTAAGGTGGGTTAAAAATGAAGCACCAAAATACTCTCATGCCATGTGATAATGGGAATAGTCTTCCCATGGGCGGTGAGCTTGTCTTGTTAAGTCATATGATTGCCTATACGTGTGCACGCCAGTGACGGTCAAACATGCAAGTGCGTCCAAATAAATAAGCCATTGCTAAATGCTGTGAGTATGACATTAGGCATTGTGTGGCCATTCACCATTGGTCACTGAATGGATGTCTCTGTGGAGTAAAACAGAGGATGACTTCCTAATGAATTCTAGCTATTAGGGAGTGTGATTCTTAAACAATACACTTTTGTACACTAAATAACATATTAGGAGGCACCTACCCATGTGCCTTGGCGATGTGTTTTAGTTGTGGCTGCAATCAGAACTGCCTGGATTGGCGAATGATTTCTCTGCCCAAAGAATTACATATAATCCCATAACTATTTCTAGAAGACATTTGCTAAAGGTACTAACATGTTATGTGGGTTCACAAGAAACTCTGCACTCACCTTATGTGCTTGTATTTCTATAAGCGCAGCTAATGTTAACGCAGATCAGAAAAGTATATAATCCTGCAAAAAACAGGACATAATGTGATGTGGTGGCATCTCCATCCTGGCCGTTGACTAATTAGCACTAGTAAGGTAATGTGTTGCCAAAGTGAGTATAGGTATTACTTAGAAGTTCAATTGACTTAGCAAAAACATTGTAAAACTATAGCAGAAATAAGAATATGAATCCTCTTTGGCTAGTGAGATCACTGTTTAACAATAATATATACGACAAGAGAATAAAGTATCCCTAACTTAATTGGAGAGGATAGGGGGGCCCTGGAAGAAAATCTGCGTGTGTGGGACACTCCGAGGGTTTCAAATCTTTGATTCAACCCAGAGTGATCACTGTATATTGGATAGAACTTTTAACCGTCCTCTTGGTCACATGTTAAAAATCCCAACCTCTAACTTGATCTTAAATCCGTCCAGAACACGCCTGAAATGGACACTGAGGGTAGTAGATTGTTTTAACGAGGAATTAGTAAACTTATGTAGTTGTTTGTCATCTGAAGATCTGAAGATAAATCGGACATCTTTGCTGCATTCTTCAGAGACATAAACCTCATGAATAAAAAGGATAGTCATGGCCAGGGTTTTAGAGGGAACAACAGGTTAAAGCATATATATGATACCCTGATACAAGAAAAGGAGAGGGTGTTTAGACAACAAGACCGTAAACTTAAAAATGGCTGCATACTGTACGATGGCTATTGTGGGGAGATTAAGAAGCTTTGACAGGCTTTTAAAAATTGTCAGAAGCTTGTTAATTCTACGCAACTCATAAGGCAAAGAATTCCAGAGAAGTACTACCTGCATCTGAAAAGAGTGCCCCATCGCCTTTTGTTCCCTGAAGCAAGGTAATTCTGATAGAAATGTATTAGATGAGTGAAGGGTCCTACTGCTTGTATGCTCAGCACCCAATGATTGGAACTTCACATCTCAGAAACACTTTGTGTTTCTGAAGTACTCTTGTTTGATGAAAATGTCGACACCTATATCCGTAGGTTTTAAGCACTGTCAGGATTGCAACACTAATATTTTGATCATAGATCCTCACAGAATATGCCTGTGGTGCCTTGATGCCAACAATGAAACAGCAGACTGCGGATCATGCCAATCAATGGCGCCGAAGGCCTTAAAGGAGAGGTGTTCGAAATGAACGCTTGGAAGATCATCATCAAAATCCCTGATTATTACACCATCGAAGGTACGTCCCCTCTGAAGACAAAAAAGCCGAAATGACTGATCGTTTTTCAGAGAAATATAAGCAAATGCCAAGAAACCAAAAGAGGTTGCACTCCTGAAGCGACTCCCATCATTCATCTTCTTCGTCTTCGAAGAAAAAGAAGAGAAGAAGAAAGCACTCTTCCTCGGACGCCTCACCGGAAAGGCAGGTAAGGTTCCCATCCAAATCTGATTCGGCAGTGAAATCGGAACAGGTCAGGCAGAAGATGCTTGAAGTGTTTTAAAAAGCTGCCCCATTGACCTGCTCTTCGTAGTCAAAGGAAAAGAAAAGGGATGTAGGCCATTGGTGCACTGAAAGGCCTGACTATAAAGTCTCTAAAACCTCTCTCATCCCGGGTATTGTTAACAGCCATGCACTCTTCGACGCTTGCTGGTGCCTTCTTTGAAAGGCCCATCGGTGTCAAGTCTAGAGGACTCTTCGGTGCTGGGATTTGCACTGCAGTCGAGAAAATAATTTATGTCTTCATGTCAGAAGATTTGCGATGAGGAAAGAGAGGGGACGCCGCCTTTTGGGCGACATCCCAGGCAGCTCACTAACCATCTTGAGGTGTTTTTCTCAGAAGAGGCTCTAATGGAGGATTTAGCTGCAGATCTCTAGGAGCCAAGTGGCCTTGAAAATTCACCCAAAGTTGATCTTTATCGGCAACCCCAATGATGCATACAGATCAGTCATGGGGAAAGTGTTGTAACCCATGGGTTGGGGTCCTTGTGATGAATTGCCATCTGGCAAGGGTGTGAAAGCCCTGGATTTTTTGTGCTGTACTGAATAATAAAATGATGCATGTAATTCCATCTCTGAAAGGGAAATCATCAGATTCCCCCTTAATAAGCTCCATGCCAAAAGCCTAGTGTGTACTTGGCTGCATCAGTAGCCTAATTAACAGCACATGCTCTACCAGTGGCACAGAGCAGATTCAGAGACCGCAGGTGCCCTGTTGTCAGCTGCAGTGACACCCACGTCTCTGCAGCACTGGGGCTGCATTTAAAATATGCTGCCGTGTTCCAAAAACGACATAACCATGCAGATTTCCTGGTGGTACATCAAAATATAACTCAGAGCCCTAACTGAGTTAGGGTAGGGTGGCCAGCATCTCTCAGAGTTATCCCAGCCACATTAAATTGATATTGCACATGTGTCAGACCTGTGGTCCCAATTCAGCTGTGGGAGGGTTATTTGTATTTTCCCAGACAGGCTAGCACCCGCCCTAATGGCTGGAAGGTAGCCTAGTGGGGGGGCCTCTCTTTGCTCCTTTGTAAGGGCAGGTAACATCCTTCTCCCTCAGACTGCCGCTCCACAGAACACTGGCTTGGGAGCAGAAACCAAGAGGCACACCCATTTACAGAGAGCCAGGCCTCACACCAGGGTGCTGCATTTCTAAAGTCCTTTGATCCTATTGGAAAAGAAAAGGGGCGGGGCTAGTAGCTATAGAGAGATCTGTACAGTTTTGGGAGGGTCCTGCCATCTTGATTCTCTTTGCTTCTCTTTCTCTTTCTTGTCCCCTCCACTTTCTCTGGAGCAAAACATTTTGGTTGTGACATCATAAGGGCAAAGTCCACACATTTCAAGATCAGGGATTGGAGCCCTAAAGCAGGCTAGCTTTAGTCCAATCACCTGGAGACTTTAGTCTATAAAAGGAGAGGTCTCCCACCACTTCTTTGAATCATCTGGACCATCCTGAAGATTTGTTGGACCCTGCTGGGAGAGCAGTACCCCCGAAGTCTTCCTGTTGTGAGGTGGCGGCAGGTGTTCGAAAGGCAGAAGCAAGATCTGTCCCCTAGCCACCTCCAGGGACCATTTGGAGTCAACACTGCTACTGGTCCATAAGCCTGCCTCTTTGCCAGCCACCCTGTGCCTAGGACCTCACCATACAGCAGGTCCACTGAAGGTGTGTGCCAGCCTCCCCTGTGTTTTGGAGCACAGAAAACGGAATGACATTGGCCCTCGAGATCCTGGAGTGGGGCTCACAGCACCTGGAAGGCAGAACAGCAGAGATTCCTGTTGCCGACAACCACCCGCTCTGAACCGTGATTTGAGCACACCTTGACACCGAGTGATCTAGCAGGAACTGTTGACTCTGCCCTTTCGCGTACATTGTTCTCTGAACTGCCATCCACTGTTCGAACTCCTTCACTGTCGGAGCTAGTCAGCAAAAGCGCGTCATTGCCCCTGCTCGAACTACAAAGTACCACTACCTTGCCTTGCTCGAGTTTCCATCCAAAATGCCAGCTTCTTCACTGCCGACCCTGATGTTCCCCGAACCGTGACATCCAAGACTTTGTATCGAACCGACTCACATAAGCATCTTTGTACCAGCTCGACTGCGGTTGATCCTCGACTGGCGAACCAGACCTGGTAACCACCCTAGCCTCACAATTTGAGTAGACACTTTGAAACCGTAGCTCCCCTTCCATTCGCCCCACCTCGAGGCCAGCTTGCCGGTGCACCATTGTGACTGCCGCATCTGCGACCTGAGCCAACACTGTGGTTGATGCTGAGAAGCCTGGTTCTACGCTATCGACCCCCAAGACATGTGCAGAAGGTATGTGACTGTTATCTGTCCCCCTGGTCCATCTTTGGACCCTAGAAAGTGGCTCGGTGACTTTTATCCCTTTTTGGAACCTGAAGAAATATCCTTTTGAGTATTGGTGGCTTTTCAATGCCTTTCTCCCCTTACCTCCTCACCCAGAGAGCTGCATCTATTACATATGTGCATATTCTGTGTTTCTTCTACAGGGGCGAGTTTTGCAATATTTCCTAGTTCGTTAGTATTGTACATGGTGTGCCTAGTTAAAAGTATATATTTTTAAACCAACCTCGGGTTGTATAAAAATAAGCCCACTTGATATACATTTATCACAACAATATCCCTCAAGAATTCTCACTAGCTTTCATGAGTTCCAAAACAGACTGCACTGAGTGGGCATAGCACAGTTCAACACCTTGGGCCTCATTATAAGTTTGTCAGTGCGGGAAAAGTGGTGGTAAAAGTGGCAGTCCTGCTAAATGTTCACCTGTTCTTCCAATTATATTTACCTGCTCAGTGTTGGTTTTAAAGGGATCATTCCCTTTGAATGTATTGCAGGATAGTGCCTGCAAGATTCATCTTTCGGCCTGGAACAATAAAATGCCGCCGGGAAAGTAAAACCGCTGCATATTTACGTGACAACGTCCGTTACTGCCAATTTTTCTGCACTGACAAACTACACGTTTGCCGTGGGGGTTGACTGATTTACCTCCAGTCAAGAGCTGGAGTTAAATCAGGCCGGCACTGGCAAAATACTGCCAGTATCACTGGCAATTCCCCCCCATAGGGAATGACCACTGTTGCCGGCACCTGTTATATCCCGGTAATACCGGGAAATCAGGCACCGGTAATGATAGGTCCGTTTGTCTGTATACCGCCAGAATTACTGGCGAGATACCGGCAAACTTATTATGAGGCCCCTTGACTGTTTCAGAAATTACTTGCCATTTCCTACAACACCTCAGAATATTCTGATTACTATTACACACGTTGCTATTGTTATCACTTTACTACTGAAAAGTAGCATCTAAAACAAGTCAAAGCATCATATTGTGCATACACATAAAAAACAAGAACAATGCACAATGGTCATCACAATTCAAATACATGTAAAGTAAAGTCAGCAGTAAAGCATAGCTTATTAAATCATAAAGCAAAATTATGTATCCGTGCAACTCCTTCACTCACCCCTGCTCTCAGCATCAGCACAGATCCAGGAGATTTTAAGGGTCTCAACTGTGGCTATCCCCATTTTTCTTAATCCCCATTGAGTTTCTTTTGTCTGACTCCTAAAACTATAAGCTCCTGGGTACCTCCCTATATTCCTTAAAATTCAGTAACAATAATAATGTCTTTTGTAATGCCACATATTTCCAAAGCGCATACATCAACAATCCTCTGGCATATGTTTCAACAATCCTCAGGAATATAACGCCACTCTGGCTTCTTACTGTTCCCTTTCCAAGGCCTTCATGTGAGTGACAAAATACTTCAACAAGCTATATAATGGGCAATGAACATCATTCTAGCTCCTTAATATAATAAGAGGCCTGAGGCCTACTCTGCTGGCATTCTGAATAGTACTATTCTTTATACTAATATGGTGTTGTCAGATATACCCATGCTTATCCCAGCTAAACTGTAATGTAATATGTCTCTGATGTCTCTAATGTCTAATAGATGATACAAAATGTAATGTGCCTCTGATGTCTGATCGCTCTCACTGAGAAAGTGCGGGAGGAACATGTAATGTGCATTTGATGCTTGTGCAGATGTTTACTACCAGTGACAAAGCATTTTATTTCCTTTGCTATATACTCTTGCTCATGACAGTGGGGTCCATAAACTGCGCCGACAAGCCAAATACTCACTTAAGCCGCAGGTGTACACTAGAAAGCGGAGAGAGAAACGCAGGGAGCGCATACAGGGAAATAGCCAGCCTGCAACCCCGGGAAGAACCAGTGGTACGCCCCTATCAATTCCAAGGTAACGGGAGCAGCCGGGGACCCGGGAGGGGTTTGGGACAAAGTAAGGAATACTACGGGAGTAATCTCCCCCATCACAGTGATTGTGAGAACCATAACAGAAGTAGAGATTGCTATGGGAGTAATCTCCCTTGCTATAGTGATTGTTAGAACCATAACAAAAGTAAAGATTGCTACAGGAGTAATCTCCCTCGTCACAGTGATTGTGAGAACCATAACAGAAGTAAAGATTTCTGCGGGAGTAATGATTGTGGGAACCATATGAGTAACAATTGCTGTGGCAGTAATCTCTCTAGTCACAGTGATTGTGAAAATCATAATGGAAGTAAAGATTGCTACGGGAGTAATCTTCCTTGTAATAGTGATTGTGAGAATTATGGCAGAAGTAAAGAATGCTACAGGAGTGCTCTCCCTCATCACAGTAATTGTGAAAACTATAAGAAAAGCCAAGTGTGTTACAGGAGTGATCTCCCTTGTAACAGTAACCACAAGAAAAGCAGGAGTGATCTCCATGGTCACTGTAGTTGTGAAGACCATAAGAGAAGTCCAGAGTGGTACGGGAGTAATCTCCCTTGTCACAGTGACTGTGGAAACCTTAAGAAAAGCAAAGAGTACTACGGAACTAACCTCCCTGGTCCTAATAGTGGGAAGAACAATTTGTTGAATCAAAACCAACAAACCAGGAGAGAGAGCATATGAACAACAGTTAAGGAAAGAACCATGTAAGGCATGGAGGACCAATAGTGAACATTTGAGAAAGACCAAGGAAGCCCCTTTGAAGAGCTGCAGCGGCTAATCAGAACTGTTACGAGAGGCTATAAGAAGATCAGTCACTAAGGCTGAGACAGTTGGGCCAGGACAAGGGAGCCATTCTTCTGAGCCCTTTTTTGTTTTCTGAATCTTTTTTGATTCGTGGTAGGGTCAGAAGTAGGTTAGTTTTTGTACAGAGGACAGAGTTTTTGCTTTGGGCAAACCACCCTGACGACGGGCACCCTAGTTAGAGTTCAGTTAGTTAGGGTATACCCTTTATGTATAGGGAATAATAGGTCAATTTCTTATAATTTCAATAAAACATCTGCATAAAATGCTACCCCTTTGTCCGAAGCCTTCTGTATTACCACATAAGGTGTGAGGAATCGGATGTAGCCAACCCGATAAAGAGTTGTCCCATGCAATACTTTTGACTAGTCCACCATTCTCATTAGAAATAAAGACTGCCCTGACCCATGATACATCATCGTACATCATGATAGACTTCAGTGCCATGATCACCCTAACACTAGCAGAACTAGTTTTGGCCTCACCTTCCTTACTAAGTTCCCAGGTTATCTTACCTGTCAGGAAAAGCGTAGAGAGGAACGTTTATAAAATCTTTAGTCCAAGACGGAAATGTATACCTGGACAGGACAAGGTTGTTCTTAGTCTAGGTTTCCATTTAAACCTCCCTCACATGTTTTTAGTGTATGTCATCCCACCGG
Organism: Ambystoma mexicanum; assembly: GCF_040938575.1. Taxonomy (NCBI): domain Eukaryota; kingdom Metazoa; phylum Chordata; class Amphibia; order Caudata; family Ambystomatidae; genus Ambystoma; species Ambystoma mexicanum. Next base: position 961,143,032 of record NC_090941.1, on the reverse strand, counting down.
CTAAGCCTTGGAGGGAAAACAGAATAATAGTTCTTTCCCTTGTTCCCCATTAAGAAGAATTCCAAATTGTTCTCCTAAACTATTCCCCAAAACCTATCAAATCCAGAGGGGTGAAGTGATAGCCTATCTACTGTACAATGTCTTTCCAGGGGAATAATTAGATCAGGACACTAGAAAATCAAGTCTAGTAAACTCAGAAACGGTGGAATGTAGAGGGAAATATCCCAGGAAATGTTTCTGTCTTCCTGAACTGGAAAAAACAGTATGCACCAATAGGTTTCATATCGAATATAACTTAGTATCTAATGACTCTCAAGTATCTGAAAAAGGTTCTTGAACCAACGAAAAGGAAGAGTCTGAGAACCTCAAGGTGATACCCCGTCAATATCGAACCTAACCCATAACTAATTAACTTAACATCTAACGACTCTCAAGGATCCGAAAAAAAGGTTCTTCCACCACCGAGAATGAAGAGTCAGAGAACCTCAAGGTGATACCTGTTGAGTCTCCCACACATAGGAGTGCTTTCATAGAAAATAAAGAAAGAGTAAAAGGGTCCCAAAATCAGACCATCTTTCCCAACAGAGAACGAAAACCCGGAGACTCTTGAGTCTACCTGTTTCCTGGCCTTCCGCCAAAATACACTTTCTGTGGAGCTTGAAGGGGAGGAATACAGAATTTGCCTGGCAAGCACCCTACATTATTCAGAGGGATTTCAGAACTCCAAGCTGCTGGAGGAAATAGAACCACCATTGATGCCTAGAAATAGGGAACTCATTGCTGATACGCGCAGTGGAGAAATTAAGGGTGACCATATAATATCCTATCTGCCCTTATCTCCCACAGAGGATCACGCATGCTATTCGTGTAGAGAATATGGTCATCCAACGAGGCAGAGCCCCCTAAATTTGAGCTCCTTTTCCTCCTCACCATCTACACAAAATCCCCAAAAGATCAGTGTAGTTCAGGAAAAAAGTCCTAGGCTCTCTTTTGCCACTTCCCTCTATGCTCAGACATTAACCCTAATGTCAACTTTCAGAAAAGAGGACTTAGGTTATCCTTTCCCTAATGGGAGAAAACCAAAGAAAAAGGGCATAATCAAACATTTCTGTACAGGAAACCAAAACATCTATAGAGTATCAGCCACCATTCAAAAACAAAATGTTTGTGCCCAACCAGATAGCGGGAGCAAAGGTTGTGGTATACATCCAGAGTTCCTACCCACCGGGTGGAAGAAAACCAAAAAAAGAGGATTTTCAGTGCATCCATGGACACACGGAAACCTACCCACAAACTAAAATACCTGTAACCCTTTTAGGGAAGAACGTGCAGATTACAGTGGCAGTTATTCCTGACCTAGCTGCCCAATTGGCCATAGGTAGTACCGTTCCATAGTTCCATCAATGGTTGTCCCAAATTACATAGGTAGACAGTAAGATAAAAGCCTAGAGTATGGTAACCAAAAACCTATAAATAAAAAGCCCTCTAAGAGGACTTGAGAAATCCAACTGATCTGTAAAGATAGGGAAGGCAGGTTTGTAGGGGGAAGGGTATATGACGATTCACAGGGTCACATCACTTCTCAGTGGGGAGCCCTTCTCTGTGAGGCTAGAGGGTTGAGCTCGCTACGCAACAATTCCCCTGGGGATAAGGACTCCTGTTCCTTGAAGGAACTCCATAATCCTCCTTCCTTTGAGAACCTCAATGTCCCAAGAAAAACAACCTGAAAACACTACTGTTTCTTTTTGCAATATCTCCTCTTTTACACAACACTTAAAAACCCCAACAAGTGGAATGTTAAAAGGATCATACAGAATGATAACAGGTTGGAACCCAAAAGTAGTGAGAAAAAGAAGAGCGATGGAGTTATGAAAACCACTACTTCATAAAGTAGTGTGAGGTGCAGTCAAAGGCCCCAAACTGAAGTCCCTTTCACATGAAAAGCAGGACTTTTCAACACTGACACAAAAACGGCTTTGTATGTGTGATTGCAAATGAAATCACGATCTGGCTCACCCTTATCTCTCCTCTCTCCTCTCTTTCTACACTCCTTCCCGCCCCCTTCGTTCAGCTGATCACTTCCTTCTCACCGTTCCTCCTCCCCCATGTGCCTCCTCCCGCTTCCGTTCCTTTCAGCTCCAAGCTCCCCTCCACTGGACCTTCTTACCTTTCTCAAGCTGCTCTATACCTACTTGTTCCTCCTTCAGCACTTCCCTGAAATCTCTCCTTCTCCATTCCCCACCATGAATCCTTCCCCACCTCTCTTTCTCTCCCCTTCCCTTGAATCTTCCCTATGATCCTCACTACCCTCCCCCTTCCCCTTATCCTCCCTCATTTTTGCCCTTATGCCCCTTCCCCTTCCCTCCTCCTTCCCATCCTCACCCCTTCCCTATTCCCCCACAGATTAATTGCTCTACCTACTGTTTTTATTGGTTCGATTCATGATTGTTTATCGATTCTACTGTTATAATGTTCTATGTACCTGTTGTTATAATGTAAAGCGCTTCGGATGAAAGCGCTATATAAACAAATAAATACAAATACAAAACGAAGGGCCCTGTGAAAAAGGCCCACCTGTCATTACCCAAGGACAGCAGCATTTTAATTCACAAAGCAAGAAGAAAAATCAAAGATCCCTTTCACATGAGAAACAGGATTTTTAAACACTGTCAAAAAATGGCTATGCATGTGTATTAACAGTTTAAATGAGAAAATTGTATCACTGTGAACAGGAAACATGTCAGGGGAAAAGAGATGGTGTGCGTGTTGACAAAAAGTAATATATATTATGTTTTGCAAACAAAATACCAGTGACATTTGAAGAGCCACTTTGTGTTCCATTGAAAAATGTCAGCCCAAAGCAAACCATTTTGACTTGTGGGTGGGAAAACTTCACCAAGAAATCCCCCCCACTGCCAGTCTGGATGTTACATCCCCCATCGAATTACAACTGCAATAAAGTGTGTCCTGCTAAAGGTTTGGAAACCCCAGTGTTCCCCAGACTTGCTGGCTCTGAAGGCAGTGATAGCAGGACAGTTCCCCTTGACTGCAGCATGACTAAAAGGTGTGAAGACTGGGGGCTACAACTTCAAACAGGCAACCAACTTCAAAGAGAAAGCTGCAAACACAAAGAGAATTACCCATTAAGACCAAATGGCCTGAAGGCAGGAGAATTTAAAAGGACTATTATAACTTAGGCCCTTTTCCCAGCAACCATAAGGCATATTTTCTTAATTTATGTATAATTCCTTAGGTAATTTCCAGGTGATTTTGGAGATATATATAAGATTCATCCACCTGCGTCTCAGGAAACCGTAATGGCCATCTAAGATGCGTTTCTGGCTGATCTGAAAATGTTACAAATGTGAGAGTTGGCGAAAGGGTGGAGGGTAAAACTAGGAATATGGGTAATAAATTACATATTCATAACTGTTATGCATTTTATGTAAACAGCAGAAAATTGGCACATGGCTGTGCAAAACGGTGCCGACCTGGCTGTTATCTTATTTAATTCCCCATGATTAACTGAAAAGGAAAATATATATGTTATGGCAGTTATTAGAGAACAAATGGTGCTTGTAAATTAAGCAGCCATATGTCTGCTCCAGACTCTTAAACAAATCTGGGTTGGAGTGGGGAGGAGAGAGAAGGATAACTGTCCAATCCTAGTTGCAAGAACTCTGTCAGGGTACTTCTGTAAAATTGGTGGTGTCATTGCTGCTATATAAGTGGGACTGCACCAGGAGCAAGGGAAAGAACTGTGGAAATGTACTATCAGGAGGGCTGCTGAAACCTACCATCTGACAGCTGCAAGGAAACACAAGAGGAGATTGCTGAGGGTGCATCTGGGTGGTGCTGTCAATTTATAGAAAGGCCTAAGAGATCACTGCGTCCTATGGTGGAGAGTGGGAGGCTATCCTTGAGAGTGGAGTGACCAGACCCATGCCCTACCATTCCAGGGTGTTCTAAAATGAAATGCAGATGACTTTCCTTAACTTTAAACAGAGGCTTTCTATGAAAGTAGAAATGAGCCCTGGGAAAGCAAAAGGTGGGGGAATCTGCTTGCCTTAAATCCTTTCCCTTCATAGTGGGTGGGGGGAACTGTGTAGATCCTTAGCCTACTTAACTAAAATATTAATTTAATTCATTCCCCATTTGGTGGAACACTATGGGGTGAGTTTTCTTAAAATCTGAAACTAACAAAGTTCACTACCCAGTGTGTGCTGAAAAACTATAGCCTATAATTTAATTGGGTAATCCATTTTGTCCTGTTGACCCCGACATCTTTAAGGAAGAGGGGTGTCTTTGTTCTTAAATCAGACCAATCTTTTTGTCCAGCTTCCCCTAACTCGGACCTTTCAGAGGGGGGGGGTCTGAAATCCCCAATTCCCCTATTCATTACAACTTTCTGTCCGACTTCTCCAAAACAGACCAAAGTAGTGGCGGTCTGAAAAACAAACTGCTAAATACCCTGTGTTTTTGTTAAACCAAATGTTGTGTGGGCTGTGAGAAACCTGAAGCTGTCTCTCTAACTAGTCCCTGGGGATCTGTCATCCAGGTGGCCATGACACGGCCATCACTATTGGATCCAGTTCCTGGGGGTGGACAGGGCGGGTGGATCACCTGGATGAGGGGTACTTGGGGAGTGGAGCGGGTGAGATGCAGTATTCCCCTTTTCATAGCCCCTCTTCCCTATCCTACTACATAGGATACTCAACCTCTCTACCCCCCTTTTCTAACACGAACACATTTGCATATCATGAAGGACGATGGACTAAGACCCAAGCCATTTACCTGACATATCCCAACACAAGGTTTAGGCAATTGACCAGAACCACACACACCTGATGGCCCTTTCCCTTCCCCACAGGGATAAAAGGTGGAGCACGAGAGCACAATACGAGCAAAGCATACTGCACAACAAGAGAGCTAACTCAGCACGGCAGTTCAAAAGGAGGAGAAAGATGGCATGAACCGACAGGGTGACAAGGAAAGAAGCGACCTTGCCCTTTCCGACCATAGCCTGTGAAATCTCTGCAGAAGGAAGAGTAAGACCGCAAACAACAGCCAGCATGTGTTGTAGCAGATGTCAACGGTACACGGGGCCCTCCCCTGCTGATAACCGAGCTGGGGAGAGAGAGCTTGTTTCCATGGTACCAGCCTTGACTCCAGGGAGAAGAAAAGCCAAGTGGTTCATCAAAGCCAGTGAGTCGAGGGGCGAGCCGATAAGAAACCGAACTGTGTTGAACGAAAGTAGCAAACAGCAAATTGAACTGTGAAAGTACAAAGAACTGTTGATACCAGAAGTCGGAAAACCAGCAACAGAGGAGTCAGGCACCATATGGGTGCTCAATTAGGAAACTCTGGGCAATTACCCATTTGTTGAAATTACTGTTACCAGAAGGCCTTGGGAAAGGCGAGAAAGTGGTCAAAGTGGTCATACATGGGTCTAGTAAAATCCTCTGTACAGTTGAAAGTCTTTGACCGGCAGTTGATTGTAAAGCTAAGGGAAGTGAATCCTGCATTGAAGAACTGTTAAAAGAATTGTGTGATTAGCAAAGTTTCAAGAGTGAACCCGATGGAGAGATGCCAAAGAAAAGGGGGGCGAAGCCTGAAGTCCCAATGTTCAGTGTGTTAACCAGAGTGAACCCGGCAGAGGGATGTCCACAGTGAACTGTTTAAAAAGATATTAAGATTCATGAATGTCTCAGAAGAAATTGTGTTGAGAAGCTGTAGTTGACCCGCCGGAGGGAGGCTGATAGGTGAGAAGGGTCTGAGCCCGGAAGACCGGGACCCAGGAATGAAAAAACCATCACCAAATGACATGTGAATATGAGAAATTAAATCTTTTGAATACAAGCCATAGTAAACCTGATGAATGGAGGCTGACATTTGAGAGTGGTCTGAGCCCGGAAGAGGGGGACCCAGGGGTGAAGCATCATCACTGTAAATGCAATCAGATGTTTGAATGTTCTCTTTCTCACTGTTTCAAGTTATTCTTATTCCTCTATCAAGAATTGGTCTAGTATATATGTAAGTTTACCAATTTCTCTGCATACCAAACCAGATTGATTTTGATGTATGAATTTGGTTCCCTGTCTTTTTTCATTGATTGCATTAATAATAAATGTTGACTTAATTGTAGTTAACCCTCGCTGTGTTTTCCTATCATGACTCTTTGAGCACAGAACAAGTTCCTTTCTAACTATGTTGAAAAATAACAATCAAATTTAGATTGTTCTATATGTGGATCTCTTTCTTGTGAGTTAATCAGTTCCACCCACAAGGTCAGACCTGGTGGGCGGGATGGCACCCGCCCTCAGAACTCTGAGTGTGCTGTCCGGTAACAACAGTGCTTGTAGCTTACCGGCACCGGTGTTACTGCAACCAGCACACTCTTAATGAGGCCCTAGGTCTTGAAACTAGAGTGACAGGTCCAGCAACTGACTGATGATCTGGGGCACATGCTGAGGGCCCAGTCCAACCGTCAACCTAACCCTACTTCCCAGGATACTCCAACACTGAGGGCTGATGTTTCTGGGGGGAAATGACAGGAGGAAACATCTGAAAAACCACAAGTTCCTGAGGAGGGTCCTGGGTGGAGGGAAGATGGCAAGCCCTAGAGGAAGCTTCCTTTCTCACCCAAACAGAACCCCTAAAAACCTGTCATGCTGAAAGTGTCTCTTCTACCACCAACATTTTAGAACCCAAAGAGCAAAGGGTAAGTAGGAGAGGCCAAAGAAGAACCCACTTTGTGGAGGAACTCTGGATTATCTCCTTTGAAAGAGAAGAATCCCTGGACGATTCAGGTAAGCAGACCTTCTCATTCAAAATTGTGGGAATACCATCCAAAGAGAAATGGGTCCCAAAAGACTCGGAGTGAGACAGGGTAAGTATGGAGACCGACTCAGAACCAGATACTATTCAGCCCCAAACATGTAAGCCAGACAGAATAGAAACGGAGGGGGTGTCCTTTCTCCAAACAGGTTCTGAGAACTATCACCAGGTAAAGGTGGACAGCTAAGGAGTGGGGGAAAAGGAGAATTCTCCAACAACTCCCATTGGGAGTTGCAAAGTTTTTTGACAGATTCCTGAACTCTGACACAGAATATTGCCCAAGATCACAGTGTTGAAGGTCAATATTAAGAAAATGACCACAGGGCTGTCAGACAACTCACACTTTCTTTGAACCTTGGAGGAGAAAGAAGGCCGATTTTATGCACCGGTCAAGGTACAGGGTCAGTGTGAATTATCAGCTCTGGTGGATACTGGATCCCAAGCCACCCTCCAGTCCAAAAAGGCCTTTAACCAACTAAACTCAGGATGGGGGAGGGCCAACAAATTCCACTCACACTTCTTCCCGGACAACTCCAAAATTTCAACAGTATTGATATTTCTGTCAAAGGGACTGCAGATCTGGAAATAAAAATTAGACGGCATCGGCTCAAGCATCTGGTGATAGTTGTAACTCCAGAGGGTACACCTTGTTTACTGGGGAACGATCTCCTGAGGAGGTTATCACCTCTGATCAACTGTGTAAACAAGGTCATCTGGACTCAGACTAACCGCCCTATAAAATTAAAAATGAGTACCAATTATAGAAGCCTGAATGGTACCTGTCACGTAATTGATCAACACTCTAAGAATGTAGAGTTCCATTTCAAGAATAACCAAGTCCCAGACATCACTGTCATCTCTGTAGGAGAACAAACTGGTGATGGGAACCATTCCTCCCAGTTTTAAGTGGTAATCCATACTCGAAGGGAACACCCTAAAACTGTACACCAGTCCAAAATCAGAAGAAACATTGAGTCCTGTGAAACCAGACAAGGAAGAACCCGCTCAAAGTCTGGCGGACTTTCAGAAAAATGTCAAGCAGATGTTTTTCCCCATTCAGTTAAATGAGGGGGAGGAGCTGGTGCTCACCAGAGTATGCCTGAATAATGGAAGGAGTATCATCAGCGAAGAATTTTTCAGGCAACTCCCAAAATATCAGAGCAATCCCACATTTAAATTGATTGACAAACGGGAAGTAGGTCTGGAAACCCCAAATTCAAAACATCTCCTGCCTAACAGGTGTATGCTAAAAATGGCCATTGGCAACAAAAGCATAGAACATAAGTGTTGGGTTGTGAGAGGTGTCCCTTCCACTTTTATCTGGGAAGTGACATTCTCAACTGATTTGCAATCAATTTGGACCTAATTAATCATAAAACCTGCTCCTGACTGGGGGGTAACCCCATGAGCTTTGACAACACTGAAAAAGCATTCCGGTCAGCTTAATTGCTGCCATATGCTGTTGAAGTTCAAGTGCAAATAGTGGTTATCATCCCAGTGACGGTGCAACAATTTACTTTTACCCTCAAAATTAAGTGAGGACAGAACCTCAAACATCAGGATGCATATGTACATCTAAACTCCCATCTCCCACATCAAGGTTTGTATTCAAATCCGACATCTCTGGTAGACCTAGGACATGACACCATTTGAATATTGGTGGATAAAAGGCAAACCACGAAGTATCACTTTGGGCGCAGACACCTATATTGGAATGGTGGTTGATGCCCAACATTATTCTATTGATTTAGGTAATGAAATCATGGGGCCAACCCCAAACGACTGTTCCGACATCAGCAATGGTATTCCTCCAGAAAAGATTGTTAGTAGGCATGGGGGTAATTTCCTGATGTACTCTTCCTGCCCCAAAGGTGTGAAAGAGGTGACCTGTGACATTAGGAGGGAGGAGGTAGTGTTCAGAGTCAAGGACCACTACCTCAAATCCCCTGTTCAAGTCAATACCATCAAAAAGAGTTCTCTCCACTCAACTGGAGGATGCTGCTGAAATTGCCAAGCCCAAGGTCTTCCCAGGTTTCAAGCAGATGGTCAAGGAAAGTATCAATCTTGCTGATGGGTTACACAAAAGAAAAGGAAGGGGTGGGCAGGCAAACCCGTGCATCAAAACGCCAACAAACATATATAATCTGCCTAGATACGGCTAAATGTCACAGTGGAAGCCGAAGGAGCGAGGGAAATGTTCACCTGTTATACTGTAGAGAGCTACATAGGGCTGTTTGTGTGTTCGCCAGATAAAATCAGGCAAGGATCTGAGCCCATCAGAAAAGAGGCAGCAGAGTGGTAATTTGCAAAGAGGGACAGAGAAGGTTCTAACTGTCCCTACCTCTTGATGCTACTATCCTTAGGCAGTGCTGGTGGGTCACCTATCTAATAGTGGATAGAAAAAGAGAAACAAAAATATTGTATTACATTTTTAGGATGATTCATACTTTCATGCATTATTCGGCCAGACCTTGTTATATGTCTAGCTGTGCACAATGTAAACATAACAGATGGCATTGATCCAATAACCCTTGCTTCTAAATAATGTTAAAATGTAGGGTGCTATTCAGATACCAAACAGTATTAGGACAGAACTATTACTTTATTGGCCGTTACTGGTGGTAAGTGGACCCTGATTTGAAAAGATGCTGTCTCAGATTACAAGATTAAATATATAATACTTCATGAAGACTGTAATAGGGGAGTACATTCTCAAGTTTCTTACTCTACGCTTAGAGCAAGTGTGGTATGCAGCAACAGATTTGAGTGCCGTCTCCACTTGTTAGTCGACCGGTTTCGGTGGTCAAGTTTGCTTAAGCCACCTTCTTCAGGGCTGTCCTCAAAATGTATAGGCACGGAAACATGGCTACAAATTGTAGCCCGCTCAAGATGCTGTAACCAATATCCAAACATGACAATGGAACAGTCTTACCTCATGATTGTTTCCTGGAGACATTAGGCTGCCCTGTAAGTAAACAAGGGAGCTGCATTAATACTAGCTTCAATGAACTAGCATTATATATGTTTGTTGGTGCTTTGACACAAGGTTTTGCCTGCCCACCCCTTCCTTTTCTTTTGTGTGTTACCAGTTAAAGCTTGGGCATAACTCCACAATTTGCTACTAAGCAAAAACCTGTACTTATCAGTCAATCTTGCTGATGCCGGTGAGACCGAGGAGCAAAGACAAAGCTAAAACAGGCCTTCTTGGAATTCCAATATATCTTTTCAGTAGACTCACACGACTGTGGACGCACATCCATTCATTCAACCACCATTCCCACAGACCCTGAGATGGCTCCAGTATTTGTGAAACAATACCGGTTACCTCTCGCATAGTTGGAGTCACTCACAGAGATTATTAAGAACTTAGAATACTGTGGGATAATTTGTCCGATGCACAGTACCTTCAACAACCCAGTACTGGGGATACTCAAACCAAAAGGCCAATGGAGACTATGTGCAGAACTGAGGGAGTTGAACAATGGGTCCACATGTCAAGATGACTCCTTCCCTACATCAATTGGGGACTTGCCAAGATCCAAGGGTCAAAGGTGTACCCTGCCATTGATCTGACCAACAGTTACTGGGCAGTACTCGTGAGTAGTGAAAACCTGTACACGCTTGCCTTTACGTTCGACGGGCAGCAGTACACATGGACCCGAACCCACTTTGGATATATCAATTCCAGCAATGAGTTCAACATCTTCCCACATAAGGCCATGCCCAATTTGGCCGAAAATGGGAAACCTGGCCTATGTGGATGATGTTTTGATCAAGAGCTCAACTGTAGAGGGACATTTTGCAGAAAATGCTATGTTCTAACCCACTTGTAGAAAGTCAGAGCAAAACTGTCCTTTCAGAAGGCACAGTGGTGTAAGACCACAGTGAACTTTGTAGGGCACAAGATCACCCTTGAAGGTCTGAATCCCCAGGCGAAGAAGGCGGAAGCCTTATTGAAATTAAAAGACCCTACCACTCTGCGTGAATTAAGAAGCCTTCTTGGACTAACTAATTGGAAGAATCGAGGAATGCTTTATGTGAACAACAAACCCCTAAAGCATGCCAAACTGATCCAGTCAATTGACGATCTGGTGACCTCCAATGAGATGACCATCTATTGGAAGTAGATAAGAGGTTATTCCAAGATAGAGGGGCCAGATAAGACTGGGAATTACCTGGCCGACCAGCTGGCTAAAACCTAAGCTCTGCGGGGGGATTTCATAGAAGCAGGATCCCTGCTGGGGGAAATCCAAATTGCGGCTGTTGCAAGGTCACAAACTTGTGCGAACAGTGAACTTTCGTCTGCCCAGTGGAGTAAAGATACCTCAGATGCAGATTTGATCACTGCAGAGAAAGAGGACCCAATCACTGGGAAATGTTATCGACACATCGAAGACCCTTTGAGCTTTCCTTTAACAGAGTCAGATTTTACCGGTAAAGAAGATTTCCGGGTGTTGATGAAGTTTTCCAAGATGTTCCAGATTCAAGACAGTTTCTTGGTAAGGAGAGCCCTATCTGGCTGTGACTAGTGGGTGGTACTAACCTTATTCAAAAGCCTGATGTTGAATCACAGCCATGACACAGCCACAGCCGGTCATAGGAGGTTTCACACAACATTAGAAATCTTGTGCAAGGTTGCCTACTGGCCACACATGGGCCAGTACCTCTACCCTTACCTAAGGTGGTGTCTTGTGTGTGGTCAGTTTCAAACCAGTCCACTCACAGAGCTCCCATACAAAAAAGGTGAGTGACACTGCCTTGGTCTTATTTGCAAGTCGATTTTATCGGGCCACTGATACGCTCCTCTAGCAGAAACAAGTACATGTTGACTGTGACATGCTTGTCCACAAAGTGGGTAGAATGTCTTCCAGCCCGGAATTGTAAGTTACAGACAGCTGCTGCACTAATGATCAACCACATCTTCTCTTGATTCGGCCTCCCGCAAAGGATTGAGACCGACCGAGGAAGCCATTTTACCACTGAGGTGATGGCAAAGATGTGGGTGATTCTAGGGGTAAAAAGAAAACTCCACATTGCCTACTGCCAGGCCTCAAGCGGGGGGGTAGAGATATACAACATACCAATTGTGAGTATCTTAAAGAAGTTTGTGGCAGACTCTGGACCCAGTTGGGACGTCGGATTACCGCTTGTCCTGATGGCTATTAGGTCTACACCATCTTCTGCAACAAAGAAGTCTCCATTTGAGCTCATGAATGGATGAAAAATTGTGTTACTGCAGCATGTTCTCTATAGGACACAGGAGCAGACACTGATAAATGCGTCCACTGCTCATGAGTACATTGAAAACTTAAGGAAGCACCTCCAGCATGCTTTTGCGTATGCTCAGCGCAATTTAGAAAGATCGGCTGAAGGAATGAAGACCTGTTATGATCTAAACACTACCAAGAATGGGTGCCAAATTAGACGGGAGCCAAATTAAGGTAGTGCAGAAGGTAAAGACGCTAGGCACTTACATGGAAGAAAGTTTAGATTGTGCAGCCCATGTAACAGCCATTACTACCAGTACCAATTATCATCTTAAAGTACTCAGGCAAGTAGCACCATTGGTCTCAATAGAAAAGATCATCAAACTCGTGGAGATTATTGTAATGCACTTCTGGGAGGTGCTAATAAGGCCGACGTCCAACAGCTGCAGAAAATAAATTCAGAACGCAGCCATACGCATCATCTTTCAGATGGAATGCTCGGAGCCAACAACTGCAGCAAGAAAAAAGCTACATTGGCTCTCAGTAGCATAGCAGCTAGAATCCAGTTTAAATGGTTATCTACATGCCATAAATGCATTTCTGGTAACGCCCCAGACTACTTGAAGGACAAGGTTAATATCTACCAGCCTAAGAGAAATCTGAGATCAGCGGAGAGCTCCCTACTGGAATTACATCGGGTAAAACGAGCCCGTAGTCTTGGTCAGGCTTTTCATGTTCAGGGAGCCAAGGCCTGGAATGCCTTACCATTACAGCTGCGTAAAACAGAGAACCATTTTGCTTTTCGGAAATCAATTGAAAACGCTTCACTTATACTAGTATGAACGCTCCATGAGCAGTCCCTTAGGCTCCTATCTGTCTCTTGGCGCCTAGATGCCCATGAGCTTTGGCGCGGTATAGGTATAATAAAATAACATAACATAATAACATAACATAACAAGAACGAATACTAGGGGATAAGGTTTACTTGTACAATTTTCAAAGGAATCAGGCCAAGGAGTGGAAATTCCTCCTATCTTGGCATGGTGCCTTTGAAATTGTAGATGAAATATCACCTGTTGCCTACAAGAACCGCATCCCAAAAGGAGAACAGACAGAAGAAAGATGGGTCCACATAAATCAGTTGAAAAGCAGTCACCCCAGACATGCTTTATGACTGATTGAAGAGCCAAATGAAAGTCAATCAGAGGAACCATCTGAAGAATGAAAAGGAAGGATGAAAAACCGGATTGAAACTAAGACAGGGGAATATGTGTGTAAAAAGTACTGAATCTCTTTTTCTTTCTTTTATTAGAGAACTAACCTCCTTCATTTCCATCCTGGAAGAGCAAGAGAGGAGTCCGGTGAGAGTCCTCGGGACTGTGGAAAAGAAGGAAGAAAAGGGGGTGTTGTGCCACACCCTCCAACACAAAGAGGGAAGGGGAGGCTGGAGTGCTCACTCCCCAATGAAGTAAATTGCACCTCGTGAAACCCCACTCTGCCCTGCTCTTATCTACCAAAGTGTCGAGGAAGAATAAGGGGGTGGGGTACATTCTAAAGCTCCAAACTGAAGTACCTTTCACATGAAAAACAGGATTTTTTAATACTGACACAAAAATGGCTTTGCATGTGTCATTGCAAATGAAAATTGAAAGGCCCTGTGAAAAAGGCCTACCTTTTATTACCCAAGGAAAAACAGCATTTTAATTCACAAAGCAAGAAGACAAATCAAAGGTCCGTTTCACATGAAAAACAGGATTTTTAGACACTGTTAATACACATGCCTAGCCATTTTTTTGACTGTTTAAATGTGAAAATTGTACCACTGCTAACAGGAAAAATGTCAGGGAAATAGACATGGTGCATGTTGACAAAAAGTAATGTATATTATGTTTTGCATACAAAATACCAGTGATATTTGAAGAGCTGCTTTGTTTTCAATGGAAAAATGTCAGCCCAAGGCAGACCCTTTTGGCTTGTAGGTGGGCAAACTTCACAAAGAAATCCTCCACTGCCAGTCTGGATGTTACATCCCCCATCAAATTACAACTGTAATAACGTGTGTCCTGCTAAAGGTGTAGACACCCCAGTGTACCAAAGACTTGCTGGCTCTGAAGGCAGTGATAGCAGGACAGTTCCCCTTGGCTGGAGCATGGCTAAAAGGTATGAAGGCTGGGTGCTACAACTTCAAATAGGCAACCAACTTCAAAGAGCAAGCTGCAAACACAAAGAGTATAATAAAAACTCTGCTTACAGGATGACCCAGTGAGACCATATGGCCTGAAGGCAGGAGAATTGCCATTTGTTACAATTAATTTAAAAGGACTATTATAACTTAGGCCTTTTCCCAGCAACCATAAGGCAGATTTTCTTCATTTGTGTACCATTTTTTAGGTAATTTCCAGGCGATTCTGGAGATATACATTCTGTATTCATAACTATGATACTTTTTATGGAAACGGCAGAAAATTGCCACATGGCCGTGCAAAATGGTGCTGACCTGGCTGTCGTCTTATTTAATTCCCCATGATTACCTGAAAAGGAAAATATATATGTTATGGCAGCTATTAGTGAAATTATGCGGTTTTGCAACATAACAAGATTTTTGCAAAAATGTGACATGAGAACAAATGGGGCTTGTAAAATAAGCAGCCATATGTCTGATGCAGACTCTTAAACAAATCTGTAGAGATGGGCAGGAGTGGGGAGGAGCGAGAAGGGTAACGGTCCAATCCTAGTTGCGAGAACTCTGGCAAGGTACTTCGCCAAAATGTAAAATTGGTGGTGTCATTGCTGCTCTATAAGGCGGACTGCACTAGGAGGAAGAGACAGAGCTGTGGAAATTTATCATCAGGAGGGCTGATGAAACTTACCATCTGACAGCTGCAAGGAACCACCAGAGGAGATGGCTGAGAGTGCATCTGGGTGGAGCTGTCTATTTCCAGGAAGGCCTACGAACTGACTGGGTCTTGGTGGAGAGCACAAGGCCATCCTTGAGAGAAATGGAACTGCTCTCCTGAACATCCGTGAAGACCTGCTCTCCAACTTCGATCCCAATACCCCCTGTGTCCTCATCTTACTTGATCTCTCTTCTGCATTTGTCACGGTCAATCATGCCATCCTGCTCCACTGTCTCTGTGATAACCTGGGAATCACTGATCAGGCCCTGGCTTGGCTGACTTATATCCTCTCTGATCAACCCTCCCAGGTCCAACTTGGGTCCTTCCTCTCTGCTATCTCTAACTCTACCTGTTATATTCCCCAGGGGTCTAACCTCTCTCCCTGGCTGTTCAACCAATAAAACGCACTTCTTGCTCACTGCATTGCTGCTCTCTACCCCAACTTTCAGTGCTATGCGGATGACATTTAACAAATGTTCAGGCTCCCTTCCACCACCTCCTCTCCTTCTTTCATCTCTGACTGTCTGCTATCCAGGAGTGCTATGCTGCCAATGATCTCTGCCTTAATGACAGTAAAACTGAGATTCTCCTCATCGGCACACCTGCTCCCTCCTTTCCTGTCACTCTCTGGCCGGCCTCTCTTGGCCCTCTTCATGTGAGGCTAAAAACCTTCAAGTTATCTACGACTCCACACTCTCCTTCTCTCCTCACATCTCTGATGTCTCCTAGAATGCACACTACCAGCTGCACCTCCTCACAGGTATTCTGCCTTTCCTCTCCTTTCCCAGAAGCTCACTGTCTCGAGAGCCCTGGTTCTCTCTAGGCTGGACTACTGCAACAGCCTCTTCCTAAATCTGCCTGCCTCTACTCTCCGCCCTCTGCAACTCATCTAAAACAGGACTGCGAGACTTGTCCTTGGCCTCAAGCCCAGGCATAGTATTTCTCCGGGACTTAAATCTATGTACTGGCTCCCAGTGGCGGCGAGGATTAAGTTCAAAACCCTCTGCATTGTCCATAAAGCCTTCTGGGGCATGGGGCCTCAATACCTCCAACTATCTCTTCCTAAATATCTTCCTTCTCAAGCTCTTCGCTCATCCGCCTCCAACTACCTCAGGGTCAGTCGCTTCTCCAAGCAATGAGTTGGATCTCTTTCTTCTGCTGTGGCCTCCCTCTGGAACAGCCTCTCTGAAACTTGAGGAGAACCATCTCCGGTTCGGAAGCACCTCAAGACCATCCTCTTTGCTTCTGCTGTGTCTCTTCTGCTCCCCTGCTGATCTCCTGGTTGAAACTGAAACTGCAATGGTTTACCTGATTTACCTCTGATCTCGGGCCCGGCTCCCCTCTCTGCCAATTGCACATCTGCACTGCCCCCTGGCAACCCTTGCACTCCGGGACCGTTTCTGTATCCCTACAGCCCTCTACCAGCACTTGACACCTGATGTCTGCCCTTATGTTGCACTTGCCACCAGCTGGCCACACCTCTTATTTATTGTCTTTATTTATTTATTTATCTTTAATTATGTTTTACAGTTATCTTATGTACTGCACTGCCCCCTCCCCCTACCCCCCTTCCCTGCACTTGCGTGATCTCAGTGTCACCTGTCCAAGTAAGATTGCTTTCTCTGTCTTCCCTCTGTTCCCCCTCCCTTGCCTCATTGCGCCTTGAAACACTTATGTATAGGCGCGTTATAAATACCATATCATATCAGAGTGGAGTGACCAGACCCCTGCCCTTTCTTTCCAGAGTGTCCTGAAACGCATATGGCTTTCCTGAACTTTAAACAGAGGCTTTCTATGTAAGGAGAACTGAGCCCTGGGAAACCAACAGATAGGGCAATCTGCTTGCCTTAAATCCTCTCCCTTCATAGTGGGCGGGGGCAGGGGGCAAAACTGCAGATCTTTAGCCTACTTAATTGAAAGATTAATTTAATTAATTCCCCATTTGGTGGAAAACTATGGGGTGATTTTTGTTAAAATTTGAAATTAACAAAGCTCACTACTCAGTGTGCGCTGAAAAAATATAGCCTATAATTTAATTGGGTAATCTTTTTTGGCCTGTTGACCCCAACTTCTTTAAGGAAGAGGGGTGTCTTTGTTCTTAAATCAGTCCACTTTTTCTGTCCGACTACCCCAATACACACCAAAGTAGGGGGGTCTAAGAAACAAACCGCTAAATCACCCTGTGTTTATTTTAAACCGAAAGTGTGGGTGAAATCATAATTGCCATATGTATTTGTACCAACTTTGAAAGCCTTTTAAGCCTGCAGGAAAATCAATATTGCACAGCACTACACTTATAATTGTTTTGGTTATTGCTCAGCTCAGTTTAATTATTTCTAAAAGTGACATTTGTAGAAAGCAAAGAATTGTGATTTGTGTTTTTTCTTAACTAATTTGTATAATTGATTTGTGTAACAAGAGGTTAATGGTGAGCCACAAAGAAGGTGGTGTGTGTAGTTGTGCGATTTCTATTACTTTTAATTTAAATAAATACAAATATATTTCCTGTACTTCGGCCTTGATCTTGGCTCATTGGTGGCTCAGGGGGAGGGATCCAAGGGGCATGATATGTGTCTGAAGTAGGGCTGAATAAAAAAATGTGTTAAACAGCTTGTTGCATAACACCTTGAGTGGGGAGGGAAGGAACTCCCTGTGTTGAGGGTGGCTTCCAAATAAACTGTTACCATAGAGAGGTCTGGGAAGAGTTGGCCCCAAAGAGGCATGAAGAACACTTTTTGGAAACAAATGAAGGACTCTCGTCCTCTGCTGGGGAGGACCCACCTACATGGAATAAAAATCTAGAAAGGACTTGTTGAAAGAGAGAGAAGCCGGTGTTGTGGCTGCACAGCCCAGGAAGCTCAAACCTGGAGACAAAAAGGTTGTGGAAAGAAGCTGGTCCTCGGTTGAGTGGACAACGTGGAAAGGTCGAGTACACTGTGACTCAATGGAGAACCAACCCACTTGGAAGATGGAAGAAGTCAGCCGTGGCATGCCCTCTGGGAGCTGGACTGTAGGGTCCATAAACTGTGCCGATACCGACAAGTGAAAGACTCAGCAGAGCTGCAGATGCACACTAGAAAGCGAAAAGAGAAACACGGGGGAACGCTTACAGAGAACGAGCCAGCCCGCAACGACAGGAAGAACTGGTGACACACCCCCATGAAATCCAAGCTAACGAGAGAGGCAGGTGACCCAGTAGGGGTTCGGGGCGAGTAATCTTCCTCGTCGTGGTGATTGTGAGAAAGGTAACAGAAGTAAAGATTGCTACGGTAATAATCTCCCTCATCACAGTGATTGTGAGAACCATAAAATATGTAAAGAATGCTACCGGAGTAATCTCCCTCAGCACAGCGATAGTGAGAACCACAACAGAAGTAAAGATTGCTACGGGAGTAATCTCCCTCATCAGAGTGATTGTGAGAACCATAATAGAAGTAAGGAATGCTACGGGAGTAATCTCCCTTGTCAGAGTAATTAGGAAAACAACATGAAAAGCAGGAGTAATCTCCCTCGCCACAGTGACTGTGGAAACCCTAAGAAAAGCCAAGAGTACTACAGGACTAACCTCCCTGGTCCTAGTATTAGTAAGAATAACTTTTAATCAACACAAAGCCATCAAAGGAGATCATTAAAATACACTTTAGAAACAAATTAAAACAATTTAAAACAATGCACAAGGATACATAAATATGTACAATAATTTACCTTACAGACTTTATCATAAGAAACACATAAAAGTACATTGGTTAAAAGAAATGAATCCAGGAATGCCATAACGATGCCTAAAATACACTCAAGGACATGAATCTAGCAGCAAACATTTTGTTCAAGAAAATAGGAGGAGAGAAATAAAAAATAATGACTCACAGCCCCTTCACAAAATATGAGGAGGATAAACCAGGGCAAGTTCATCCTATATGACAGGGTTTATAATAGTGGTGAGAAGTTTGTTGAGTCAAAACCAAGAAACCAGGAGAAAGGGAATATATGAACAACAGTTAAGGAAAGAACCGTTTTGGACCTTAAAAGCCAATAGTTATTGGACATTTGAGAAATACCAAATAAGTCCCTTTGGGGAGCTGCAGGGGCTAATCAGAACTGTTACAAGAGACTATAAGATCAGTCACCAAGGCTGAGCCATCCAAACCAGGAGAATGGAGCTATTCTCCTGAGCCCCTTTTTGGTTTTGGAACCCTTTTTGATTAGTGGTGGGGTCAGAAGTAGGTTAGCCTTTGGACAGAGGACAGAGTTTTTGCTTTGGACAAACCAGCCTGAAGACAAGCACCCTAGTTAGAGTTCAGTTAGGCAGGGCATACCCTTTACTTGTAGGGAAAGATCAGTCCCTTTCTTATCATTTCTATTAAACGTGTGTATACAATGCTGTGCCGTTGTCTGAAGCCTTCTTCTGTCTTTCCACAGCACCCCTTTCTGTGGCTAATCAAAGACAGGAAGTGTGGGGAGAAGTAGGGTCTGGATGTTTCTAAGGGCAGGGGAAGGATTAGATGCGTGAGGGGGAGCTTCTCATGAGTAGAACATATTATTGATTAATTTAGGGAAAATAAAGAAATTGTTCACCAATCAAGACTCGTCTTTGTTATTAGCACTGGCGTCTGGCTGCTGACCTTCAAATTAGCAGTTGAAATGTCCTAATAACCATTTTGGGGCGGGGGAGAACTGTATTCAGTCAATAGTTATGAAGAGGCTTAAATGTTCACATCTTTGCCCAGATGGAGAAAGGAATTGCCTTTGTGCTGCGTCTATTATAATCAGTTTCACAGTTTGTGTTACTGAAAACAAACTCAATAATTGTAATGAATCTTATTTGTTAATAAGCTCACCAACCTGTGATGGGCACATGCATTTGGTTTTGGTCTCCTTAAATGCTTTTACCCATTTGCACTGCGGGACACATATTCTCTAATGAAACAAGTATCACCTCTGGTAGGGCCACGCAAGCTGATGTAAATGAACACCTTTTTATATAGTGCTAAATTCTCATATCAGACTCTTTATAGTGATTAACTCATCCAATAGTAATATTTCATAGAATAACCCATCCACAGAAGGAACAGAGTCACCATTCATTCATCTGTCACTACCTAAGTATGCACACGTATTTATCTCATCCATCCATCCATCCATCCTCCCTCCCTCCCTCCCTCCCCCGGAACAATAATCAATGCCACTATTATTCCCCGCTCATGGGACTCAGATTGTTGATCTTGGGTGGTGAGGTGGTGGTGAAGGGATGGGTCTGCTTGACTAGGGTACTCACGTCATGGCCTTGATAAACTCAGTCACCCTCATGCATCATTCAATTCTTCTTGGCATTCGTGAAAATGGCTTCTCCTACTGATAGACCTTTCTGCAACACATTAACACACACGCGTGCATGCATGCACACACCCACACTCACACGTCCACACCTTGAATCACAGGGCAGTCAGGACTCATGCACTTCCGCATTGTAATACTTTAATACTCCACCCACAGGACTCACATCTGCTTTCCCCTCTAGGCCACTAGCCAACCCTCCATCTTGTCATGCAGGGCCGCCTGCAGTGACATTATATCACATAAAAAAGGCAGACCTGTTGGCGTTGCCAGTGCCGGTTGTTGTTTGAGACGAGCCGCCTGTATTTGCGCAATAGTGGATGCTGGCGAGCGTTTGCAGTGTTACCGGAGGTCAGACGGGGTGCATCTGCACGAGTCTCTTGGGACATCACCAGAAACGCTTGCTATCTCCAACACCCAGAGCCAAACTAACAAACCAGACGACCCCTGGCCCTGACATACCATTGAAAGCAGGGAAAAAGCTAAGAACGTGATTTACCAAAACACACATAATTAGTAACATGCAGGAAAGGGAGAGACTGGCCGTTGAGTCATCTTTGACGTTCACCATAAGGGCGACGCTTAATATGTGGTCTGTGCAAGAGTGAAAGCTGAAGGCATGCTCTCAAAGGGTTAAAAGCCGAGAATCCGCCATCTCGCAGACGCTGCAGCTGTCTCCAGTTAGATCCAAGAATCCCATGTCTCTGGATAGACGCCCTGGATGCCAGCAGGTTGCTACACACAGATGGTTATTATCTTCTAGGACTGGCTGGAATGACCCAGAACTGTTGCAACAGAAAGAACAAAAAAGACAAATAGTGCTAAAGTTAATGCTAATAGAACGTTTTATGTGTTTTGGAAGACCCACCAGACATACAAGCTTCGGCCAAAGCCAATACTTCTGTCTCGTGGCTAGGCAGTGTATCGACATTTGCCAGGCATTCTATGGCCGAATTTACCAATACAAGTCCATATCATGTATCATTACAAGAGTTTCCATCAAAAGGCTGTTGTCAAAAGGCTGCATTGACGGCTGTTGCCACCTATAAGCCAAAACTAAGAATACAAGTAGGTTTTATGAGCGTATTTTGCAACCAATCTGCATCATGCACCAAAGTACACCTGGCACATGCTTGTGTTAAAAATTCGAAGCCTTGCAGCAATCATTTCTTTTGTTTGCCCCAAGCGCGACCAGTAAACACAGACGTGGGTCCTGAGCCTGCTGGGCCCAGACACCCAAACTACACCTCACTGATGATGCCCAATGAGGTAGACACATGTCTGGGGATGCTTCTGGTCTCATGAAGAAAGCATGGGACCTAGGAGGTCATGCTAGACTATCCCTATTGGGGTGGGACCAAGCATGATTGGCATATGGTCTTTCCCCTTTCTGTAATGGATGGAGAATGATGGTATGGAGAGTTGCCCAGAGCAACTACCAGAGGTTGAAATATATTCTAAACCTTCCAGCCAATCATGTCTTTTGTTTTGCTGAACAAAGGTTGCAACTAGCAAATTGGGGATTTGGGCCAGGGGACAGCCAAGAGATTATAAGTAGCAGGCAAATGGGAACGGGATGGGTGTGGGTGTGGAGGAAGAAACTATAATATCAGGAGCCGGGTGGCACGCCTTTAAGGGATTATTCCAGTAGAGCAGGGCAGGCCGCAAGTGAAGCAGCTAATGATGTTTGACGAAGGGAACTGCTGTGCTCTGTAGAGCAGGTTGGCAAACATTTGCCAAACATTTGGAGAGCAGAGCCAGACTAGGAGGAGTTCCCTCAAGGGCCAGTCTAGGATTCGCCAGCCTAAGTATGGCAAAGGACGCGTGGTGGGATTCTGTTTTGCGTATGGATTGAAATGCCCAAATGTGACATCACAGGCAATGATGCCAAAAATAGTGACCAATGTCTTTGATACTTGAGGCCACCACAGAACGATACATCACAAGAAATTGGCATCATTAAGCTAAAAGACAAATGAACGGTTGTCCAATGTATGAATGGTCACTAATATTATTATGATAATAGCTCGACCTGGCATACCATCCTCCGGGTGTATTACTATACGCCGGGTGTATTCACTCTCTCTTTCTTTCTCAATCTCAGCTCTCTTTCTCTCCAAGTCTTGCTCTATGTCTCTGCAACTTAGCATTCAAACAACAATAGTGTTATGGGACCAACACAAAATAAATGTGAAAGCAAGTTTCTGTAGGAAATTAGACTTTAATTGCACTGAAAGGGCAAACAAAACTATTTTAAATACTAGCAACCCCTTCCTCTAAGGAAATACACAGATCATGTTTACTTTTAGATATGAAGAACAGGAGTATGCAGCTAAGTAGTCTTTGCAGCAAGTTCAAGCTCAATAATGCATCTTTTAGGTTGAAGAGTGGGGTCTTAAATGTCACTAGGCCTTTAGAACTAGTCCTGGGGGATCTGTAGATCTATGAATGCCTGTGTTCAGGGGCTCAACGGCTTTGAGCTGGGTTATTGGAGACATTCCGATGAGTTAAACTGGAGTTGAGTCGCTTGAGCTGGTTCTAAGGTATTCAGCAAATGCAGTGACTATTCAATAAGAGGTTATGGAATGGCTCAATTACACATAAGGTCAACATTTTAGAGACTTCCTCCTTGAAAGTGTTCCTTACCTTGTAAGATATTTGATGAATTTTCCGTTACACTGTCTTGTCAATGTCATAGATAGAGCAGTCAGTGCTACCTGGAATCAGTACAAAGAACCTTCAAACAGACCCAGCGGCTGCTGACAGTCCTACAGTTGATGTTTGTTCTTTCAGAGGAGATTTACACCCGTCTTCTGTGTTTATTAAGTCTGGGAGTGGACCCCTGCTCAGTCTCACAATCCCTCACCCCGGTGAACAGCAAGTCATCCCTGCTGTGATGAGGGTTCAGCCAGTTGACATATAGACCCTATGTGTTTGCTTAGGGGCCTTTGTATCAATGAGGTAGATAACCGCACCGATTTTCTCAAGTACCATTTAGGATCTACCCCCCCTTGTCTTGAATGACGGTGGGCTTGACAGGTTTCAAAACCCAGATTAACTGTCCTGGAGTGTACTCTGCTACGGTTGCTTTCGGGTCATGCCAGTTCTTCATCAATTCCTGACTTACTTTCACATTTCTCTGAAATTGTTGCATGTACTGGGCTATTTTGGGCATCGGCCCAAGCACATAATGTACAATGTCGTGAGTAGGACTCTGGAGGTTACCCCCCGATATTCCACTCACAACACTTTGGGGGCCCCTAATAGTATGACCAAACAGAAGGTCAAAGGGACTGATGCCATATCCATTCTGTGGCACCTCCCTATAGGTTAACAGTAGGCATGGAGGAGAACACACCACGTTCTCCTCAGTTACTCTTACAAGCCACCTATCATTCCTTCCGCAGTCTAAAATGAGTTCCATGGGGATCCCAACACAAGAACATTTCCAAATTGGAGCCTTCACCACCAGAAGGAATTTGATGCTCCTTAAGAGGACTGCTTCAGGTTACTGGGAGGCATGGCCTACTCCCATTAAAATGTGCCGACTACATGAGGTGGCTTACAGGACCAATATAACATGCCCATTCCTGCTCTCTTGAAAGGATGCCCAACCACTGGAAGAGGAATTAAGGGGGTCTTTGTAGCCCAACATGTTACTAAAAGCTTGGCAGGTATTACAAGACCACACCAGTTGCTTGATTTACCCCATTTTAGGCCAGTAAAAATGGGTAGACAGCCTGTCAGTTGTCTTGGTCACCCCTAAGAGACCTGCCAAAGGAATGCAATGAGCCAAGTTCAGTAGGCACCTCTGTGCCATTGGGGAACAACCCATCTCCAGTCTCCATCTGCTTTAGAATTCGTGAGCTCACTATACAGGAGACCATTTACCCCTGTGGGCTTGAACAACTCAGGGTCTTCACCTTGTGTTTGCTCCAATGCTTTCTTCCAGGGACCCACCAGACTAGGACAGTCTTTTTGTGGCTGGCAAAAATCAGCCAGAGTAGAGCCCCCAGCAGTGTAAATATTTCTCAGTTCTGGTAAGACACAGAGAATTGACTGTGTTTTCCATCACAGGTTCCTTTTCTACACCAGCCGACAAACCTGAGATCACAGAGTCCTTTCCTACTAGAGCAGATACACCAGTAGCCACTGGCCTCTGTCCTGTAAAAGCAGGTGATCCAGTGGACTTGGGACCTGCACTTGGTGTTACTGGTGTGACCAGTCTTTCAAACTCTCCAGCAGGACGAGCCTTGGAGCCTAGGGCCTGAAGTACCTATTCTCTTCTCTTGGTCCTTGTAGTGCCTTTGAAGTAGTTACCAATACTACTATTTGTGGAAGGTCCTTACCTAACAGACACCCTCCTCTAATCAAGTCTTTACTGCTGTGCAGCTCATGGAGATTCCTCCCTACAACAAACTCTACTATTGCAAATGGGCTCTGTCTGAGGCCATCAAACCTCCTGACATTGCAATCTGGGGTTGGGATGTACCCCCATCCTGCATCCGTTGTCACCTCACAGCAGTGCGATTAACAGCTGCCTCATGCAGCAATGGAGTTTTGTTCCCACTCGTGAAGACATGCTCCAAAATGATCTAAGTATTCATGGGAACTGAGGTCTCCTCTAGGGACCCGATGCCGTTCTATCTCAGAGCGAGCAGAGAACATTCTGCCACTCCCTTGTCTAGTGGGAATTCATCTGCTAGGAAGCCTTCTCCATGGGACCAGCACCAATTATGGTTGGTTTGCGTTGGTCCTTGCAGCTCCAATCTCCCTATCTATGGGACAAATCTTGACACAGAAAGCATCCTCTGCGTGTTATGAGGGTGGCGATCCCAGTATTAGAGCTACCATCACTGTTCTTTTCTGTGGAAGCTGATGAGCCATTCATGGGCATTTCGCTTCTATGTTTTGGGGGCCTTTCTTGGAAGAAGGATGGTAGACCTTGTCCTACCCTTCTTGTGTGTTTTATTTTCTTCTCGTCTGCTTTCAAATTGCTCGCATGCGCCTTTCTCTCGACGCGAGCATGCACATACGAGTCAGCAGCCTTTGCAAGCTCCCTAGGGCCTTGTCATAAATTACATAATATACCTGTGATTTCAACAGCGCACAACTGAAGACAGCCACATATGCCTGAAAGATTCCTATTGAATTTTACAAGGATGTGTAATCCCCTGTGTGGGACAACACATGAAAAAATAAACAAATGAAAAAAGGACTCCTGTGCATGATGCCGCGCAGGGAATCCTTAACTTCAAAAGAGAATAAACCTGTTGAAGCGGAGCCCCGTTAAATGGAAATCCCAGCCCTCACTGCAGAGGGTTGAGTGGCACTCTGCATCCTTTCACTGCTGCTGTCCGGGCCCAGATAGTGACGCTCCCCTGACAGGGAGAAGAGTACCTAAAATCACTGCCACCTACTGGCCCCTCTCCTATCATTGCCACAGTCGAGGGCTCTGCTTAATTAGATGTGCTCCCCCAGCAGGGAGCACCCAACATCATTGCTTCCCCCTGAACTGCTCAAGGCAGATGAAGCATTCACCAAGAGAGGGAGGGGCGCACAGCGACCAACCACCTCCAGCCCTACACAAGATCCCCAGGCAACTTCTGGCAGACGCAGCGCAGGTTGAGTAGGACATCTTGCCCCCCCCCCGCTCCTGCTGCAATCAATTCCAGGCTGCCCCTGGCATTACAACGCCTGGCCATAATAATTGAAGGGAAACCCCCCTCACCCCCATGCTGCTGGTAATTGCTGGGCTGCACCTGACATAAGCAGCCAAGCCAAAAAAGACTTTGCACCCATGGACCTTGAGACAGTCCTGCCCAGGCTGTCTCTGAAATACGTATTTTATAAATATTTTTTACAGTGCACTGCATAGAGACTCTTTTGTATATATTTCTAATGACTACTTTATTTGTAAAGAACTTTTAATATTTTTAAAGGGACACGTTTTTGGTATTCCTGAAATGAATTCAGTTGCTTAGATAGGGTAATAATGTAAATAGTGTTGTGCGATTTCCCCTTTTTTCAAGTAAAACCTTTAAACACCTGTTGGTTTACTGGAGTAAAGGTATACCTAAGCTTAAAAACTAAAAACTATTAAAGAAACCCTACATCAGCATTTCATTGCCCACCTTTCTTTTGTGTGTCAAGTTATTATAAACCATGTTTTTTTCCTAGGGGTTTGTGGGAAATCTCAGTCTAACTTTTGCCTTTCCATACCACGTCAACTTCCCTGACGTGGTATGGAAAGAGTTCAGGTAAGCAGAGTTTGGTAAGCAGAGTTTGGAGACAGGTAAGAGGTAGGTCAAGTGTCAAAAATATATTGCTGAACCCGCCTATACCTGTCTCCCAGTCAGTACGGTAAGACCCACCCTGCTACAGATGCATTTCACAAATGTCTATTCACAACGATTTGCTTTCATACATTCTGTCTTCAAGCACAATTGGAAATATACAGAACACTATTTAACTTTTCCGATTGCATGATAGGGTTTAACCGTGTTCACAACAAGCCACAAAATGCAATGAGCATTCAATCTAAAATGGTTTCTATGTTAAAAGCACAGCTAGTGATAGACTATGCAAGGGGGTTGTTTCTTTCTGGTAATTGTTTAAAAACATTTGTCAAACAATACTTTGTGCTCAGACAAAATGAGTAGGAGTAGGCATCTTATCAGTTACTCTCTTGCTTTATTACCAAAATATAGTAACAGAGGGAGCAACAATTAAAAGCAAAAGAGTGACTATTTGTTAAACGTGAGAAGTGTATTTTGAAAAGGCTTAATTGCACACAGTAACAAACGCATTTACATGTTCACGCATATCATGTCTCTAGATTGTAAAATAGTAACTTTGAAATCATTTCTATTTCAAACAAGTCCATGTAATTCAAAACCAAATAAACCTGCCATATTGAAATGTGACTTCATGCAACGAGAAAATGCGAACTCATTGCCTAACAGTTCAAAGAAGCAGATGCTGATGAGCTGTTATTATAATAGGGGTTTACACATGTCCACATCCAAAGATACACATGTAAACAAAACATGGACATCCATGTTAATGTAAATTAACACTGAACTGGTTCAGGTGCTTTATATAGGTTATCTGACACAGCCTAAAATGATGTTTGTACTGGGCAATGTTGCCATTCCCTTCTCTTAGTCACTAATGACGTAAAATGGAAAACACTGATCTTGCATTCCCTTGTTCCAGTGTATATGAATGCAGCGCACAGCTTAACTTTGGCTTCATTTCAATGCAAATGAATAGAGTGGTAAATTGCAACTGATTGCATGAATTACACTCATCTGTTAGCATTGGATTGGCTAACAAGGATGCAAGGTTGAAATAAACGATGCTATAGGAGACAGCTTATCCTTTATTAACAAGCTGTTTCAGACAGCTACAATCCACTTTCCAAATGACACCGAAGGCCAAATAACTATACATCATGAGGGGCAGAGCTTGGAAAACAACAGCTGACCCACAAGACTTGAACTACCTGTGGGAGAGCAAGCAGAACATGTTATGACTAAGCCAAAACAGTAATTCTAGTCTATGGCCTACAAATTCTGATTTTGTAATGCCTGCTTCAATACTTTGGAGGCAAAACTAAATCACAGAGCTAATGTGCTTTGGAAACAAGAATCAAACAGTGTTCAGGTGCACTCACCCTGAAACAGGAAACTCCTTATGGAGCTGAAACTATGCACTTAGCCAATGTTTCCAAATTCTAATTTGATGACTGTTTTAATGTTGTGGGGCGGAAATAAGCAAACTTTACCAATGTGGTCAACATATAATATACAGCAATTCAACTTCAGTTGCAAGCTTGATCAACTGGTTCCAATGATGCAATGCGGGCCAGCAGCAGGAATGGTTCGAAGCTGGATGAATCTGGGAAACTAGCACACAATGTTAAGTCCGCATAGCTAGAATGTTTTTGAAGTGATACAAATTGTAGAGTGTCAAAGGCAGCTCTGTTGGGTCATTTAAAAGTGGCTGGAAAACATTGCAGCTTGAATCTGCTTGAACGAGGAGATATAGCCGAAGCCAACTTCTCTGGTGCTGTGATATTATTAAAATGAAATTGTTTCCTTTTTTGATTTTTTTTAGTAGCTTGTAAAAGTACACAACCACTTCAAGGTATCTGTTTACTTTACTCTGGTCATGCAGCTTTCAGCAACAGCTGAGGTTGCTTTAGCAAATGAGTACCTGACAACACGACAATCACTGTGACAGATGGCCATTTGTGCAGGTATGCAATCCTGAGTTTTCCTGATATTTGCAATGCAAATCGATGCTGTGGTTTTCTACCAGAAACTGGTGACTGGTACATAGCCCTCACCTTTGAATGTTTCATCCTAAAAAAAAAGTATTGTACACATGTGTACTCTAATGACAGACCAGCAGCTGCATGGCGATTTGGCAACATTGTAGCCATAGAGTACATGCAAGTTCCTGAAACAGCATACATGAATCCAGCATATTTTAAAAGCTGTGGGCTCCCATTAATAGTGGGCGCCCATGAATTTAAATATATATATAACTGTATATCCCCCACGGCCTAGTGGCAGAAGCTTGGTTAAATGTAAAACTATATCTAGTTTGACATAGAGGGCAATAGAGATCCAGTGAATTCTTCTTGTCTTCTTGAAAGTCCAAAGATGAATCAAGGAAGGAGGGGGAGTCCTCTTCCTGATAAAGGCAACATTTCACTGGTTTTGGACAAAAGCAAGCCTGCTGTAAGGGGTCCAATGCCTGTTGCTGTAACAATTGACCCTTTTCTTATTACACCATGCCCAGAGTGTCTTCTTCTGCAGGAAATGGATGGGACAGAAATGCAAGATGGTTGAAATGCTTCTCACGTCTGTCAGGAAAGGCCTTTCTCTATTCCATAAAAGGCTAAGCATCACTATTTTATTTTACACTAGTAATCTCTTTCTTCCCTTCTGTCTGAGGTGCATTGAGCAACACGTACACAAACACAACAGCTGCATTAACACAGAAAAACTGAAAATAGCTACTAGCCATGGACTGTGTACATGGCAGCCCAAAGATGAAGCCATAAAATAGGCTTAACTGGTACTTATCCGGGCAGATGGGCCAAACAATGAACATTCCAGCTGAACAGTTTTTACATGCTCTGCATTTGACTGGTACTATAACCATTTTTGGACTGCAACAGGAATATGCAAAATGCTTGTGCTTACATTTTTCTTGCTATCAAAAAGACTTCTCTTTGCCCATTGACTGTCGTTGTGTGTAAGCTCTCCTGAGGGGTTGCGCTCGGTGATTTAATATATATTCAGTCTGCTACAAACGTTTCCTGATGTGATCTATCCCTCAGTGCGAGTGAGTGTGTGACTCTAAACTGGGAATCAGCCAAAACCCTACTGCTTTCAGACAGTGCTGGTACAGAGGGCTGGTGTACAGGCCTTGGACCCACTAAGTGACAGAGTGCCGTCAGTGCCCTGGGGAAACCGAAGCACTGGAAAGCATGCTGCTCAGCCACGTGCACCCTGATATCATCCACCTTTCATTCTCTGTTAGCTCTAACTCTGCCCCCTCCCCAAGCCTGCTGACAGCTAAGGCCTTTTGGTGTGTAACGTCCTACTGTGGGGCTAGCCTTTGTTATGTAAGTGCCCCTTTGAAGCTGGGCTCCCAGGAGAACATCTGGTGAGAGATCCTGTGCCCTGATGGACAGTGTTATCCTTCCTCTTGGGGAATCAAAGGAAGGCTACATCCTGGCTATAGTGTCACTGAGAGTAGTGAAGACAGTCAGGCATGAATATACATCAACTTGGCATCACTGACCTGCGTTTGCAGGGTTGACACTTGTATGGTATCAAATTGCTATGGCTTTAATAATTGGGTGCTCTTATCAGTCAGCATACCATAACTAGGTATGGCCTATTTCATTATTATGATCATTATTATTATTAGGGTATTAATCTTGCACAGGCGTAGCTTTGGGAAGCAACAGAGAGCTTTTCAATCATAGGGGGAACAAACCGATGAGGGTAGAAAAGCAACAAGGGAGCGGGGAGCAAACGACAGGGAGGGGGACGGTGCACAATTGGCAGCAAAGGATCTACAAGTAACCAGATGAGAAAACAATGGGAAGCAGCTCACCCAGTCTCAAGTACGGTGGAGAGTGAAGTGTGTGTGGACCTAGGTGTTAAGGGGAACCATTCCTTGAAGAGGATGGTCTTGGGCTCCTTCCTGAACTGTAGAAGTGAGAGGGCTAGTCTGATGTTGACTATGGGAGGTTCCAGAGTCTTGGGACATATAAAGAGATTGTTTGTATTATGGTTCTTTCCTTCCAGCACTGGTGGAGTTCAAGTCGACACATGTCATTACTTCTGGTGGATCATAGACCTCCGGAGATGCTGAATTTCAAAGTAAAGTAGCTTGGCGACTTCAGGGTGACAGCCTTGTAGATGATGCAGTGGGGTATGAAGAGTCGTTTGATGAGTCATGCTTGCGCATGCAGGACACATCTCAGCTGTGCCAGGGTAGTTACTGGACAACCCTCCAAATGTGCATTGCCATCATCCAGGTGATAGAGGACCCAGGCTTAGACAGCAGATCAGAAGTTTTTTTCTGCGATGAAGAGCTTGATTTTCCACAGGTGACAAAGTTGGAAACAAGCTGTTCATGTCTTCATTGCTATGTGCTGTTTGAAGGCGAGATAGCTGTCGATGTGGAACCCAAGGGACTTGGCGCAGGTGGCCAGCTGGGATGTGAAACCCTCAAGTTTCATATCAAAGAGCCAGGTGGGGATCACACAGTGTTCGGTGTTGTTGGTCAGCAGTAGGAATTCAGCCCTAGAGGGGTTGAGCTTTAGGTAAGCACTGGACATCCATGAATGGATCAGTGTGAGGTTGTTAACCAGCCTGGTGATGTCTTCAATGGAGGATATTTTCTTTTGTTTTTTAAACTTCTTTTTATTGAATTTACAATATGTTAAACAATCCCCCCAACTGTCCCCCATCACCCCTCCTCCCCTTCTGGGTGGCAATCTCAAGTCTTTCCCTAATCCACTTTGATATATGCATTATGATGTTATTCACTGCAAATCCAGGAGTTTGAGGTGCTGGAGGCACCAAACGGCCCGATAGTCATCTTTGAGAAAAGCCAGAGTATCTCCCCAGTCTTTTGCATACTTATGCACATTACCATTCGTAGCATACGTAGCCTATTCCAGAGCTACTATTTCCCATACTTTGTGGAGCCAGTCCTGTATCGTGGGTATATTCAAACTCTTCTACCTCTGTGCAATTATAGTCATTGCTGCCAGTGTTAGCACCACTCTCGCTTTTTCCCGAGTTTTAGTTTCCCCGCCGCCTTCCCCTCATTAAGGCCTAACAAAATCTGTTCCAGAGGTCTGCTTCCCCCTATCCCGTAGGCCTGATCCTGTACCAGCTGCACTTCTCTCCAGAAGGGCTCAATTTTTGGGCATTTACCCCAAATGTGTTCCGCCATGCCCTCCATCATGCACCTCCTGACACTCCCAGGTATATTCTATGAAGGCAGTCCGGCATGTACTCCCATCCATAAAGTATTTTGTACCATGCCTCTTGCCAGCTTGGGAATCTTTCCCCACAGTTTCCCCCATTCCTCCCTTTCTATGCCCCTCCCCAATATCTGTTCCCATCAATACATGTACGGCCAGTATTGTCTAGGAGTGGCATCATCTAGTATCCTATACAGGTTGGAGATCTGCCCATTAGCCCCGTCATTCGACAATAGACACTTTTCAAACGGCGTTACACTTCTGGTGGCTGTTTCCTTAATTGCTGGTTTCAGCACCTAGTGTCTTAGTTGGGCATACCTTAGCCTCTCCCCTTTCCTCATTAGCATCTGTGCTGCCTCGGTACCATAGTACTTCCTTCATTTCGTGTTGTGCCACTGCCCTATCCATCTTGACATACTGTTTCTCCTCTCCCTCCTGGAGCCATTCCCTGATCACTCTTAGTTGTGTGGACTCATAGTACTGCTGAAAGCTGGGGAGAGCTAATCCCACCTACTTCCTGGGGGCCGTGAGTAGGTGCCTGTTAATCCTCACTCTCCTGCCCTCCCAGATACATTCACTGGTCAGCTTCCCCAGCTCACTGAAGAATATTGTCGGTAGTGCCTGGGGGATTGCCTGGTATAAGTATAGCAAGCGTGGCAACGTAACGATCTTCACTGCTGCCAGCCTCCCCATCCAGAAGATCCGAAGGTTCCTCCATTTGTGAAAATCCTGTTTTATTCCCTTCAATAGGGGGGGGGGAGTTGGCTGTGACCCACCCTGAAGAGCCGGGGTGATATGCACTCCCAGGTATCTAATCCCCCATAGGCTCCACACAAACGGTGTTGCTGCTCTTAGTGTGCTGCGGTCCCCCAACCCCAGAGTAAGACTCATCAGCTCAGACATTCCAATGCTAATTCTCAGTCCTGATACCGTCCCAAATTTCTCCAGTAGGTCCCTGCTTGCCCTAATGGATTCTAGGGGTGTGGTCAGTGTGAGCAGCATGTCGTCAGCGAAGGGCGCCACCTTATGCTGCTCTCCCCTGAAAGGAATGCCCTGTATTTCATCTGCTTCGCGTATTGCCTGCAGAAGGGGTTCCAGGTGGATTGCGTACAGCACGTGGAAAGAGGGCATCCTTGTTTTGTTCCTCTGCTCAATCAAATTGGACTTGACATGGTCCCATTTACCACCACTCGCGTCAGTGGTGACTGGTAGTTAACCTGCACAATTTGAGAAAATCTCTGCCTAGGCCCATTTTTTCCATAACCCGAAACGGAAAAGGCCACTCCACGCGGTCAAATGCTTTTTCTGCGTCAAGCGATAGAAGTACTGGGGGAGTGTCTGTTTTCTGTGCTTTTTCTAGCAGGTATGTAACCCTCCTTTGTTCGGTGGTAAATGCCCAATGACTCTCCTCACCTCGTCCTCCATGATTTCCCGGCCTAGTGTGTCTTGGGCTTCCCCACCAATTTCATCCAAAGTAACACCCGCAAGAAAGTCTGCTTGTCTATGGGGTTGGGGGTTTTGTGATGTGTAAAGTGCTTCATAAAATTTTGCTAAGCTTTCTTGGATGCCCTCGGTACATGTAATGTGTTCCCCAGTTTCAGTTTTTAATGCTGTCATAGTGTTTTTAGTCCCCACATCCCTCTGAGTTGTGCCAGGAGAGCGTCCGCCTTATTCGCTTAAGCATAGTATTTTTGTCAGACAAAAAGTAGCGCCCCTTCTGCTCTCTATGTGCGAAGGATTCCCAGTTGGCCTATCGCCTGCCTATACTCCCTCAGGGTGGAACTGGTGGGGGTCTCCCCCGCCGCCTTCCTTGCCGCCTTCCTTGCCGCCTCCACCTGCACCTCCAGCTGTGCCTCCAGTACCTTTAGCTGGCTCTCCCTCTGGGTTTTCGCAGCTATAAGTTCCCCCCTCAGTGTAGCTTTAAACGCATCCCATCTGGTTTCCTCCCTCGTGTCTCCCCTCTTATTGGTCTCGAAAATGTTTTTTATTCTCCCTTCCATTTCCTACCTAATTACTGGATCCCTTAAAAGAGTTCCCGGGTATTTCCATCCACACACCCCCCTCTTTTTACTCCCTAGTCCCATCCACATAGAGACTATTTTGGGATCTGCGATCCCAATGAGGCCTGCTTCTACTCTCCTGACCTGCCCCAGCAGTGCCTCAGACACCCATATATAATCAATTCTCGATTGCGTGTCATGTACGCTTGAGATAAAAGTATACACCTCTTCAACGCCCTTCAATTCCTGCCACACATCCCTCAGTACGGCCCGCTCCAGACTATCTTTTAGGTCCGTTGATGACACTACCCCCCCACCTTTACCTCTCCCCCCTGACCTATCCCGTCCCCTATCCCAGGCTATGTTGAGACCTCCCATTAAAATGATCTGGCCTCTTGCGTTATCTTCCAGTACTCCCAGGAATCGCCTCAAGAATGATTCTTGTCCAGTGTTGGGTGCATAAATGACTGCTATGGTGTATGGGAGTTCCAGATGAGTCCCTCTGACCATAATGTACCTGCCCACCTTATCCCTAAGGACCACCATTACCCTGAAATCCACTGTAGTTTTGATGGCCAGTGCCAAGCCCCCTGTCTTGGTCCTTCCCGATGCATGGAGAATCTGGTCATATACTTGCAGTTTTAGCCGTCCCCGGTCTTTATACAGGAGATGCGTTTCTCTCTAATATTTTCCTTTTCAGGGGGGAATTAAGCCCCCAAACATTATGAGTCAGCCATTTGAATGGTTGTATCGTTGCTTGTTGCCTATGCTTGCTGATGTTACGGGGCACCCCCCTTCTTCTCCAGTTCCCCTGCTATGTGCCCCATTTCCCCCTTCTCGTTGGGCCTCCTCATTGCCCTCTCCGAACTGCCCCCCATCCCTCCCTCTACGTCACTACGTCCTTGCCTGCCTCTTATCCTTGTCTCGCCCTGTCCCCTCCCCCATCCCATCCTACCCCCCCTAACCCACCTCCCCTCCCTCTGGAGGGATAACTGCATCTCCCCTATCTCGCCCTTTCTAACTTCATGATGTTTACCCCCTTCCCCCTGCCCTTCTTTCTGCCTTTGTGTCCACCGCCCCCTTTCCATTCTACCTACTCAGGGTTTCTCCCCATTAGCTTCATCTCCCTTCTCGGTATTTGACTTCTCGCCCCTTTCCTTCCATGGTGGACCCCATAGCGTGGTTTTTCTTTTCCGTCTGTCCTCAACCACCATGGGCCATTCCTATGGTCTAGGCCCTGTCCTATTCTCTGCCCCTGATGGTCTCTCAGGTCTGTCGCCCCGTTGTTCCTGGTCCAAGTCTAAGTGCAATATGTCCGCCCCTTCTTGCAGAGTAGCGATTAGCTTCTGCACACCTACCCATTCAAAAAGAAAAAGACCAAAGGGAAGGTCCACTTTTACCTGATCTCTCGTTCCTTAAGTACTGTGAGGATCGGGGCCATTTGGCAACGCTTGACTAGGGTACTGTTAGCTAGATCCTGGTACAGCTCGATTTGTTGATCCTTATATTTTACTGATTCTTGTTTTCTTGCTGCTTTCAGGACTGCTTCTTTTTTACCATACCTTGTAAATGCCATCAGTACATCACTTGGCCTAGCATTCGGGTTCTTATTTAAGCGTCCTACTCTGTGGACTCTGTCCAGTTCCACTGTGCTTGGGGTTGTTTCTCCCAGGAGTTCTGAGAGGATAGTTTGTACAACCCCTTTCAGCTCTCTATCTACCACTGTTTCCAATAATAATTTCAGCCTGATATTGACTCTCCGGGACCTATTTTCCATGTCTTCCATCTGAAGCTCCAGGTTCCGCGTTGCCACGTCTAATCTTTTTATAGCTTTGCTGTTTGCCATCGTTTCATTATCGTCCTCCTGCAGACCCTTCTCCAAGAGATCTGTCCTCTTGCCCAGTTGCCCTATTTCCTGTTTCATTTCCACCAGGGCTGATTTGAGGTCTGCTCTCATTAGCTGGAATTGGTCCTGGAATTACTTTTCTAGGTTGGTCTGAAGGGGGATAACCTTCCCCATGAAAGTCCTAGTGGCTGCGTTGGATCTACGTCTTCTGGGGTGCTGCATCCTGTTGCTCCCTCCAGGGAGCTCCTGGGTGCTTCATTGGTTTGCATGGGCGGCCACAATGATGGAAGTGTCCCGGGAGTATCACTGTGTGGCGGCCCTCCTTTAATTTGTCCTGCCTTTGGTTTTAGTCATCATTGCTGGGTGTCTTTGCAAGGCTGTGGAGTGTTATCCCACCTCAACCCTGGTCCAGAGTTCCTGCACTCTCACTCCGGTCAAGCCCCATTTGCAGAGTAAAGCTTTTGCAGTATAAAGTCTTGTTGCCTCCCCCCCTTCTTTGAACTGATCTCTTAGGGTTGCACCGGCTCTCCTATGCCTTGCAAACAGTGGGTTCTCCTTGCTGTATGCTTCTGTTTCTCCTTTTCCCCTTGCTTTCCGCCAGGTAGGGTTTGGGGAGCTCCAAGGCCTGCCTTGGTCCTGTCTCCCTGCTTCTCTTGTTTATTGTCTCCTCCTTTGAGAGGTCCCCTGTCCCGGGCGGTGGGCCCCTTCTTTCCCTTCGTGAGTTATAAGAAGGCTATTCCCCAGCGGGGCCTGTGAGGAGGCCCATGGCTTGTTTACAGCGTTCTTACTCCCCGGCGCAGGCCCCTCCTGCAATCCCTGAAGCGCTCCTCTGGTTGGTTGGGCCGATGCTCACAGGTGTGGCCGAGATTCCGGTCCCTGAATGGGGTCCTCCCCCTGCGCTGCCGCTGCCCGGGGCCTCTGCCGCCTTAACCACTTGTGGTTGGGGACTTTCCCCCTCCGTCACCCTCCATTACCAGCACTCTCAGCTGTGTTCCAGGTCTGTGGAGGGGGGTCTCACCTGTGGCTTTGTTGTGTCCTTCTGCACCAGGTCTCTGTGTTTATTTTTTATCTGGATGGCCGCGTTCGGCCACTGGTGCTTAAATTCCTTAGTGGGGTCCCCCGCCTTCTCCTCCATTCGAATCCTCTCCACTAGACCTGTCTGCCCCTCCGAAGGGCCCCCTCGTCTTCGGCTTCTCTCTGCTCTCTCCCAGATGGATTTGTAGCTTGCTTCCCTGCGCGCAGTTACCAGAGGCGTGGGTTCCCGTGCCGAGTTGTCGGGTCCCCTCTCGCACTCTTGGGGGCAAAGGCTGTGGGTGGCTGTCCTTGCGGCCCTCCACCTGGGCGTCCACAAATGTTCCGGAGAGTCTCTGCCTTCCCCACAGGCAATGGTTTCCTCCCTGCTGCGTCGCTCCCCTCGCGGGGTCCGCTGTGCCGTTAGTTATCTCTCTCTCTGGTCTGGCCTCTCTGATTCCATGCTGTGGCACCTCTTCCCCGCCTTTGCTGCTTGGGGAAGGGCTCTGCTCACTATCACAGAGAAATATATGGACCCTTCTTTTTCTTCCGTTCTTGCTCCTTCGTCCCCTATCCTGGGCTGCTTTTGCGGGGTGGTGGAACTGCATAGAACAGCTTGTGGGCTCAGGAGCACCGTCGACACATCTTTCTCGTATTGGCGCCCATCTTGAAGTCAATGGAGGATATTATTTATTAAAGCTGCATGTCATCTGCATATTGGTGGATGTGGATGTTGTGTGGAGCGAGTTGGGTTCCAAGAGGTTCCATGTAAAAATTGAAGTTCACAGGGGAGAGGGTGGATCCTTGCAGGACTCCACAGGTGATAGGTAGAGCTGGTAATCTGGAGCAATCCATTTACACAAACTGTTGGCAATTAGCAAGGTAGGATTTGAACCAGTGAAGAGAGAACTCATTGATCCCCATGCAGTGATACAGTTTGTTGGTGAGTGTTTGGTTGTCTACTGTGTCGCATGTTGCAATGAGAACCAGGAGGCAAGGATGGCCATCACTGAGGATTTTAAGGGCATTCTTGATCACCTTGATGATAGCAAGTTCTGTATGCATTTGGGTCTGAAGCAGGATTACCTAGACTCAAGGAAGTTGTTGGCTTTGATGTGTTGGAGGTGTTACGTGGCTACTGCTTTTTCAAGGATCTTACCTAGGAAGGGAATATGGGTTATGAGGTGGTAGTTGTCTTTGTTAGGGTCTAGTGTTGGGTTCTTAAGGGAGTTGTCCCTTCTCGAGGGCCGAGGGTAAAGTGCCTTGGGTTAGGGAGCTGTTGATGATTGTCAGGTATGCAAGGAGTGCTTCAGTCAGAAGAGTCTTCAGTACGAAGGCAGGGAGAACGTTGACCACGTATGAAGTTGCTTTGAACAATGCTAGTGTTTCAGTGAGGTCTTCCATAGAAAGTGTCTTGAAAGTTGTCCTTGTAGTTATGGTTTTTTTGCGAGATGGGATTTGTAGTGTGCTGTAAGTTATGGGGTTGGTGCCCATTTGTTGGCGAATAATTCAGGTCCTGTTGATGAAAAAGTTGATGGTAGTGGGTTTTTTGATGGACTGCGCTAGGCTGGGCTGGGCACAGGGTTGATGCAGTGCACAATGGCTCTGAAAAAGGCTCTGCTTTCATTTTTGGCCTTGGCTATGGTGTTTTTGTATTAGTTGGTCTTGGCAGTGGTGATTAGCCATCTGCATGTAGCACAGAGCTACTTGAGCAGGGTGAGGTTGGATGCAATGCAGTATTTATGCCAATTCTTTTCTTGTTTTCTGATGGTGTGTTTGTGGAAGTTGAGTTCTCGAGTGTACCAGAGTGCGGGAGATTTAGGCTTACGGGCACATTGTTTCAGTGGGGTATGGCAGCTGATGATGGTTGTGAGGGAGTTGTTGAGTTCTTGGAGAAGCAAATTGTGGTCTTCTTTCATCAGAGGTAGAACAGCCCATGTGACATGGAGTTTGGCGAGATCTTCTGTGAGAGCATCCACTGGTAAGTTCTTGAACGTTCTGAAAGATTGTTTACTGGGTTTTATGATGGGTTTGCTTAGCTCGTGTGGTGTGACAAATTTTAACAGGGAGATTGTCAGAAGATCTTACCAGTAAAGTGGGCTTGGAGGGCTGTGATGGAGAGGTGGGTAGGGGGCTGATGATGTGGTTGCGGAAATTACCTTTCCTTTGAGTTGGTTCTTTCATGTACTGTTTAAGATTCAGAGTGTCTAGCAGGTAGTGAAGATCTTCCTTCATTTACTTGGTTGCTGGGTTGCAAGGGATGTTGAAGTCACTGAGGCAGATCTCGCCGGCATGCGCGAGAGACATGGTGGTGACCAAGTCCATGAATTTTTCAATGTAATGTAATCTATTTTCATTTGTCATTTGTAAAGCGCTGTAGGTGAACGCCCTAGGGGGACCGAAGTCCAAAGTATGGGGGATTTGTCAGTGGAGGTTTGAATGCATGTGTGCTTTTTAGCCAGCAGGATGAAGGTAGTTAGAAGTGGGCAAGTCCCTGCAAACTACCCATGTCAAGCTGGCTTGTGGATGGATGTTGTGAGGTTGTCGGGAGAGTATGCGAATGCCGGAGACTGATTGTGTGTCCAACTAGACTGAATTGTTGTCGTGGGACATAGCTGCATTCTAATGGCAGAGGTGTTGTGCGATGTGTCTTCAAATAGGGTCTGATTCCAGATGTGAGTGAGTGGATGGCCATGCCTGTGGGTAGCTTCCATTGACATGGAGTGCGATGCATACCCATGTGTCCTGACTGGTTTCTTGGTTTCGTAGACGTGGCGTGGATTCTGTCCTGTGGTCTGCCGTCTACGAAACCAAGAAACCAGACAGAGTGCATCTTCTCCAGTGCTCAGAGGCGTCAGGTTTGTGTGGTAGGTAGATGAGGTAAAAAGTAACTGTGTCCATTGGAGAGAGATGGAAGTGGCAGGAACAGTTTTCAAAAGAGCTAATGGTGGTGACATCCAGTTGGGTGTATGGTCATGATGCCTTGTAAATTATGACGGGGCCTCTGCTGATCTTGTTTGGACAGTCTTGTAAAATTCTGTAGCTGTTGGGAATGAGGACATCTAGGGTGGAGGTGGATGTCATAGAGGTCTCAGTAATGAAGATGGGGTCCAAGTCATGTGTGGTGCTGAGGTCGGCGATGTCTGCTGCATTGATGATTGCTGAGCGGACATTGGTGAGCATCAGTTTTCATGTAGTGCTGGGTGATGGAGTGTTGATGGGGTCTAAGATGAGGCGGGTGAGGCTGCTACGATGCAGGGTCCATGATCTTGTTGCTGAGTTACGTGGTTAGCGATGAGTGGTGATGGTTGGGATGGGCGGTTGGGAGAGGGTGGTGAAACATATATTCGAGGGAGCTTAACTGAAGTTATAGGGGCAGGGCTTCTAGTGCTGGGTCTTTCTCATCTGAGCAGTTCCAAACAGGAATTGCCCTTTTCTTTGTCTTCACTTCAGACACCCAGGTGAGAGGCACACTTGATCTTAGAGTTAGGAAAGGAAAGGAAGGGGCAGGGCTACGCAGGGGGCTTAGGTCACTTGACCAAGATCCACTTGCACTTGCTCACCAACTGCAAAGTTAAAGAGGCTGGAGAGCTGCTTTAGTAGGGAAAAAAGGTGCCAAATCAAGAAGGCACCAGACGATTAGCAGTATTTGCTCACCAACTCCAAAGGAAAAGAGGCTAGGAATTATAATTGTTCATTTATAGTGCGCTTAATACCAGGAGTGGTTTCTAAGCGCGGGATCGGCATTCAAACCTGTGTTGCCCTGTGTTGTCTTACTTCCAAGACAAACGTGTTGCCCCTGATTTATCCTTCCTCTCCTGCCACCATACTGATAAGGCAACAATTATACATTTTAAATTACAGGTGCAGAAATTAAAATGCCATCACTGGTTGTTGTGGCTTTGCATAACACCA
Source organism: Ambystoma mexicanum (assembly GCF_040938575.1). Lineage (NCBI taxonomy): Eukaryota > Metazoa > Chordata > Amphibia > Caudata > Ambystomatidae > Ambystoma > Ambystoma mexicanum. The sequence goes on along the minus strand of NC_090941.1, from coordinate 961,102,461 downwards.
GCTATCAGAAATGCTCATGTGACCTTTGAACCAGCCCTCTGTCAAAGTATATCAGGTGCTGCAGTTGTCAGGTGACTGATGCAGCAACTGAACATGTATGCACTATGCTTTTGGCATGGGGATTTTTATGAAAGGGGGGGTCGTATTAGCAATTTCCCTTTTAGTAACAAAATTGTCTGAATCATTGTATTTATTAATGAAAATAAAAAAAGCCAGGGCTTTCACACCCTCACCAGATGACAATTCATCACAGTGGGAGCCTAGTCCAAGTACACCCATAGGTTGTGCGTACTTCCTGCCATCTAATCTACTATAATCTTCCTGTCCTGTACCAATGGTTTTGGTTTATGGGTGGCCCCATTGTGCCGCCTAATACCTAAAACTAAAATGGCGTATCCTCTACATTTGTAAAGCCAGGCCCATCGGCTTTGCCAATGCTTGATATTGCAGTTTTGCAATTGATGACAATTCCCAGTCCCTTTACTTGCTATGTCTGGAGCTTGTCACATCATGCATGCTCCAGAAATTACCCAGGTCTCATTGGCATACCCTTGAGAATCTAGTGTTCGTAATAGACGTGTGTGTGTCTGTGCGTACTAGACACAGCCACCTCACTTCAGCAACTTTTAAAGACAATTATACTATATTGCAATAAACATTAATCTGTAGATGTAATTGTGCCCCTATAATATTATGCAGACATTTATTCACTGTAATGCATATTTACTGCAGATGCTGCATTTCAAAGTCGTCACACACGAGGAAATATGCATAGCAAATACAAACATTATCTTGGAGGACTCACACACACGCGCACAAAAATACATTTGTGAGCATCAGGGGCATTTGTGGGAATATCCAGGAGACTGTGAGAGTGTTTTGAATGAATATAGTGCATTCTGGGTAACGTAAGCTTGTCGTGCATGTGTACCTTGTGAAAGAGCACACAATCTGACTTTACTCCCTTCTTTTCATTTATCTTGTGGTTACTATATGGTCTCTTCTAATGCTAATAGTAATCTACTTTGTGTTGTGTGCTAGGCCAGAAAATAACCGTCATAAATGTGCGAGGAATTGCCATCTGGTAAGGGTGCAAAGACCTTGCTTTTTTGATTTTTATTAGTACATAAAATGATGTGGTTGGTTTCTTCTCCAAAGGTTAATCTGCTAACCAGGTCCCCCTTTGTAGCCAAGTCCATGCCAAAATCATAGAGTACTTGTGTACTGCTGCATCAGTAGCCTGAACACAGCACCTGCTCTGCTTGTGGTGAAGAGCAGGTTCAAAGGTCACATGATGCCAACTCAACCACTGCACTGACAGCAAAGTCACTGCGGCACAGGGGCGGCATTTAATATATGCCCCCTGTACCAAAAGTACGATGATCATGAATACTCTGTGCTGGTGGCAGGGTAATCTCTAACATTAAGCTATGCCTAAGTTTGGGCATAGTGCATGTAACTACTTATGATCATGGCTCCACATCCAAATTGGTATCACACATGTCAGCTCCTGTAGGTCTGCTCTGCTGTGGAAGGGAATGTGTATTCAGGTCAGATGGGCCGATACTGCCAAACAGCATCACTGATACTCAGAGTTTACAGCCTCTCTTTGATCCCTTTTGTGAGCGCCGGTAACACCCTCCCCCAGAGACAGCTGCTCAGCAGGCAGCTGTCCTTGGGCCAAGGTATCAAAGGAGTACACCCATTCAGGAGGAGTATCCTCACGCCAGGGTGCTGTATGTCCGAAGGCTTGTGTTGTCAGTTGGCGGGAAGAAGTTGAGAATAGGATAAGGTGGGAGGGCTCTGGTCATTGGAAGAAACCTTCCCCCATCTTGTTTCTTGCTGTCTCTCCCTTTCCTGTCACATTCACTTCCTCTGGAGAAAAGCACTTTGAGTGTGACATCAACAGGGCAAGGTCCACTCTGGTCAGGAGCATGGATTGGTCCGCTAAAGCAGGCTAGCTTTCGACCAATCACCTGGAGACGTGTGCCTTTAAAATAAGGGTTCTCTCACCTCTTCATTAGATTCACTCAGTTCCTCAAAGGATCATTTAAGCTCGAAGACTAATTCTGAAGATTCTCACTCGACTTCCTTTTGGACAGTTGTACTGTCCAAAGCCCTCAACTTCAGATGAAGAAGGAGCTGTCCAAGACAGAAGGAAGATCTGTCCCCTAACCACTCCCAGGCATCCTGTCCTCATGTCGTCTGCAGGGGCCTCACAGCAATTGGAGGGCTAAACTAGCAGAAGCTCCCTGTTCTACCACACCGAACTGGTCGCTCCTTGTTCACTGCATCGTGAACAAGACGGAAGGTTCTGGCGCTGGTATCTGCATGCCTCAACCAGCCGAACTATTGCTTGCATCTCAACCAGCACGATGCTGGATTGTGTCCTAGTGAAGCACATCAACTGCTATGTCAAAGTGACTGCTCAACGCTGGGACCCAAACCGAATCACTGGAGAGTCACTTGCTGACTCTAACTAGGGGTTACAACCACGGCTAAGCCCAGCAAGCCCTAGAACTGCTGCCTCACTGATCACAGATCCACGCACCTAAGATCGCCACTTTGACGACTGTCACCCGCCGACTCGAACCGGTGGAGCATCACTCATCGACCCCTCCCAGTGGCTAGAGCCGACTTGGCCTGGCCAACTATGAAGCATTCCTGGAATGGTCCCAATATGCATCTCTGAAGAGCTGCTGTTCTATTATACACAGCACCAATTCACCCCTACTCGAGGATGCTTGCTGCCAGGACCTCCACTATCCTATGTGCCCGAACTGAGCCTAATCAGCTTGCATTGACGTTCAATCCCAGGTCTTATGTGTCAGCCCACCAAGAACTGAATCCACGTAGTCTTGAATCTGAACTGCCCCCACGGTTCATTTTGACCATAGAGACTGGTTAGGTCATGATTGCTCCTGTTTTCTACAATATATCCTTTTTATGGTAGTACCTTACCTACCACCCCGGAAACAAGGCTTAGATTGCTACCTTCCCCAGTCTGTTACATCTTCTTTGTTCTTCCTTTGGGGAGGGTTTTTATGTAGTAATCTCTTTTCGTTCTACGTGTAGATGGAGTATTTAGTTAACATTTTTATATTTTTATAGAACCTTGATTGGACATTACCTTTATTTTGGGCTGTGATACTGTGTTTGGGTCACTAATGGTTCACCTTCACACCCCTCTTAAGAGCAAAGCCTTCCCTCGAGTCCGCTTTTCGACAAAAGCTGAAGGAGGTATATCTGTGCCTGTTTTACCTTCATGATTTTATTGTGTTTTGTAGAAACGTGAGGGCTGAGTGGGTCATTTTATCCCTACTCATCCTTGTACTTCTGCCGAGCAGAATCCAATTTGTCAGAACATGGAATGCTCTACCTAACATACAAGGCAATATTTGCCATGTGAGCTGCATCTGGTGGATGGGTAGACCTATGCATAGGCTAACTAGGGCAGGAGGCTAACTATGGCAGGGGATATAAGACTGCACCCAATCATATGATGGAAATACTTCACTATATGAGGCTGCACGTAGCATTTGATGGTGGCACGTGTACATATGAATCTGTCCTCAGGCATTCAGTAGGGCCAGGCCTATTGCATTTGTCAATGCTGTTTATTATATGCATGTGGATGGGGCAATGCTTCTGTCATTTTTTTCAATTAATAATACAGTAGTTGGTGTGTTTAATTTAATAAACGAATATGAGTAGAACTGTTGCATTAGCAAGACACTGGTTGTGTCTTGCTGGAGGTGGCATTTAATGAGGACTCAAACAGGCTCATCATGAATGGCCTTCTGTTTAACTAAAAAGGATCACAAGTGCAGTGCCTGTTTAAATTACAAATGGTGCCATCTAAGGTTTGCTTTAGTGCTAATATCATTCGTTATTAGCACTAGTAAAATGTTGCCCTGGTGCAAAAATGCATTTGAAAGAAAAGGTTTTTGCCCTAATGCTGTAACTGTTCAATGTTGCGCCGGTGCAAAGTTTCTGTACTCTGGCTCCTTGCAGCCCCTTCAGTAATACCAACGTGCATCTCCTGTAGGGCAAGCAGTACAATGTATTGCGTGCACAGGGCCTACACATCTACAGCTATTTATGTGTTTCAAGTAGTTTTTGTCTGTTTGCCTCTTCAGTTTTCATCTGTGACTGTCTATGGTCTCTGTATTCTGCACCCGTTGGACAGTTTGTCATTGTTTACCTTAGTAATTGCCAACTCGTTTTCAGCAGACCCTTTCACAGAGGAGGAATGTAGTGGGGGTGTGTGTGCTTGGATGTAAATACATGTTTCACAGACAGAGTGGGCCAAAAGCTCTGGACGAGATAGTAATATAGCCCTCATTCTGCCTTTGATCGCAAAGATTCTTAACATTTTCTGTGCTAGCTAATATCACCATGCGAGCTTTGCTGACCCACTGCTCTGCTATTTCTCTGTTGTAGGGGGGAGTAAAAGCACATTTGGTGGGTGGTACACTATTGGCATCCACAGAAACTTTTTCTACATGGGAAATAATCCAATTTGTCTAAAGCTACTAGAAACTAAAGCAAGATTTGTTTAGAAAGATTCACTCGAACATCAGTGTAATTCCACCGCAGAAAGAACCTGACTGCACCCAGTTCCCTGGCGATTTTCCCGCATGGAATGGATGTAGGCATAGGAATCTGGAAAAAAAACACATGTTTTTGTGTGTAAATCAGCTCCTTGGAGTAGTCAGAACTGATCTTATGTGTGCACCGCAGGGAGCAGTAATGCTGGTGCCATGAACACAATTCTGTCACTGCAGCTAGTTTCCACATGCTTTTCCCAGGTGACATGCACAATTTGTGTTAATTCAGCCTCTCCTCCTGCATCATATTGCTGATTGTGTATTCCAAGTGTGGAGCTGGAAAAATCACAGAGCAGATTTTTGAAATTCAGCTAAAGCCACCTTAACTTCACACCCCCTGTTGTGCAGTCTATGACCACAATGATGGTCATGCCCACTGTATATTTTAGAACACTGCCAGGCCACTAGCCTTTGGTCTTGGCAACCCCATTTTAGAACACTACCAGACCACTAGCCATGACCTTTGACCATGGTCAGTGGGCACAGCCTTCGGCCATGCCCAATCCATATTTTAAAGCTCTTGCAACCCATCACTCAAAGACGTTCATCAATCACAGACTCATTTTGACCTGTTTTGATTGTGGTATTGTTATGTGTAAAAGATGTCAGGCGTTGAGAACCCATCATTCTTTTGGGCAATGCGTAGTGATTTTAAATTATTTGCCATGGTTCACACACTTTGGTTAAGCAGCGTGATACGATTGTTTTATGGCTGGTCTCTTGGTGACTGTTGTAATACATCGCACACCCCCAACTAATTGCATATGGAAAAGGTAAAAAAAATGACTGGCTGCAAGAATAACGTACGGCCAGGCACTTTTGCCCCCATAACGAAAATCAAAAGCTGGCACCCATGAACATACGCACAGTAAGTGAACATATATCTTAAAGTGAAATATATAAATGTAGTTTAATTGATGTTCTCCTTAGAAGAAAGTGCGCAAGAGAAAATAGCATTGGGCAATAACCTGAGAGAAGAAATGTTTCAATAAATATGCTGGTAAAGTAGAAAAGGTGGCATTATTCCCCCCATCTTGACTGGGAGACTACAGATACCAGAATGCAATTCAGCAAAAGGGAACTAAGTGATTTCTGAGTGCAAAACCTTCAAGGCTTGACAGAAGCACAGTTTCAAAAAATAATAATGTGGCTGCTGTGTGCTTTCTTAGTGTTTTATGAGATATTTAAAAGTAAGAAAATACATGGCATCCAGGTCTGTCGACTGTCTCCCATCCATGCAGTAACCAAAGCGATGAAGAGGCCAGGCCCCTCAGGCCATGTTGCTCTAAGTGGTTGTGTAAATTGGGCTACTTTATTAGGCACCATGGCCTATGAGGGCTGGCTCCTTCCTCACTTTGAAGCAAAGTAGGGTCGGTCTGGTTACTGCATGGATTGGGGAGCCTTTGTAGTTGTAAACATATCTATTTTAGTTTATTATGTATAAAAGATTGCAGGCTTTGATAACTCACAATGTTTTAGGCAACACGCAGTGAGATAAAATGATTTGCCACGGACCACACACTTTAGTTAATCAGCGTGCTACAATCCCGTAGTTTTATGGCCGTTCTCTTGGTGACTGTTTTGATACATAGCACAACCCCAACTAGCCACATTTAAGTAGCATGGAAAAGTAAAAAAATGACTGGCTACAAGAATAACATATGCCCAGGAACTTTTTCCCCCATAGCGAAAATCAAAAACTGGCACCCATGAATATACCCACAATAAGTGAACAATAGAAAGGGTGACGAGCGTTCCTTTAATTACATAACATTGCATTTGCGGCTGTGCTTCGCCACGAGAAGTGACACACAGATGCGAGAGGCATTTCATGTTGATTGTAGTTAGACACTCGCCAGCTGCGTTGATCTGAGGAGTTTTTAATGTAAATGTTAGGGCATGATTTGTGCAGACACTGTGGGCTGCCATAGAATGGCAAACATAGAGTGCAGACCAGTACAAAACTCTATGGTCCCATTTTTGATGAATTTGGTGGCCATCTTGTAATGGGGCAAAAGTCATGAGAAAATCTTAGATTGCTAAAGATGACCAGCAAATAAAGTAATTTAGACCATGGATATGGGTACTGAGCTTGTTTGTATATCCAAAACTGTTCCTGGCAGGAAAACATAACATCAATTGAAGTGTTTTTAAAGAAATGGTTTCAATAATTCACCATTTGAAATCAGTTTTGTGTTGAAGATTCAAGGAATTCTGCACTAAAGGGGCACCCAACTTGTATCTAATTCTAGATTTATGTTCTAGAATGCTTGTTTTAACTAGTCTGTGTGTTTGTCTAGTATATCTCATTACATGGACATACTACGCAATACATTGCCCCTCCTCTCCTCCAGCTAGTAAACTGGCGTAATTGCCATTCAGTGGTAGGGATAGAAAAATGTACTATGCACTCATTTGTGGAGCAAGCAGCACAACTGCTGCAAGGATAGTGTCCTTGAATCGGTTCCAAATTAGTAAGGGGGCTTTGACAGCTTTGAGAGTAAGATCAATATACGTGGAATGTATTAACATGTCCCTCAAGTTGTTTCCTCTTCTGAATGAAAACGTGGGTTTCAGTTACTCTGAAAAAGAGGAGTCTAGAATAGACCAATGTTTACAAACGAGTTGGTGAATCCCATAAAACAGTGATCTAATTCTGCGGAAAAAGTATTCATTGATCGATGAATAGTTCTCCCTTATCCTACTCTACTGGCCAAATGGAAGGTTGTCACGAAGGGCCTGGGGATGGAAGCTTGAATTCTCCAATAGCGTATTTCCATCTGTATGTTTTCTGAATAATGCCAAGGAAAGTCTTTGGGCCTAATTACGAGCATGGAGGTAAAAACAGAGCCATTTCCGGCATGGTGGTAATAGCGCGTCCGTGCACCCTTGACGCCGCCAATAGCGGCAGATTACGATTGCACGAGCATGGGCGAACCCCCATGCCGGTAATGGCCGCACTGCCATGCCGGTAAAGGCCCTCCAACCCCCCGATAGTGCCATCACGGGACCTGCCGATAGTGCCTCTGCCAAGGAGCAACCCCTTAATAACGACCCGGTAATACCACCATGCAAATACTGGGCTCGTAATACCGGACCCGGAAATAACGCCATCACATCGGAACGGGAAATGCACTGGCGGCCATCTTAAAAAACACAATCCATTGCAATCCTCTCAATCCAGCAGTGCAACAGAGTGGAGAGCAGTGCCAAACCATTCAGCATGTCCAAGGCAACCCGCAAGACCACCCCCCGCCTGCGCAAGAAGCGCTTCTCCAACGAGGAGCTCAACATGCTGGCTGATACTATAGCCCATGCAGATGAGATGCTTGCAAACAACCTCAAAAGGGAAGTACAAATCAGAAAAAAAGAAATATGGGAGGAGGTTGCGCGTAAGGTGACAGCGGTTGGCACCACCCCCCGCACGGTCAAAGACTGTAAGAAACGAGGAGATGACCTACATCTCCGGGTGCGTAACATTCTGGCATCAAACCGCAGGGAGGCCATGGCCACAGGCGGGGGTGCCCACTCTCCTGTAAAATTGATGCAATGGGAAGAGACCTGCAGCACCACCCTAAATATGGAGTCCATTGAGGGTTTGGTGAAATGGAGACGGGTGCGGTGACATCAGGAAATGGAGGTGAGTGACCCCACAAACCCCAGTAGGCCAAGGCATGACGTAGCACAACAGATGTGAAAGTGAGCGATGCCAATGCATGGGCCATCATACACACATATACAGATCCATGTCCAGATGGAGGCCCAAACCCTGGCACAATGAAATGCCAATCCCATTACCAACAGACACCCAACACACAGGGATCAATCACATGTCACACATCACACAAACCGCATCAGTACAGAATGGAGAGGCCACAGGCTATGCCAACTTGCCCCCCACCATTGAAAGTACCCTGTGTGACACACCTATAAGAATGCAATGCATGAGAAATGAAATACTGTACAGCACCAACTCATGAATCTTGCATGAAACACCATCACTGATGCCCTGCATCTCTTGTTCCCCCACAGGCACTGATGCTGAAAGTGAAGGGCATGACCCTGCACCAAGAGCTCCAACACAGTCCAAGTCATCCAGGGCCAGACCAGAGGGCACTGGGCCTTCCACCTCCGGGGCAGCACCGCGGGCCAGAGTGCAACCCAGGGCACCAGTGCAGGCCAGGCCGGCTTGTGGAATCAGAAAAAATACAATATCACGGCTGTTACACCGAGCAAAGGAAAATACACCGACACAGGCTTATAAAGATTCCCAGAATCTTTATTACAAAACTGAACAGTATTCAACAAAGTACACAAATTTGGCTGTCAATAGAACACAGAGACCACCAGCAGGGTTCAATGTGAGCAGTGAGAGAATTTCCTAGCTGGACACTGACGCATTTATACAATTTGTAAAATGATGTCCAGCCCCTTTACAGGTTAATCATGCACTGGGCTAGGATCGCGCCAGGTTCACTTTCCTAATTTACATATCCCGTGCTTGTGTTTTACTTTTTCAATACATATACTAACACACTCCATTATTCTTTAATTTAACATTTACACTCTTTACATATTGTTTTAATACAGACCACACAATGTTTTGCATATTATATTCGGATAGTATTACTGTTCTTGTTTACTTGTAGTTTAACATTGCTAATTCAAGTAATCCCCTGCTCCTGAGGTCAACAAAGGACAAGGTCTACATGACCCTAACATGTATCCTGAGGGCAGGTTGGACATTAACTCCCCTACAGAGGTTGAAGAGGTTAAGGCAAGAACAAGGACTCACGAGATGGCCATTTTAGATTACAGGGTGACTTTGTATAAAACCCCAAAATGGCGGTTTCTAACCTAAAATGGAGGCTTGATTCAAGATGGCGGCTTACATCAATTTCTAAGGTCAAGACCTTGCTGCAGAGAGTTATTCGCGTACAATTTTAAGCAACTTGGCGTAGGCCAATATACATACAAATCGTTTGTAATAAGAGGCATAATTTAATATCCGGTTTGACAGGATGAGGAGAAGAGTACTTCAGCCCCCGGGACTGCAAATACAGAGTCTGCAACAATTGCAGAGGGAGAGGCTGATGGTACGCAGTTCGCTGGCACCAGTTCCGTAGGTGAGGCAGCAGCCACAGCCCCCTCAGCGATGTGGATGTGCACGCGGAGGAATACGAGGACATTGACAGCACCATCCATGTTGAATATCCACATACACCAAGCCTCCAGTCCACCCCCCACCACTCCACACAGGGCACACCATCAAGCCCCATGCATGAACCTGTGGTTCTACTGCAGAGTCTGCATCTGTCCAGCAACTCAGAAGCCAGCCCTGCAATGGTCCACCCAGCCAAAGCACCATCCACCTGCACAGCCCACACTGACATTGAGGCATGCCTGTCGAGGGTAGAGGCCCGGCAGGACTCAATGATTGAACTGGTGCACCAGTATGAGGCCGAGGGTGAGCAAACACGCCGTGAAATACGGGAGATGAATGCTGCAACCATTACGGCCATCAATTCGAGTGCAATACTCATCCATGACAGTTTGGGGGCCATGATACAGGTCCTTAGCAGGATGCTGGAACACACGCAGCAGCAAAAACCTGCACCGGCTGTGCCGAATCCATCCACCTGCACCCCATCGACCACACCTGTGAGCTTGACTCCCTTAAGCCCTGTGCGGATGATGAGGCGCAATGCAAGGCACACGGAAATGCCTTCCCCAGACACGAAAAGAGGCCAGAAATAGCCAGTCCTACCACATTGTGTGTGGGATGACAATTGGTGAGGGGGAGGTGGTGTTGGTGGCATTGAGGGGCTTATGGGGGTGTTTCGGGGTGGGTATGGGGAGTTTGGGGTAGGTATGGGGTGTTTTGGGGTGGGTATGGGTTGTTTGGGTGTTTTGAGGGGTGGGGGGTGTCAGTTGTGGAGGGGGGTAGCACTCTATTGTTATTATTCCTAATACACCAGTTGTGTTCAAAATCATTTCATGACTGGATATTGTTCATTTCGTGTGTGTTTATTCTGTTCATGACAGCGCACAGTGCCCAACTCCCCACACACCCTGTGTCCATGTCCACATGGTCCCAGTGCTCAGTGTAGTACCAACACATAACCATCTACATCCCTGTGGTTCATAAGTAATCGTCAATCACTGATTGGCGTACAGCACGGCCATCTTGTGCATCACAAACTGCCAGGGGTGCTGCTTCCCCTCTATCATCATCCTCATCATCCTCACCCGGTGCATGCATGTCAATGTCTGGTGGCAGTGGTACGTTTCTCCGGATGCACTTGTGCAGCATGACACAGACCATGGTGATCTTTGCCACCTTCTCAGGCCTATAAAGGAGTGCTCCACCAGACCTGCTCAGGCAGCAGAACCGTGCCTTCAACAGGCCAAAGGTCTGCTCAATCACAACACGGGTACGGGTATGAACCTGATTATACTCCTCTTTGTGCCTGTTCTGCGGCTTCCGTTCTGGGGAAAGTAGCCAAGGCTTCACGGGATAGCCACCATCACCTTCATGGGAGCATAAAGAGGTATGTGTGAGTCAATATCTAACCTGACACAGATAGGATTCAAGGCCATGGCTGCAGCTATTTGGTGTTGACATGCACATGTCCATGGATGTACAGGTTCATTTGATGCATTGTGTACTGTACTATGGTCTGCTGGTGTGGATTGCGTTGTACAGATGATGCAGGGTGTTCACTTGCATGCTGATGTGGATGTACTGTGGATGTGGAACGATGTCTTGCCACACATAATTGGAGTGTATGGTACTCTGTACCTATTCACACTAGCGGCATTGCCACAGGTGTAATCATGTTCAGTCATATATCGCTTGACATACCCATGGTGGCCTGCTTGTGCGTCTGGCATGTTCTCATTGATGTGCAGCATTGGTTTTATGTATGCCATTGATGTGTCATGTTCAGGTTGGGGTGTTCAGGACAACAGTGTTTAGCTGTGAGTGCATTGTCCACTCACCACCCATTCCCACCCAGGTGGAGTATGCACCCCCCCATTCCCACCCAGGGTTAGTATGCATCCCCCGCATTCCCACCCAGGTGGAGTATGCATCCCCCCCATTCCCACCCAGGTGGAGTATGCATCCCCCCCATTGCCATCCAGGTGGAAGATGTATCCCCCCCACCGATTCCCACCCAGGTGGAGTATGCATCCCCACACCTCACAACCCCAATGCACTGCCATGGCCCAGTCAGGCAACTTACCAAGCAGCCAGGTATGTCGTCCAGCATTTCGCTTCATGTAGCAGGGTAGCGTGGAGTTACGCAGCACCATGGCATCATGTGTAGGTCCGGGATATTGGGCATAACAATGTGTGATGATCTTGCTGGAGTCACATACCATCTGCACATTTGATGGAGTGGTATTGCTTGCGATTGCGGTACACCGCATCATTGCCATGAGGGACCACCAATTCTGCATGGGTGCAGTCGAGGGCACCGACGCAATTGGGCATGCCTGCCAGTGCATGGAAGCCTACTTTGGTGTCAGCAAGATCCTGGCCAGTCCGTGGTAGGGAAATGTGGATGCTTGCATTCTTCAGGAGGGCATCAAGCACTTGGGTCAGCATGCGGGAATAGAGTGGTTGTGATATGCCATGCAGCTGCCCCACTGTGTGCTGGTAGGTGCCTTTGGCCAGGAAGTGGAGCACAGACACCATCTTTAGTAGAGGGGAGATGGCAGTACAGATTTCTATCAGGCTGACGATGTTGTCGTGTATCATGTCCACTATGGTGGTGATGGTGTCCCGGTCCAACTGGTACAGGGTGTGGGTCTGCTCAGGGGTTAGATTGAATGGACTAGCTCTGATACAAGGGATTGGTGGCTGCCTAAGTGGTGCCACTGGCTGCACGGTGGAACTTGCTGGGCCTGTCTCACCCTCCTTCTCCTCCTACACCTCCTCTGTGCTGACTGTTGTAGTTGTTGTTGTTGTTGTTGTTGTTGCTGTTGTAGCAGTAGAGGCATGTCCTCCAGTCCCATGATTGCAACAGCTAGTGGGATCATTTTGGTGTAGGAAGGGGTGTGGTGTGTGGGTGTGCTCCTTTTGTATTGGGACAGGCTTCATTGACTCCACCTGTGTTGATTGTGTGCACCTGTGGCAGTTGCCTACACTGCAGGTTGCTATTTACAGGTGGTCCGCGATGCCTGTATTGCTGCGGTCATGCAGGCACTTGTTTCTGCAATCGGGATGCCGCTAAGTGCATGGCCGCGTAACTTGCGGTATTTCCGCTGCGAAGGGGCACATGTACGCGCGCATGCCGGTGTGAAGGGGCACGGTAAGGGCGGTGGTGGTATTGCCAGGTTGTCGGCTCGTAATGGCCCGGACCTGTTAACGATGCCAGTAATACCATTCCGCCTTCCTTTTTTCATTACCTCCATACTCGTAATGAGGCGCTTTGATTTTTACGAGTTATGCGAAGATCCACAAACTCAATGCTGTTATTAATAACAATCATGATAAACGGAATGTTTGAGTTAATTCCGTTCAGCCATTTATGGAAATCTGTCAATGTATTAGAGTCACCTTACCAAATGACTATTATGTCATCAATATATCTTTTCAACAAATAAATATTCTTCACATATGAATTGTTGTTGGGAAATGTATATTCATCCTCTAGGGCTGTTACAATAGAATGGCCATGCTTGGTACAAAGGCTGCACTCATTGGTTTGTTGACAGAAGACATTATCAAATTTAAATTCCAGAGCAATTGTCATCAATTCTATAAAAAAAGTTACTTAATTGATGCATTCAATAGCATTCAATAGCATCAATAGCATCCTGTTGGAGAATATAACTGTAAAGGGCTGCAATATCGAAGCTGACCAAAAGGTCTTGAGTGGAATGAAACCGTTGATTTTCTAATGCATTCGTGGCAGCGGCTTTATCCTTAAAAGAACTGGTAGTCTGTTGACTCAATGGTTGCAAATAAATATTGATATATTCACACAGTGGTTCCAGAACTGAGCCACAGCCAGAAAAATGGGGTGTTCTGGAGGATCTATTCTGTTTTTTATGCATTTCAGGCAATGTATAAAGTGATGGTATGCAGGAACGTAAAGAATCAATTCATCCTTGGTAATTTTTTTAATCCAAAATCTATGAAGAACTACCTAAGTGGTATCTTCTATCAACATAGTAATGTCAGACAGTCCTAAGTATGTTTCTGGAAATTTCCTGGTGTTTGCAGAATGTCCATGACCATGTTTTTATATTGTTCATGTGTCATAAGGACGGGAATAGTTTCAACTGCTGGTGTTCATGTGTCATAAGACCCTGTGTTCAATAAAAATGCAGTGATGATTTTATAATGAAATCGACCAGTCCAAAATTTCATTCAAATCATCTCTATGACAAACCAAGCTGTGGATTCAAACACATTATTTATAGGACAGGTTGTTTTTTTTATATTTCTGTTCCATGTACCTCCGTAGGTTACATCCAGAACCCACCTGATCTTCGTTGTGCCCCCTTCCAAATAGTGTTCAACTAGTGGTGATCCTACATTCCTACACGGAATTCTGGATCAATGTTCTGTAATGCAGGTATTGACTTTTCTATTTGTTTTACTCACAAATCAAAATCCACAGCGACAATTCAAACAATAGATGGTAGAGGTATTGCGACAATTGGAGAAAGATCTTAATTCCCATAGACTATATTCCATTACAAATTCTGTCATTGGTTATGTACATTTACAAACTGAACACTTACCAAGGGCTTCTCAAAGGTGTAACATCCTAAAGAGTATGCAGTTTGTTCATTTTAGTGTGTCCATATTTAGCATGCCCTAAATACTCCCTCAAATTGGAAATCCTTTTCAGTGTAGACTGGAGCATCTCACTTTGTTTGTTTGTACCTTTTCTAATCTTGTTAAAATGGGGGGAAGACACGTTTTAATTCCAACCTATGTTTTCTACGATTCTGCACTTCTTGCTTGCTGCTCCACCAAAGACCCCCAAAACACAACTTCTGCTACTCTCCTTGTACCTGACAGGTCTTGTATTCCTCACCTGTTGATTACCCTGTAGTTTTCTAGTACCAGCTCTCCCCATACCTTGAACTGGAACCTGTGCCCCATCTATTTTCCCTTTACATCAGTGCTCTGCCTGTGTACAGTCAGGACAGGTCCCTTGAGACCATTTTGAGGGGTTGTTTTTCATTCACATGCTGCTGCACAGTCAATACTTGGCCTCTAGACTCTTGTTGGGAAGCCCTGTATTTTATGCTTGCCTGAAGCCCCTGGATCATGCACAGGTACTTGAACTCTATGTCCAGTTATTGTACATCCTCTTCTGTGAACTCACTCTTCCTTTTACAGCTTTCAACAACTTTCATTATCTAACTATAGGTTTATAAAATCAAATGCATCTCGACCAGATGTCACCTCTCATCATCCTCTGTTGGGCTCTTAATTGTTTTCATTCAAGCAATCTATATTTCAAAGTTTTCAACCATCTCTACATAGCCAAGGAGCCCCCTCACCACTGTAATGTATCGAATAAGCCCAAGTGAAATGCTATAATGTTCTTCCATAGCACGCTAAGAGAGGCTCGCTCAGCAGGATAGCACTGCAGTCTCACACCAAAACACTTCGGCCCCGATTACACGTTTGGCAGTAGTGGTAAAGCATCTGGTATTTTAGAATAGTGTATGTTTTACCAATCTTCACAATTCACATTTCCATCCAGCCTGCGAAATCACCAGACGAGATGTGTGCAGATGCAACGCATGTTGTAACTGTGGCACACTGCATGCAGTATATAACTCAAATCACTGTTAAGTAACACATGAAACAACTCAAAATTGTACCTCCTGCGAAAAGGCAGCGGTAATGGCTATCAGATGCAGGAAAACAAACCCAAGTGCAGGGCATTCACCACAAAAGGACAAAAAAGGACCACCCAAATCTCACACACACCACCATGCAGGCTGATGGAACACTGCTGCTGTACATTTTGGAGCCGAACCTACTGTTTGAGGGCTTGAGAGAGGGCAATGCAAGGAAGGAAGGGTGTGCACAGGCCACCATACCCAGAGGCAGAGAGTCCACAGGGAGGGGTACAGATGATGCACAGATCCTACAAGCATATCGTTTGGACAGACCCGCCGTCATTTATGCACTGCAGATCATTGAGGGTACCTTGAAAGCCAAATAAGGATACACACAGCCATGCCTCATCTATTGCAGCTGTTGGCTGCCCTCCATTTCGTAGCAACTGGCACATTTCAATACACAGTTGTCATGGATTCTCGGAAATCCTATTGAGCACCTTACTAGGCACATCACATTAGCCACAACCCCAGAATCAATACATGCAATCAAAGTATGCTTCCATGACCGAGCACAATTTCCAAATATCATAGGGTCCCTGGACTGCACACATGTTGCATTCCTTTTGCCCTCCTTCCCCCATGCAACAGAGCAGGTCTACAGAAATCAGAATGAGCAGCATACCATGAATGTCCAGATAACCTGCATCACAGACATGACCATCACTCACTCCTGTGCCAGGTTCCTCAGTTCCACGCATGAATTAATGGTACTGCACAACAGTAAAGTGCCAGAGGACATGGCCGTACACAGGGGTCAACGAACGTGGCCCTTGGCTGAGCTGACACTGTGAGGGTCATAAGTGAGGAGGGTTGGTAAATCACAAGGAGTGCCTGGTGAGGAGAGGATCATAGATTCCACACATTGTGCTACAGACACAAGTCCACCTCCTAGTTCCAGCAGCCATGCACTCCACCAACTCATGACATATGTCATGTCTATAAAATAGGGCTAATGGAAACATGCTCATGGCTCTTGACACCCTAGAGAAATGCCCAGAAGCCGGAGGAGAGGCTGTACAATACAGCCCACATTCAAACATGCAGCATTATCAGCTTGCCTTTGGAGTCCTCAAAGCAAGGTTCCATTGCCGCCAAAGAACTGGTGGAGCCCTGATGTATGCACTGAAGAAGCTTGGCAACATCGTCATTGCATGGTGCATGCTTCATATTCTGTGCATAAAGTGTAATTTGTTAATGTCCCACAATGTGAACATTCCACCAGACAGTGAGGAGGATAACGATGTGAAGGGACCACCAGCAGGACGCCCCAGTGGGAAGTGAAGAAAGGACTGAAGGGATTTATCTAACTGTCCCAGTGAGGAATCAAAGATAGTGTTAGCACAAAATAGGCCCATCATTATGCACTTAAGGACACTCCTCAGATAGGTGTGCACTCAGCAGAATGAGTGCTCAGGGAGAGGGAATTGCGATCAGTTGATAGGGACATGGCAAATCAGAAACTATTGGCACTGATTACTTTAGGGGCTCAGTCTCATGCACAGGAGTCAGGCATGGTGTGCTCACCCCAGTTTTGTGATTGCAGCTAATATGTAGTACAAGGGTCCTCCTCTTTGCGAGGTGACATCTGCTTTTTTTGTTCCACACACCTGTGCAATGCAAGCCACTCTTAGGACCAGGCACACATTTCTTCTGACACTGCAGGCCCCTAAGTACATTTCTATCTCTAAATCTCCACCTGTTGTCAGCTGCACTTGTAAATGCTGTAGGGAATGGGGAATGTCTTGTTGAAAGAAGCACATACATGCATGTGTACAGAAAAACATAACTGCCCGGGGGGCGCTCGAGAGCGTGAACGAAGATGGCCGCAGGTTGCTGAAGCTCCGTGTGAGTCTGCTGCCGTAACATATATATCTTCCTCTGCTACCCCCGGATCGATGCAAAAGGTGCAAATATGAGAAGCAGAGTCTTAGCCCTGCTGGTCCTGAAAATATGAGCTGCAGATATAGACGCTTTGATGCCAACTGAACCCGCTGCCGAAATGGGCCTTCAGCCACATGGAATGAGACACCACGAGAGGCGTGGGACCGCTCCCGCTCGCCCCTAAAGACCAGGCGGAGAAAGAGTGCTGTGAAGCTGCGGGAGGTCGACCCTGCTGGCCCCACCCCAACCAACAGCTGCCAGAAATCCCATGCTGGAGGGACCCATCCCCAGCAGTCCCGGCGAAGGCTGACCTTCCTGCACCAGCACCCAGCCACAACCCCGCTGTAATTGCGGCACAGCCGCTGCGACTGGAGAGCGGCTGACCTCGGATCTGCAAAGGGTTCCGAACCATCGCCCAGCAACGGTACAAGGCGTACGGACATGCCGACACAGCGTACACAGCACAAGGGATCCCCATCTCTCCCAGACACATGGCGGTGAGTGGCGAGCCTAATGTTTCAAACAGGCATTTAAGCTGCTCGAGGTTAAACTACTGGCTAGCCCCTCACACGGTGTTACACATGATGGAGTACCCTATTCACGTCTCCGACCATGCACAATCAAACTATCCATGCCAGATGTGCCCCAAAATCCCTAAAACTGGTGGTTAAACATGAGGGCCCTGGCACACCCGGACCTTGCAGAACACATCAAGAGGGATATTGACACGTTCTGGAAAACAAATAACCCTGAATATAATGCTCTCGCTTGCTGGGACGTATTTAAGGCTTTTGCGAGAGGCCACTTTATCTCCAGATGGGCACTGTGTGGGAGCAAGGGGCCAATGGGCCCCTCTCTACCATCACTTCTCAGTACAAAACTTGGACCAAGTGCCTCTAGTGGTGGGTACGCCCCTCGCCCTTATGCGATACTAACGTTTGGTTATATTCGCGTAGATGGAACCACCGAGCAGGACACAGGGCATCCATTTTCTGTACCCTCTTTCGACTCCATCTTGGTAACTAGGTCTCACTGCGATAGTACAAAATGCATCTCTCCCTTTTGCCCACCGCTGTAGCTCGGAGCACATGGCCTCCACCCTTGTCCCCACTCCAACTGGAAAACTCAGCGGCTCCATTCTCACGCTGAGGCCGGAGCTGCTTGCAACAAATAATAAATGTAACACATCCCTTTTCCTCTGAGATCACTGTCCTGCATGTGAACCAACATGAGCCAAGCACAGGGCTTGTCCATCTCCACAAAAGTGTCCTTGTCCTCTTACCCTCGCCAGTTGAAACCTATTGCCATTCTAACCCTATGTCCTTGCAAGGCATCCCTTTCATGTGCCAGACTGCCAACCATACTATGAAACCCACCCATCCGACCCCCAACTAACATTAGACCCCTGTGCAATATATCGTGCCCAATACTAACAAGTGCCACATACCTGAGATTCTTGTGAGACTAACCCTATAGTTCAATGACAGTATTATAGTGGTCAAGGCCCTTTAACCTGTGACCTTTGTAACCCAAATGTGTAGATGGTATAAACCCTTGAGTGATTTGTATAACGAAATGATACACTACTGAGAGTCTTTTGATCAACTGTTATTTAGTGCATGCATTACTCAGAATGTATTTTCTTAGCTTAGATAGTGACCACCGTGTTTCACAGCGACCTGACCTTCACCCATCCGGAGCACAAATGTCTGACGTCAATCCTCCCGCCAACCAAGCAACCAACCCAGAGGAAGAGATGATGCCCACACCTAAGTCACCACCACGGCTCACCAATCCTGGTCCAACGTAGCATCATATGTTAAAAATGTAGATGTACTATATAAATGTGTAACCTTGATGTGGTCAGAGTGCAGCCTGCGCTTTTGTGCCTTATTCCCTGCCCAGGGAGTGTCTGTTTTATTCATTTTTACACGTGTGAGTCAGGGTGGGCACAAACATTTGGTGACCCCCTGCAACGTGATCGGAGAGGTGCCTCGAGGCTGGCACCGAGCGGCGAGATCCGGGACGCCCCCCAGCGAAACTATCGCCTCCGCGGCCGACCAGCCTGTGCACACTACGAAGAAGGGTCAAGGGTTCCCGGTTGACGAATACCCGACTGAAAAGCTGCTCGCCGAGGCGGGCCACGGCTTGGTTGGGGTGCGAGCCTGACTGGGTCGGACTGCGAGCGGCGACCCTCGGGTCACGTGACTGAACACGTGAGTGCCGGTTGCGAAGGTTACGAAGGAAAGGTAAGGGGGAAATAGGGGGGACAGGTGGTGGTAACGGGTAGTAGGGAAGAGTAGGGCCTGTGTGAGTGATGATGAGGTTTTTCTGATCTATCCTTTATATTGACATTAGGTTTTGGTAAGAAGTGAAGAGAAAAAGAGAAGTGGTATCCTAGCCCGAACAGGGTAGAAGGCGGTGCCGCGTTGCATTGTCTCGTCCAGTGCAGAATAAATAAGTGAAGTTACAGAGAAAATAGTAGGAGTCTCGTATATTGAGTAGACTCGGAGTAGTTATTTAGAACATTCTTTTTCTGGGTACAAAAGGATTCTTGGAAGAGTAAGAGGGTGTAAGAGGTGGTGAGTGAATGAGAAGAGTAGGTGAAACGGGAAAGGGGGTGGAAAAAAGAGCAACAGGGAGAAAACGCGCACAGGTAGTGCAGGTGCATGATATGCAACAATGAACTGTTGAATTTGAACATGCAATAACTAAAAGGTTAACGTTGAAAAGGGGGTTGATATATATATCTTGATACATATATGTTCATACAAATTACAAGTAATTGATAAGACTCGTGGTATATTATCCCACTGGTGAAGAAGTGATTAAGGGGAAAGGGAGGTGCAAAGGTAAGTACAGACAGAGGGAGGGAAGGAAACACATCGTCATGGGAGGAATAACACCACTAGCACATATTTGTCAGCACCTTCCGTTATACAGTGAGAAAATACAAAAATACCATGATCAATGGTTGATGGAGATAAAAGGGGACAGTGTGACGCCAATCTGGCAAGAGGGTGGGTCAAGAGAGTATTATATCTAGTATCTACACACTTGTTAGCAAGGTATAAGGGGAAACAACTGCAAAACAGAAAGGAAGTACTAGACCTATGGCGAATATTTGAAGAAGTTACACCTGCAGCAGAGGTAAGTAAAGAGAAAGTGAATGAAACACAGAAAACACAGGAAGAGGTAAGCGGAACGCCAAAGGGCAAGTGCACAACCACTACAGCTGAAGGCGATACAACTAAAATATATCCTCTAATGTCCAGAACAGCAGTAGGATATAGTGAGCCCCTGTACGTACCGGCATGTTCAACTCCTACACCTACAACAGGAGCAGTTGCCACAGCACCACCCCCCTATGATAAAGGAGGTTTGTATGGCCCAACAAGTGCACCCCCCGTGAATTTAGCACATATCACTGGCGAATTAGACCGGTCAGTATCATCACAAGGAACACGCATACCACAAGGGCAAGAGAAAGAGTGGCAGTCAGGGGAATTCCTGTTCCATCTAAATGACAAACCCGTGAGGATTATACGCCCACCCACCCCAGACAGTGAGAGAGGAGAAGGATGTGAAGGGAACAATGAGCAAGAATCAGAACTAGAAGAAGTGTGGAGTGACTTAGACGAATATGAAGAGGCAGCTGCCGAGACCGGCTCCCCACTGCCAAACCGCCGGTACCCAGACACACCATCGCCACCACTATGGCAGGGTAGGCTAAGACAGCGAGGGGGAAATATGATGGTAAGTAAGACAAAGAAAGGTGCAGTAAGTAAGGTAGTGAAGAAACACAAGTTACAAATGCCATTGATACATAAAGGAGCAGGTAGGCCACATTACATTCCGTGGGCTCAAATGGATAAAAACAACTTGGTAAAGGTCCTCCCCCCACTGTCGGGAGGGGCTGGGAAATGGATACACGCCTTTGAGAAAAACACAGCAGGAGTGCCGCTAGCAATAGGGGATGTGAAGAGCTTATTATTGTCAGCAATTGGTGATCAAGCAGACACAGTGTGGGAAAAGGACGGATTTCACTGAGTACCGATGAGTTGTGACCGCCACGATGGATCGGCGTTCAATAATGTTTGAGCACAGGTATGGGATGCATTGAGGCGCATGTTTCCAGATATTCCAGATTTACATTTGGTGATGCAGTGCACAATGGAGGAGAACGAGGATCCTACGCAATTCATACTACGGGTGCAGGATTTATGGAGAAGTGAAACTGGCACGGTGTGGAACCAGTCCACCGCCTTGTTTTATTTTATCATCAAGAAGGGGCTCCCGAATGAGGTGCAGAAGGCCTTGGACAAAATAGCTGGGATAGAAGCCAAGGGCTGGCCTGAAATACAGAGTATAATTGTGCACCACTGCAGGAGGATCAAAGAGAGAGAAAAGGAGATAGCACAAAAAAGGCTGGCAGACGAGGCGAAGCTGGTACAGAACAAATTAGTGAAGGTTGCCGCGTCAACGCCAGCATAACCACAGACCGAGAAAACGAGGGAGATGAAGGAGCGGGAAACAGACCAGCAACAATAGCAGCACTGCGGGCCGCAGGAGGACAAGGACAGTGGAACGTACAAGAGCAATACGGTGGGCAACAGTGGCAAGAAAGACCAGCAAGAGGAAGAGGTGGGTACCGGGGCCAGAGAGGGGGGTTTGGAGGTATGGGAAATAGGGGATTTGGCGGCCAAGGAATGAGAGGCGGACCACAAGGGTCATGTTGTAACTGTGGGAGATGGGGACACTACTCTAGAGATTGTAGAATGCGGCCTTCAGGGTATTTCCAGGGGCGACAGCCCATGGAGAACGAACAAAGTTGGGGGTGTCCACACCCAGGTAGCCCCTACGGACTACTGATGGGAAGTGGGAGACAGCAAGACTACTGCTATAACGAACCTGAGGTACAGCAAGGACAGCAACCACCACCACAACCAATGGCAAGACAAAAAGCAGTGGGAAGCGCGACCAATAATTGGTATGCAACATCTGCAAACGGTGCGCCCGCACCGTACCGTGGCATGAGCGTGATCGGAGATAATGTCTTCTCTGTGCCAGGGCAAGAAAGACATTCAGATTAGGACAGCCCACAGGGAACACTTGTGTGTCCAGTCCTATCCACCACCCTATGTGCAGAAGAGGAACCACTAGTGGGGGCAGAGATAGGAAATAAGCAGTTTACCTTTATGGTAGACTCTGAAGCAGAGAAATCATGTCTATTGGAAGGGCGGTTTCCGCTCTCAGGCAGGAATTCAGAGACGCAGGGGTTCTCTGGGGCTATTTTAAAAGTTCCTTACACTAAAGATCTTGATATAACGATGGGGGGAAAAAACGTGCGCGCACCCTTACTGTACCACGAAGACGCGCCAATAAACCTGCTCGGTAGAGATTTGTTGAGCAAATTGAATATGACGATCTCCTTTACAGAACGAGGAATAGTGTGCTCAACACCAGGAGTATGCCCAGTACGAGCAATGTTGATGATCAGCACAGTGATGAATGAAGTTGTAGTGCGAGGGGTACCCATTGACATAAGCATGTTCATATATGGTATCAAGGTGTTAGCACGAGTGGTGCCAGAGATAATGAGAAAAGAATGGAGAACACCATCAGAATTCATATTCCGCCCAATTGCACACACAGACATTGTACCAGGCACGATAATGTCCATAGACATTGAGGCAGTTCAAGTATCCAGCAAACGTATTGTGGTCATAGGACTGGACGCGCAGGGGTGCGAGTGGAGGACTGTGTTATGCATGGACCCAAACATAATGCTACGAGATATAACAGATGAGGAATTGTTCACTGATGGTGAGGATGATGGAGAAATAATAATGGAAATAAGCATACCATGTGATATTATGGTCCAATACAGAGAGGTACATAACCCATTTATGGCTAGCGTTAAAGCCCCACTGACTATATTTGAGGAAGACATGACAAAAGCAGCACCTGAAATGTGGACCACCGTTGGGCCCCACGATGTAGGGCTGCTGCATGAGGTGACACCAATAAAAATAAAACTGAAACCAGCTTCAATGCTGCCGAGAGTAAAACAATATCCTATATCAAAAGAAGCGGAGGAGGGAATTAGAGAGACCATAAATGCACTCCTGAAACAAGGCATCATAGTGCCATCAACCTCCCCATGTAATACAGCGATTTTCCCGATCAAAAAAGCAAAGGGAGGGGAGTGGAGGATGATCCAAGATCTCCGCCCACTCAATTACGTCATTCAAAAAGAGTTCCCATTAGTGCCTAACCCGGCATCAATATTGTGTAGTGTGCCAAAAGAATCAACATGTTTTACTGTAATTGACTTGAAGAATGCTTTCTTCTCCATATCACTCGACCCAGGATCCCAGTACCTGACAGCGTTCACAATAGGGAACAACAGGTATGAACACTGCCGACTCCCGCAAGGGTATTGTGAAAGCCCCAGCATTTTTAACAGGGTGTTACGGGAAGACATTGGAAACATAGATGTAGAGAGCACCATCATTCAATACGTAGACGATTTGCTCGTCTGCAGCCATGCAGAAGAAAAGTGTCGAGAAGACTCGATAGCACTACTAAATGTGCTAGCTGCCAAAGGATACAAGGTAGACAAAGGGAAATTGCAATACTGCCTTGCCGAGGTTGTATACCTCGGACAGTTAATATCAAAAGATGGGAAGCGAATACTCCCAGACAGAGCAGCTGCTATACGTAACATATTAATACCAAAAACTGTGAAAGACATGCAAACATTTTTGCCGAGCATGGATCCTTGATTACGCGGCATATACACGCCCCCTACTACAAGCATTAAAAGAGGCACAGAAGAATAGGGCGACAATAAAATGAACGCATGAAATGATAATACAGTACTCGAAATTAAAAGACCTCATCGCTGACGCCCCAGTCCTCGCGAATCCAGATTATGAGAGGGAATTCTTCTTGTTTTCACACTGCAATGGGACACTGATGACAGCAGTACTGACACAGAAGACATCACTAGGTCACAAACCATTGGCTTACTACAGTGGGACACTAGATCCAGTAATGCAAGGTCATTTCGCGGGCGAACAGGCCCTCGCAGCTGTGGCCTTTGTGATTGAAAAAAGCGCCACCATTGTCATGGGATGTTTGGTAACGCTATATGGGGAGCATTCCCTGTTCGCCATCCTTGAGCGATCAAAATCAACACTAACGACAAAAAGAGCAACAGCATATGAAGTAATAATTTCAAGCCCCAACGTACACGTTGTGAGGTGCAAGACAGTGAACCGAGCAACATTTATTACAGAGCCATGCACGACAGAGGACATACAAGAACACAATTGTGCCACATATGAGGGGGAAGGTGACAACATCCCGAAAGCAAGTGAGAATGCCCTACAGGAGGGAGAAATATATTTCATAGATGGGTCAGCATTAATAAACCCCGAGACAGGGGAAAAACACGTTGGAATGGGGGTAGTACGCATCGAAGAAAATGAATATGAAACAATTGTGCAAAAGCGCCTCCATCCCATTATTCAGCACAGGCAGCAGAATTAACTGCCTTGATTGAAGCCCTGCGCACAGCCAAAGGCTGTGCGGTGACAATATACTCAGACTCAGCCTATGCAATTACCACGGTGCACTCAGGGCTGTCACGGTGGCGTAGAAGAGGATTCAGGAGGGCAGACGGTTCTCCAGTACAGCATGCAACATTGTTGAATGAACTGATAGATGCATTAGCAGTACCATCTGTAGTGGCAGTGGTGAAATGCCAAGCCCATACCAACAACACAGACGCAATCTCATTGGGAAACGCGGCAGTCGACGCAGCCGCGAAGGAGGCCTCATATTTCAATGTGACACCAACACTTGAGTGCATCACAAAAGCAACCACCACAGATCCACGAGAGGAAGCATACAATAATACCCCAATAGTGCAGATAATAAAGTTACAAAGATGAGCGTCCCAAGAGGAGCAAGAACTGTGGAGCAAACGGAGATGTACACAATCAGCCACAGATCTCATTTGGAGGCAAGGGACAACAGGAAAGGTTGTAATGCCCATAGAGTTACTAGAAATAGCATTCCAACAGTTGCATTTCCCCGGCCATGTAGCGAAACAACACATTTCTGCAGACATTCAGGAACACTGGTTCGTCCCCAATTTACAAGAGCACCTGTCAAAATGCATTGTAGAATGTATAACATGCCAAACATATAATTCTGTAATTACATTAAGAACACTGCGTGGTACCTTGCCCCGACCAACAGGACCATTTAGAGAGCTCCACATAGACTATGCTGATATGGGAGAGCTGTGTAACGGAGCAAGATATTTGATTGTGGTGGTGTGCTCCTTTCCAAGGTGGGTGGAAGCGGGCCCATGTCCCCACCCAGACGCGAAATGTGCGGCCAAGTTCCTCGTGCGGGAGGTGTTTTCATGATGGGGGATATGCGATGTGATTGGATCAGACAATGGTACTCACTTTGTGAATGACCTCTTTAAGGAAGTGACATCACTCTTGGGGGTGAAGCACAAATTATGCTCAATTTATCACCCAATGGCGAATGAGGTGGTAGAAAAGATCAAAGGATTATTAAAGAGTAAGTTGTCTAAGTTGTGTAACACATTAAAAAAGAATTGGGTGTATTGCTTGCCCCTAGCACTGTTCCAACTCAGGACACAACTGTGTAAAGACCACCATTTAAGCCCCCACGAAATTGTAACTGGGAGGAGAATACACACGCCAGTATCCCCGATTAGAAGAGCATCGGATGCACACAGGGCTGCCACAGTGCTGGGGGAAGAGTTCAAGGAATACCTAACCCAGTTAACACGCGCAGTACGCAGAATAGCGTGACAAATAGCACCGCCTTTTACTGAAAATGTGATGACTGATACTACTATAGCGGCCACAGATAGTTCAAGCGGGCCACTATTGCCGGGGGCACATGTGTAGGTCCGCAGCTTTGTGAGAAGGTGGAATTCACCCAGGTTTCATGGCCCCTACCAGGTCATTTATAGTACACCCACCGCGGTGAAGGTGAAGGGATTGAAGTATTGGGTGCACTTATCCGATGTGAGGAGGGCACACAGTAGTACAATCCCCCAGGAGGAGCAAGACAGCGCTACTGGGACAACAAATGAGGTTGAAATAAAATAACAAAAGAGTTAGTAAAAGAATATGCAGAGATAAAAGTGATGATATGTATTTTGTTCTGCACAGCTTACTTCCTCCTTATTTCTTTTCTGTCTCTTCCCCCTCTCCTCTTCAATTGGCCAGCATATTGTCTATATACCTCACCTATCTCTCCCTCTCTATCTCCCACCTTAATTTTTTGATGGTTGTCTCTACAGCAAAAGTACATGAGCAATAGAGTAACAGAACAAGGCTGACTGAAAATAATGATTAAACGTGAAGTTGAACAAGAATGTAAATATATGTATATATTGTGATGACTTAACAAATTTATATCACCCCTCCAGGTGAACAATGGCCCAACGACCCACGATCGGAGAGAGCGAATTAATGTTAGATAGCGATGGGGTCGCCATTAGGGCTAGAAGGTTCAGTGATGTTGAATGCGTTTTGAAATGTGCTGCAATTTTTATGTCTTGTTGATGACATGCAAAGGGGGGGAGCGGGGCTAACATGATAAGAGAAGGATCGCAAATGATATGGACTGGGGTGAAGACTATATGGCAGGAGTCACATGAAATTAATGTTAACAATACAGATGGAATGCAACCCTCAGAATACATCACTGTGGGATCAACAAGTGTGTCAGTGTTACATTTCGATGTAAATATGAGTAATGCTTATGGATATAACGAATATGATGGAGATTATTATTGGACAAATGATTTAATTAACACTTGTATTAATGCACAGACAACCATACACCCTACCTCACACAATATTGCTGCTACTGATGATGATACATATGCCATATTGAATAGTAATGATACAACATGGGCTGGGATGTTTCCAATACATTACAAAAGGGTGAAAAACAATGATCAGGAAGGGAGGAGGAGGAGAAAAGGGGAGCGGGAGGGAAAAGATACGACATCTATCACAACCTGGGGTTAGATGAAATAGAAGATCCCCGCCACCCTCATCAATCAAATAAATGGTATTCTGACATGAGTGCCACGGCGAAGCAAGCAACACATGAGAGCTGCTACGTCTGTTCACTCATCCCGCATGCATCAGGAACACCGAAAATGTTAGTACCACAGGAAGTGCCCTTGTCGGAGGCCCAATGTTTAATTCATCTGGTTTTATGCAGAATAAAGAGCACATTCCAGACGCACACTGTCACATTGGAAAAGCTGAAGAATGAGAAAACATGCACAAGCCGGCGCCAAGGAGTAATTTGCCTCGAGGAACCATTTCTTGTCATCAAGGGGACACGATTTGCAGAAAATAAATGGCACGAAGAAACAATACAATGCAAAGCCGAAGCGCTTCGAGGCCTACCAAATGACACTTTCCAATGGATAAAAGGGGCATGTGACCCCATCTGGTCGCAACATGTCGCAAAGCTAACATGGGTCACAGCATTAGAAAAACCTATCAAAATACAAAAAGAAGTGCCACATGAACTGTGTTTCCATGGGGAAGGGAAAGTGAACATGGGGGAAGCAAGGAGATGTAACAAAACGGTAATAATTCCTGACATGAAGAAAGGCACAGCTGCACTAATGGACATGTATTGGGTTTGCGGCAAGCAAGCTTACCTGCACCTCCCTGCATGGTGGAAAGGAACTTGTGCTTTAGCCACCCTCCACACAGCCCTGTTGGTAATACCAGAGAGCCACATCCAAGGGTCAGCAGAGCAATCGGCTGGCATATTGGCAGCAGAGCAATCGGCTGGCATATCGGCAGCAGGGCAATTGGCTGAACCATCGGCAGCGCCCCAACTAATAAGAACAGAAGCTCCAGCATATGAACTATTGTCAGAATATGAACTAAAGAAAACATTGACACGAAGTAAAAGATCCTCCAATTACATCTCATCCGAATCATCAAAACTCCTTGCTGAGGTCCCGCAGAAATACAAGCTCTTTTAATCAGCAGAGACATTCTTTGCCTCACTTCTTGCCCCTGGACTGCAAGCATGAGCAAACACCAAATGGTTGCAGATAGTGCGCTGGGAGCTCATTCAATTGGCCAACAACACTGAAGAGGGGTTCAATGTGATAAAGATAGAGCTCTGCGCGTTGCGCCTAATGACAATGCAAAATAGATATGTCCTCGATCTCCTCATGGCGATGGACGGTGGTGTTTGCCGAAAAATTTGCGGGGGCGTGTTGCACATTCGTGCCAACTGAAGACGCTGATAACGGGACACTCTCCCATGTGATAAACGTAATGCACAACTTAGGGGAGAGAATGAGAGCGGAAGGAGGAGCAGAAGAAAGTACATGGTTCGACAATTTGTTCAGCTGGATACCATCATGGGTAAATGTGGCAATGAAAATACTGATCCCCATCATCGTTTTTTGTGCTCCTGTTCTTTTGTGTGTGCCAACTGGGACTACGGTGTTGTGAGAAAAGCATGCCAACCTCGGCTATGATGATGGTGACAATGGGCTGACCGACAACGGTAGCTACCATGATAGATGCACAAATGCAAACAGGAGAGTACACCACACCACAATGCAGAATGACAGCAATTTACAGGCAATATGGGGATATAGTGGATAATATGCATTACACAACGATAAAGGAACCAAGAGAGTTGCAATGGTACCAAGAAATAAGGGTAGATCTAGATGGGGATGGATGTATTTACTTAATGTGTACCCCAGATGAATATGCCAGAAGAGGAAACAGCCTTAGAAGCGTTTGCAGAGCTTGGATGCCCATAAAAGGTACCCCCGCGTGGGACGAGGCAGTGGCAGACGTTGAGTACTACTGAAGGGAGAATGAAAAGAATAAAAAGTAGAAGTATTTGTTACTTTAGATGTAACGAAAGGGGGGTATGTGTGGGAGCGAGGGGCCAATGGGCCCCTCTCTACCATCACTATTCAGTACAAAACTTGGACCAACTGCCTCTAGTGGTGGGTACGCCCCTAACCCTTATGCAATACTAACTTTTGGTTATATTCGCGTAGATGGGACCACCGAGCAGGACACAGGGCATCCATTTTCTGTACCCCCTTTCAACTCCATCTTGTTAACTAGGCCTCACTGCGATAGTACAAAATGCATCTCTCCCTTTTGTCCGCCGCTGTAGCTCGGAGCACATGGCCCCCCCCCTCATCCCCACTCCAACTGGAAAACTCTGCAGCTCCATTATCACGCTGAGGCCGGAGCTGCTTGCAACAAATAATAAATGTAACACATCCCTTTTCCTCTGAGATCACTGTCCTGCATGTAAACCAACATGAGCCAAGCACAGGGCTTGTCCATCTCCACAAAAGTGTCCTTGCCCTCTTACCCTCGCCAGTTGAAACTTATTGCCATTCTAACCCTGTGTCCTTGCAAGGCATTCCTTTCATGTGCCAGACTGCCAACCATACTATGAAACCCACCCAACAGACCCCCAACTAACATTAAACCCCTGTGCAATATATAGTGCCCAATACTAACAAGTGCCACATACCTGAGATTCTTGTGAGACTAACCCTATAGTTCAATGACAGTATTATAGTGGTCAAGGCCCTTAAACCTGTGACCTTTGTAACCCAAATGTGTAGATGGTATAAACCCTTGAGTGATTTGTATAACGACATGATACACTACTGAGAGTCTTTTGATCAACTGTTATTTAGTGCATGCATTACTCGGAATGTATTTTCTTAGCTTAGATAGTGACCACCGTGTTTCACAGCGACCTGACCTTCACCCATCTGGAGCACAAATGTCTTTCGTCAATCCTCCCGCCAACCAAGCAACCAACCCGGAGGAAGAGATGATGCCCACACCTAAGTCACCACCACGGCTCACCAATCCTGGTCCAACATAGCATCATATGTTAAAAATGTAGATGTACGATATAAATGTGTTGTAACCTTGATGTGGTCAGAGCGCTCTCAGAGATCTAGATAAACTTTTCCTTGAACTCTCGCAGCCTGCGCTTTTGTGCCTTATTCCCTGCCCAGGGAGTGTCTGTTTTATTCATTTTTACACGTGTGAGTCAGGGTGGGCACAAACAGCACACAAAATCAAACAGTGGCACAATAAGGAAAACCAACTAATGATCTCACTAAAGGCCCTAGAGAAGCAACACAAAAAAACACCAGACCAGCAAACGTTAACCCAGCTCCGTGCCCTACGAACAAACTTAAATGAAATTACGACCACTAGAGCACATAAATCCTTCTTGAGCTGGTCGCAAAAATACTACTTAGAGAATGATAGACCCCTACACCTTATGGCGCTCACCTTGAAACAACGTCAGGCGACCATGACAATCTCTTCCATCTGGGATAGGAAATGGAATGTAAACGTAGGGGACGCTGGCATTAACGCCAGATTTGCTGATTTTATTTTACGCAAAGCCAGACACACTTCCACCACTGGCGATGCAGGGTTTCCTGAATTCGGTCCAGCTGCCCACAATCACCCAGGCCCAATACGAGGCGCTAGATACCCCTCGGTCGGTAGCCAACATCAGATGGGTGATCCAAGCCCTAAATCCGGGTAAAACGTCAGGCCCTTACGGGATCCTGATCGACCTCTACAGAACTATGTTCGATGACATTGCACCAAAACTCCACGATGTATTCTCGGAGGCGATTAAGAAAGGCTGGCTCCCAAAATCTATGTTGGTCTTCAACATTGTGGTGTTCTATAAAAAGAGGAGACCAGCGGATGAATGTGGATCATACCGGCCTATCTCGCTAATAAACTCTGATGCGAAGGTCCTTGCGAAATGCCTTGCACAGAAGCTAGAAGCAGTCCTACCAAATCTGGTGCATGAAGACCAGACAGGCTTCCTGCGTAAATGACACTCGGGGGACAATGTCCACCAGTTGCTACACATTATTGCAGATGAGACAGACCAGGGAAATGCTATCCTTACAATTGATACGGAAAAGGCATTTGACAAAGTCCAGTGGGACTTTATGTTCCTCGCTCTCATGGACTATGGCCTCCCCCGTCTCTGATCCATATGATCCACCTATTGTACACAAACCCTGAGGCGACTGTGACCACCAAAGGCCTCACCTCTTCCCCATTTGCTCTCTATTCTGGTACACGACAGGGTTGCCCACTATCGCCCTTACTTTATGCCCTGTGTATTGAACCGTTGGTGGTGAAACTGCGTACAGATCCCTGGTGGCAGGGGCTCTGGAGAGAGGGGGTGGAACATTGTGTGTCCTTATATGCCGACGACCTTCTCTTATACATAGGTGACGCACCCACCTTCCTTCCCCGAGTGTGACACCTCTTTCAGCAGTATGGGCCAATGGACGGATATCGGGTCAATTGGGCCAAATCGAAGATCCTGCCGCTATGGCCAGACATACCCTTGGACCCGGGATGAGTGGCTCCGTTCAGGTTACAAACAGATCATTACAACAATATTTGGGAGTCAATATTAATGCGCACATTACAGACCTCAGAGATCTCATACCCGCATACGGTCGAGTGGATTTGCACGGACTTATTAAATGGGGCACCCTTCCTCTATCTCTGACGGGCAGGATCAATGCCGTCAAGATGAATTAGATGCCCAAACTGATCTACTTGGTGATGATGTTGCTGTGTGCCCCCAGCCCGGAATTGTACAGAACACTAGATATTGCGCTTAAGAAATGTATATGCCGCGGCAAGAAAGCGCATATCTGCTTGCGGACACACGCGTCCAAAGCAGCCGGCGGCCTCGCTCTACCATCATGGTGAAGTTAGGCAACACAGATCCGCTGGGCCAAACGGTGGCTAAACCCTGACGATGGCTCTCACTGGAGAGGCGTGGAATTGACCCTGATGGCCCCTCTGACACCACTAAACGTCCTTGCCACCCATCCAGCAAAATTACCTAAACACCTTAAAGCACACCCCGTCATGGACCCGACCATAAATCAATGGCACAAACTCCGATCCCTACAGGGCATAGACATGAGGTTGGAACCCATGTGGATGTCGATCAGGACCCTTCTCTCTCTTAGGTCACCCACTGGGCACAGGTGAAAATACTCGACCTATGTGACGGCCCCCAAATACATACATTCTCGGAGGGCAGGAGACTCCTGGACCTACACGCAGGGCAGTGGCTGCAGTATGGCAGCGTATATGCCGAGATAAAGCGCTACACCAGAGCAGCCTCCAGACAAGCTCCCTCAGCCCCCTACCAACTGGAGCTGGAGCGGCAGATAGCAACCCACCCCCGCCTCAGTACTTTCTATTCCAAACAAAGTGGGAAGGAACTCTGCCCTCGCAAAGTCATGGTCACTCGACCTCGACACTTAGATTGAGATGGGAGATATATATCAATTCTTCGAAGCCATACCCGGGACCTCACTGAACATAAAAAATAGAGAAATCCAATATGAAATCATTCAACCCCTCTACTACACCCCATCTAAGATGCACAAAAGGGGCTTCACACCCTCCCCACTCTATCCCGTGGATGTGCGGAGATAGCTACAATGGGGCACATATTGTGGTTGTGCACAAAAATTAAACAATACTGGCAAACGTTGCTGGAGCAGGTATCCACCCACTTCCCAGTCACTGAAGTACCAATGTCCGTAGAAGGTCCTGCTTTTCGGGGCCAACTGTAGAAACTGGCACACCGACCCCATGACATGCAAAGTCATAAACACTGTGCTGTTTGCAGCTCGCAAACTACTTATAATTAACTGGAAAACAATAACACCACCCACCAAACCACAATTATCCGTCATGCTAGCCAAGACGTGCTCTCTGGAGAGGAGCGCACTTAAAAGAACGAATCCCGCCAAATCGGCATTGGCACGCAAACACTGGGAGCTGTTCGCCCCCCCACATAGAGCCCAGCACACACGGGTGCTGACTATATCATGAACTATAATGCCGGCAACAAATAGAAGATATCCTCTTCGCACAAAGGATTGTGCGGCGTACTCACAAGTACTAACAGTTAGCTGAGTGTTATAAACAAAGGGAAGCACTACTAGCGAAACCAGCAATCGAAAGCAGCATTGGTGGGAGTTGCTGATTCGATTCTTGGTATTAACTAAATTGAAGCTTCAGAACATGGTAAGATCATGGCGTTTCTTAAATCCACAAAATAAATTATTCCTGGTGAACCGACTGGGGACATTGCTTCCAAAGATTTGAGCGGTGCCACAAGTATTGAACATAACGAGTCCAAGGACAATCCCATCGACAACAACTCCTTGCTTCACTTGTGTTTAAATTTACGGGCAGTGTCTAACTCTGCTGCCCAGGTGACAAGCATGGCAGAGCAAACTATAGGAAGTAAAGACCCTTGCCCTATTCCATCCACAGATCTAGCAAAATCCCCTAATTTAACTGCTATTTCCATGGACACTTATTCATCTTCACCGAAACGCCATGTAAGTTTTTCCTCAATTGATGCTTGTTCTATGGATGACCCAACCATTGAACCTGAGTTCTTGATTTTGATTAAAGCCCTGTTTACTCTCTGTAACTCTATGTACAAGGATCAGCAAGTTATAAAACAAGATCTAAATGAGATTGCAGAGATATTACTCTGGCTGCAGATCGCATTGAAGCCAGCGTGTAATGCAGAGATGACTAATAATCCAGACATTGCAGTACATTGCAGTTATCACCATCCAAAATACACAGGAGATTGAATACATCGAGAGCACTGAAGCCCAAGAGGTCAGCAATGTTGCCACTCTATTGCAAGGAACAGGGTATTTTGATAAGCATGTGAATAAGATGGCACCTAGTAAAAATGTGCGGCTAAAACAAAGAATTGTGTTGCAGTAACTGAGAAGGCCCCTTGTAAATTAGGAGTGAGCAGACAAGCTCTGGCAGCAGCCTTCCCCAAGAACTTGACTTGTCAGGAAACTGCTAAGGTTTTAATATTATCCCTAAGAAGGTCCAAGTTAACAGGAAGAAAACTATGCAGGGATATATTCCTGGTCTTCAGTTGGAGAATATGTCTTCCCCTCATAAACAAGATGGATTGGCTTTTAAGTCAATCAAAGATACTTTCTTCTGCTCTGTAAGTAATATGAAAAAAGATAATAAGATGCCTACCTCATTGGTGGGGAATGTGCACAGGGGCCCAGAGCATGAATCTGCTGGGGATGATACTGATGACATAGATATCTCTGCTTATATAGAGGATGAAAATCGTAATTTATTGGATCTTGACCATCTCGCTGCTAACCATTTAAGGGCTAAAGTGTTTCATCCTCTAAAGCAATCTGGGCAAGTGTTGGCTGTGGTGGTGGAATTGACTTTGGAATCTGGAAAGCCTCCTATTCTTCTTTTGAATGTGTACAATCCACCAGGGGACGAAAAGCTGAATCAGATAATTGATCATTTGGAACTCCTTATTTCAGCATGAAGAGCGGTCTACCTGGATGGATTGTACTACGTAATAGGTGACCTAAATTTTCACTGACCAAGATATAATGCAAAAGAAGGAACTATCTGTCATGATTATTACTATACAGCAAATAATTATGAAGTATGGGCTTTGGGGTCCTCCGAGTAGGAAATGGGATATGATAATAGTTGCTGTCTTTTGTTTTTCCAAGCATATCAATTACTGCAAATAGTGAATGTTAAGGGAGAAGATGTCCATTATACCTGACTGAATGATGTTTGGCACTCATGAATTGATGTTATCTTATCTGCTAATGATGGTTAAATGAGTATTAGTCATTTTATTCTTCTTCCTAATGATTTTAGTGACCATGCTATAATTGAATTCACCCTCAATTTTGAGGTCTTTCCACCCTCTGAGCAATTGACTGGAAAGTTCCAAATCAATAAAGGAGGAAAAAGAATTAGGTGGACGGAAAGTAACATGAATCAGATTTGTATTAAGTTAATATCTCTTTTAATGAAAGGAAATGAAATGATTTGTATTACTATTGAGTCTTTTTTATCAGATTATTATTTTTTTTAAGCTGAATTTAGTAAATGAACAGAGGAAAAAGCTGCGTTAAAGAAGAAGCAACTATCGAAAGATATTCACCGGGTTAAAAGAAATGTTCAGAAGGAGGCAGCACACAATTGTAGCATTAAAAAGTTAAGATCTTATGTTAAAAACTGGTTTAAAATGCATAAAGGTACTATCGCCTCTGCTCAGTGGAAAACTATGTGGTCAGAATTTAGGGAAAAAGATACAGAAACATTTTGGTATACCTTTCATAAATATAATAACAATTATGTCATAGTGAAAGAAAAGAACCCGATATCGTCTGAAGGATGGAAGAGCTATATATTAGCTCTTTATTTTAGAGAGAACATAATTGAAAGAAACTTGTCCTATGAAACCGTGGATGAAAATTATTTCTTTAAGTTTACTCAAGAGGATATTGAAACAATTATAAAAGATCTGAAACCCTCCAGAGCCCAGGGTTCAGAAGAATTGCCGAATGTGCTATTTAAAGCTCACCCTCAAATATGGGCCCAAATGTTGTTTATTATTTTTCAGAGTATCATGGTAACGGGTCAAATACCAGATTCTTGGAAGCAGTCTCAGTTAATTCCGGTATAAAAAAACATCCTAGAGATCTCCAGGGTAACTATAGAGTGCTGGCTATGATTGATTCCAATGCTAAGATCTTCTGTAAGCTACTGCTACAATGTATTAATGCATGGCTAGAGAAAGAGAATATCCTCCGTATCCAACAATCTGGTTTTAGAAAGGGTTTTAGTACTCTTAGAAATGTATGGATTTTAATGTATTTTATTTATAGCACTTTGAACGATCGTAGAAAGACCCTCTATGTTTGTTTTGTTGATTTTATGAAAGTTTTTGACACTGTTGACCGTCAAATTCTATGGGATAATATGAGGTTGGGAAAATTGCACAACCACATCTTATTTTTTGCTAAAGCAATTTATATCAATAATAAACGTCAGAATAAATCAAGAAGGGGACTTCAGTGGCGATATCCTAGTCAATCATGGATTAAAACAAGGTTGTACTTTGGCTCCCACCTTTTTAATATTCGATTTGGGAATTTACTTGCAGAACTGTGCTAATAATCCGCCACGAATTGCACAATGCCCGGTAGCTTGGCTTTCATGTGCGGATGACACAGTAATTTTTGACCAAACTGCATTGGGATTATAGAATATCTTAAAAGTTCTTGAGAGGTTCGCCCTGGAAAATGGTATGATCATAAAGTTGGGGAAAACCAAGATTATGACGATTAAGTCGAATAGACAAATATAAAAATATACAATTGGACCTTACAAGGGGAAAACATTGAGGCGGTGTTGAGTTATGTATACCTTGGTATACTAGTAACTAACAATATGAACAAGGAGACCTTCTCCAAATCCATTTCTGACTGGGTAACAACTAGGTTTAAAGCAATTAGAACCTTTATACAAAGATAGGAAGGCCAATACATTGAGGGACTGGTAGAGTTGTGTGGTTCCAACCATTCTTTATGGTTTGGAAAAGAAACCGCCTGGCTAAGTATTTTGGAGGGAAAATTATGGCATATGGCATTAGGCCTGCCACAATGTGTCCCTGCAAAAGCCATATGTAGTGTACTAGGCATTATTTCCTTAACTACTAGGAACATGATATGGATATGTCATCTTTATATTATAATCCTAATGAGTCAGGCTAGAACTAAATCAATATATTCATATTTCTTAAATCAGCAGGGCACTTTTATAAGTACAGCAGCCCCGAATGAATGGAAAAAGGATATTAATACTTTTCTGATGAATATAGGATGTACGTGTGAAGTTACTGAAAATCTTGCAAGCAAATTTAAAGCGATAAAAAGTAAGGCTGCACTTGGGACAGCAATGAAAGGTGGACCAACCTTTCTAGGAAACGTAGCTATATGGAATTCCCAAGACAGGCTTTTCCTGTTGACACTCTGTGTACATATATAAAAAACTTGCAAAACCAGTATGTTAGAAGCTTTCTAATGTTGTCAAGGTTTAATAAACTTCCCACTTTTGCGAACTTTGGTGCTTGGCAAAATATACCTTGTGGGGAACACAGATGTAGACCATGTGAATTGGAAGTTGAAACCCCTCGGCATCTGATTACTAATTGATGTAAATTGACAACTCTATATGACTAAGCATATGGGACCAGGGTACATGCACTGGACTTTATTCACACTGACCAATTCTAGTCCTATGCATGGATGGAAGATAACTTAGTGATGAATGTTACCTTATATTATCTGTTGAAAGAAATGGTTAGGTTATTAGAGGTCCTGGATCCTAGTTCATTGGTTACTTTTCTCTGTTTTAGAACTGTATTATTTATGATATTAATATGATATGAATTTTCTGGAATGTTTTTAAAGTGTAAAAGGTTTTATTTAACCAAGAAACACACACAGAAAAAAAAGTTAGCAGTTCTGAGTTCAATTTCAAAGCAGCATCAGGGATTTCGTGGCTCAGTTTAGCCATGGAATGCTCCCTGATATACGGTCCTTTTCTGTGTGGCTTTTGGGATTAGAAGTAATATTTGACACGTGAACAGACTCATAATGCAAGGCGTTGGCGTGCCCTTTGCGTGCATCTTCTACATCTGGGTTTAAGATATCTTCTGTTTGCTGCCAGGGCTGCCTTTTCAGAAAATGACTGACAGAATAGTCACAGAGACTATGTGCAAAATAGCAAAACACAAAATCCTTCTTAAGCAACCTATCTATGCAACTTTAGTATTATTATTAAAACAATTGAAACAATATAACCAACGATTAAATGATGGATTCTCTGTCACTGAAGCCATGCATGTCATTTGGGGAGCGGGCAGCTAGGGGTGGCAGCTGCTACCGTTCCTTGACCATAACATTTCTATCCCTGAAAGTGCCTCTGCTACACCTGGTCAATGAGTCACGTTTAGTGGTAGTTAGAAATGTGTGGCTCTCAGACAAATCCTATTGAATGTAGACAGAAAGCGGCACGATCGCAAATCTGTTTTTAAAATGCGTCACATGAAGTGCGTGAAACGCACTGGCATAGCAGGGGCCACTGCAGCCCCCTGGGTGTGGTGAGCCCTGACGCACTATGTCCTGGGGCATGGAGGCCCTGCCCCTCAGCTAACAATTCGGGGGGCTAGGGAGGCATCAGCCAGGTCAGCTCAATGACATTGCCTTCCTGTTGAGTCGCCTGGCGTAATTTGCAGTGACAATGTTAGAGTGGAGCGATAGTTTATGGGTAGGGTGACCAGACGTCCTGGTATTCCCAGGACAGTCATGGGAAATCTCCCTCCAGCCCGGGGTCGTGGGAGTTTTGTAACTTTATAAACCCGATCCTGGGTTTGTAAGGGTGGGTGGCTATGGTCCCAGTTTTTTCCGGGACCCAATTTCGAAATCGGTTCCTGGCGCAACTCTTCCTGAGCGAATGTGGGCGTGGAATGCTTTTCACGCCCCATTTCCTCCCACTTCTTCTCCTCGGCCGCTGTCCTCAATTGAGAGGAGTGTGCGTGTGAGCACACACCATCCCCACACTCGAAACAAGCCAGTTACATAGAAGTAGGACTCCATTTTTATTTGTATTTACTTTAGTCCTACCTCTATTTCTATGGGCCATTTTGTTTTACATTTTTTTTTAAAATCTGGGCACACTAATTAGGGGTTAAATGTTCACATCTGACTTAGGACAAGCCTGTAGTTCGCAAATTCAAATCTCGGCGGGCCCAACTCAACCCTTCAATTTTCTGAGGTTGATAAATTGAGTCCTATTAAATGGTGATAATCCTAAAAGCTACTATTACAGTGCTTGGAAGCGGGAGGAATCTGGCATGAAGTAGAATAAAGAAAGGAATATAATAGAGTTGTGTGCCATTCCGTAATAGGCTCTGTGAAATCCTAAAAATCCTCCCTTTGAAAGTGCTCGGAATTTCCGCCCCTTCGATTATACGGGAGAAATTAGACTTTCTAAAGCGTTGTCATAAATTCTGTCATTCGCATTCATGGCCTGCTGCCAATAATTACTCTAACTGGCCGATTAAGAAATGCGATACATGCGTTTGCTGGATTATGTCCCGGGGAATCTTGTGGGATGCAATGTAAACATTTAAATAGACACATTCCAAGCATATATTATGTTGAGCTTTCTTAAAGGCCTCCAGATGTTGGAGTTTGCTGCTGGAACCAGGCTGCCTCCGTACCACCCTCTGTGCAAACTAGGAAGCTTTAGCTTTGGAGCATGACAAGCATCAGGAGTGCAGCACTATTCAAAAGCAGAGTGTGC
This sequence comes from Ambystoma mexicanum, assembly GCF_040938575.1. Classification (NCBI taxonomy): domain Eukaryota; kingdom Metazoa; phylum Chordata; class Amphibia; order Caudata; family Ambystomatidae; genus Ambystoma; species Ambystoma mexicanum. The sequence continues at coordinate 961,062,734 of NC_090941.1, read as the reverse complement.
TGCTACTACACAGCATAAGTGCTCATCGCATCCTTCCACAAATACTAACACCCATCAATGATAATCTGTGATCCTTGATAACAGTCTTATGCTAAGTATCTCAAGGAGACAGATGTTACATAAGGAAGGAACAGTCCCCTCCACTTCTGCACTACGACTGCAGCCAGCACAATGCACATAAAAGGCCTGTCCTCCTGTTCTTCAAACCCAAATTACTGTTTAGTCTACCACACCTCAGGTTACCTACCTTCTGTGCACATTCCTGTGAAGTGCAGGCGCATTACAGAAAATGTGCATCGTTGCAAGTGTAATTTGCACTAGGGCAAAAATTGTCCTTCAGAAATCATTTTCTGCATTGTTGTAACAGGCCAATGTTTGCCCATATTGTCCTTGCGCAGAAATGCCTTTAATGTACGAGAGCAAGACTGTTTAATCACCTCCCCATCAACATCAGCCTCTCCTCCACGTTTCTACTGTTCACAAAGGAGGTCTTGAATAGCTCCTCCTGACAGGCGAGGACTGACAAAATTAGCCTGGGGGTAAATTTACTTTTCTGGCTTATAGTGCAAAGGGCCAAGCCCGCAGCGTAGTTGCCCCAACTTCCAGAACAAGAACATTCAGGACCAACCTCTCCCCCTCCCATATTCTCAACTTAATACAGTAGCAGTAGACATTATTGACATACTTTTCTTTTGTGCAACTTATTTTTCAGTTATGTTTGACCTGGACACCTGGAAATGTTCCCATTTACCTTATTTTACCAGGATGATGTAATTGGTGAAATGGGAAAGCTGGGATTTGAGCCCAGTTTTCAATGTGTTACAGTTCGTAATTTGACAGCTGGCTACATCTCCTTCGACCCCATCTTTAGTTTGAGAACAATGTAGAAAGGTTATGAAGAGAGAGAATTCATTGGTAGAGCAGAGCCATTGCTGTACCAGGGGGTCTGGGTTTGCTCTCAGAGCCAAGCATGAGCTGGCATTGCCAAAAACTCATATCTGGCTTCCTGCCTCCCAAGCCCACAACAAAAAACCCATACCTTCACCGTGTGTACCCGCTACCACTACATAAGACCCTCACTTGTTATCCTGCCTACTCACGAGTATGCCTAACATAATTTTTAGAATGATAATGATGAAAAACGATTTGCTCTAGATCACATAATGTAAGATGTGTTCAAGGTTGGGATTTGAGCCGTCTCCCTGGTTCCAGTTTCCAATTCACAAAGCAGGGTAAACATTATCATCTCCTAGTCCATCTTTAATATTAGAAACAAAACATGCTTTCTGCAAGGTTGTTATCCAAGAGTTAAACTAGTATACTGTTCAATAAATCTGGTTTTCAAAGCACCAATTTATCTACAAGGGGAAAGCCTATTCATCATCTGTATCCTGAGACAAATAAATCTGAGAAACCAATTAAGATTATAATTACAATTAAGGCTCCAGGTTCTATGGTCATTATTTTTGCACCATGTTCGTCTGTATTTACCATATTTATTTTTTGGCAATATTTTTCCGTTTTTAACTATACTTATTTTTTGCTATGTAACAAGATAAGTTGAAACTAGTATTTGAATGGGTGTCACACTACTGATATACTGCAATGAGGATATGGTAACACTCAGCTGGATCAAAAAAGGATACAGGTTGTTTCTTGGCCAATTGTCTCAGTAGTCTCGACTGGGCTTATAGACTTTTGCTCAATAAAGGATACAAGTCGTATTCTTGGCCGATGGTCTCATGAATTTCGAACTAAAGTAAAGACCTTCCAATTGATCAACCCCTCTAGCTAATATGATATCTACAGCTAGAGCGGTGAATCAATGGAAAGGGCACAGAGCACAACTAACGACAACGCCAAGCTGTATAAGAAAAAATAACTCTATTCAGTGTCTGTCCTCAATTAATGGTATGAACAGCTAACTCAATGAATGGTAGAATCGAACTAACCTGTTGGTGTCTTTAATGCAGAGAAAGGAGGAACACTGATTCCAGGAGAGTCTTGAATTCAGGAAGTCCAAAAGGCAACAACGACCAGGGGACGGGGAGGGGGGGTTAGTAAGGCAGCTAGCAGCTGAACAGAATGGGGGTCTCACTAGGATTGGGATGGGGCACTCCTGGAAAGCGTCCATAAAGTTCAGTGCACATATGTGGCGAAAACAAACAAGGGAGCAGCAACACGTTATGTAGAAACAATAGTTCAGTTCACTAATGTCTTTACTCCGTACGTGTGATGATGGAATGTAATTGGGTTTGACGAGGTAGATAATCTGTGCGGGAAGAGTATCGCCCGCAATGGGAAGCAAGTGACAGTGCGATAATTCTCAGCCGAAAGGACGCTGGAAACAACACAGCACTGGTTAGTGTAGCATCCTGGGAAGTGTCTGCGTGGATACGCGGCAAGAGAATCTTCCTCTGCTAGGAATAGGAAGTCAGGTGAGGACCAGGAAAGAGGGTTCAGATGTAAATATCTGCCCGCTCAGGGAACACGAATGCAGAAAGGCAGGTGACTTCAGTAATAACTGGATACTTTGTAGCAGGATAGTATCCGAAGCTCCAGAGTGGAAAACATTCAGAAGCAGCAAACTCCACCAAGCGTTCACTTTAAATATGTTTGCTGTAACTTCATGTGGCAACTGGAATGTGATGATGCGAATATCAGGCACGGCATCCTTGCTGCAAACGCCGTTTCCAAGGCAATCTGTCATACAAATGCCAGCGTGAATAGAACGGCCTGACTGCCGATCTACGAGCGAAGCGTCTCTGTTGAAACTCCTTCAGAGCGGGCTTGCCAGCAGAACCAGGGTGAGATGCCGCAGCAGGCATGACAATTGGAAACTAGTATTTTCCACATTTATCAATATGGAAAAAACACAATAGCATTTGAATGCCTGCAATGAGAAGATCCTAGAGTTGCGTTCTTGCACAAGTCAAGCACTGCATATCTTCAGCCATTTAAACATAATTTACATTTCTTTTTCAACTAAATACTGACAGGAAAAAAGTCATTTCGGTCTGTATTTATGTGTAAAAATCTGTAAAAACGGAAAACAAGATTGCCTTATTTATAATGAAAATTTACTATAATTATAATCCTAATCTGGACAATTATGTGTACTTTCAAAGCACCATGTGGTATGATAAAACAATTTGAAAAAATATAGAACATATAAGAGCAGTAGTAATTGAAACATATGTTCAGAAAGCAATCATGCATCACTTAGCTAAAAAAAAGAAAGGGAGTCAAGCCAGTCCCTCAATTGGGTGCAGTGGCATGCAGGTCAGACATAGATCTCAGCAACAGTCAACCTGCTGGCATAATGTACCAGATGTGTACCTCGGTCTCATTCACCATATTTTCCTTACCCATCATCCGCTTCTGTCCTTCTCAATGCCCCTCTGTTTCTTACAATTAACTTTCAGAACTCTGTTCCCCTTTTGCTCCCTCCTTCTCAATCCCCTTCCCTTACCTTGCACGCAGCTTCTTCCCTTGCCCACATTGCTCAGTAACCAATTATTTGCCATTCACTCCCTTTAATTGCCCATCACACCAAGCCTATGCCTTGCCCCTCACATCTTCTGTTGCCTTTGCTTACTGTTTCCAGTAGACCACCTTGATTTGCCAGTCAGCCTCTGCTGAACATGTCAAGAAGCCGTGGTCGGGGTCTTGCTGGTAATTGTGGGTAGGGGGTATGCATTTGGACAATGCAGAATGAAGGACAGCGAGGGGACGTGACATTTCTGTGCTCCCAAGCTGCACTTTCTTGGAAAGTCGGCTGCATATTTCAACTCATGGAAATAGAGTAAACCACAAGGGGAATATAACTTGCACCTGGTGATGGAGAGGGAGCAAGAGTGGCCTATTATAGCTATTTGTGTTTTCAAGTAACTGATGTGTATGTGTGTGTTTTTTAGTTTCTGTGACTGGGAGTAGTGAGCTTTAGTGTATTTGTGACAATGTAAATTATAGGGGGAAGTATGTATCTGTGTTAATGTGACTTTCTATCTATATATCTAAATCTGGTGTTGATTTGCTTGTGTTTTGTTTGTATTTGTATTTGTTTATTTGTATTGCGCACCTTGCCCTGAGGCTTCTGGGCGCATAATTTGAAGCAAAATGGTTACAAAGGTTACACATTAACTTTCCACAGGAAAGGGTACATCTTAGAGGAGACAAATTGTATGAATAAATATACAGTCAGGTATACACTAAACATGTTAGAGTGAGAAGCGGGATAGAGGCGGGCATGTGGGCGTGTTAAAATCCCTAGTCGTAAGTTAACATTTCGTGTGGCAACATGTGCCAATAAACAATGAGTCACGCATGTGCCAACATGTGCCAGTAATCAATGAGTCAAGCATGTGCCAGCTACTCGTGGGAGTCCCACTATGTTTAGGCGGATGCTAGCGCATTGATTTTGTTTTTGAATGAATGGAAGGAAGGTTCTGTTCTACGGTTGGTGGGAAGCGTGTTCCACAGTTTAGCTGTTAGAACTGGGAAACTTGAGCCACCAGCTGTCTGTAGTTTGAAGCTCAGAATAGTCAGTGTATGTACTTGGGCATACCTTGGTGGTCTCGATGCGGTATGGCGCATGAATCGATTGGACAGGTAAGCAGGCGCCTGGTTATTCTGGGCTTTATGTGTTAGTGTAAGTGCTTTAAGGGATATGCAACGTGAGACAGGGAGCCAGTGTAGCTTACGTTTTGTTTCGGATATGTGTGCTCTCCTTGGGACAGTAAGGGCAGCCCTGATGGCGTTGTTCTGAGTTATCTGTAACTTATCCAGATTTATTTGGCTTGTCACTAGATAGAGGGCATTACAATAGTCAATTTTAGACATGATGAGAGTTCTCGCGAGGATGATACAATTGTCAGTTGTCAGGAAGGGTCTGCAGGCTGTGATGAGTTTGCAGGTGTAGTCCGATGTCGACACTACTGAATTCGTTTGTCTGTTAAAGGACAGGCTTGAGTCTAAATATATGCCAAGTGTTTTAGTGACGTTTGACACAATAATAACGTTCCCATCAATAGTGAAAGATTTGTATTCCCATGGTGTGCCATCCAGGCCTGGATGACTGAGTAGACTGCATTGAGTGCTTTGGCATCTATGATATAGTCACCTGTGATAGGGATGAGTATCTGGGTGTCGTCAGCATAGTTAGTGTAGGGGACACCCAGATAGTCAAGTATATTGAATAGAGGTTTAGTAAACACATTGTAAAGAGTAGGAGAGACACAGGAGCCTTGAGGGACACCACGTGGGACGTGGGCTGGTTTAGCAGAGGCGAAGGGAGAAAAAACCCTCATGGTTCTATTAGATGAAAAGGATCCAATCCAGGATGCGGCAGCATCTGAGAAGTGGGCCGCTATTTTGAGGTGGTGACAAAGGATTTGATGGTCAACCAGATCGAAGGCTGCTGAGAGATCAAGGAGAAGCAGGAGTGCTTGCTTGCCCTTGTCTTTTCAGATCCCCGATTTGTGTTTTTAAATCGATCAAGGCTGTCTCCGTCCCGTGTCTGGACCGGAAACCTGATTGTCTGTGGCCTAACAGATTGTTTATTTCGAGATAATCCTGGATTTGCAGGTATGCGGCCCTGTCCAGAATTTTAAGTAAGTAAGCTGCCGTGGTGATAGGCCTGTAGTTGGACGGGTTACTCTGCGTGAGTTTTTTAATTAGGGGGATGACCCACGCATCCTTAAGGTTGTCTGGGACAATACCAGATTCGAAAGAGGCATTTATGAAGGTGGTGGTGAAAGGTGCTAGGTCGTATGCGGCCTCCTTGATGAAGGGGGCAGGGCAAGAATCACCCTCGCAGTTAGATGGCTTGAGTTTTTGCATAATGTTTTCAACTTCGATGATGGAAAGTGGAGAAAAGCTGAATGGTTTGAAGGGGTGATTAGGTATATGGATGTTGTACGATGGGGGGTTGCCAGCAAAATCAGACAGGTGTTTTTTTTTGCTTTGATTTTGGCTTGGAGCTTAGTGATCTTTTGTATGTTGGAGCACCAGGCAGTATCCTTGATGCATGTGTCAGGTGGGGCTACTGGAGTCTCTAATTCCTTGAGGATTTTAAAGAGTTCCTTAGTGTTTGATTGAGCTAGCAATATCCGTTAGTTGTACACATCTTTTTTGGCATCAAGTATGGCTTGTTTGTAGGTCGAAGTGGCGGTAGTCAAGTTAATTTTGTTGGCTGGAGATGGTGAGCTTTTCCAGTGAGCCTCGGCTTTTCTTTTCCCCTTGCACAGGGCACGGAGATGAGGGGTAAACCAAGAATTGAGGTGGAGGTGAGGTTTTTGTTTACGCAGCTTAAGTGGAGCAATAGTATTGAGGGCTTTTAGAATAGCCTGATTGTATATGTCAACTAGGACTGTGGGGTCGGTGCAAGTGATGGGCGCCCTATTGAGTAGTGGGAGGATAAGAGGGAGAAGTTTCTCAGCTGTAATGTCCTTCCTATTATGCATATGTGTGGGTGGGGCGAGATTTTGTTTAGCTGTCTGTGGGATGGACTTGATGGAGAAAACAATTTTGTGATGATTCGACCAAAAGCAAGGGGTCACAGATAGCTTTTCAAGCGAGCAATTCAAGTCAGAAACCCAGTCAAGAGTATGACCCTTAATGTGAGTAGGCTCTTTGATGTGCTGGATGAGGCCGAAGTCGGTTAGTGTGCTTGCTAAGTCAAGGGCTTTGGTGCCATTCACATCCTGGTATCTTAGGTTGAAATCGCCAAGGGCTTTGGTGTCATTCACATCCTGGTATCCTAGGTTGAAATTGCCAAGTAATAGGATTTGTGAGTTGGGCTTGGTACTGGTGGCAAGGATGGATGAAATGTCTTCTGTGAAGGGGGAGATAGGTCCTGGTGGCCTGTAGATGATATGCACTGTGGCTGTATGATTGGGTCAGATGGGTAATTTAATGGACAGAAGTTCTGCAGACGGGATACGAAGGCTAGGGATAGATCTAGGTTCAAGTGAGCTCTTAAAGATGAAGGCAAATCCTCCACCCTTGGTTTGATTGGTGTCCCTGTCACATCTAATTAGAGAATAATTATCGGGAATATCTAAGGAGAAGGCAGGACCTGCTGCCACATGTAGCCAGGTTTCAGTAACGGCTAGGAAGTCTAAGTTCTCGGTTGTGATGAAGTCAACGATATCTAAGGCATGAGCAGGGAGGGAACGGGCATTAATGAGTGCACCTTTGAGCTTTATGTCTGTGGGAGTGCTGTGAGCCAGAGGCAATGGGGCATTTTTGTTGAGGGTTTGGGCAGTGGCTCTAGTGTTATTAGGCGCTGGTGATTTGTTATTGGATGTGCAGACTTGATGATAGTATGGATGGTGACTTCTGGCAGCAAGTCTCAGGTTTCTAGCTTGAGTGGCCCAAGCTTGTTGATCACATAAGATATGCGTGTTCTGGACAAGACAATGAAAACGATAACAAACTTAAGGGGGCATTCAGAGTTGGCTGTAGCTGCACTAACTTGAACATAAGAAAGATTTGCAATTCATAGGACTGCAGAACGTCTCCCCGAGTAAAAGGGGATGTGATAAAGAATTAGCACTGCGTCGCATGAAAGGAAGGTTGATTTGTAAACTAAGGGCAACAGAATTTGAGTTAAACACAGATCAGGAGATGGTTTCATTTTTATAAGTGTTTACATATGGAATACACATTTTCTCATGTTATACTATAACTCAAACTCTTGTAATTGTCATAGAAATATAATAACCAACCTCAGAAACATAGAGGTATAACTACTTACTCATCATTAGCCGACATTGTTAAATTGGATTATTAATGTTTATGATGTAACCTCTATCAAGGTGTAACGATTTGAATGTAACCAAATAGAGCAGGCCATCACCAATGTGGACAGTTTTACTTTTGAATCTACGTAAAATGAGTAGTCAAGTCATCTGAAATTGACTAGAATTTAATATATAGATTATCTATCAGCTAGCACACCGTAAGGACATAGTGGAAGGACCAAACAAGAAAAGACTACACATTACAAACATACAAATACGTAAATCACAAGCCACAGGTTTGGTACATTGTCTGGCTGCTTCAACAGATTTCGGTCAGTTGTGGTGCATTGTATATAGAATTCACAGTAAGTAATTCTACCCATTTACTGGTCATCTTGACACTCCTATGCATTTCACTAGTTCTCCTCCCATCTGTGCCAAATTCTATTCGCCTTTCCGGGGCATCCTCTGGCCGTATAAACCCTGTTTTCCATTACAATAAATGCATCCACATCTGCCACCCACTGTTCATATTGCGGAGCGATATTTGAGCCCCAAAGTTGCACCACATTCCTTTTGGCCAGGCCTGTAGCCGTTGAAAACATTAGTTTTTCATAGCGTGACATCTCATTGCCCCCCTCCACTCAGAGTATCAACAATTTTGGGTCCATTGTTATTGCTCGGCCCAAAACCATCCAGAGTCTGTCGCAACATCTCCGCCAGAAAGGTTGGATTTGTGGGCATTCCCACAAGATATGGTAAAAGGTTCCCCCTCCGTGAAGGCATCTCAGGCAGTTGGGGTCTGTTATTTTCCACCATCGGCATAGCGCCACCCTTGGATAGTATATTAGTATTAGTATTATATGTAGTATTTTAAGTTGTACAAGCCTGATTCTGGCAGAAACGGCAACCTCTCTGGGGTACATTAGAGTTGAGGTCCAGTCGTCAGGTTGTAATAGGCCCATGTCTTTTTCCCACTTGGCTTTCAGGCTACAGAGGGGTGTTGTTGCAAATGAGGAGATTGCATTGTACATTATGGAGGTTGTTTTCACATCCACTCGGTCTAGGACAATATTTCTTTCAATTGGTGTGCATTGCGTGGGACATTTGTCTGTAGTGGAAATGTTCTATCAAGGGTAAACCAAACCCATTCATTAGGTGCTCAAAGGGTACTATTTTGCCTTCGTGTATCACATCTCTGACCTTGGTTACTCCCGCTATCTCCCAGCTCACCCATTTCGGGAGCTTATTGAGTTCAGGTAGGCATCTATTCCTCCATAGGGGCTGAGCCGGGGTCATCTTTCCCTCCCAACCTAAGTATTTTTATGTTTCCACCCGTATCTGTGCTCTGTGAATTGCCATTGTGTGAGGGGGTGGGTGTGGTATGTTCTGGTGGAGACTTTCGAATGGGGAGAGTCCCTGTCTAGCTCAGGTGTCTGCTTGTATGTGTGGGAGTTCGGAGTTGCTGTGTAGGATATCATGTACAACCGACATTTGTGAGGCCCAGTAGTATGTCTGCAAGTGTGGGAGTTCAATGCCACCCTCCCAGATGGAGCGTTGTAGGGTGCTTAGGGCTATTCGTGGGTGTCCACCTCCACACAGCAGTTTTCTGAGTATTCTGTCTATTCTTCGGAACTCTGTCACTGGGATGTCTAGTGGTGCATTTTGTAGGATGTATAGGAAATGAGGGAGAGCTAGCATCTTGAACAATGCCACTCTGCCCAGTAAAGTGAGGGGTAGAGCTATCCAATGTCTCACGTCGCTCGCAAATCTCTCTACAATTGGAGCCAAGATAGCGGAACTGCTCCACTTCCACTCGATACGGGAAGCTATCTGGAGTCAGATTGCTTATCCCTTTAATTGGAAATATTGTCGATCTGGCCCGGTTTACTCTCAGCCCACTAAACAACCCATATCTTTACAGCAGCCGAGTAACGACAGGACAGGATTCCTCCGGGTTACTGAGGTAGATCAATAAATCATCGGCATACAGGGAGACTCTATCTTCCCAGTCGTGAGCCCAGCGAAATCCCATCCATGACTGTCAGCAGCACCGCCAGGGGTTCAATCACCAGTGCGAACAACATTGCCGACAGGGGACAGCCCTGCCTTGTCCCTTTGCCCAATTTAATGTTACGTGACAACCATCCATTCACCCTGATCTCAGCCGTCGGGGAGTTGTATAAGAGTTTTACCGAGCCCATAAATCGGTCTCCAAAGCCTATTCTAACCATTATTGCCCACAGAGCCTCCCAATAGACCGAATCAAAGGCCTTCTCAAAATCAATTGCAAGAAGTGTAAGAGATACCTGCAGCGTCGGTGCTCTTTCGATGGCCAAGTGAAGCCTGTGGATATTCATCCGTGTGGACCTTTTGGGCATAAAGCCACATTGGTCTGGGTGGATCAGTGATGTTATTATGTTTTGCAATCTATTTGAAAGAATTTTGGCTAGGACTTTGGCTTTGCCATTTATGAGGGAGATCGGCCCGCAGGAGCTATCTGGTGGCTTACCTACTTTGGGGATTACTACTATGCTGGCCTTTCTCAGGTCCGGGGGGAGTCTTCCCAGCTCTTTGGAGTCCAGAAACATGTTGAGTATATGTGTTGCCACCTCACTGCTCACAATTTCTTTCCATGTCTCTATAGGAAACCCATTCGGCTCGGGGTTTTCCCGGTTTGGAGTTGTGATAGGGCAGCCATTAGTTCTTCCTCTGTTATCTCCTTTTCTAGGCTCATTTTCAGTGTGTCTTCTAAAGACGAGTAATCTCATTTAAAATGGTGATATCTATAGGGTCTGTGGGGACACTGTACAATGTCTCATAGTAGGTTGCAAAGCTCTCTGCGATTTCTTGATCAGTTGAGGCCTGTCCTGCATTATCAGTGGTTATGTATCTGACCTGCTGGTGCCCCTAATCCCTTCTCTCCAGCCATGCCAGCAGTTTGCCTGCCTTATCACCTGTCTCATAGAGCCTAGCACGCATCGCACTGTGTGCTTGTTTGGCGCAATTCAGTGTTATGTTTTGTAGTTTTTTTGTGCCAGAATCAGGGTCCTATTGTTCTCAGGTGAGTAAGTAGAGCGGTTCAGCTCGCTGCACTTCAGTTTCGGCGTCTCCCACTTCTTTCCTGTGTGCTTTCTTGTGTGCCGCTGTCCACCCAATTATCTCACCCCTAAGAAATGCCTTGTAGGCTTGCCATAGCATTAGAGTGTTATCTGTTGAAACCTGATTCAAGTCAAAATATAATGATGTGGATGTTTGAATTTTCTCCTCTAGTTCCGGGAAGCTCAGGTAGTAATTGTTTAGTCGCCAGGTTGGTCGGGGGCGGGGTTTTTGTGTTTCAAGGAGTATAAGCAGTGTGGAGTAGTCCGAGATGCCTCGGGGGAGCAGGGTCACCTCTGTATATCTGCCGCAGGGAGGAAGAAATAGTCCAACCTTGATAGTGATGCTTGTGCTCCAGAGTGAAACGAATATTCACATTCTGTAGGATGCAGGTCGCGCCACCCATCCATCAGCCCTAGTGCTGATGTAAAGGCAGCTAGTTTGGTTGGTATGGCAGGGTTTCTACTTCTTATATGTGTGCGGTCCATTTCCACATTCATGACCTCGTTGCAGCCCCCCCTATTATCAGATTGTCTGCTGTGTTATCAGCTATTATGGGTGTGATATCCTCTAGTAGGGTGTGCATAATTGTGCATAAGTGTGGGGGGTGAGTAAATCACTAGAATGGCAAAGGTGTGATTCCATAGTGTGCCGTATATATATATATACAAATCTCCCCCCTGTGTCTTGGATTACTTTAGAAATCTCCAAGGGAGTTCTCTTGTGCAGCAATATCAGCACTCCTCTCGATCCCATGGAGAGCCCTGCATGTACCGCAGTGCGGTAATTTGTTTTCTTAAAAAGGTGGCATGTTGTGCCCGCCAGATGGGTTTCTGTAAGGAGCGCTATGTCTGGGCCGTATCTATTTAGTGCTTGCATCACCAATCTTCTTTTCATACTATTACCCAAACCGTTTACGTTCCAAGTTAGGAGCCATAGTTGTTTAGTGTTGGGCCCCGCCTGAGTCATTGTATGGCTTCTTGGTACTTGGGTTTTGCGTGCCCCTCCCTCTGTGGCAGGTGTTCCCTTCTCCATGGACCATAAGTACCCATGTATGACTTATGTCTGATGCAAATAGTTGACCTGTGCATTTCAAAACAACAACATCCCCAACTCCCCCCTCCCCATACTCCATCCGAAACTGAAGCATCTGTCACCCTAGTATATGGGTTCGTGTAACTTAGCAAATGAACTTCCTACATTCCAAATAACCAGGCCTGCAAACACTGGTCTTCAACAAGTAGGTAGAGTTGTTACCTATCCTTATCGTGAGGCAACAGTAGTGGGGGTTTGCTCGGCTCGGGTCGCCGGCTATTCTGCAGTTATGTTCTATAGCAGTGCTGGTACTGGAGTGTAGTTGGAGTTTTCACGGCGACGGTTCTAAACCTGCCAGTTTATATACTCTTCCCCTATGTCACATCAGTTGTTGCCTTCATTCATTCAGCAGCGGTTCTATCTCTTGTTGTGGGGGCTCGGGTGGTGCTCTTTCTGGTCGCGGCCTGTTCCTGCCGTTGTCTTGTCTCCGATTCGGCCTCCAGTCGCCCTCGAGATTTCTTTCCGGCCAGCTCCATGCTTCCCTGCGTTCCGTAAAATGTACAGTTTTGCTGTTGTGATATATGTTCAACTGAGCTGGGAACAAAATTCTGTATTTTATGTTAAGAGCTTGAAGACGTCTTTTGAGTGGGTTGAAAAATTGCCTCGCTTTCTGGACCTCCCTGGTGAAGTCCGGGAAGAAAGCGATTTTGGAGCCATTGTATGTTATGAGCCCTTGGTTCTTGCCATCTGTACTACAGCGTCCCGATCCCTATAATTCAGGAGCTTTGCTATCACTGTGCGCGGAGGAGCTTCGGGGATGTCTGTCTGCAGGTATGCGGTGGGCACGTTAGATGGAGAAGAACTTTGATAGGGTCTTGGGAGCAAATAGATCCGCCAGCCATTGCTCTAGGAACAGCTCCATACTTGGGCCTTCAGACCTTTGGGGCAATCCAAGGATCCGGATATTGTTTCGTCTTGCTCTGCCTTCTCCCTCCTCCACTCGTTCTTCCAGTGCCTTTAGGCGTGCCAGCGCTCTGGTCATTTGGTGGTTTACTGTCCTCAAGCCGTCCTCTTTTTCTGATATGCGGCCCTCGGCTTCCCCCGTGTGGGCCGTGAGTTTTTGCAGGTCGTGCCGCAATAACGATACCTCTGTACTTATACCGTCCATTGTTTTCTCCATCGAGTATCATTTAGTACAGGAAACAATTGGCCTCTACTGATCTATTCTTTACATCTGCCTGGAATCTATCTCGCAATATATGTTCAGAATGCTAATTATAGCAGTAATTTGAGGAATGCTTTCAAATCCAAACTAAATGGTGAGTAATCTCACATTACCATCAGCCACCAGGATGCACCATATTAAACATGCAAATCACTCCAGTGTGTAAGGGTGAACCACTGGGTGATATTTGTGGGTCAAGATATAGCATAAATGGTGACCATTTCACTGAGCTTGCCTTGCATAGAATTACATATTAGGTCAATGTGACTACCGGTAGGTGTTACGTGATTTAAACTACATTCTCTAATGTAAGAGAGATCATTTTGGAACTTTCTAATTGGAATTGTAACACGCACATGTTTCTAGAAAGCAATTAATGAATTATTGACGTCATTTCTCATCCCTCCTTATCAATCCGACCCAACACCACTTAATGACTTTCTGTCTAAATGTATAACCTATTTGTATGTCTTAATTTGTCAAAATGCATTTATGTGACTTTTTCTGTAAAGAATGGATTTGAATTGTTATTACTCTGACTAGCTCAGTTTTTGAAAAAGGCCTCAGTCGGCCAAAACACGTGTCAAACAAGACGGGCACACATACTTGATTATGCTTTGTTTATTGAGTCCTTACAGACTTAAAATTAAGTAATAGAAAATAGAACATTTCTCAACTGAAAATAAACAAACAACATAAATACAAACCACTGAATCTGTTTGGAATTTTTGATCTACCAACCTGGCGCACTAACTGAGTACTTTCTGCGTATGAGGCATTCAGAGTTGAGTGGAAAAAGTAAAATCGTAAATATTTGGCAAATACTGTTGATTTTACCGTCCAACCAATTCAGGGTTTGATCATATGCCAACAGTGGTATTTCATGAGACTACTGAAAGCAGTATTTCAGGCCGACTTTTTGCAGAAAATCCATCTATTTTCCTTCACCTTAAGGTTGAGGTAAAAAATCCAAACTGACACCAATTTTTTAAAATATTTTTTTTACTATGAAGAACCGATGCACAGGTGTTTCTATTGAACAAAGTGAAACATGTTTTTACAAAGGTCCATTTTGAGGGGGCAAAACGGTTGGCATATCTGATTGCCTTCTCTCACCACCTTACCCACATAATGCATAAAAGGGCCAGAATTGTGCATAAGAAAATCAATGGTAGTGATATGAGCCACTACTGTACATAGCCCTTTCTTCCCTTCACATTGATGCTAAAAACGGCTGAAAAAAATATTACACAAATCTTTTTACATTATTGCCATCGGAGATGGTTTTTCTGAAATAATACAGGAGGTACTCCAGAAAAACGACCTCTGCTGGTAGTAACTTTGATTAAGGCGGATTTTCAGAAATACCACCAGCAGAGCTGGTAACTTTCTTCAGCGGTATAAAAATATCACCCCCCAACTCTTAATGACGCCCTTAGTTTGTAGTCTTTTAATAATTAATACCTGAATATTACATCTGTCTATGTGTGTTTTTCAACTGTGTCCAAATGTAAGTACCAGAAGCAGTCTAATAGCCATTTATATAACCTATATATAAGTAACATCCATGGGTGCTATTCAGGGTGCTATTAAACTATTTAATGTTCATGTACAGTACAGTAAGTGTGCATTCGTTTGCAAAGTTATAGAATTCAACTTCACTGAACTGAATTGGGGCTGTCACCTGAAAGGGTTGAAGTATTTTCTGCAGTGTTGTTTATGTACTGTACAGTAATGAAGTGCTTTATGTTCTAGGCTGTCACCTATGAGCAATGATCGGAAGGTTGAGAAACCGGGTGATACCTGAAAAGTACTGTTTAGAGACAAGCGAGGACTTCACAGAGATTCTGTTCACTGATAAATTATCCATCGCACTAAATGTCCAGGAAACCAGAGCTAAACATTAGCTGAAAGTCGTCTGTGGATGCGACATCTTGATGCATGACCCAGGATCGATAGTCATCATTGAAGAGATAATGGTGTCAGACTTCAAGGAGCACATGTCTGTGCAGTGAGCAAACTATAAATCTGCTAAAAAGTAATAATAGATAGAATTGAAAATGTTCCTTATTTTTGGGATTCATAGATTGCCTGCACTGTCTCTTTGTTTTGAGTCACACAACTTAAAAAGTCTATACTCTTTTTGCAGTTGTGTGATTATTTGTGAATATGGCCCCAAATGTCCATGTTTTAAAATGTTATTTTATGTTGGGCATAAAATAAAGAAATGAAATCATCTCTAAATATGTATGGAGTGATCACAAAATAAACACATACATTGATCAGCATGAGGCCAAATTGCCCTGGTGCAAATGTTGTGCAAAATAGCACTACACAGGTGGAAGGATTTGGTAACATGTGGCCTGGCTGTCATGGCCTGATTGTCATAAAACGAGGGGAGAAAAGCATGGCCTTGGAGTAGATTAATGTTGAACTTCCATTTTTTTTAAAAACATTTTTTGGTGTTGAATGTGTCACGCAACTTTAGTGGCAAATACATATTTTGGGTACAAATGTTCACCAGACACAGGTGAAAGAGAAAGATAACAAAAGAACAAAACATTCCTAGGTATGCTGGAGCCAACAATGTGTCTACCATCCAGGTGTCCAATTCCAATAAGGATCCCATGGTGACAACAGTAAAGAAAGACACAAGTGATCGCAGTTTAAGGGTGCTTATTAAACTGTCTGTGCAGGGTGGAAAAACGCCTAACCTAAACTTAAATTTAAGATCGGAGCGGGCATCGACCATCAAATGAAAAATAAGGCAGTACTTGTGCCGTCTTGTCAAAGTAAAAAGTGTACACTAAAAAAACTATTAATGTTTACATTTCTTTTATGTCCGATTTAAAGCTAACAGTGAACACCAACAAATCAGCAGTAATGGCTTGCTCTTGAGGGGTGCGTACAACTATTAAAATGCGTAATATGGAGCTAAATTTAATTATCTGACCATTTGTTTTACTGAGGATTGGCTGGAGCAGTCTCACATTCAGAAGCAGAGTACTAAAATGAGTCAGTCACTGGCTGGCATTTATCAATATGTGTCAAGGTCAGTCTATTAGACTAATTCTCAAAGTTTACAAAGCATAAGCGAAAGCTGCTACTAATTATGGTGCAGCTCTGTCTGGCCACGAACCTATAACGAGTATCCATGTAATGGAAAATCATTTCTTGAAGAAATTTCTAGGCCTGCCGTGCTCTGCCCTGAACTTTGCTGTATACACAGAACTGGGTATAAGTCGCATTGAGGACGACTGGCACATGGAGCCATTATTACATCGGCTATCTATACAGGCAAAACCAAGAGATGTTCTTACTCATAGCATAATTAAAGACCTACAGTCGTGGTCCTTTTGGCGCAGGATTCCATGGCTGCATTTCATTTCAAAGTGTGTATCACTGTTGAATGTCCGGAGTCTGCATTGCCCGGGAGCTCTTTTAATATTAGTTGACTGTAACAAGTATAAGATGATGTTCCGTGCACTAACTGTGAACAATAGGGAAACATCTGGGATCCTAGTGTCCTCACACAGGAAACATTTAATAATCACACAGACAGATGTAATACAACCTCATCTGTTGTAAAGTAACAAGAATACAGACCGGTGGGCACTGACCAGAGCTCGATTTAATCTTGTGTGGCTTAGCGACAACACAAAGAATTGGTCAGGCCCCGTGCAGTACTCAGTCTGCCCTGGCTGTGATGCCGAAAAAGAAGACCTGCTGCACTTTATGATTATATTGTGATATTAGATACAAGACCATTCTACCATTGTTAAGGGAAGGCTATTTTAATCAGTGCCACCCTGCCTTGATCTTTTTATTAACTGCCGGATCAATTTCTGTGGCATGGCGGAGCTTGACATTTTTAAGAAAAGCGTGGAACAGAAGGAAATATCTTCAGAAGGATCAATTTTAACCTGTATGTTTTTACTTACTGCTGTTACTTAACTGGACCATTTTTATTCTCCACACTCTAATGTCTAAATTGTGATGTATTGTACATGCACAGTAATGCTTTTTGTTTTGCTTTATGGATATTTTTACCAAATAAACTTTAAATAAATGAAAATAAAACCTATTGGGCCTCATTACGACCTTGGCGGAGTGGGTTTACGCCAGCGGTATTCGCGGCGGACCCGTCCGCCCTACTACGAGTTCCCGTAGCGCCATGGAGCGTTTTCCGCCTGGTTTTTCCGGGCGGAGAAATCCATGGCGCTACGGGACCTTGTTGTTAATTACGCCACCGTAAAATACGGTGGCGTAATTAACGCCTTCCCCACTCCCATTATACCCTATGGGGCAAAAATGGGAATGGGGAAGGGTAAAATGGGGGATGGGGATTTACCGCCCCGCCAAGGTCGGAATGGGGCGGAAAATCCGCCAACCCCCATGGCGCTATCGGCAGCTTTCCGCCGTGCTCCATGGTGCATTTTGCACCACGATTTCCGCCAGGGTCGTAATGAGGGCCATTGTCAATTCCTTAGAACCAATTACAGAAAGAGTGTGGGACAGGGTATTCAAATAAAGGAAAAGGTGTTCATATAATAAGTCAGGATGTAATTGCCATGAGGTCTCCCATCCCCACGTTTTTAGCACAGGACAAGGTGGGACTTTGGAGCACAGCACTCGTTTGAGTCTTCCTGGCACCAGCTAACAGCTCTGCATCAGCTATGAGGTTCTTTGTTGGTTAAGTCTCTTTTCAATAAATGTCTCTCGCCTTTGAGGCCTGATGCTCTCAACAAACAAACACAAAAGTTCTGCTCTACGAACACTTTGGTTGATGGCTTCACCTCTGAGTTCCCCTCTTCTGGGCAGAGACCCCTCAGAAATTGTATTCAACAAATTCACAAGACAGTTGCCTTCTCAGTGAACTTTGGGTGATAGCTTTTCACCCCTGGATCTCCCTCGGCTGGGCTTGTATCCCAGATGACAAGGGGGCCACTTCCTTTCCCCTTGTCTTGCAATACTTCTTGTTTTCACAAATCGTTAATGTGAAAAGACTGAAGGCTTTCATCCCAAGAGTTGAAATAGCTGCACTGCTGCTGGCTTCAGATGTTGAGTATGAGGAGGAGTCAGAACCTCTTCCTGACCTGTTCCAGGTCAGTCCTTCAGACAGCTCCATTGAGGGTGTCAGAGTGGCCCTTCACCTGACTTCTGATCAACAAGAAGAAGCGAGAAGTTTGCTGAGGCAATTTTCCCCCATGTTTTCACAGGCTATTGGTTTGACACCTTGGTGCAAACATGGCTTTAACACAGGAGATAGTGTACCTACTAAAAGTAGGGGATGAAGAATGTCAGACAAAGTAAGGTCTTACATTAAGACAGAGGTCAACACAATGTTGGATCTTGGGATGATTGAACCCTCTAGTAGTCCTTGGGCCAGCCCAGTGGTTTTGGTTCCAAAGGCAGGTACCTCTGAGTTGAGGTTCTGTGTGGATTACAGGGCTCTGCTCTGAATGCTGTCACCAAGGCTGATGCACACCCCTTGCCTAGAACAGATGAGCTGGTAGATACTTTGGGTGCTTCCAAATACCTCAGCACATTTGACCTCACTGGTAAATAGCCCTTGCAGAACATGCCAAGGAGAAAAGAGCTTTCTCAACACCAAAGGGTCTTTACCAGTTCAGGGTTTTGCCTTTTGGGTTGAAGAATGCACCTACTGCTTTTCAGAGGCTTGTGAATCATGTCCTTAATGGGTTGGATGAATTATGTCTTGCATATCTGGATGATATATAATTTTCCAGTGCCACCTGGGAGGATCATGTGAAACACCTTAGAATAGTGTTGCAGGCTCTTCACAGGGCCCACTTGAACATAAAGGCCAGTTAGTGCCAGATTGGGCAAGGATCAGTGTTCTACCTTGGGCATGAAGTAGGTGGAGGGAGGATACAGCCTCTACCCCATAAAGTACAAGCTGTACAAGACTGGCCTACCCCCACTGCACAAACTCAAGTGAGAGCCTTTTCAGGACTCACTGGGTACTACAGACATTTTATGGCAGACTTTGGTACCATAGCTGCAACTCTGAATGGTCACACCACTCCTACGAAACCCAAGTAGGTAACTTGATCTGAAGAGTGTGGGGAGGCCTTTAATGTCTTAAAAGACTCCTTGTGTCAGGCCCCTGTTCTTAGGGCCTCTGATTAGGAAAGACCTTTTATTGTGCAGACACATGCCTCTGACACTGGAATAGAAGCTATATTATCACAAGTATATGAGAAGGGTAAGGAACACCCTATTGGCTTCATTAGTCGCCAGCTTAAGGAAAGAGAGCTCAGATGGTCAACAACAGAGAAATACTGTTTATCTGTTATGTGGGCCCTAAGGAAGCCAAGGCCCTACCTCTATGGGACCCACTTCACTGTTCAAAATGACCATAAGCCCTTAAAGTGGCTAATGAACATGAAGGGAGAGAATCCAAAGTTGCTCAGGTGGTCCATGAGCCTTCAAGGTTTTGATTTCACCATTGAGCACAGGCCAGGTGTCCAACATAGCAATGCTGATGGTTTTTCCAGAATGTTTAACTGACTGAACATGAGAATTATCCAGGGGTGGATTAATTACCCCTGTCCTTGGTCTGGGAGGGCGAGTGTTAGGAAAGATTCCCATTTATTGGAAGTTTTCCCTGCAGTTGAGTAACCCCCCCAACGTTTTGCTTCTGGCAAACACCATAGTCTGACTTTGCCAGTGGAGCATAGCCTTCAGCTGCTCTCCCCTGGGCTTTTCACTCACTTTGTTAAGGGGAAACTGACATGCCCTAAAGCAAGTCAGTACTGGGAGACTTTGTTTGCCTTAGTCCTAGTCAGTGTTGCAACATGTTACAAGTGCACAATGTACCTTATAGTACAGTGCGCGTGGGTCCTCCTGTCATTTCCAAAGGCCCTAGACACCCTCAAAGGATTTTTTAGGAGAAGTGCAGATGTGCCTTGGACAGGGCTGGTGGCAGCTTATCATTTCACTTTATTTTAACCCTTTCTTGCCATGCAAATCGCGTTTACCACAGTTGGCACAGAAAGGTGGCTTGGCTCCAAAATGGCCATGCCACAAGGTTCTTTGCCCTGTCCTTTGGCCACCTTGCCCCTTTGCGTTCCCCAGGTCAGTCCTTATTTGGCATGCATTTTCGTGCAAAGCGCCAAGCTTTTGCAGGCATCTGCATGCCTTGTGTGTGTGCCCCCAGGATGTGGGCTGAACTGTCTAGTTCCAATCCACATCCTGGGTGCCAGAGTGTCTGTTGTGCTGTGAATGCCTGGGACCACCGTGGTCCGTGATTGTTCCATGTCTGGTGTGCCTGTATGTGAGCAGATCTCCCATTGGGTCCACTTGATTTTGGCGCGATGGAGATTCTGGGTAAGATAAGGCTCCAGAAGTGAAGTGAGTGGGCACCACTTAATGATAAATCCACGTCTCTTTGGTAATCAAAATTGTAAACAAAAGGAGACTTTTTCAAACAATTTGTAAAAGGAGCTGGCTGCGACGAGTTTGGAGACACCCAAACTCAAAATACACGTGAAGCAAAAGACCAGGTGATATACCAAGTCACGTAGCCGCTCTCTTATATAACCCAGAATGGGTGTGTGCTTAGTCGAAGTTACTGTCAGTTCGACTGGGTAGTAAAAAAATATCTCAAGTTTAGAGAAGACAAAAACGGAAAGCTTTTTGCTGTTTTTCAAAACAATTTTTATCAAAAATAATCTAAAAAACCAGAAGGCACTAATATTTTCTTAGTGAGGAAGAATTTGCCACAATCCATTATATCAATCAGACCAAAGTTGCCAATGCATTTCGGAAATAGATTTCCTTCATCGGGGCCAGTCTAAAGATAATCCATTCAATTTCACAAATCAAAAAAACCACAAAAAAAACAGTTCAAATACGTATACAATTGGTGTCATATAACAACACAGTAAGGTTAAGAACATACCATTTAGTTGTGGAAGTGGGTGAGTAGAGAAGGAAAAAACAAACAAAAGAAAACTAGTGAGTTGCTGTGAAATATAGATGTCCATTGGTTGAATAAAATAGAGAAATGACAGGTTACCTGTGATTTATAAGTTGAATGCAGAGTGTGGCAAAATGGAGTCCATGTGTTGATCAAAAGTACCTGCCTGACGGAAATCAGTGCAGAAAGACAGCCTGCAATGTGATTACTGCAAGCAAAAGAGACCCGTTATTGTAAACGGTAATATCCGTGGTTAAAAGTAATTAGAGGGGTGTGGAAAGTCTTACCGTGCTAGTCACAGGAGCAGAGAAGTTCTCCCCTTGCCGGCATGAACAGAACTGCAGCTGTTGCATCGAAGCGTTACTAAGGCAAAGCTTCCTATAAACGACACGTGATCGCATTGCGGCCCGAATGGGCGCGTGTTCAGACTCTATTGCTGCAATCAAGCCAGAAAGCTTGATATAGATCGAATAAACCATTTATCAGACCTCATGTGTACAAATGTGGAATAGTGGAGTGATAAAAAAAGAAAAACAGAAAATCAGAAGAGTAAGATGGAAATAGAAGAAATACTATTAACAAAAGAGAGGATAGATGTAACAGTAACAAATAACATAACATACATAAAATACAAAAATGAATGCGGTAAAATAAAACAGTGATAAATGAAAACTACTAAGGTGTTTGTCTACAACACTGCTGCCGTTGGTTTCGTCCATGGGCGGCACCTTGGGTCCTAGACACATGGTCCAGGATGTGCAGCAGTGTTGTTAAACGTTCAGAAGAAGTCTGGACGTGCAAATATACTTATTTTGCACACTCATATATATCACTGCTGTGGTTGGTGTCGTCAAAGGACGGCACCTTGGGTCCCAGACTAAGAGTCCAGGAGGGTGATTGGTAGGTCCGCACAGAAAATACCATGTTAAAGTTAGTGATGTCATCATACACTTAGTTATCTAGGGACATAGCAATAGAAATAACACATGATCATAAGAAACAATGATAATTGATTTCCTTGTTGAGTCCATTAGGTGTTAGACTACTGAGTTTGTCTATCCAGAAGGTCTCCCTGATGTTAAGCCGCTGACCCAAATCTTCATGTAGATTGTTCTTTGTTAGTACCTCCAAAATCACAATCTTATTTGTGTCAGATTATGTCCATTTTCAATCCAATGGCGTGCTACGGCCGAGTTCATATTTGCATTCCGGATGCAAGACCGGTGTTCATTCCACCGTGTCTTAGCTGTTCTCGTGGATTGGCCCACATAGAATTTTCCGCATGGGCATTTGATGCCATAAATAGTGTTGATACTGTCATAGGTTCTGTATGTTTTAAGGAGAATCTTCTTCCCTGTTCTGGGGTGGTTAATGACACTGCCCTTGATTACTGAGTTACAGTTAATACAATGAAGACAAGGAAATGTTCCAGTCCGTTGAGTAATTGGCTCTTTAAGGGTGGTCTCGTATGCACCAATTCGTCTCTGAGATTCCTACTGCGTTGGTAGGCAAACACTGGTAATTCACTGAATACATTTTGTACCCTGATATCATTTTTAAAGATCCCCCAGTGTTTCTTGATGGTTTTCTTAATCTTATTGCTTTGAATGGAGAATTTGGATACATATACCGGTGACTTTAATTCTCTCTTCTTTTTAGGGTTTTGGGTGGACAGTAGGGTCTCACGTGCCAGGGTACTAACTCTTGCAGATGCTGTGTCGAGTTCTCCTTGTTTGTAACCACGTGCTAGGAATTTTTCTTTCATCTCTAGTTGTTGTGGTATGCAGTCATCTGGGTCACTCACAATCATTTTAACCCGTAACAATTGGCTATATGGGAGATTTCTGAGAAGACTTGGCTGATGGAAGCTTAGACGGTGTAAAAGGTTATTGAGGTCAGTTGATTTGCGGAACAGAGAAGTACTGTAGCCAGTTGCTTGTTTTTTGATCAAAACGTCTAGAAAAGTGATAGTATCATGCAAGATCTCTCTTGTAAATTGAATACGTTGGTCAATATTGTTCAGGTATTCAAAAAAGGTATCAAAAGTTGCCCTAGTGCCTTTCCACACACCGAAAATGTCATCAATGTAACGCGTCCATAAGTGAATGTCCTTGTTCCATTCCTGTTTATTAAGTACATTGTCCATCTCAAACTTGTACATAAAGCAATTGGCATATGTGGGTGCCATGGTGGCCCCCACTGATGTCCCTGAGGTTTATAAGTAGAACTGGTTGCGGTATTGGAAATAAGAATTTTCTGCAATGAACTGTAAAAGTGCTAATATGAATTATTTCTGTGCACGAACTTCAGATGTCTGTAATAGAAGCCATTCCACTGATTCAATCCCAAGGTTGTGTGGTATGGCAGTGTATAAGCTTCTGACATCAATGGTAAACATCAGGTCATTCTGTTGAAAAGTTGTAGAATTGAGTTTTTGCAAGAAATGAGTAGTGTCACGGGTGTATGTGGGGGATTTCTGTATAAGAGGCTGCAGGAAAAAGCCAATGTAGATGCTTAGCGGTTGGTTGATGCTTTCCATCCCAGCAACTATCGGGCTTCCTGGTGGTTTTATGTGTCTTTGTGGATCTTTGGTAAAGTATAGAAGTTCGGGATTCTGTAGTGGCTGTTGAGCAGGAACTTCTGTGTGTGTGTTCATTGATCCATTCTAGATTGAGAGCTTTATCCAATAAGGTTTCCAAGTTCTGTTTAATAGCAATAGTCGGATCATGGTCCAGGGTGGCATATATAGTACGATCTTGGAATTGTCGGGTACATTCTATGTCGTAATCCACCGTGTTTTGGATAACTAACGCACCCCCTTTATCAGCTGGGCGGATAGTTATATCCTTGTCACTGTATAAATCCTTAATTAGTCTCATCTCATGGGGTTTGCGATTCCTGTGTGGAGGAGTTTTGTAGCTGATTTGTTCTAGGTCATGGGTTGCCAGCTTCTGAAAGATATCAATAGACGGTACTGTGATGGGTGGTACAAACCCGCTCTTTGCTCTGAATTCCTGGTAATTGGGGATCAACAGAAAACAAAATGCGATTACCCTTGGCCGTTATTTTAAGAATCAACGGATCCCCAGAGGTCTACGTATACAACTCCGGCCAACCCTTTGCTAGAAGAGTAAGGAGTTTGTCCGCAAGTGGGAGGCCATCCTGAACAAATGCTCGCTAGACCTCATTTTACTAACTATCCAAGAACTCTCTAAGAATCTGTTGACCCTTAATGCAGAGATCCAGGACATAGAGAAAGAGCTGGTTGGCTCATTAGGAAAGGAGGAGTACGACGTCATTTTGTCAGATATCAACACAAAACTTGAAGATTATAAATCAGAACTTGACCAAAAGAAGGTTAAAAAATTTAAACGAGACACTTATGATTATATTAATGATGAAGTTTACACATGGATGGAGAGGTATGGCCCAGTAGCACCCAAGAAACTCTTCAAATACACATCTGACAATACCTCCAGTTCTGACTCAGAAGCCCAGAGAGACTCTGAAACACCAACAGAACAGACCGCAGACAACTCAAATCAAACAACTGGCCCTTCAACACAAGCGCCTTCCTCTTCGGCTTTTTTAGGCGCTCGGCCAAAAGAACCCGCAGGGGGAGGAGGAAATCAAAGGAACAAACCACAGACAAGACTTCAGCTAAGGAAAACTTAGTTATTAACATATCTAATTGGCCATTGAATAAATCAGAGGAAGATACGCTACAGAAAGGTCTAAGTTTCATACCTACCTACGGAACCACTCTGTTTGACACAGAGATTGATCTATATAAGTTTGTTAGAAAACTTAAACTTAAGGTCTTCTTTGAAGAATTAGAAACTCAAGACAATTCGACCAAGATCCCCGATTACCAGGAATTCAGAGCAAAGAGCGGGTTTGTACCACCCATCACAGTACCGTCTATTGATATCTTTCAGAAGCTGGTAACCCGTGACCTAGAATGAATCAGCTACAAGACTCCTCAACACAGGAATCTCAAACCCCACGAGATGAGACTAATTAAGGATTTATACAAGGATATAATAATCCTGTCCCTGATCCTGCACCTGCATCACTATGCACCTGCGGGCATGCCTCAGGCCAGACCCGTCCGCAGGTAGCGGATGTGTACACGTCAACAGACCTTCCACTACCTGTGGACCAGGCAATCCGTGACAGGGTGGAGCCCAACTCGTGATGAAGCCCTTTGTTGAGAAGTTCACATTTACGGCTGATATGGTCTTTGGGATTGTCTGTAGGTTAGTGCTGATGAATCTCATTCTCTCGCCACTTTTTAGTGATGAGTGGTGTGTTATTCATCACTTGGTTCAATTGTATTTCTTCCATCCATCTCACGCCTTTCACTTGTATTTCTAGCATCCCTCCCTGTGTGGTTGGAGTGTATATGGATGGATGCTTGTTGAGGTGAGTTGTAGGTTGATAGTGCTATAAATATTGTGATTTGGGTTGAGTTCTGAAGAAAGCGCTCTCTTCCGGGAAGCTGTTTAGTGTAGTGTTTCTTGGTGTTAGTTGGTTCCTTGAGGTGGTAGGTTTTGATGAATGGCCTTCTTGCCTGTGGTTTGTTCTTTTGTAGTGCCTTCTTGTGCATCAGTCTTTGCTAGCACGTGTCATTTTGTTGAGGTTTTGGGCTTGCAGCTTGTCTGTCATTTCCTTGTTTGGATTTGGGGTGTTTCAATTAGGTTAATGTTGTGGGTCTTTCCTAGTTGGTTGTCTGGATCTCAACAGACCGATTCCCGTGTTGTTCAGTCGCATAGTATATGGGAAACAAGTTATTTTCTTGGTTGATATTCCTTGTCAGCTGGCATCTCAATGGGCTGTAGTAGTTAAGCAGAGTTTGTTGGGGTTATCCAAACTACCTGTTTGTAATTTGTTGGTTGTAGGATAATATCAATGCCACAGGGACCTCCAGGCTTAAGTTGTTTCAGGGTTTAGGAGGTTATCGGGGTGCACTGTGGGAGGACGCAACGTAAGTGGGTGCAGTATCCCGAGGTGCAGTAACTATGGGGTCGCTATTCCCTGGGCACAGTATTTCAGGGCCACATTGTAGCAAGGACACAATGTCACAGGGGCACAATAGTGCAGGGGTAGAATACTGCACCGGTTCAATAACGCAGGGGTAGGATATCGTAGGGGCAGGATATTGCAGGGAAACTATATTGCAGGGGCACAGTATGGCAGGGACACATTATGGAAGGGGCGCAGTATGACAGGGATGCAGTATGGCAGGGGTGTGGGATGGCAAGGGCACTGTGCCGCAGGGGCACAGTGTTGCACAAGATCAACTGAGCACAACCTTGTCTGGGGATGATGTCGCCTGGGTAGGAGAATAAGAGGGTAGGCGATCAGGGTGCAATCTCAGGGGTGTAATAAAATTTCACAGTGGCAAGGCTTCACAGTGGGGACATTTCCCAGTGGCAAAGTTTCACAGTGGCCAACATTCACGGTAAGAGATTATGGATGTAATCTCAGGGTTAGACTACAAATGGCACAGTCGAAAAGCTTCACAGTGGCATGATTTCCCAGTGGCATGTTTTTACAGTGGCAAACCTCCGTGGCGGCATGCTCTCACAATGGTAAAGTCTCAAAGTGGCAGAATCTCAAAGTGGCAAAGTCACAGTGACAGAAAAAAAACTTCAAGTGGCAAAACCCTCACAGTGTTAAAGCCTTGCAGTGGCAAACCCTCACAGTGACAGAGTTCCCCTGTGACAGGACCTCACTACAGCAGAATCTCATAGAGGTAGAGCCTCACAGGCGCAAAGCCTCACAGTGGCAAAGTTTTACAATGGTCAAAGTCCCTCAGTGGCCAAAGGTTCACAGTGACCAAATCTCAAAGTGGCAAAGCCTCACAGTGACAAAATCTGACAGTGGCAAAATCTTACAGTGTTGGATATTCACGCTGGGAAAATCTCTCAGTGGCAGAATCTGACAGTGGTAGAACCTCACAGTTTGAAACCCCCAGATTGGATAATCCCCTCAGTGACAAAATCTCACAGTGGCAAAACTTTACAGCAGCACACTTTGATGGTGGCAACATCCCACAGTGTTAGATTCTCACACTGGGAAGATCTCATGGTGGCAGAATCTGAAAGCGGCAGATCATACTGGGAATATGTGACAGTGGTGACATCTGACAATGGTAGAGCCTCACTGTGGGAAACCCTCATAGTGGAGAAACTTCACAGTGGTGAAACCTTGCAGTGGTAACATCTCACAGTGGCAAAATCTCACATTAGCACAATCCCAGTGGCAAACTGTACAGTGGAAATGGATGGGTAGCAAAATCTCAGTTCTACAATCTTTGTGGCAGAGTCTCACAGTGGCAACATCTCAGTCACAGAAACCTTACAGTGGAAAAATCTCACTTTAGCAAAATCTCATAGTGGCTACAGCAATCACAGCTTGGGTCAATATAACTTATTTTACTTTCCTCACCATGTTTGTCCGAAACCATGGTTATGTGCCTTGCAGACCAACGATCTTGTAAAAGGTGCTAAGGTCTGTCTATTTAGGACTTTAATTTCAAACATAGGCAGGCAAAAATGACAGATCAAAGAAACAAACATAGTGTTAGTGGAAGCCATGATAAGCACCCGAGAATAAAATATTCTTCAAAAATTGTGAAAACATTTTCACAGAAGACTTTGAGCCAGATTCACAAAAGTAGTGCAAATGAAAGCAGCGCAGATATGTTTCATTTGCACTATTTTAAAAACTGCTCAGGCCACCTTATCCACAAAGGTGACATGAGCATTTCTCGAGCACGCTTCCAAGACTAATGTATGACAGGCTCCCAGCAACCACGTGATTCCTGGGAGCACATTTCACCAAGATGGGCCGTGAATGGGATAGTCTTAGTGAAATGTTCGGGGGCTGAAAATGCTAGTGTGAAACTTCAAAAACAAAGCATGACAGGTTCAGACATGACACTACCACAATTTGCAACACCCTCTGCGCCTGTTCTGAACAGGGGGGGGGGGAGAAAGAGGCTCCTTTCTGGGCATTTGAAGGCAAATTCCCGTTTGTGTATTTGGCATGTGCTATAAAATGCCCAGCAACCCCCCCTTATTTGCACAAATGCAAAAAGGGGGAAAAGGGCATCTGAAAAAGCGCATCTGAGATGCACTCAATCAGAGACCCAATTTGAATTTGGCTGGCACTTTTATTGTCGCAAGTGATGAGAAGCGCGCACTTGCGCCCAAAAAGGTTTTTAAATTCTGCTCATTGGGCCTGTTATGTTCTACTCTGCGCGGAGGTAGAACGTTGAGGGCCTCTGAAGTAGGCCGCAGTGGCGCAGCTCCGGCCGGAGCGAAATGAAACATGCCACAATTTGTGAGAGTCTTGGCCCGGAACTGCCTCCCTTGTGCGGGTGCGGGGCTTTTATTGAGATGCCCTGCGTCACCACGTTGCGGGACGCAGGGCAGATATAACATTCCTCCTTTATTATAAATTAACTTAACAATTGAACACACGCACATCAGATATGCACATGCTTGAAAACACAACAACCCAGGTGCTTTCCGCTTTAACAGTCCTCGTGAGGCAAACTACCACACATAGTCCTTGAGCCGAGCTGGCGGCTTGGTGGAGGTTCTTAGTCCATATCTCCCACCCCGGGAGCTGGGCCCCACAGTCCCATCTGGTCTCTCACCTTCCATCTCCGGCTCACCCATGTCTGGTTCGCTCCACTGCTCCCACGTTCTGTCACCTGCATCTTCTTCACCCTGAAAGTTGGTGGGTTCGTCTTCAATCAGCTGGGAGTCTTCATCTTCTTGGGGACAGTCCCCATCAGTCCATAGGTTGCGTGGCACAGCCTTGAACCCCAACGCATTACGCGTCACCTGACGGTGCCCTCTTTGCACGGTTATCATGGTCCCTTGTGTCTCGCTGACAGTCCATGGGAGAGTCTCATAGCGGGAGTCCAGCTTGGACTTTGTCGGGTTCCGCAGCATGACCACCTGGTGTTTGGATGGTTTCGACCTCCTCTTGGCACTCATGTGTGCATTGGCATCTGTTCTCCTTCTTTCGGTGCGCCCATTGTCGAGCTTGTCCGGTCTTCTGCTGGGGTGATGTGGAATGGAAGACTTTATGACGGTGCCGAACATGAGGACAGCTGGCGGGACACGAGTCGTGCTGTGCGGCGTGACCCTGTAGTTTCGCAGAAAACAATAGAGGTCGACTTTCCACGGGCTGGCATTTGCTTTTGCTAACCTCAGCACTTTGTTAATTGTTCTCATGAACCGTTCCGCATCCCCATTCGCCTGGGGCCACCTTGGCTTGATGTGATGATACTGGATGTTCAGTTCTTGCAGGTAGTGTTTGAACTCCTCCCCTTGGAAGGGTGCACCGTTGTCACTCTTGATCGTAGTGGGTAGTCCATGTGTCGCAAACATCTTCTCGATGGCCGGGATGACCACTTCCGCCGCCGTGGATTCAACCACCTCGACTTCAGGGTATTGGGAGTGATCATCGATGGCTACCAGGAGGTATAGGCCTTCTTGTAGTTTGCAAAAGTCAATGCTTATTGCGTCCCACCTGCCAGAGCCTCGTTCCGCCGACTGGATTGGTTCTGGATCAGTTGAGGCTGCGGTTATCAGGCATGGTAGACAGGTGTTGACTAGCCTTTCCACCTTTACATCTATCTATGGAAACCACACTCGGTGTCGAATTTGAGTCTTTGTTTGAGCCATCCCTTGGTGGCCCTCATGGGCGAGCCCCACTATTCGGTCCTGCAGGCCCGGCTGGATGATGATGCGATTTCCCCGGAGCAGCAATCATTGCTCTGTAATCGACAGATCCTGGCGTACGGTGAACATCCCTGTGAGGAACGCCTTTGCTTCCGCAGTCCTGTTGTGGGTGTTCTTCATGAAGGACCTGCAGTCGCCTGAGATGATGGCATCCTTTACCAGGTCGCAACATGGGTCCTTGCGTGTTTCCTCTGCAATTTCATCGATGCTGACAGCCTTTGGCCTCATGGCCCGCACCACCTGACAGATATGTTCCTCTGTCTCTTCGGCCACCTGAACCTCCTGTGGCGTCGCCGCTCGAGGGTGTCTTGAGAGGAAGTCTGCCGGGTTTCCACTTCCCGGCTGATATGCCAACTCAAAATCGTACTTTTGGAGATGGAGCAGACATTTGGCTATTCTGGCCGGCGGGTGCGAGGAGGTGCCCATGAAGATTGGCAGGAGGGGTTTGTGATCCGTGATCGCCGTGAACCTTCGGCCATACAGATAGAGGTGGAAGTGGCGACACCCCCACAGTACGGCAATTGCCTCCTTCTCAATGTGAGAGTATCGCTGCTCTGTCATTGTGAGAGCTCTTGACGCATAGGCGATGGGCCTCTTCTCACCCTCTTTGGTGACCTGCATGAGGATGGCTCCCAGGCCGACAGGGCTGGCATCCACAAAGAGTTCAGTTGGAAGCGCAGTGTCGTAGTATGCCATTTTCGTGTCCACGGATAATGACTCTTTGATGCTTTCAAAGGCTTCCTGGCACGCTTTCCCCCATTCCCACTTCGCGTTGAGCTTTGTAAGTTCTCGAAGGGGTTCAGAAAGAGTGGCCAGGTTCCGGATGAATCTCCCACAGTGCGTGGCCATCCCCAGGAAGCTGCGCATGTCAGTGGGTGTCATGGGCGGATTCGCAGCCTGTATGTCGGCAACCTTCTGAGGGTCCGGTGAAATGCCAGTGCTGCTGAACTTGTAGCCAGAAAACGATATTTCAGTCTTGAAAAACTCACATTTTTCCTTGTGGATGGTTAGGCCAGCATCTTCTAGTCGGCCCAAAAGCAACCGTAATCTTCTCGAGTGTTCTCCTTTGTCCTGAGCATGGATCAGTATGTCGTCACTCACATTTAGAACACCTGGTATGCCCCGGATGACTTCTTGAATTGTCTGTTGAAAAACTTCGGCAGCCGAAGAGATCCCAAAACTTAGCCGCTTGTATCTTCGCAAACCCAAGTGTGTTGAAAAAGTGGTCATGTACCGAGAGTCCCTATGCAGCTTCAGCTGGTGGTAACCTGCTTTCAAATCAACCTTCGAGAAGACTCTTGATCCCGTGAGGTCAGCCACAATTTCATCGAGGGTTGGTGTGAAGTGGCGCTCCCGCTTGATGACAGTGTTCGGGAGGCGCATGTATATACAGATTCGGACCTTTCCCGGCTGTTTGGGTTTCTTTGTGACCACCATCGGGGAAACCCATGGTGTCGGCCCCGTTACCTCTTCTATAATGCCAGCTTCTACCAACGCTTTGAGTTCTATCTCCACCTGTTCACGCATGTGGAATGGGGTCCTCCGGTGTCTGACGGCCTTTGGCTGGACCGACTTATCGATATGGAGCTTGATCGGCTTTCCTTTCAAACACCCAATCCCGTTTTGCAGGTTGGGATACTGTGCAAGGATGCTTTCGACCTCTTGGGCTTCCTTAACTTGACTGACGAACTGTACTAGCCCTAGGTCCTCAGCCGCATCGCCACTCAGAAGGCATTCAAACCCCGCATTTACTACGTAGATCTTGGACGGTAGCCTGTTTTCACCACGGCTGCGGGTGGTGTGGAATCTGTCAACCACCGCCAGTGGTTTCCTACAGCCATTTGCAAACAGAAGGGTGTCCGTGTTCTTGAGGTCTGGTCGTGGTTGCAGTGTTTGAAATGTGCTTGTGGGCATGACATTTACAGAGGCTCCCGTGTCTATGGTCATCCATACCCGCTGGTTTTGGAGGGTGACCTGGCATTTGCACCTCCTGAGCCCTTTCTTCTGCGTAGCATGTCCACGATCCAGAGCTGACACCAGGTATACTTTTGTCCGCTGCTCTCTACCAGATTCTTGTTGAGTCCCTGTGATGTCATCCCCTTTTGTGACGTCATCCCCTTGTTCCTCGGTTGAAGAGTTGGTCGTTTCGACTCGCCTTGCGCTCGCTTCCTTCTCTTTCTTGGTTCCACCCTTCTCCTGGGGATTCTGTGGAGGCGGTAGTGGAGTGTCCGATGACCGGCACACCTTGGCATAGTGGTCCTTTCTGCCACCTGCCCCACATGTTGTTCCTTGCGCCGGGCAGTTTCGCCGTCCATGACGCGATCCACCACACCATCCACACTCCGTAGGTCCCGGGATCCGTGGCTGCCGTCTGGCTGGTGCGTAGTTGCCGCCAGACTCATCTCTTGTGGACTGTCTATTGGTGACGTGGGCCACCATGGATGTCGCGAGGGCAGGCTGTAGTTTTTGAAGAGTCACTCCCATGTTGGCGGCCCTGGCATGTGCCAGCTCTCTTTGACGACCCAACTCCAGAATGCGTGTTAGAGAGATGCCCTTCTCACTCAGCACCATCCTTCTTAGTTTCTCCGATTGGATGCCGTTAATGAGTTGTCTCTGGATTTCTTTCTCGACATCCATGAACTCACACGAAATCGCCAGCTTCCTGAGTCGGGTGTGGTAGGCATTCAAGGTCTCCTCTTCTGCCTGAAATGTGGTGCAGAACATGAAGGTTTCATAATCCGGGTTGAGTTGTGGGAGAAAGTGGGCCGTGAAGGCGTCTTTAGATTGTTGGTTACTGTCCTGGCCATCAGCAATGGTTAGTGAGTTGAAGATCCATACCACCTCGTCCTCCACATTTAACAATAGGTGCAACCTCATTTTCCTGGCGAGGTTATGTCCTTGCACTGCATAGCCATTTCAAATTTCTGGATCCATAGCTGCCACCGGGGGCCAACTGATGATGGATCCGTGAATGGGTCAAATGGCTGAATCATTGTGGAGGAGCTCCCTTGTGGGCGAGCTTGCGGTGATGACATCAACAGATTCGCCGCGAGTCTAGAGGGCATACCGGGCCTGGGGGTGGACGTACCGGTCGCCATAGTGGGGCGTCGCCGTCACTTGATGGCGTCTTTCGTCCTCACCTTGGTGCGTGGTTTCAGGTGTCAGTGGTCCCTTTTGAGGCCGACCTTTGAAACAGTAGCCAATGGGACCACTGCCTCGCTCCAAGTGCCTGCTTTCGTGCTCGCACGTGCGCACTGCGTGTGCGGTGGCTTCACACATCGTGTCGTGGTGCGCATGGCCCCTGGATGCCAGTTGGTCGTATGTCGCAGCGCCCTGGTACCACTGTCGGAGACAAACTACGACGATGCAGCGAAGGGATGGAGCAACAACAAAAACATTTTTTTTTTTTTTGGGTGGGGGGTTTTGTGAGCCTCCCCCCCCACCGGGTGTCCAAAATTTGTGCGTGTCGCTGCTGGAAGAATCAGCTGGTAGGGCGTCAAGCACGTGTGCTGGGTCCCGTTTCCTTCATCGCCAGTGTTACGTTCTGGCTCCGCGCGGAGGCAGAGCGTTGAGGGCCTCTGAAGTAGGCCGCAGTGGCGCAGCTCCGGCCGGAGCGAAATGAAACACGCCACGCATTGTGAGAGTCTTGGCCCGGAACTGCCTACCTTGCGCGGGGGCGGGGCTTTTATTGAGACGCCCTGCGTCACCGCGTTGCGGGACTCAGGGCGGATATAACAGGGCCTCATTGCGAGTTTGGAGGTAGCCATGCCGTAATTACCGGCAGGGCTACCTCCAAACTCCTGTCCGGATCCCGAATAAAGGGAATTACTGGGCCATTCATACTTTTGCAGGCCCGGTAATTCCCATTTTCGGGACCCGGGACGTTCCCATTCCCATTTGAGCCCCCGCAGGGCTCAATGGGAATGGGGAGGATGCTAACAACGGACCTGTTAATGACGGGTCCGTTGTTAGCATCCTAGTCTGCTCGCAGGTGCCGGTATGCACGTCTGGCCAGACCAGACGTGCATACCGCCATCCGCAAGGAAACTTGTAATGTGGCATCCCGGTATGAACAGTGCCGGTACCTTACCGGCGCCGTTCATACCGCGGTTGCCGGGGTCGTAATGATGCCCATTGTGTTTGAGAGAATGACCAATTAAAAGGTGCAGGATGTGTGCATGCTTCTGGAAGAATCAAATGATTTTCTATTAGCTAAAAGTAAGATGTTAACACTCCACCATGTACTAACAAAAATGTGCATAACTGTTAATGGAGTCCTTTCCATCACAAACAGAATTTCCCATCAGCTGGCAGGTGGGCCTCACCTGATAGAAAAACGTATAAGTGTGCCTTCTTCTGACATTGCCAGTTGTTTGCCTCCACAGGCTCTTGTGCAGTCCACCGCCTTCTCCATGCCTCATTTGCCTGTCCTCCACCTCTGGACATCACTCTCCCCTATTGACCTTTGAAGTGTCTCCTATCTACCACCAGTGTCTTTCCATTTAGAATGCCAGCTAAGCTTTGTCTCTGCCTTCCTGCTCACCCGTCTCTTGTTCGCCATTCGCAGTTTCTCCATGTTATAGTATTCCTTGGTCGATTTGCCATTGAGGCAGTTTCATTTTGAGTACCTGAAACTGTACTGGCTACCCTCTGATCTCTGGCCTAGGTCCCCTCCCTGCCAGTTGCACACCCGCCTTGCCCCCCTGGCAGCCCATGCAATCGGCCACTGTTTCTGTATCCCCAAAGCCCCCTACTTGCACTTGACACCTGATGTCTGCACTTAACCTTGCCAGCAGCTGGCCGCACTTTGTATTTATTTTATTTATTTAGTGTCTTTTATTTTACTGTTTATCCTATACACTTCCCTCTCCCCCTGCACTTTTTCCCTTCACCCCCTGCACTTGCGCGATCTCAATGTCACCTGGCCTAGTAAGATATTTGTCTCTGTCTTCCCTCTGTTCCCCTCCCTTGCCTCGTCGCGCCTTGAAAAACTTGTGTATAGGGGTGATATTAATACCATGTCATATCATATCATACCTCTGGACTCCTCTATACTTTGAGCATGCTTCTTACTAATCAATATAAACCTCTCTGCAGTGAGTTTTAGTGCCCTCTAACAGGACCATATACCTCTGTAGCTTGCTTCCTGTGCTTTTAACTGGCAATGATAAATCCCCCCAACTTGGGGTTTATTGCACAAATGTAACAGTTAGTGAACGATTCAAGAACTGTGTTAACTCAAATGCCCAGAATTGTAAATGATGAACAGGGATGCAAGACAGTGGGCCTCATTACGAGCCTGGCGGTCCAGAAATAAGGGTGCCGTTAGCAACATACTGGCACCCTTTCTCGGCTGCCAGACTACGAGTATGCCTGCAGGGGCCGATGCTCTCGGCAGGTCTGACATGCTGGGGGCACCGGCCCCTGCAGGCATGGTTTTCACAGAAACACAGGTTACCATTAGCAACAGTGCCGGTGCTTCCCTGTCCCCATCCACAGGAATGGGGGCTTGCACTTTCTGCCGCCTGATATCCTAGGCTGCTGGGACTTGTAATGTCCAGGTGGCACCAGGATATCAGGTGGCATAACGGTGTTACGAGTTCGGTGGCAGCCCGACTGTAGCACCGGCATGTTATCCCCAAACTCACAATGAGGCCCAATGATTTAAAGATTGGGAATGTTAAAGTGATTTAATAGGATGATTATGTTCAGGAGAATTTTACAATCTACCCCAAAAGAAGATGCACACTATTATTTTTTTCAGGACATTTCATTGATAAAAGCAACCCCTGTTTAATATACAATCCCCCCATACTTTCGAACAAGAAAATGACTGTTTTGTAATAAAATGTATTGTGTAAATTATAAAACATGTATGTGATTCCCATCCCGCAAGACATAGGCCCTCATTACGACCCTGGCGGAAAGCGAAAAACGATGGCGGAAATGCAATACCGCCATCGAATAGCGCTCGGTGCGACTATGACCCGTCACCGTAAAGTACGATGCCATTAGCGACACCGTAGTGAACGCCAACGCTAACTGCACCAAGTACGCGCGCGCGCGCCATGCCAAACCGTAATTAGCACCATGGCGCAAGGGTACGCGAATTCCGACCCTAGCGGACATGTACCTAACGCCATCAAGCACGGCGGAAAGTACCATTCCGCCATGGTGAGAAGTACGGCATCGCGAATCAACCGTAAACGGCCCCACTGAGTGCCTGTACACCGCTTCCTGGCCACATAGTACAACTCCCCGTAGGTGCAACGAAGTCACAATGCAACCAGTGAAATGTACAAGTCACCCATGCATGCCAACGAACAAAAGAATCACAAGAGGGGCCAATGGGAGCTGCAGGGCACAGATGGCACGAATACAGAAGCTATACCAATGGACATGACCTCAGTCTCCCACCAAGAAACGCACGCAAACACAGGCAGCATAATTCCGATAATCACATCATTCCACCAATCCACCTGGCTGACCGGCATCTGTTACACAAAACCTACCCCCCGCCCCTGAGCATGACATCATCCAAACAGTCATATTGGCAGCCCTCACCCCTGACCTCACTGGGCTTCGTAGGCAAACGCGCCCAGCACAGTACCACGCAACTATACTCTGAAGCTGGAACCCAATGCAGATCTCCTCACAATACATCGCTCCCCAAATAGGAATATGCCACATCACTTGCAAAGAAGAACGCTACACGGCCCATATCAGAATAGAAATTTAATGCACAACAGATTCACCAAGCCCATACAGCCATTAGGCCATGAACTCCAAAACACATTTCACCATTGTGGGCTGCATCCACAAGAAATGACCAGCTACTTCCTGTGTGACGCCCTGTTCCCTCATGGTACACAGGGGCTACATTCCGTACGAAAAGGCAACATGGAAGCGCCTAGAACCGCATGGCCGTCCCAATAGGGAGGCACTAGTCCAGCTGAAAGGCCGAAATGTTGCTCCGAGCCACTAGTACTGCGTAAGGGCATGTGGCCCATTGGCGATCGTCCCATAAAATCGTAATGCTGCTCCACTGATTAACACGAAGCAGCAGATGTCGGGAGTAAAACCCATCTGCAGGAGTGGCATACAGATGGCAGTGGCAAAAGGGGAGGAGATACCTGTCAACCAAAAGAAAAGAAAAAGAAAAGAATGGCCATCAGAACTACATTCGAACAACTCACTTCAATGATCACACTAGATCCACAGCCATATGCATGCTAGCCCACTCCAAAGGATCATCACCACCCCAAAACCACTTGCGACTCATAACTATCCATATCGAGGAGAAAACACCATTACAAACGAGTGTACCTGTGCATGCGTCTGTGAAAACAGAATCCATCAGATGGGATTGGTAACATGCATGGACACAAGTGTCTGAAGGCGCGTCGAGACAGGGAGGGCTCAACAAGGCCAGATAGACGATGGTCCCACTATGGCAGCCCTGCATCACATAGCGCAGGGGAGGCGGACAGATTCCAAGAAGCCCTGTACATGGCAAACACCGTATCAAATCATCTGCCCATGCATCCATTCATCATTCCCTCATCCCGTAATGAGAACGCCTGTTTCCATACTCACATAACATGTGAGAATTACATTGAATCTGTGCGTTATGCAGCCTGCAAAATCCACTGTGCCCCAGCCCGTAATTCCAGTGTTGTGAAGTAACATGTATTTGGGAACGTCCGGCCTCATCATCCACTTCGCTATTGCGCATCCCAAACTATTCATATCAATCATTGCATCCTCGCCATGGCCCCTGTCCCAAGGACACTGAACAATAGAACGTTATATTTGCAGTCAGACCTGTGGGAATCTCCTCGCCGCTAGCTGAAAACCGAAAGCGCCGCCCTCCGAATTCCTCATTTGCAACATCACGTCGAAAAGGCATCTGTGGCCGCTTGAAACCACAAATTAATCCATCTAGTGCGGCTGTGTGTGAAAATGGCAACTGCCTTCACTCACAAATGGAACGCCCCGCCCGTCGGTGCAACTCGGTACAGTGATGCATGAGGGCCCACCGTTACTCGAGTACTACGTTCCACTGACCCTTCACAAGTCTGTTCGCGACTGCAAAGAATGCACGTGAAACAATGGGACCATGGCCGAATGAACATATCAACCAATGTTACACGGCCATCGGGTACTAATACATGATTGCAATAGCAAGATGCCATTCCTCGAATTGCAGCGTTGTGTGCGGGACGTGCTCGCCCAAAGGGGAGAGCAGCTTGCACAGGTGGAATGAATCACCACAGGTGGAGGCCATACAGCCTGAAAACACATAAATTGCACGCCCAGTCTCCTCCCACAACCACTCCGAAATGCTACCGGCCGGACTCGCGATGTTGGCCCTGGGGGACCTGATAGCACTGCAAGTACTCCAACTCCAAGAAGAAGACGAACACCAACTACAACCGGCCGCACGGAGGAGACGCAGGAGGAGGAGGAGGGCAAGGCATGGCCAGCAAGGGCCGCCAGCACAGCCACTACCACCACGCAGGCAGCCCGCAATCCCACGCCTCCGAGCACATCCGTTCAACCTCACTGATGAGCAGATCCACACCCTCTACCGTTTGGACCGGGACACCATAGCCGCCATTGTGGACATGACACAGGCTGACCTTGTCAGCATGATAGATAGCCCAACCGCCATCCCACCCCTACTGAAGGTGGTGTCTGTACTCCACTTCCTGGCCACAGGCACCTACCAGCACACAGTCGGACAGTTGCATGGCATTTCTCAGCCACTGTTCTCACGGACACTATTGCAAGTGCTCGATGCCCTCCTGCAGCACGCAGACGACTACATCTCTCTACCACGCTCGGAGCAGGAAATTACCAACACAAAAGTGGGATTCCATGCACTTGCCGGCATACCGGGTTGCATTGGTGCCATCGACTGCACCCATGTGGAATTGGTCGTCCCACATGCCATGGAGGCCCAGTACCGCAACCGAAAACAATTTCATTCACTGAATGTACAAATGGTGTGTGACTCCAACAGGATCATTACACATTGTTGTGCCCGATTCCCTGGATCAACCCATGATTCTATGGTCTTGAGGAACTCTACAATACCACGCTACATGGAGCGACACGCAGGGAACAGATCCTGGCTACTCGGTGAGTCTCATTTCATGCATGATGATGTGGGGTATGTGATGCGGCAATGACCTGGCAGGAAGGGGGGGGGGGTGCGTACGTAGCAATGGCATTCCACATAATTCGTTTATCGTCCACATACAGGTGATGCCGGATATCCACTGAAGAGATGGCTCCTCACACCAGTCCGGAACCCACGAAACCAGCATGAGGAGGACTACAACCATGCCCACTCACGTACCCGTGTAGTCATTGAACAGGCATTCGGCCTACTGAAGACCCGTTTCCGGTGCCTCAGCAGGTCTGGCGGGGCACTCCTGTACCGCCATGAGAAGGTTGCAAAGATGGTGATGGCATGTGCCATGCTCCACAACATGTGCGTACGTAGAAATGTGCCCATGCTCCCTGACGCAGAACTGCAAGCACCTGAAGATGGTCATGATGAGGGTGGGGATGTGGCAGCACCTCAAGGAGTCTGCGAGGCACAGGAGGGCCGTGAAATTCATCAGCATCTCATAGATGCATGCTTCTAGCACTCACGCCTGGTGGCTGATACATGGACACGGGACTCGTGGCACTGTGTGTGTCTGGTACATGCACAATATGGACTGTACGCCTATGATGGCCTAGTACACAAAGATCATTGTCCACACATCTCATTGTTTGATCGTGCATTGTTCATGGCATATGTGATATCATGTGGAACACCCTATCGACCCGCCACCCAAGTGAGCCCAACACACCCCCTCCACCCTCCTACCTCCCCCCCGAACATCAGTGTCCAAAGATGCTCATTGTCAGTGGGCAGTCGCTATTGCAAGCCCCCTCTGCGGGTATCAGGGGCACCCCTGCCTGTGGAGCGCAGGTTCCTCCCAGATCTACGTTGGGGGCTGCCCTGGACGGAACTTGCAACGGATGATGTCTCTGCCTGCTCACGTCCATGCATGTCC
Organism: Ambystoma mexicanum; assembly: GCF_040938575.1. Lineage (NCBI taxonomy): Eukaryota > Metazoa > Chordata > Amphibia > Caudata > Ambystomatidae > Ambystoma > Ambystoma mexicanum. The sequence continues at coordinate 961,022,847 of NC_090941.1, read as the reverse complement.
CTAAGGGTTTGTGAGAGCTCAGTGAGCACACGGCGCACTGCGGCAAGTTCGGCACATACGTCTTTGGACGTCGCATGCAGTTCCCCCCTCAGGCTCTCGGTGCTTCTCTCCATTTGGACTCTCAGGCTCTCGGTGCTACTCTCGATTTGTGCCCTAAGTGTCTCAGTTGATGTTTCTATGTCTGCCTTAGTGCCCCCACATCCATCGGCATGGTCCTTGAGGAGCGTGGCCAGTTGCTGCTGTTGCACGATTAACTGGTCGAGGGACTGTTGCCTCTGCTGGGCCATGGCCATTTGCGGTGGTGTCACAGAGGGGCTGTTCGCCTCATGTTGCCCTGCCACAGGGCTTGTGGGGGATGGCCAGTCGTCGTCTTGTGGGTGCCCCTGCGTGGTATCCTCATGGTGTACGGGATGGAACAGACAGGGGGATTGGGACAGGTCATGGATGGATCTGACTTCGACATCCCCGTCTTCTGTGTCGGAGCATGCTGCCATTAATGGGGTGTCACCTATGGTGCTGCTGCCACCAGAGGAAGTAACTTCTGTGGCATCCATTGGGGGGACCTGTGGTGGTGGTGTTGTGGGCATGCTGGCTGCTGGGGTGCCTGTTGATGTTCCCTCCTGTGTGCTGCCACTTGATATGTGCTGCTGCCGTGTCTTGATGCGTGCAGCTGAGGTGGAGGGTCTTTGGCCGTCGGTCTTGGCCCTCTTTGCAGGTGTGCTGGTAGGGGTGTCCTGGAGCTCGTCGTTTGGATCGGACCCTGTGGTGGAGTAAAGGAGGGCGAGCGTTATTAATGGGTCTGTGGGAATTGGAATGGCAATGTATCACATGCATTGGGGTGGTACCTGAGGGTGATTTGGGTCGGGGCCTTGGAGGTGCTTTCATTTGTGTGTGGAGTGAGGGTGCAGTTGTTTGGCAGCCTGCAGTTAGGGTGTGCCTGCTGCACGTGTAGTGGGTGTTATTGGGGTTTTTAATTATTTATGTATTTATTGTGGTTTTAAAGTGCGCTATCAGGCCAATGTGTGTGGACGTTCTCCTGGCCATGTGTTTCTGTTGCACTATGTGGGCACGTGGTACTTCACATGATTGTACATTGTGGTTTTGGCATTGTTTTATTTGGGCCACCTACCTGATTCTCCGGATGTCTGCACTCCTTTCTCCATCCCTCCGACTCCCTCTATGCTCTCCATTCCGATGGTGGAGGCACAGATTTCTTCCCAGGGGGTCAGCTTGATGGGTGATTCCGACCCTCCCCCGGTGGCTGTGGCAATGTTGCGGTTGGCAGAAAGTATGCTACGGACGCGTATCCGCAGGTCGTCCCACCGCTTCCTGCATTGCTGTGGGTTGCGGGGTGCGGTCCCCACCGCACTTACCCGCTGTGCCACCAGGGCCCATATGGCCTTCTTGTTGGCAAGTGCCGTCCTGGTCATTTGCGTGGAGAAGACGGTGGCGGCATTCTCCTGGAGGGTCTCTGTTAGCACGGTGAGTTCCTCACGGGAGAAGTGGACCTGCCGCTTGCGGTCGCACTCTTTCTTCGGTACTTTTCCAATTTTTCTTTGTTTCACTAGGGTGGATGACGGGTTGGGATGTGTCTCAGGGTGGTGTTTTTAGTGGTTGTGTGTATTTAGTGGTTTTATAGGTGTACGGGGTGTTGTTTCCCGTTCCGGGCACATGTTTTTACTTCCGTTTCCGTATATTTACGGTCGCCGTACTTTACGGTTGGCGCTCACTGCGGTGTCCGCTATGATGGGTGGCGGTATTGCACCTAGGGCGCCGTACGGCGGCGGTGTGGGCCGTTTTGGGGTCATTTCCGCCATCGCGGACTTTGCACTTCCGCCATGGCGTGGTGCTCGTGCCCGATGGGTCGGAATGGGCCGCACTTTGCTCCATCGTGCAATGGCGGAAACGCTATTTACGCTGTGGCGGTCCGGTCAGTCACTTTCCGCCAGGGTCGTAATGAGGGCCATAGTGAATAAACCTTAAGCAATGTTGTCCATGTCAGAAGGCAGACTTAAGTGCCGGGCTGCCTTCCTACTGTGTTCTTGCAGTCAGATTGAATAAACCATACACCACAGAAATGACATCAATCATTCAAAACAAGTTCCCATGTAACGGAGTGGTCTGCATAACGCATTAGTGTATTGCTATAGTTCCCTTTAATTGACAGGTGCAACTATTTCAAACGCATTTAAACTATCTCACACATGTGCCATTGAAAAAGCAGAAGTCGGAATATAGAGCATAAGCAAATCATTAAGGAGAACCTGGTTTAATCCTTAGGTTCCCCTAAAAATTGCCCTGCCTGTCCAGGCGTATGAAGAGAGTTGCTTACTCTGGACATATAGAGACTCATTATTTATTATTAGCATGCCGCTCCGGAAAACCAGCATACTCTGAGTCTGCCAGTAGGGGCAGTGAACTACCGGCAGGCCTGACCTGCCGGTAGTTCAGGCCCCTATCGTCAGATAAATCACGGAAGCACTGTTAACAACGGTGCTGGTGCATCAGTGTTCCCATTTCATTTGACTCATGGGATTGGGAATATGGGCTGACCTCTTTCCGCTCCCATCGACCTTCCCAGGTCCAACTTGGGTCCTTCCTTTCATCTATCTTCCTCTCTACCTGTGGTGTTCCCCAGGGGTCTAACCTCTCGCCCACTGCATTGCCACTTTCTGCTCATATTTCCAGTGCTACGCTGACGACACTCAACTCATTTTCAGGCTGCCCCCTGCCACCTCCTCTACCTCTCTCATCTCTGATTGCCTAACTGTCATTCAAGATTGGTGTGCCGCTAATGATCTTTGTCTGAATGCCAGCAAGATGGAGATCCTCCTCATCGGCACACCTTCACCATCCTTTCCCCTCACTTTCTGGCCGGCCTCCCTTGGCCCTCTTCCTACCCCCACCTGCGAGGCTAAGAACCTCGGGGTCATCTTTGACTCCACCCTTTCCTTCTCCGTCCACATCTCTGAGGTCTCTAAAAAGTAAAATGTCCTACTGCACCTCCTCAGAGGTACTCTGCCTTTCCTCACCTTCCCGCAGAAGCTCATGGTATCCCAAGCTCTGGTTCTCTCTTTGTTCGACTATTGTAACAGCCTCTTTCTAAATATACCTGCCTCTACTCTCTGCCCTCTGCAGCTAATCCAGAACAGGACTGCAAGACTTGTCTTTGGCCTCAAGCCCTGGGATCGTATATCTCCAGCTCTGAAATCTCTCATTGGCTCCCAGTGGATGCAAGGATTAAATTCAAAACCCTCTGCATTGTCCACAAGGCTTGCCTTCAGCTATCCCTCCGCAAATACCTCCCCTCTCGAGCTCTTCGCTCCTCTACCTCCCACTCCCTCAGGGTCAGTCGTTTTCCAAAGAAACGAGCTGGGGGTAGATCTCTGTCTTCGGCTGGGGCCTCCCTCTGGAACAGCCTCCCTGCTACTCTAAAACTTGAGGAGAACCATCTCTGGTTCTGGAAGCACCTCAAGACCTTCCTCTTTTCTTCTTCCTTCGCTCCCCTCTCCCCTGTTGATCTGTTCTCTCTTGGCACCGTGCACCTGGCCACCCTCTGTCCTACGGGCCCAGGTACCTGCTCACACCGCCACCCTCCCACACTGCCTCCGGGCCACCCCTTGCACTGGGATCTGTATCTGTACCCATACAGCCCCCCTTTTTCTTCATGCACTTATCAGACCTACCCTGTTTGCTGCCTTAAACCTAGCACTTGCAAATTGCTGGCTGCACTACCACTGTTTGTTGCCTTTATCATTTATTTATTGTTATTTATCTGTTTCTCCTCTACTTTGCACTTTCCACTTCTCCCCCTTCCATGCACTTTTCCCCTCCCCTTCTCCCATGCATTTGCACATTCTCAATGTCACTGGGCCTAGTAAGATCGCTGTTTTGTTCTTCCCTGTTCCCCTCCCTTGCCTTGTCGCGCTCTGAAACACTTGTGTACGAGCGCGATAGAAATTAAATATCAATATCAATATCCCGGTATTACAAGTTGGCTACTAAATTGAAACATCCACTAGCCTGTCACAGTGTTCAGATTCTGTGAGGCCCTTGCTCGTGCAATCATCTTGGAAATACATGATAGATTTTTAATCTACAAAAATAATTTCCCCCTGCAACGTATGCAGATACTATAGGGATGTACCGTTTAATCAGATAGACTGTCACCCCATGTCTAGGTATGCCAGGCTTTCCCCCCTCCCAGGATTAGGAATCAAAATCCATTGCCCTTCTAGGCCTTGGCTCAGCTTCTAAGTGCTTAGATGGTCGCCTGTCTCCATCTGACTTGATGCTGATCAATTAATTATGTTTGTCTTCCTTCTCTCTCTGTCTGTCCTTCTCTTCTATCCAAATGGTCTGACTTTTCTTGTGAAATGGCCTGTCTGGATCTTCTGACTGTCCTGAATCCTATTGGGTTTAACACACTCAGCACTCGACTTCAGAGGCACTATGATACAGGATCATTCTATTTGTTACACAGTGTTACTGGTTAGTCTACTATTAGTATATTGACCTACTTCAACTGTACTTGATGAGTGGGTGGGACGTAGCACAACAGATGTGTTTTAATAGTATGTGGTGAACCTCACTTTTGTCCGTGGGAAGGACACATGCTCGTTTCCACTTTCCCCTTCAAAATGGATGCATGTGGTGACACTGCAACCTGATATTCTTCCAAAAATATTTGTATTCCTCAATTGCTTAGATTTGCAAGTGTTTTAGATTTTTATAAATAATAGTACTTGATTTGGAAGCTGTAAACCTAAATGACACTCACATTGCTATGATAGAGTAAGTTATTATCTAATTTGTTTTTAGATTTAAGCATTTGTTATTCTGAAAGCACAACTTAAGATCAGAAAACATATGTACATTGTTTTTCTCCGATCTACCTGGTGGTTTGCAGGCGTTACTAAATATTTAGCTTTCCATTGCGGAAACCTGCCCTTGCTTTTATCTCTACACACAACACATTTTCAGTAGACTATGGTGGGTGTCTGTTTAACTAAAGATACCATGTGGTTTCTTTATCTGCCAGCAGAGTATTAATCCATCCACTTTAATTATTGTCTAATGCCAGATAGAACATGCCCCCAGAGCCAGCGGTCAAAGGGCATCTGCCATTTGTCAGGGAAAACCATAACAATTCCACTTAATAGCTTTTCAAATGAAAATGAAATAGCAAGATGTCAGCTAACTTCTGTTCCTTATCGATCAAGGTTTTTGTTTTAATCAGAAAACAATTGAATATTTTCCTTGGACATAGGCATCATATAACTGGTATCCCTTGTTATCACTTAGTCACTTCAGAGGTTCAGGATTAGACCTCTAATATTTACTGGACCACGTGATTTCTGAATTTCTCTATTCGTGGACTAGTACAATTTATGTTTTTTTCAAATGGTCCTGGCGGAACACGGAGAACGGAATGTGTAGATTAGCAGACATACATTAAATCACTTTTGATTACATTAACTAGGATAACACAAACACTGAAGCATTCCAGAATGTCTTGCAAGCTAATTAAAATCACAGATTTTCCTGGCTGACTGCACACATTAAATCCCACATTTACTTTTACAAAATGCCTGGACCACAGGTTTCTGTTGCATGAGAATATAACTGCGATTTTTAATTTAGGACAAAGCTTTCATTGATTTATAGGACTGCCATTCTGCTGTGCTTAGAAAACAACACATTCCTCTACACATGCAACCATACAGTCCATTCCTCGGAAGGAAACTAAAGTTGCTGTCTGTTCATTAAGCTTCCTGATCAGAGAGGTAATTATGAATAGTATAGCTGATGAGGAAGAGAGGTGGGCTGCCCCTAGGCAGAAAGTGCCAAGGAAAGCTTTTGAAGACAATATTCGACTGTAGGAAGTAGAACAAGATGAGTAATCACATCAGGAGAGCATCTATATTTACAATGGGTGGCTTAGTCCTAAGTGGAAGGAGGAAGGGCGGGGCAAGATGAATTGAATGAGCGTAGATTTACTTTACTAGGAGAAATGGATTTGAAAGAGAAAAATCATTTCAGCACTTTGAGGTAATATCTATGGGAAAAAGGCGCTATACAAATGACAAATTACTTTACATTACATTACTTGAATTCTAATTATGGCTCACGAAGGTCACCTTGGTAAACACTTAAATTGGAGCATATTAATACTACCTTTCAGGAATCTGACATGGACTCCAATGTAAAAGCCATTGTTTAGGATGTATATGCTTATGCTGCAAGCGATTGAAGCTCAAACACATATGTTCCATTGAAGGAACTAGTAGGCCTTCCAGGAAATGATAAAGACAGGACATTTGGGAAAATTGCTTAATACAGTATGCTGTCATTTGAAGAGTTGGGAAAATAACCACAATGTCCTATTCTAACTCTAGATTATTGCTCTGAGTGGTTTGGAGTTCAATTTGCAAATGCAGTAGCTGCAGAGAAGATCACTGCCTTTTTCTGATGTGTAAAAAAAGAGAGATTCACTCCAAGGTTGGTGAAATTGAAAATGTGGGCCGGCTTACCTCGGATACAATGTTATTTAGGTTTAGAATGGTTATGAGTTGCTGGACTTTGTATTTGTATTTCTATTCGGAATTACATAGCGTGAACCTAGCTAGGATGCAATGAAGCACTGTACAAGTAATTTGGGGTTTGCAGAGCTCGGTGGAAGTGAGGTTACAGGGTATTAGCTTGGATATCCATGCTACACGGGTGGTATGTACCTAGGAGTAACAAGTCCTAGTGACACCTAGGCATTCGCCGAAGAGAAGGCTCTTGAGTTCTTTCCAGAACTAAAGGACTATTGGATTGATCCTGATTGCAATTGGGATGGTATTCCGGTAGCCTGGGGCATAGCAACACAAGGCCTGCTTCCTGGTTTTTGCTTGTGCATCCTTTATAACCCATGTTCCCATTAAATAGTAAAGAAGAAGAATAGGAGTATGATGTATTATGATTATGATGTAAACTTTACTTTACTAGTGAATGGTTTCAATATGGTATGTTGACTCAGAAGGCTGTGATGAATTGTATAATATGCCATGAGTGGTTACTGGCCAAACACTGTTCTTGATGATGAGGGATAAGGTGTTTCCATCCAAATGGTTTCCCATGTGAATGGGTGAGAAACACAGGGCCTGGACGTGGAAGCTCTGGTCAAGAAGACCAACGAACAACAGGAGTTATATAAGGTGTAGAACAATACATCAAGGTGTGATGAGTCTACAAATTTAGATGGATGAGTAGTTGGCTAGAGTGCATACTCTGAGGGGAGTGATGAAGTGTCTAACTGTACGTTTTGAAGGCCGGGGACTGGTAGGAAAACTTGTCATCAACATTTGTAAGCTTAGCTGGCACATGATGTGCCATTTGCAGCAATAAAATCCCCTGAGCCTTGGTGTGCCAGACCACATACATTTTATTTTATTTTTTATCCATTGTCAATATGGCTAACATAAAACTAACTGCTCCTCTTCACTTTGTGGTGCTCACTGCAAATCACAGTTCCATGTGCAAGGTTTAGCTATAACCCATGTGCCACATTCTCTAAGTTCTGCAATGAAGGTTCTGCTCTTCAGGCACCACATTAATCCCTGGGACATAGTGACGTACAGGGCTTTGTTTAAGCTTATATACCCCTTTATCAGTTTCATAGTATTGTGACAAGGTTGTCTGCTATGCTCTGCGGACCACCAGGAGGGTTACTCAGTATGCTGGTACCCCCTAAGCCTGTGGATGGTGGTCCTGGGGAAGGTATGGGGAAGGATCTGCTGTTTACACTTCATTGGTCCCAGTTGCAGAGCAAGGGACAGTCCTAGCACCCCCTGAACTCAACCTCCTCTCAAACCGGGGGATCTTGGATCCCTTTCTAAGGGAAAAATAAACACTTCCCTTTAACCAGAGTCACTCACACAACCTTAGCAATATTTGTCCTGCTACTGTTGCAATTCCACCTGTATTATATTGTCACACACGTCACTTTAAAACCCCAGTGAGATGTTCTGTGAACACTGGAGACCTAGGTTTGCTTCAAGGTTGGAAGCTTGTGGCATTCTGACCATAGGCTTCACCGCAGCTGATATAATATGGTCGGCAAACGTTTTTCTTACCCTGTGATTACACACCACGGATAGAATATTGTCATAGTGCTGCACATCTGTATTCTCTGCAAATCTTGCTGGTTTGGAAGGTTTTCCAAGAGTATTTTCAGTTGCAATCCCCATGCTGAGCTATAAGGAGGTCTGGGTAATGTGCAAGCAGCACAAGGGAGGGGCAAACAAGGACACTGCAATCCAAGATTGTGCACCTGTCAGATTAAGGTTTGGTTCAGCCCTCTAAGCCCAAAGTGAGGCCAAGTGCACAGAGGAGCAGTAACCAGCCCAAACACTGCCTTGATTACAAGACAAAGTTACAGACCCTCACCCAAAGCCCAACCCAGAGGGGACACTACATACAATCTATAAACATCAGGAAGAAAGGAGGAGGTGGTTGAATCAGGAGGGAAGGACACAGTGCTAGCATCCAGAATGAAGAGGAGGTGCTAACATCCAGAGTGAAGGAGGTGGAGATACCATCAGGAGATGGAGGTGGAGGAAGAGGAGGCTATATCACCAGGATGGGGCCCCTACCAGAAGATAAAATAGGAAAGTTCCAGTGGGTCATTTTGGCCCTAGGTAGGACTAGAAGGCCCAGGCAATGGAGCCAGAAGAAGAGTAGTCGGGATAAAGGAGAACTGGCCCTGAGGACAAGCCAGGGATTAGGAAGCAGAGATGGTAACTCTTGGCTCCAACTCATCCCAATGAAGACGTTGTGCCTATACATCACCTACTGGTTGAAAGGATAAAGGGCCAGATTCTCGAAATATTGTGTATAGAATGTGCTCTTTTCATTTGCACTATTTTCAGAAATGCTCAGGGTACCTCATTCACCAAGGTAATCTAAACATGTCTGGAGGGGCTGTGCTTGAATACAGTAGAGTTGGGAGTGCACCTCTGCCTCTAATGTATGACAGGCTCCCATCAGGCTCCAATCAGGGCGCATTCCACTAAGAGGGGCCATTTATAGGCCCATCTCTGTGAAATGACGGAAAGAAAAGCATTTCCATCCCTGTTGCGAGGATCGACATTCTAGTGTGACAGCCGGGTTGTATTAATGACATCATGGGTCAGAAATTACTCTACCATGATTAGTGCCTCCCCTGTGCCTGATTATAAATGGCGCATTGAGATGACCCGTGTTTCTGGGCATTTTAAAGCATATCCCGTTTGTGAATTCGGGATGAGCTTTAAAATATTCCCAGAAATGCCCCCTTATTTCCGCAAATGTGCAAAGGGGGAAAACAGGGCATCTGAATGATTGCATATAAAATGCACTTATTCAGATGCCCTTTGCCCTTAATCAGATGTCCAATAAAAGCACTGCCCCCGCTCCGCGGTGACAGTTCCGGGGCACATCACCAAGCCGAGTGTGTCTGTGTGTTTTATGCTCCTGCCGGAGCTGCGCAAGTGAGGCCTGGCCGTGCGGGCCCAGCCTTCCTGTCCCCCTCCGACGCATCGGCCGGGACAGGACTTAACACTGGCGACGAGAGACGTGAACCAAACGGCACACGCGTGCTGCTGATGCATAACAGCTGATCGCAACTTCACGCGACAGCGATTTTTTGGAAACACAGTGGGGGGGCACACAAACCCCACCCACCCAAAAAAAAATAATTATAATAATCTTTTTTTTCTTCTTTCCTGGAAATTCGTTCCTCCACTGTTGGAACTCAAAATCATCTCCTGATCCACTCACAACGCTGGATTCAGCCACAACTCGCAGCTGCACATCACCAGGAGCCATTGACACTGAACAACAGGATCCTGGCTGGGGAGAAGGGACTACACTCACGCCCCACTCTGGAAACACTAGCAAGGCTGAAGACCCTCACAGGGGCACGCCGAGGTGAGACATCGACCCCCACACGTAACCAAGTGAACCCCAGCCATGGCGACCGGCACATCCACCCCCAGGCCCGGCACGCCATCCAGACTGGCCACAAACCTGTCGGGGTCCACACCGCAAGCCCTCCCACAAGGTGGCTCCTCAGTGATGATCCAGCCTTTTGCCTTTTGACCCCTACACTGACCCTTCATTGGTTGGCCCAAGATGGCAGCTGTGGCTACCAAAGTTTGAAATGGCTATGGAGTGTAAAGACATTACCACTGCAAGAAAGATGAGATCGTACCTATTGTTGAACGTGGGGGATGAAGTGCTGCGCATTTTCAATTCCCTGACAAATGATGACAGCCTGGATATCTACCAGCAAGCGAAGGATGCCCTCACAGCCCATTTTCTCCCACAACTCAACCCAGATTATGAGACTTTCATATTCTGTACAACAATCCAGCTGGAAGAGGAGACGCTAGATGCATACCACCCCAGACTCCGAAAGCTGGCGATATCGCATCATGTGAATTCACAGACATCGAGAGGGAAATCCGAAGACAGCTCATCAACGGTACCCAATCAGAGAAACTGAGAAGGATGGTACTGAGTGAAAAGGGCATCTCGTTGACCCAAATCCTTGAGCTGGGCCGCCAGAGGGAACTAGCTCACGCCAGAGCAGCACACATGGGCACAATCCTTCAGAAACTACGGCCAGCCCTCACATCGGCCACGGTGGCCCAGATCACAAATCGCCAACCCACAAGGGATGAGACCGCTGGAAACTACACACACTCTAGGTGGCAGCCCCGATCCACGGGACCCACGGAATGTGGGTGGTGCGGAGGGCCTCACCACAGAAGATGCAAATGCCCAGCCCAGGGGACCACATGCGGCGCATGTGGCAGGAAAGACCATTATGCCAAGGTATGCAGGTCATCAGGAGCACAGCAACAGACTCCGCAAGCACCCCAGGAAAGGAGTGGGGGAAAGAAAAAGAAACAGGCCAACGCCCGGCGAATCAAAACCACAAACTCCTCCACGGAGGAAGAAGGTGACGACACAGCACGTGCCCAACAAGGCTCCGTGAACGAACAGTGGAAGAAAGGGAGGAAAGTCTACCTGGTGTCAGCCCTCAATCATGGAAACGCCACGCCATGGAAGAAGCTCAGAAGACGAAAATGCCAGATGGCGATCCAGAACCAGAAGGTACTGATGACAATAGACACCTGGGCCTCGTTAAACGTAATGCCACTAACCACGTTCAGGACACTCCAGCCCCAACCTGACCTGAAAGCGACGGACACACTACTATTTGCATACGGGTGCAAGACCCCACTACCCATAGTAGGCAAGTTCCGTACCACCATCAACCACGGTGTGAAGGCACTACAATCAAAAATATACGTAGTGAATGAGGGCATTGAATGCCTCCTGAGTGGAGACACAGCTGAAGACCTGGGGCTGGTGACTTTCATCTGCGAAGTGACTGACTCACGAGAGGTCGAGAACATGTTAGGAAAATACCCCAACCTACTCAAGGGAATAGGATGCCTGAAGGGGAAATCGATCAGGCTACACATTGACGAGTCAGTCCAACCAAGAGCAGTACCGCACAGAAGAACGCCATTCCACATGCGTGATCAAGTGGAGAAGGAACTAAGGGCACTGGAGAAAGCTGGCATAATCGAAGAAGTGACGGGACCCACGCCTTGGGTCTCCCCCATGGTGGTCACGAAGAAGCCAAAACAACCTGGCAAGGTCAGAATATGCATAGACATGCGCCTACCAAACGTAGCAATCAAGCGGGAGCACCATATCACCCCGACACTGGACGAGATAGTGGCAGACCTCACCGGGTCCAAGATATTCTCCAAGGTAGACCTGAACGCTGGCTATCAACAGTTGAAGCTACACCGGGACTCCCGGTACATAACAACTTTCTCAACGCACATTGGTCTACGCAGGTACAAGCGCCTGAGTTTTGGAATCTCCTCGGCCGCCGAGGTCTTCCAGAAAACAATACAGGAGGTGATTCGCGACATACTGGGGGTTCTAAATGTCAGCAACGACATTCTAATTCATGCCAGCAACAGAGAGGAACACATGAAAAGACTCCACATGCTCCTTGGCAGGTTAGAAAGCGCAGGACTGATGATTCATAAAGAAAAATGTGAATTCCTGAAAGACGAAATATAATTCTTTGGGAAGACGTTCAATAGCGCAGGCATATCAGCGGACCCAAAAACAGTGGCGGACATCCGAGCTGCCACCCCCCCACCACGCCAACAGAAGTGCGCAGTTTCCTAGGAATGGCCACCTACTGCGGGAGGTTCATCCCAAATCTGCCCACGCTCTCAGAGCCCCTTCGTGAACTCACGAAGGCCAGCACAAAGTGGGAGTGGGGACCTGCCTGCCAAGAGGCGTTCGAGCACATAAAAGCATCATTGTCAGCCGACACCACAATGGCCTATCACAACACAGCTCTTCTAACTGAACTGTATGTGGACGCAAGCCCCGTGGGCCTAGGGGCCATCCTCACACAAGTGACAAAAACGGGTGAACAGAGGCCAATTGCCTACGCCTCCAGGGCACTAACACCGACGGAGCAACGATATTCCCACATCGAAAAAGTGGCAATAGCCGTGCTATGGGGTTGCTGACACTTCCACCTATATCTGTACGGCCGAAAATGTACAACTTATACAGACCACAAACCACTGCTCCCCATATTCATGGGCACGTCCTCTCACCCTCCGGCCCAGATCGCCAAATGGCTATTGCACCTCCAACAATAAAATTTCGAACTGGCATACCAGCCTGGCAGTGGAAAGACGGCAGACTTCCTGTCAAGACACCCGAGAGCGGCAACACCTAAGGAAATCAACGTGGCAGAGGAGATGGAAGAACACATCTGCCAGGTGATACACACCATGATGCTTCGAGCAATCAGCCTGGATGACATAGTTGAGGCCACACAAAGAGACCCCTGCTGCAATTTGATAAAGGATACAATCATCTCAGGGGAATGGAGGTCGTTCCTGTGGAACATCCACAGCAAGACAGCAGAGGCGAAAGATTTCCTCACGGGGGTCTTCACGATCCGGCGGGACCTCTCCATCACGGAAGAATGACTCATCCTCCGTGGAACTTGAATCATCGTCCCCCTGAGCCTTCAAGACAAAATCGTGGTGTTGGCACACAAGGGCCACCAAGGAATAGTACGAACCAAAGCCCGGATCAGACACCGCGTATGGTTCCCCCAGATAGAAGACAAGGTTGAGCGGCTGGTCAGCACCTGCCTCCCATGCCAGATAACAGGGCCTCCGCTCAACCCGGAGCCCATCCAATCGGCAGTGCGAGGATCCGGCAGATGGGACGCAATAAGCATAGACTTCTGCAAGTTACAGGAAGGCCTTTACCTACTGGTGGCCATTGACGACCAATCCCGGTACCCGGATGTCGAGGTTGTCAACTCCACAGCAGCGGAGGCGGTCATACCCGCGATTGAAAAAATGTTTGCGACACATGGATTACCAAGGAGAATCAGGAGCGACAATGGCCCACCTTTCCAAGGGGAAGAGTTCAAACAATATCTCAAAGAGCTCAACATCCGCTATCACCACATCAGGCCGAGATGGCCTCAGGCAAACGGCGATGTGGAGCGCTTCATGAGGACAATCAACAAGGTAATGCGCCTGTCACGTGTCAACGCCAGCCCATGGCAGGTTGACCTCTACCGATTCCTGCGGAACTACAGGGTCACACAGCACAGCACGACAGGCATACCGCCGGCAGACCTGATGTTCGGCACCATCATAAATTCCTCCATACCACACCACCAAGCAGGAGCCCGGACACGCTCGACAATGAGCGAACCGAGTCAAGAAGGACATGAGCCAAAACACACATGAGCGTCAAGAGGCGTGCCAAGCAGTCAGATCACCAAGTGGGTGATCAAGTGGTCATGATGAGGAATCCGTCCAAATCCAAACTGGACACCCGCTATGACGCAGCCCCGTGGACAATCAGGAAACGGCAAGACACGATGTTAACCGCAAAAAGGGAGCAGAGGCAAGTGACGAGAAATGCATCATGATTTAAAGCAGTGCCAAGGAGACTGTGGACAGATGGCAAGTGTCCCCCAGAAGAAGAAGAGGAGCCGCCAAGGGACGAGGGACCAGAGGACCCGCACGGCGGAGAAAGCATGGATGGAGGAGCCGAGGAACTACTGAGCAAACCAGAACCGGGCGAGCAGAACAGTGAAGGTGAGCAGCCCGAGGGGACACTGGGGCCTAGTTCCAGGGGTGGACGATATGGGTTAAGAACCGCCACCCGGCCTCCAGCCAGGCTCAGAGACTATGAGTGGTAAATTATCCCCACAACTGACTCGATAAAGAGGGGGCAGCCCGTTGGATGAGAAATGTATGTTTTTGTTTAATTGTTCAGTTAAAATAAAGGAGGAATGTTATGTCCGCCTTGCGTCCCGCTACACGGTGACGCAAGACGTCCAATAAAAGGCCCGCCCCCACTCCACGGAGGCAGTCCGGGGCACATCACCAAGCCGAGCGAGTCTGTGTGCTTTATGCTCCTGCCGGAGCTGCGCAAGTGAGGCTTGCCCGTGCAGGCCCAGCCTTCCTGTCCCCCGCCGACGCATCGGCCGGGGCAGGACTTAACAGCCACTTGAGGAGACGTGCTAGGATGCGCTATAATTATAAACTGTACATACATCTCTTTATTATGAAAATCTCAGAAGATTTCTTTAGATTAAAGATTTAAAATTGTTAACAATGGGCAGGGAGTCAAAGTAGCACAACATAAAAGGATCATTGGTTTTCTAGGGAATACCAAAATTTGAAAGGTGGAGAGAGAATATTGATGGGTGTTGACAGAAGAAGTCAACATGGACTGAAATTTCAATAATAAGAAATAGTGCTATATATCTTTGTTAGGGAGCAATCCTATATTTCTTTTCTTACCTGACTAGGTTCATAATGGATAAAATAACATTTCATTTTTTAGTAAGATGTACATAATGTTTCATTGCAGGTCAAGTTTTGATTAATCAAAGTAAAATAGAAGATGTGATGTGTTTTGATTCTAGGCCTTCCCTCATTTACAATGGACTTTTCTTCCTGTATGATATGATGTGATAGGTTATTTACAACGTGCTTAATACCCACAAGTTTCTAAGCGTGGACCGGGGATCAAACCCGTGTTGCTCCATGTCGTCTTGCTTCCCCGGATAAGATTGCATCCTATTCTGTACCCGACATTAACGCAGTGGCTCAAACTACGCTCACAGCAGGGAATAGATACCGGAATGGCACCCACATTGATGGGTGACATTACTATCAATCGGATACACTCAAAAACTCCACCACCGATGAGACGCACTAGGGTCCCAGGTCAGGATACTAGATCTCTGTGAAGGCCCAAAGCTACTATCATTCCAGAAGGGACATTCACTATTGGTTCTCAAGGCTGGGCAATGGCTCCAAAATGGGTCAGTGTGTGCCGTGATATCATGACATATACCATATAATCTTCCCGACAGGCTCCTCCAACCCCCTGTGAACTAGAACTAGAGCAGCAAAGGGAAGTACACCCTCGCCTTTGCACCTTCTATTCTATGTGTATCCCTAATAAAGTTGATAGGAACTCCGCCCTAGGGATGTCCTGGTCTTCAGACCTTGATACCCTTGTTGACACGGGAGACATTTATTAATATTTCGCAACCATACCAGGGACAAAAATAGAGAAATCCAGTTCAAGATATTCCTACAAATGTATTACACTCCGGCCAGAATGCATATAATGGGGCTGACACTCTCTCCTCTCTGTTGGCCTGGGTGTGCGGGACATGGCACTATGGGGCACATATTGTGGTCTTGCCCGAGACTGAAGCAATACTGGCAAATGGTCCATGGGCAGGTGTCTGCACTCTTCCCAGAAGCAGATCTGTCACTATCACCCAGCTCCATGCTGTTTGGGGTTAACCACAATGATTGGCATGGAGATTCGCTTGTATGCAGGGCTATTAATATGCTTTTCACCGCCCATAAACTCTTGGTCGTGCAATGGAAATCGACAGGCCAACCCACAAAATCGCAATGGACAGACCTGCTTGCCAAGATTTGCTTCCTAGAAAGAAACGCATTCAAAAGACAAAATCCAACTAAAACAATGGGAGCTGCTAGACCCACTCAAGAAACGTTGTACAAGAAAGCCATCAACACACTTTAGCCCACAGTGGGGCACGATATTGGACAGCCTGATCATAATAACATGGAGCGTTTTGCCCGCCTGCAGTCGCCTCGGCGGCCTCACACACGACAGCTTATATGGTGTAGTCACAAAGACGCCGATGCACACCTTGCGACCCAACTCAGCTCTGTTTATGTTTAGGCCCAGGGCGGAGCGGGGATGGTTAGGCCAGGTTGGCCCTAGGAGTGGAAGGTGGTGTTGTGTATGCATTGATTATCATGTTAAGTAAATACAAAAGACGGATGTTGGGATAGAACTATCAACGTTTTAAGTATATCTTCATTCGGTGGTGGAAGGGGGACCCTAAGGTGCTCATGATTTGACCCTGCTACTTGGTATGATATGTATACTATAGTTAAAAAAATAATAAACAGAAGTTAAAAAAAAACAAAAAAAATCTCCTTTCTATGCAATGAAAGCAAAATAAAAATGATCCACACAGAACATGTCTTCCTGTCAATCCTGCCTTTTGGAAAACGTGCTCCTCTTCCATCTTCCCAGCAATGTCTGGGGAGACGTTGCCCTAAAATCTAATAAGGCCCTGGAATAATGCAGTCCCAGGATGCAACGTTAACTTTTATTACACTGGATAAAAGGGCAAACACAGATCCAGATTCCTTTACTGCATGCAGTAAATGCTGGGTACCTGAAAAGGTGTGCATGAATGCAAGCCTATAGACCTTTCTGTTATTCCCCATTTCATTGCCACATAGGACTCTATGGGGTTCAGTATTTACCATATGTGGGAACGACTGCATGTGGTCACTTTTGCCCGTAGTGATGCTTTTGTGTGGCCCAAATAGCCTTTGCAGAAAAATAGGCATTACAAGAGTTTAGGTAACAAAACTCATAGTTTGGTCGGCGCAGTAATCATTATGTAGTTATAATGACCAGATTTTCCAGTACACCGCCAAACCATAGTGGACAACATGACCCATTACAATCCGTAGGAGCTTATCCAGTAATGTGTTTTTCTTTGCATTCTGGGACTTATAGTCAGAGTTTTATGATTGGAAAAGTGGAACTACAAGTCCCAGAATGCAAAGGAAAAAACAAGGACGGGATAGGCACCTACAGATTGGAATGGGTAATGTGGGACACTATACCAAACAAGTACTCAGGCACTAGTCCCTTTCAGATTTTACTAGTCCACCACAGACATTGATCAAAATACAGCTGGTTGTATGTATAAAACTTAGTGTTGCATTTTATTAAAGATTGTTTTTTTAATACAACTAACGGCTCATGATTAAATGATTTCTCCCATGATGATACGATGCATTGCAACAATAGCCTCCCTGGGGATATCTTTTGCGTAAAATGGCAAATTTTAAAACCCTCTTCAAACCACTGTTTTTCTTGCCAAAAAGTAAGAAACGGTTACATAACTAACTGATATATACAACCATACTCTCCTAGATGCGATTGATAAGGTAGCTCCCTTGAGAGAACGCAAACATTTATTTTCAAATTTCTTTATTGGGATTTGTGTAATAAAACAGTGCCTCACTGGATCATACAGTCGCAGTAGTAATATTCAGGACTACACAAAATAGGCCATTTGTGAATTAACGATTAAACAGAAATAACAAAACAATAACAATGTTAACAACATGAACAAGTCTCCGTGTGGTCGATGATCTAAGCAACAAGGGGGGGTCAAGCAGCAGACGAGCACAGGTTAGGTACCGTGCCAGTGATCCGTTTCAGGTATCGTGTGTCAACAGGGGTCAGTAGCTCAAGGGGGTTTATCGTCATTGGAGGGGTTGAGTAAGGCCCAAGTAAGAGTTTTCCAGGCAGCGAGTCCCAAGCTCGTGTTTTCAGGGGATGTGGTGAGGCCGTTCTCCCAAGCTGAGGTTTCTGCCCCTATCCATCGCTCCAGTTCGTTGTGCCATGCCTGATATTGTGGGCAAACATAACCATTAGCGCATATCAACTCATGGTTCTCCCCTAACCTCAAAGCCCTTCGCACCTCCAAAAAAGCAGCGGAGTCCACCTGGAAAAAGTATCCTCCAGCCTCCAACAAAGATATTTTGGCTTCCTTTGCCAAAACCTACAAACAGGCCACTATCCTCACAAAAAGCTCAATTTACAATGATAGAATTGAAAAGGCCAGTTCAGGCACCCGAGAACTCTTCTACATACTGTGGGAACTTGAGTCCCCAGTTCCTCCTTCAGACAGCTGCCTCAAAGACACCTCCTGGTGCTTCAACATCCACAGTGCCCTACTCGACAAAATCTCATTATTATGATCCAAAATCCTTGCAAAGAAAAATAAATGAACAGCTACTGAAGTAGCCTTTGACCCCTCATCCTCACCCCGCCCATCGATACCCCACGGTTCGAGTTTACCTTAGTCTCTGATGCGGAAGTCATAAAAATGATAAAAGGCCTGAAATCTTCCAGATGTCCAGGCGACATCTGCCTAGCCCCAGTTTTCAAAGACTGTGCGACTGAGCTGGCGCCTTTTATCACTTCCCTCATTAATAATTCCTTTTCTATCAGCATTGTACCATCGAACCTAAAAGATGCCACGGTCCTCCCGCTCCTAACAAAGCCTACACTCGACCCAAACACAGCGACCAACTACCGTCCAATAACAACAGTCCCTTTTTTACTTAAAATATCGGGCAGAGCTACATACCTACAGATCTAAAAACACCTTGAATACAATAATCTGCTTGGATTACGTCAATCTGTGTTCTGCTCCGGACACGGAACAGAATCGGCACTCTTCGACTTAAAATTCCAAATGGACGAGATTAAAGACAACTGTAAACTGGCTCTTATGCTTTTGCTATATCTTTCCGCAGCCTTCAATTTGGTGGATCATAAAATCTTGTGTCAGCTCCTATCCTCAGCAGGCCACATCTCTACAAAAGCTACAACTTGGATCACCTCCTTCCTCTCAAACAGAACCATGAGGGTTTTCTCCCCTACGGCATCAGACTGTCCTGCCCCACTGTCGTTCAGAGTCCCCCAAGGCTCTTGCGTCTCCCCTATGCTCTAAAATATCTTTACAAAGCACCTTTTCGACCGCCTCGACACCCTGGGTATCTCCTATACTAATTATGCGGACAACACCCAAATCCTCCTCCCCATCTCCTGATCATATGACAATGACTCCAAATTACCAGGCAAAGTCTACCAACCCATCCAACTCTGGATGGGTCTGCACTCTACTCTCTGTGTCTGAACGATGACAAAACTGAGCTACTCCTTGTAGGATCACAAACTCTTCTAAACAAACTGAACACTAAATATAAATCATTAATTATTGACGGTATACCTATCCCAGTCTCCAAAGAAATTAAAACACTTGGGGTTCATCTAGACTCATCCCTCTCACTAACTAGGCAAGTTAACGCAATTGCATCATTCGCAGCCTACACAACCAAACCCATTAATGCTTGCAGACCCTTTATCACCAATGACAACTGTGTGACAGTTGCAAGAGCCTTGATTATTTCCAGACTAGACTACTGTAACGCCCTCTTCGCAGGTACCACTGCTGCAAACATCAAAAAACTGCAAGTGATTCAGAATAATGCACCTAGACCAGTCTTGAAATCCCAAACAGAGACCACATATCTCTAGCTAGAAGAAGTGTGCGCTGGCTGCCCATTCGCAAACACATCCTGTTCAAAACCCTGACACTAAAGCATACATGCCTCGCTAACACAGCACCCAAATACCTTTCCAGAAAATTTAACAAAGCCCAATCTAACAGACATAGGAGGGCTTCACATGCTCTGCTCCTTACTATTTAAACTACAAAGGGCAGGAGGCTGTAGTTTCCTAGTGAGGGCTGCAAAACAATGGAATGCCTTACCACTTCATCTAAGAACGGAGTCTTCCTTCTGGTCATTCCCGCAAAGGCCTCAAAACCTGGCTCTTTTCACTCAATGTATAAACACTATTCACTGTTTCTAATGCAGAGGTCACCGACATAGTTACTATTGTTCAAGGTAGAAAATACATGTACCACCTTGTTATGCTGCATTTGACGTGCCATTCTGTAACCAGCGCCTAATGCTCTTGCTTATGCCTTACAATATTCCTATGTACGGTAACTGCAACCAAGACCTATGATCTTTTTACCTCCATGTACAACAAAGCTTGCTATAACCAACGCCCTGATGCCCTCCAGGCAAATGTCAAAATAAATAAATAAATAAACAGTTTAAACACCGGAAATATGCATGTATCTACCTGTGTGTGATAGCCAATGGTGACACTGAAATATCATGTGCTGTACGCTATGCAGGACTTTGCATTTCTCCTGCAGTTTGCTTGGTACTTGCAATAGATTATTTTATACTTTAAAGACAAGAGGGCAGATTCTCATAACGTGATGCAAATAAAAAAGTGCAGAGGGTGCCCTTTCTTTTAAAAACTTACGCCACTTTAAGAAATGCACTGTTCTGCCTGTTCACAAAGGGGACCTGCACATTTCTTGGGGGTAGTGCGCTAGGTCAAAAGATGTGATGTCCAGTCCTCTTCCATGCATTTGTGTCAGGAGTGTGATCCCAATGCCAATGTTGGCAGGCTCTCAAAAACCACGTAGGTGCTGGGAGCACCTCTCACAGTGATGGGCCCATAAAGAGCTCCTCACTATGAAATGTAAATAAAAAGGTAAACACGTTTCTACCCCTGCCTGGGAGATAGAAATGCAAGTGTAGCTGCAATGGTACAAGCAAACTGTTCAAGCCACCGCTGTCACTCATAGAAAAATGCATAACAGATTCAGAATTGATCCAGGCTTGCTTCGTGAACCCCCCCTGTGGCTGGCGGGAACAGGAGCTGGGGAATCTGTCTCATTTCTGAGCATTTCAAATCACAAAGTCTTTGAAAATTCAGGATGCACATCTAAATGTGCAGAGACACCTCCTTGTTTGCATAATTGCAAAAAGGGCGCAGCTGAATGTGCTCGCCGCTTTAAACTCTGCTGCTGATGACCCTATGCAGGCATGTACTGGCTGCATGCTGTAGGGTGCAGGTCCACCAGTTTACATCTGCCCCTCTCACCATTTTCCTCTTCCATCATAGGTGCGCTTCCTTCTCCTGAGTGCCCTTCTTTCTTCTTTTTTTGCACCATCTCTGTGGCACATTTCTTTTCCCTTGAAACGCCACTTTGGTGCTGGATACAGCACTGTGCCACAAGCTAAAGGTTGCTCACAAAACCATGTGCATGTCTGACCCCAACTATAATTGCTAAATATGGGGTAGAGGTCACCACTGGCTGTCCTAAATTTAAAAGACTATGGCCCTCATTACGACCCTGGCGGAGAACCATGGTGCAATTTGCACCATGGTCCATGGCGCTAAGCTGCCAACTCCGCCATGGTGGTTGGCGGACTTACCGCCCCATTCCGACCTTGGCGGGGCGGTAAGTCCCCAATCCCCATTTACCCTTCCCCATTCCCATTTTTGCCCCATAGGGTATAATGGGAGTGGGGAAGGCGTTAATTTCGCCACCGTAAATTACGGTGGCGTAATTAACAACAAGTCCCGTAGCGCCATGGATTTTTCCGCCTGCAAAAAGCAGGCGTAAAAATCACCATGGCGCTACGGGAACTCGTAGTCAGGCGGAAAGGTACGCCATGCTTTACGCCGGCGTAAACCCCTTTCCGCCAGGGTCGTAATGAGGGCCTATAAGAAATCATTATAACCTTGTATCAGGCCCGGGGAAAGTGGGTTATCTGGACTGAGCACAGGACTATAACTCCACACACGTTTGTAAATGTGTAGGGCCATATTTGAGAAACTTTGCATCATGGCAATTGCAATTAACACTAGGCAAAAAAATACATATTAGTTCAGTGAATTGTGTGCGCTTAGCAGTAGTGCTAAGACTAGGCTATCCATTGCTCTGCTGCAAAAGTGCATTAAACATTTTTTTGTATGTGTGCGTTTTTGAAGTAGTGCTAATTTCATCTTTAGTAGTGCACATTTTCTGTAATATTCCCCTTAGCGTTGTCCCAAAAGATTCCTATGTTCTTGCTTCAACGTCTTTAAATGAATATCACACTATGCTGGGGGGTCTTTTGTATATATAGATAATGTTGTGATATTTATATAGCACCTTAATCCAAAGCGCTTTACAGAGCATATATTTACAAACAATATCTCCCAACCGAAATTTGTACTCATTTATCAACCTCGGAAGGATGAAAGGCTGAGTGGGTCTTGCTGGGATTCGAACCTGAGACCCGCAGACCACGCTCAGATCACAGAAGTGAGCACTCAATCTGCTGGGCTATCTCACCGGTTGTAAATGACTGCAGAATTCGGCTTTGAATCATGATGAAAAACCATAGGACTCCAGCGCTCTGATCCATAGTGTACACTTCGCCGACTCCCCCGGTGAGTTGCCAATAAGATTCAAGTTAAACCTATTTCTATGAAGTCTGATAGAAGGGTGGGTGGGTAGAGTCTGATAGAAGGGTGGGTGGGTGGGTGGTGCAGGTTCCGATCGCTCGTAGCAAGCACTCACTTTAGGTATGTGTGGGCTCTAGGTTTCCCGAATATTAAAATGAGGCAATGATTACAGACACTGTGCTTAGACCACATTTCACTCAAAGGTTAGAGCAAGATGTGTTGAACAGCTCACAGAGCCTTGAAAGACCACACACACACGGAGTCCCACCACACCCAAACCCCAGGCAATCTTCGATTTGTGACTAAGAACTTCTGTAGAGTCAGAGATGATGTGGCAAGTGAGGAAAAGACACTGATGTGGGGGAAATGAGCTGTGAATAAAAATACTAACTGAACCGACCAGCCCCTGATGACTTGTACAAGTCATCTCGTTTGGAATTAGTCACCGAAAGAGAGCAGCTACCTTCTCCATTACTAATGGAAATCATAGGAAACGTCGAAGGTTTCCTCGAACGCCAGTTTTATGAATTAGTTTGATGCTTAGCAAAATGCCAGTAGCATGTATGCTTTCTGACGTTCAGTGCCAGCCGCTACCATACAAACCATAGTAGGCATATCTACGGTATGATAGGATATTTATAACTCGCTTAATACCCAGAGGTTTCTACGCGCGGACCCTGGGATCTCTGAGCTATCCTCCAAATCTATGGTCGTTGCATTTTCGCCCACCTTGATATGAGCTAAAAATATATTTGAACTGATGGGGACAAATTCTGCACTGTGGTTTCTGAAGATGTGGAAGTAATTAATATATCCCAGTCCTAAAAGCGTTGCATTGCCTGCCTTGAAAGACAGCACATAGTTCAGTATCACCTTTTCAAACCGATGTAAGACTAAGGGCCTCATTTATAAAAAAAAATCACTCAGTCTGCGCTAAGTAGTTAGTGCGACCAAGAAATGTGTGGACCAAATCTACAGCGATGGGAGCTGATTCATGGAAATTAATGTGTGCAGAAACATGCAGTGCAAAAGAAAAACGGGCAGAATTCGCACAACCCACCCCCATGGCAACAGAACTAAACGCTGATGAACAACCTTTGCTCCGGACCCATGGGGAAAACGTAATCAAGGATTACTTACAAGCAATCCCCATTACTTCCACTCCTCACTTACGAGCGACAAGTCCTCGTCCCAGAACCCACACTAACCTGTGCCCCAACCCCCTACATTAAGGCAGCACCGACAAGTACTCTCTTGTCCCAGTACCCCCACTAACCTGCACCCCAGCTCCTTACATTAAGGCAGCACCCACAAGTCCACCCTCACCCCAGTACCCGCACTAACCTGCGTCCCAGCCCCCTACATCAAGACAGCACCCACAAGTCTGCCCTCATCGCAGTATTCCCACTAACCTGCGCCCCAACCCCCTCCATTAAGGCAGCACCCACAAGTCCACCCTCATCCCAGTACCCGCACTAACCTGCGTCCCAGCCCCCTACATCAAGGCAGCACCCACAAGTCTGCCCTCATCGCAGGACTCTCACTAACCTGCGCCCCAACCCCCTCCCTTAAGGCAGCACCCAAAAGTATGCCCTTGTCTCAGTACCTCCACTAACCTGTACCCCAGCCCCCTACAAGTCTGCCCTCTTCAGAGTACCCCATTAAGCCTCCTACATTAAGGCAGCACCCACAAGTCCACCCTTGTCCCAATACATCCATTAACCTGCGCCACAGCCTCCTACATCAAGACAGCACTCACAAGTCCGTCCTCGTCCCAGTACCCCCACTAACCTGCACCCCAGCCCAAAAATCAAGGTAGCACCCACAAGTCCGCCCACGTCCCAGCACCCCCCTAACCTGCACCCCAGCCCCATACATTAAGGCAGTACTCACAAGTTTTCCCTCATCACTGTAGCCCCACTAACCTGCACCCCAGCCCCCTACATTAAGGCACCACCCACAAGTCCACCCTCATCCCAGTGCCTCCACTAGCCTGCACCCCATGCCCCTACATTAAGGTAGCACCCACAAGTCAGCCCTCATCCCAGTACCCCCACTTACCTGCACTCCAAAATCTGCATCACTCTACGCCCACTACTCTCCCACACAAAACTTGCCCCAACAAGGTTCCACATCACGATAATGCACTCTAAATACACACCACCCCAACAGCCACTCTTACAGTGCACAGTACTGACACCAGGAGTTGGATAATATGTGAAATGTCAGACTGAATATCCAATGAACCATCTTGCATGCAGAGGTCCATGATGAATACCCAGTCCACCTGAAAAGACCACATACATTTCCATGTTATTTGGCCACAACACTTGCCTGACAGCTCACTGGATGTCTCCCCTCCGTACAAATCGCACATAGGGACACAACTATCAGACCCCCACAGATGTACAAATCCTGTTGCCTGCTGAACAGACAAAACAGCATGCTGGCACCCACTCATGTCACAATCTGTTGAGAAAAAGGTACAGTCACATACCCAACAGTAATGGATACCCGCACCCATTCACTGTACCTACAAGGTGACGAACAGGCTTGCAGGCCTTGTTCTATATGATGGTGGTGTTAGACTTGCTATTGTTGTAACTGCAACAACACTTGCCAGCTATGCATCCTGAACAACCATGCCTCAGTTCACTGTGGAAAACTAACCTTCCTCAACTCCTCTGGGCTGTGTCTCCCATGAAGAACACCTGGAATCTGGCTCATCATCCCCAATGCCGATAAGCTATACCTGTTAGGAATTATGAGCACATCCACATGGAAGAGCAAGTGCCAAAGGGATACCTAAACAGCTGTGGTAGCATGAAGGAACACAACATACATGAAAATGAAACCTCGAGAAGTGAATGGACAGAGCTGAATGAGATGCCAACAGATACCCCCAACCTCCCTGCTCTGTGGAACATCTGGGCACACACCTAAATGAATGAGTACCCATCATCAATAAGGGATGGAAAACATCATCATGAAATATACCTATCATCTCCAAATGTTTTCCCACATTGCCACCATCATAGACACAATCCAGAACATACTCAACCAACACTGATACACCAAACATGCGATGCCCCTGCACAAGAAATGGCATCAGGCAACCGCCCCTTGCTACTCCCACCCTTGCGATGGTCCCTTCCCTACTTCTGAAACAGATTTCCACATGGCCATAGGGGCAAGTCATTCGAAGAAATGCCACCATGCCTACCTCAAACAACCCGCAACATAACTCATGAATATATGTACATAGTAAGTGCCATGCCAACCACAGCATACATGGTTGACACACGCACACACACACCATCTACATTAATATCCAACATGCCTGTACTGCAAAGCATGGAAGTAGCAAAGCAACAGATATGTATGACAAAGACGTGAACCATGTGCAAAGCCAAACATGTCATCTCCTTACATTTACCATTGTACACATACGTACATTGGCTATGAAGGCATCACACTAAACATCAGTCACATGAAGCATGGACATATGTTCCACAGCAAATAGGCCAATACCAATATGACCCACAGAGTATGGCCAAACACACATAACAGCCATAGGACATACTTAGTTGGAGATCATGTTCAAACAAAAGGAGCGCATGGAGAAAGAAGCACAAAAACATGCATATAACAGCATGCCAAGACATGCTGCACGTGGCACCAAAAGACTGCAAACAGTGTTGTTGAACAATAAAATATAAATGTATTGTTGCAAAACTATGTACAATGATGGTAACAGACATATTATAAATTAAACAAAAGGAAACTTACAACTAGTTAACTATATACAAGACTCAGCGGGCTAGTCCATACTTATTTCAGACAATGCCTCAGCCAAGGCCGATTCCCCAGCCACATATGCATCTTGCAGACAGGCCTCCATTGTTTCCCGGAGGGCTTGCAGGGTCTCCTTCATCCGAGACTCAATTTCCTCCGCTGCCTTCCATGAATCCTCCAGGATGGCAGCCTGCATTTGTGCCAACCTCCTCAACCTCAGCCCTCACCCTGGCAATTGCTGCTTCATGTGCCCATTGCCTCCCTTGGTCCTACTGCCACACAAATGCCACCTGTGATGATGTCAGTGCCTGCAAGTGGTGTTGTGCCTCCTGCCTCACTTGTACCATGTGTGCTCCTCCTTGCCTCCACTTGCTTGCAATGCCTTCCAGGATTTACCTCCTTACAGACAACACCTTCTGCTGCCTGGTAATGTATCTTTGGCACAGGAACTCCATCCGACTGGGTGACAGTCTGCATCGGGGGAGTACAGCAAATATATTGCCATCAAATGCCTGCTGCTCCTCCACAGCCTGTTCCCCTGTATGTGCTTGGGCAGGCTCAATGACACCTTATCTGGCACGGTATGGACTTCCACCTACACCAGGGACATGGGCACATCCAGATGTGCCAATGGCAGGACAGGGTCACACGAGGCCATGGTGGTAGCTGGCATAGAGGCCTCAGTTGAGGTTGACTGGGGCAACGATGAGAAGGAGAAGAGGGCCATTGTGGTGGCCTGTCTAAAGTGGCCACTGGAAACCAGTGCTGCTGCCAGTTTGGATAAAAGGCTGCCCATCTGCCCATGATGCTCTACAAGCACTTCATGACTTGCTTGCACAGTATCACAGATAGATGCCTGCCGCCTCAAGCCACCCATCAGCACTGGCAGCACTGCATCCCGGATGGCCACATTGGCCGGAAGTGCTTGCTCTGCCTGGACGGAGGCATTGGTGAAGGTGGGCAGTGCTGCAGCAGATGATCCTTCCACGGTGGACTGTACAACCTCCTGTCTCAGGGCCAGGTGTGCAGCCTATACATCCTCCTCTTCCTTCTCCTCTATCAGCACAGGCACTTCCAATGAGGTCTCCATACTTTAGGGCCCCTGTGTGGTAATATCACCACCATCACCCTGTACCTCTGCTGCTGCGGTGCCACCACAACAATGGAACCCTGGGCCTCCTCCTAAGCAGCACTGCCATCAGGATGGGATGCTCCCCAATCACATCGCCCTCAGAGGGGTTGAATAAACTTGGGCAGACCTACGATCTGCTCCTGTGTCTGAGGCCTTGCCCTGGGGTGCAGCTTCACAGCACACATCATACTCTTTTCTTCATCCACTGCAAATGTGGAAAAAGGAAAAGAAAACATAGGGATCATTCATCAGTTCCAATGCATGTGTACTCTCCCTAATGCATCAGTAGCACGCTGTCAGTACCAGTCAACAAGAACCTGCCTCACACACACATGCCCATGCTCAGAGATCTGACAGATTCCAGTCTCACAACTGAAGGAAAAAAGGAGAAGTCACAATGAGATGTGCACATGTGAACATGGCACATTGATGTGTGGTGTGAGGGGTCAGAAATGTGAGATGGACAAGTAGATAGAGTTTTCTCAGAAGTAGCCATTTTATTAAACAATAAGGATGAAAAAAATGCATATTTTTCCCTAGCCTAAAAAAGAGTTCCCTAACTAGCAAACTAAGGCTAAAGGAAAATGACCCAATGTCCAAATATTTCTGTCCATCACATTCATACATACAACAAAATCATACATGGATTATCTGGCTTTTCAAACTTTAAAATATCATGTAAATTCAAACAGAGAAATGATAAACATATATCCTTGTAACCAGGGTTGAATCCCCTTACGCTGGATCAATTCAGGATGTTTCCAACCAAAAGTCAAAATCAAGAAAGTTCCTTTCAATAGCCAAGTTCCACTTGCAGCATGGCACACAGTTCTGTTAATTCCACAGACCCTTCACTTGGCAATATAATTGTCTTCAAAACAATGGCTAAAGTGTCCACAAACTGCTGTTTGATAAACCAAAAAGACCTTGGGCCTCATTACGACCCTGGCGGTAGTGGGTTAATGGCGCTGGTAGAGCTGGCGGTGCCATTTACCCCCAACCGCCTCATTACGAGGTCTGCTTGCGGGACCCGTTAAGGACGCCTGGGGCGTCCTTAGCGGATCCCACAAGCAGACCAGGTTGCTAACAATGGGCCCGTCATTAACGGACCCGTTGCTAGCATCCTCCCCATTTCCATTGATCCCTATGGGGGCTCAAATGGGAATGGGGATGTACCGGGTCCGGGTTCCCTGAATGGGGAAATACTGGGCCCTCCAAGGTCGGAATGGCCCAGTATTTCCCCATTCAGGGAACCTGGACCTGGTACCCACTAAGGGGGTAGCCATGCCGCTAAAAGCGGCATGGTTACCTCCATTCTCGGAATGAGGCCCCTTGTCTTCATACATTAAGCCAGAATGCAATATAATTATTCTCTTCTCTGAAAACCAATCACTTTTCATTATATCAAATTACTTCGTCATAAGCAACACAACCGTTTTGTCCAGATGGTTTCACAATAGTTCACCAAAGCACACCAGTGGATGTACCACTTCCTTTTCCCCACAACCTTCTACCACATTGCAGTACTTCAGCTTATCTTCATACTGGTCCACTCGCCTGCCAGCACAAGTCACTAATTGTCCCTTTCCTGGTATACTCGCTTGCCAGGATAAAACACCTACTACTACTCTCAGTACTTCGTGGTGAGGTTTGCTTCAAACTTTCCACACTTCAATCCTCAATGGGAAAAGTTAAATCAACAACTGTTTCATGGAAAAGTCTTTTGATTTCAAACAACCACAAAGGATTTATAATTTTTTCTACAAGGATACAGTACACATTGACAATATTGGGCGTCATTATAAGTATGGTGGTCCATTAATAAGGGTGCCGGTAGCAACGTACCAGCACCCTTTCCAGACCACCATACTACAATGATGCTGGTAGGGGCCACAGATCCCCTGGCAGGCCTGACCTGCTGGGTTTTCAGGCCCCTACTGGCATGGTTGTCACTGATGCACTGGCACTTTTAGCAATGGTGCAGGTGCTTCTGTGTCCTCATTCGCATGGAGTCCTATGGGACTCTATCGAAATGGGGATTAACTTTTACTGCCGCCCTTGTATATCAGGCCGCAACCTACCGGCGGGTTTTACTGGCAACACCGTAATGAGGCCCAATGTCTCTCACATTGATTCAGGCAATGCAGGTTATATTTCTCTCCACCTTGATGATTGTTACAATCAGGGCTTCTATTCCGCCATCTTTGATTATCCTTAATTGCCTTTTGTTGGCTTATCTTCTTTTACAAGTTATCTTCATTTTTGTAAATCACATTCACTTTGTTGGAATATTGTCCCTTTCTGGCTTTAGCAATGGTGGTTACAATATTCTTCTACATTTTGATTAAATATTGTCCCTTTTTGGCTTTGACAATGGTGGTTACAATATTCTTGAACTCAATCTCCCTTAAGATAAGAGTTGCACCCAAATTGCTTCAATTCAATAGTTCGGTATTCAAAAGCTTTGTCTGGCGCCAGCGGTATGTTTCCGAGCGCCCCGCGGTTACCAAACAAAGGCCAATTCACAGGTCTTTCCATAAGTCTCTGCTGAACCTGCTGCTCCTGTTTCTTCCTTTCTTTCTTTGTCGGGTTTGCATAGGTGCCTGACAGCTGCAGTAGCGTTCTCGGAACTCGCCCCTTCTGTAGTTGGAGTTTCCTTTGATCCGCTGGCACTGCAGTGAATGCCACACAACCGAGAATTTCTCTCCATCGGGACAGCTAGTCTCCGTACCACTTCCTGCTGCGCATTCTATGCATTCGAGAGGAATCCCAACCTCTGCCACTTCTCTGACACCGTGTCCCGCTTCCAATACAGTGGCACCTCCATCTCCTACTTCTTCCTCCTGCTGCTCCCACTGCTTCTCTTTAATGGCCCGCACCTGCAAGGCTTTTAAATATTTAATGGTCCCACTCAGGTGTGGGTCATTACAAGCACTAGACTGCACACTATAGTTGTGTGACTCTGAGCTCCTCTTCCTTGTCTCAGTACTAAGAGCATCATTGGACTTGGAGTCCATAATGTTCTTATTCATTTTAATCTCAACATTTCCAACTTTACAATATGCCACTAATATGCAATGGTCATTAGGGAAATTATGCAGAGAATTCTCCCATTCTTCCTAACCTGTACCTCCTCTCATGTGATCCTGCCACATAATACTGCCCCCAGTGTCAGGATCAGGTAGCGGCTGCCTTTCCCTGGCCACACGAGAAGGGGTCCAGGCCAGGGTTTCTACGATGATCACCTCTAATGCATCACATACCTTTTCACTAATGTCACTGGTTTGTACAGCCTCCAGTGGGAATCATTAAAGGAATCCAACATTCCCTTGTTCCTTTCCTATCCGATGCTCGACAGAAAAACAATATGGCTGTAAATCCAAAAACCAACGCATAGCCCTAGCATTGGTTTCTTTCCTTAGACTCAACCACATAAGGGGAGCATGATCAGTAACCAGGTGACATTTTCTACCTGTAAGATAGTACTTCAAATAAGTTAATAGCGAGGGCTTCAAGTTCTAAGTTGGCATAATTCTTCTCCTGAAGAAATAATTTCCTGCTGTTGTAAAGAATGGGATGTTCTATACCATCATGGATGTGTGATAACTCAGGCCCTAGACCAGTATGTGATGCATCTGTTTGTAGGATAAATGGTCTATTGAAATCTGCCACTTTCAATACAGGTTCACTACATAGTATGCATTTTAATTTATCGAAACATACTTGGTCTTTGGGATTCCATTTAAGTTTTTGAAGCTCAGCATTTCTAAGTTTGTCTGTCAGAATGAAAGTGATAGAGGCAAAGTTAGGAATACATCGTCAGTAGTACCCAACGAGGCCCAGAAAGGCTGTAGTTCTTTCTTGGTCTTAGGTGCCTGTGTTTCTCCTACTGCCTTAACTTTCTCCATTTGAGGCTGAAGCAATCCATTTCCCACAAAGAATCCCAGATATTTAACCACAGACCTAGCAAGATGTAATTTCATTGGATTGGCAGTAAGTTCAACTTTCCTTGAAGCCTGGGCTACCATATATATACAGGACATATGTTCTTGACATTATTTACTATGTATGATGATATCATCAATATAAGGTGCACAAAATGAAGCATATGAAGTATATCATCTTAGCACTTGCTCCATTCATCTCTGAAAGGTAGCTTGTGTACCATGCAAACCAGAGGGTAAAACCTTGAATTGAAAGTATACCTATTGGAGTGGAAATGCAGTTTTTTGGCTAATCTAAGTGATTAAATGGTACTTGCCAATATCCTTTTTTTCAAATCAGTCATTGGAAAATATATCGCATCTTCCAACCGGTCAATAAGATTGTGTATCCTGGGCATGGGGGTAGCTATCAAACTGTGAAAATTCATTGACCTTTCTGAAATCAACACAGAATCTCCAGGAGTTATCAGGTTTAGCAACTAGTACAAAAGGGGACGACCAAGGGCTTTGAGAGGGTTCAATAATATCTGCATTCAACCTAGCCTCAATCTCTTTCTGAATAATCTTTTTCCTACTCTCAGGGATTCCATAAGGTTTTTGATGAAAAACTTTTCCTATAGGGTACAAATGTGATGATATATTGGTTTATCTTTTCCGGGTTGCATTCAAAGTTCATCAGGAAATTGTTGTAGGAGATCCATTAGATCTTGTTTTTGGTTTTGTGACAAGCCAGGAAAAATTAATTTGTTGGTATCATTTTCTTCTGTTAATAAACTGGTTACTATAACTGAAGGGTTTTTAATAGGGTCCTCTTTCCTAGCTTTAAGTAGATTAATGTGATAAATATGAATTTTAATCTTTCAGTCTGGTTGTGAAACTTTATAATTAAAAGGTCCATCTGTTTTATGATTTCATAAGGACCATGCCACCTGGAAAGCATTGTGTTTTCAGACGACGGAAGTAATACCAATACCTTTTGACCCACAGACAATGATCATATCATATCATATCATATCTCATCACTGCCCTTTTGTTAGAATACTCCCTTTGATGTTCTTGAGCCTGTGCCGCAATCGTTTGCACCATATTTCGAATGGCTGCCATTTGCTCTTTCAAGCCTTGAGCTGTTTGGGATAATGGAATAGTAGTCCTTTCTCTCTCTTCTCATGTTTCACAGTTCAAAGGGGGAAACTCCAGTGGAAGACTGAGCAGTCTTCCTAAAGGGAAATGGGGCCCAAGGTATCTTAATGTCCCAATTCTTCCCATCTGCTTCCATTAATTTCTTTAAGATATGTTTCAATGTCTGGTTAAATCTTTCTAACAATCCATCTGTTTGAGGGTGATAAATGGGTGTGCCAAAAGTTTTAATCTGAAGAATCTCCACACCTTCTGCCATGAGTCCATTCATAAAAGTGGATCCTTGATCTATTAACATTTTTTTAGGAAATCCAATTCTAGAGAAGAAAGGGAGTAGATGTTTCAAGATCTGCTGTGAAGTTTTATTTATTCCAGAAAAGGCCTCAGGTGAACGGGTTGCATAGTCCCGGATCACCAATATATATTTTTTCCCAAGTTTTTAAGTTTCTAGACGACCTAATATATCCATTCCTATTAGTGAAAGGGGATGTCTACAATAGGCAAAGGTAGTAAAGGAACTGGAGGGGGGATTTGCTTAGTAGTCTTCTGACATAAGGCACAGGTACTGATACAATTCCTTATGTCTAAATACATAAAAGGCCAATAGAACCTGTTTATAATTTGTGCCTGAGTTCTTGCAGTTACTAAATGGCCTCCTGTCAAATGAGAATGAGCTATTACTAGAACAATATGTGTATGACTTTTCGGTACCACAATTTGTGAACGGGGTATGTCTGGCGGTCCCACATTTCCTCTACATAATAATCTGGATTTAAGGAATAAAAGGTCTAGCGTTTTTTCTGCCCTCATCCTCTGATATTTGCTGGATAACGGGTTCTGCTAATAAGGGATAATTCCTTTGTGCAAAACCTAAGTTAGGAATAATTTCATCTTTTTCAACATTTGATTTTACTATGGGCTATAAAGAAGATTATATATCTGCTTCCCCAAATCTTAGTTTGATCTTTATTCTTAATTTCTTGAGGTTTTAGAAAGAGAGCTTTCTTCAGCATTCTTTCAGCTATTCTTTCTCCTGCCTTGACTTGATCGGGTTTTTTCCCATTATTTTGTATCTATACTTTATCTCCCCTGAAATCAGAAACAGTTGCTCCTGTCAATATGTCACCTCTAGGTCAGGCCGGACCTAACTTAGAGGTGACTCAGATATAAGTCCCATGGGGAGGAATAAGTACTAAGTCTGTGGATAGTAATGCTCCATCTCCAGTTTGAATTAATTCTCCTCTAGTACTATACATATCAAATCCCATGGATTGCTTAGTAGCAATGGTGGAATAAGAGGCTCTTTTACAAAATTTCTTGAATTTAAGAGTTCCTCATTTTGTATCAATTGATTCTGATCCCACTCTGTCACCATATCTGAAGGGTCAGAAATGTGAGACAGACAAGTAGATAGAGTTTTCTCACAAGTAGCCATTTTATTAAACAATAAGTGCGAGCCTAACTTTCCCTAGCCTAACAAAGTTTTCCCAACCTATCAAACCAAGGATAAAGGAAAATGATCTAATGTCCAAATATATCTGTCCCTAACATTCATGCATACAACAAAATCATACAAGGATTATCTGGCTGTTAAAACTGCATAAAAGAACATTTAAATTCAGCAGAGAAATTCTTTTCAATAGCCAAGTTCCACTCAGAGCATGGCCCAAAGTTCTGTTCATTCCATAGGTCCTTCACTTGGCAATTGTGAGAAACCAGAGGGTGTCTCAACGCTAGTCCAACAGGGATCTCTCTCTCAGGTGGCCAGGGCGCGGCCATCGCCTTTGGATCCAGAACCGGGGGGGGTGTGGACCAGTGCAGAAGGATCATCTGGGTGAGGGGTATTCAGAGAGTGGGAGTGAGGCGCCGATGGTGAGATGGGGTAGTCCCCCCTATTTTGTTTATCCAACTCATCCTATGTTTTAGGATGCTGCAAGTGCATACTCAGGCGAATAAAAGGCAGAACACAAAGACGCACTCTGAGCAATGTGGAACATGATTACAGGCAGGGCTCCCCGGATGAAGGCAAACCTACTGGAGCAGAGCGATGGACCAAGGGATGAGAGCAGCGGGTTGAAACCCCAAGAGTTCCCTACTGGAGGTCGTTGCTTCCGACAGGCCATGAGATAGACACATGGATAAGGTCAGATCTCACAAGTGAAGACTGCATTGTGTTTCAAGGACGCCCTCCCGGGTGACCGGGTGACCGGCATACGTTGAGGAGGCAAGGCCAAGCCTGTGGTATTAACCTTAACTCGTGAATTGGGAATCACAAAACCAATAAGAGATGCACACAGCCGATGAGTTGGCAAGCAACCTGAAAGACTGGTGTGTGTTAAAGTTTGAAGTGGCAACATTTTATCGAAAATGAAGGGTGCAATCACGTGAATGAGACATGAGGAAAGGCAGACCTGTTATTGAACTTTGAAGTAAAAGACAGCTGCAACATCAGAGATACTAAGTAACAGAGTGGTCCGGTGAAAGGAAGTAGCCCACTCTAAAGTCTCAGTGAAAAGTAAATAGTTTGAAGCGAAATAGTGAATCAACAACAAAAGTGAAATAAAGAAGTTTAACTCCTAGAGTAGGGGAGGGTGAAAGTTGAACTCTAAATTTTGAGTCAAAATGGTCCTGCAGTGGTCTGTAAAAAAAGCCATGCACATTTACAAGTCTTTGACATCTGAAAGTGGTTCGAGCCCAACAGAGGGAGACGCGAAGTGAAATAAGTTTGGGGAAGGGAGCCCCCTTTGCAAGCTTGTGTTGAACTTTAACATGAGAGGTCTGAGCCCGGCAGAGGGGGATCTATGAGAACTGTGCAGTGAAAGGTCTGAGCCTGACACAGGGGGACCTTTGGGAACTTTCGGTTGAAACATTATTTTGGAAGTCAAGAAAAGAGACTTTAACGTGGAAGACCAGATGGGCCTCAAACCACATTTTGGAACTGTTTATTGTGTTGAAACCGAGTCAGAGTGTGTCACCCTGCCTACAGCGACAGCCTTACTCTGTGAGGTCTTACTTGGGGAGTAGAGCAGGTTAAACTACATTTATTAAGTTGAGCACTGATTTTTCCGTTTGCATACATTTCTTCTTTTTGCAAATTCTTGTACAAGAGATAGGGCAGGCATTAGGTTTTGTTAGCATAGGCCATTTTGATGGACTCCAGTAGGACTGCTATATTTATTATCTGATGTTCGAGGCTACTACCATCTTAGTTATAGGGCAAAATAGGAGTTTATCCAACCCCCACAATTTCAATAAAGGTTTTACAAAGTGTACCCATTGTGTCAGTGTCATACCTGTGATACCATGCCTCCCCTATATATGGTATCAGAAGTGGGATACGACTCAATTGAGATGAATTGGGGCACCCTAAAATACCAGAAAATTAGTCACAGACCCTCAGACCCCTCTACCACCACAAACAAATCCATAGGCTTTGATGGCTTTGATATTTGTAGCAGCAAAGAAGCCACTATCCCTCCAGGGAAAAGAGGGATGATTCCCACTGACTTAGTCCTAATACCCACTGTGGGTTGTTATATAGGATTGGCCCCAAAATCTGGCCTGGCCTGGAAGTTTGCTCTAGATGTTCTAGCAGGCATCATAGATCCAGACTTTCGAGGAGACATAAAGGTTCTTGTCGTGGAGCTTGTAGCAGAGGTTGGAGAAGTCTTTGCAGTCCGCTCCCCCTTTCGTGCTC
Organism: Ambystoma mexicanum; assembly: GCF_040938575.1. Taxonomy (NCBI): domain Eukaryota; kingdom Metazoa; phylum Chordata; class Amphibia; order Caudata; family Ambystomatidae; genus Ambystoma; species Ambystoma mexicanum. Next base: position 960,986,558 of record NC_090941.1, on the reverse strand, counting down.
CAGTTTCTACAGTGACCGAAGTCTGTTTTCTGGCTCTATTGTTCTTTGTGGGAGGACCCATCAGGCCGCGGAGTGGCCACGGAGCTTGTTGCAAAGGTTGGAGAAGTCTTTGCAGTCCGCTTCCCCTCTCGTGCTCCAGTTTCTAAAGCTACCCAAGTCTGTTCTCTGGCTCTGTTGTTCTTCATGGGAGGACCCTTAAGTGCTGGCCCAGGCCGCGGAGTGGCCGCAGAGCTTGTCGCAGAGCTTGTCGCAGAGGTTGGAGCAGTCTTTGCAGTCCTTGCCAGGCCTGCAGGACTGTAGACATGCCTCCTCCCGCGACCAACTCCGCTGCTAACCGACACACAGAAGGAGAGGGCGACGAACGGTGGCTCCGCAGCTCCAAGTCTCAACCGGGAACAAAAGACTCGCCAGCTGGCCAGACTGCAACCAGAAGCCGCCTGCAGTCGGTGCCCCCAAAGCTCTGCGAGAATCCCTCTCCGCAAAACGGTGAGGCTTCGCCCTCACCACCGCCGCACATACAAATGCAGACTACAGCTCAGGTAAATGGAAGACCTGTACTGATGATTAGCAATCCAGCGGAAAGTCTGCCTAAAGACACATGGCAAGCGGAAAATACTTACTCGTCAAATGACAATCAGATGAATCAAGCCACAGGAATGGCCCCTACACTGGCGGCCGGAGGATCACCTCGGCTAAGTCAGCTGATGCCACCATGACGGTCGAGGAAACAAGCAGTCCAGCAAGGATCTCTAATCCTGCCAAGAAACTACTGCCACCCGACTTCATGAACCACGTGAGTCCTGAGAAGCAAGTCGGTGCTGCACTTACCTGTGCTACGCCCAGTGATGTTCAGGACCAAGTGCAGCAGTTCCTCCACGTCGTGACCCAACCCACAAGCCGAGAAAGCGGGCGTGGCCTCACCCAGGTGGGAGGGGCCACTGAGTGCGAAGCTAGCTCCAGAGCACCCAGGAACGGCTGTGTCTGCATATCTGACTCGCCGATAGCACACGATTTACCGCAGGCAGACGGCGACACAGCAAACAACACAGAAGCAACAAATCATCAAGCCATTACGCCTGATGCTGCTTCGGCACATTTCTTCCCAAAAATAAACACCCAGCGCGATGCGGTAGAGTGCCCACAAAAGTGAACATTTGCCTCCAGAAAAAATCACCCATACCCGCCCCGGTGCTGGGTAAAAAAAACTGAGCCCACAGGCGGCCCATTAAACACAGAAAACCACAAGCATCAACGATAAAAAAAATTCTTTGCAAAAACAGCGCAGCGCAGCACCGCAAACTACTTTTTCAAGAATCACTGAAAGAGAAATCACGACCATCTAGATGAACTTTACGATGCCGAGATCTTAGAGGCCATCAAGGAGCCTACATTAGCTTCAATTCAACAGCCTTCAAGCACGCTGATGGATGCAGCTGTGACCCAAGGAAGCCGTAATTCTAAGGAAAATCTCTCGGCTGAGGTCACAAACTTATCCCGCTCGAACACAGAGGAGAGCTCAAAAACTGAATAAAATGCTCCCACATGACCAGCCGCCTGAAATTATTGAAGTGAATCCTAGAACAGCCCAGGATCTAACCCTTCAAGAGCCATCATCACGAAACTCGCTCTCTCCCAAAAAGAGAGCTGAAGAAACGTTGTACCCAAAGGTTGGGTCTTCACGAGCAGTTAAGAGCAGAAATGAATCTCAATCAATTGAAGAAGATTCACAAAAGCAAAGAGACAACGCTACCCCCCAGAGACAAGTGAGGGCAAGAGTGCCCGATGAAAACTTAATACCACCACGCAGGTGCAGCAGAACGGCACAAAACATCACTCACCAACACGGGCAGTCTACCACGATCTATCCCTAAACACATCGCAGAGGCGCCAGAGTCATGGCGACCATTGGCCCCCTACAGAAAAGAAGACGCAGACAAAAAAACTTGACATGACGACAATCATGTCAGCCATCACCATCACCCTGGCCACTTTCAGTAAACTATATGAGGCAATAAATGACAATCTGAAAGAACACTCCAGGATGGCAGCGATGCTGCACACTAAACTAATATACCTAGACAAAAACCAGGAACAGAAAAGAAGACGCAGACAAAAAAACTTGACATGACGACAATCATGTCAGCCATCACCATCGCCCTGGCCATTTTCGGTAAACTATATGAGGCAATAAATGACAATCTGAAAGAACACTCCAGGATGGCAGCGATGCTGCACACTAAACTAATATACCTAGACAAAAACCAGGAACTCCAGTAACAAAAAAGTGTCATCAAAAACGGAGACGCACTCGTCGAAAAGTACTCAAACAGAGCAGGAAAAACCCGAGTCGGCAGTACGGAAGGACTTGAACTGGGGAAACTTCAGCATATTTAATTCCCAACAGAGCAACAACGGAGGAAAAAGCCCTAGATTACCTGAGATTTTCTTCTTCAAAGAAAGTTCACCAAAAAAAGGCCCCATGAAGGCAGACATTCGGAGGAGGAAACCCGCCTTGCCACCCAGGAACACCGTGTCCGAAATCCCCTCAGGTCGGCTAGAAAGCGGACAAAGGGCCAAAAACGCTGAACAAGCAAGTACTCTTGAAACTACACGAGACGGCAGACGACCAAACGCAGCTAACAACAGAAACCACCACAGCAACAATGTCTAAAAAAGACAAGGAACCGGTGAAAAAGGAAGAAACAGCGCAAACCAGAATCGTCCAAACGAGGTTCACAACGGAGGAACGACAGTGCCAATCTGGGACGATTTCCCCCAGAACCACAGACAACTTTCTGGTGGACAGGGCCGCCATCAACATCCCGCAGCACTTATAGTGTGATTTCGAAGAAGCAAAGGATAGCTTCCAAAGTGAAAAATCAACAAACAAGGAACTACAACTTCCACAAAAAAAAATGAAAAGCAGAAAAAAATAACCAGCACAGAAAGACAACTAAAATCGCAAGAGGACTCCACAAAGAACCCTAGAAGACAGTCGGAGTAAGAAAACAACGGAAATCATCCTCTCTGACCGGCAAGATCTCCCAGACGGTGTGAACACTGTGCAAAAGAAGTAATCAAAAAAGCGGCAATCAAAACGATAAACTCAAAGTGAAGAGCCCTAACCGAGATCTCTCGCGAACCAATCATCCAAGAACGGAACCGGAGGAGCTACACCCCAACGGATCGAGACTGGCATTACAAACCTGGTAAGAACAGTTATACCGTGGAAATGTTAACCCTGAAACTAGAACAATCCTCCAGAAATCATGAGAAGCTCGTGCTCAACAGAAGAACAGTGAGAAGCATCTTCAGCACCATTACCACCTTGAAACGTCTGAGAGCAGAAGACTATGTGCGAGTCGAACCTTATCATAGAGGGATGATCGCGAACGCCTACATCCACATAAAGGCCGCTGCCCTGCCCTACTCAATCAAAACGGCATTGGAGGAGCTGTCACACAGCGGTTTCCACCTGTCAATATTAGCAAACGCCAGCCATGCACTGATCGTCGGGGACCACAGGCCTGAGCATACACTGAAAAAAAGCTGCTACACGTCCAAAACCAAAGATCTGTACAACGCTCACAGAAGGCCTCGACATAGGGCCAAGCTCTCAGATTTAAAGTCCAATGAAACTAGAAATCTGTCTGTCTCAAAGCTGACAGAACTCAAGGGGGATAGGAGAAGAATAAACTCTTTCCAGAGGGCTCCAACTACCCCCTTGTCATCTAAACAGACTCACCAAAATGGGGCTTTCATGGCAATAGCCGACTCAACCACTATTGCAAAACCACAAGATTCACTACGCACAATATCGGCTATCATACAAAAACCGGCCAAAAAAACAACTCCCCTTTCGCCAAACCACACAACTGTGGGCTTGGCTACCAAAAACCCTATCGTCCTATACCAAGCAATAGCAACTTGCCACTCATGGCAACAAGGTGCGATCGACGGGGATGCAAAACGATCTCACCCAATCATCCACCACTTTGCATATGGGTTCATGGAACACGCGGGGACATCAACATCTGATGAATAAGGGCAACGTCAATCTGAGCAACTTTGACATCCTGGCCCTACAAGAAACGTGGCTAACTGAAAAACCACATCTTGACAGCTTCTGCATCGCAATCTCTCCAGCTAAAAAAAGCGGCCTGGTCCGCCCATCAGCCGGAATCCTACTGGCGGTCCGCTCAGGAAGTGGAATAAGCATTAAAAGGACACTGTCGGCATCTTTTAACCACCTGGCAGTGCTGACAAACTGGACTGTCCTCGATCAGAAAACAAATCTTGTAAAAGAGTTACTGGTCTACAAAAACACACAAAACATTTCAGACGAGTGGTTCCTGAACAACATCGAGAAAATACTTGACGATCTATACACAGAATCAGAAGTGGGACACATCATTATCTGCGGATATCTAAATGCCAGATGCCCTCTAGCCTCTGAGGGACAGCAGCAAGCAAAAAGGCCAGCCGAAAAAAGAGGAGCTCGATGGCTAGAGCTGATGGAGGCACGTGGCTGCTATAACTTTGCCCAGGCTTTCCCCAACTCTAAACGGGGGCCAACTTGGGAAAGAGATACTTTTAGCGCAACAATCGACTACATCTTTGTGTCAGATAACATGCTAAAGCTGGCCACGTCTTTAAAAATCATTAAGACCGCCGCAAGTGACCACAACCTCCTAAAAGCAACCTGTGCAATTCTGAATCGTGCGACCCGGTTCTGTGAATCACAAACCGAGTGCAACTACCAAGGATATCGTCTCAAGCTCACAGCATCGAGAATAAAAGCCCTAACTTCCAATTACCAAAGACAACTGGTCGGCAACACAGCAAACATCATAACAAAACCAGATTACCAAGCACTAATGAGCCCGTACAAGATAGGGATGAGAAAAAAACAGCACTGAGCGACCCAAACTTTCATTAATACGACATGCAGCTGGTCGCAAAAAGAGCCCTCCTAAGACGCCTTAGAATAAAAAAAAAAAACACGAACTCGCCAGCGGCTCTAATGGAGCATAGAAAAGAAGCAAATTCCTACAAAGCATGGCTGAGAAACCACCGGATCTTCCTTCATAAAAGAGACTCCGAAGCGATGCTGAAAAAACTTGGGAGTAAAAACACTGGAGATTTCTGGACCTTAATTAAAACATCGGAAGTGCACTCAGAACCATCTCAATCGAACTGCGTGAGCGAAGCAAGTTGGACAGCCCACATCACAGCCCTTTTCAGCGGATCAGTTGAGTGCGCGCCGAACGATGTCCTTGAGAGCACCGCTCCATGGTGCGATCTTTCGAACCAAGAGGACATTCTATCACTCATCTGCAAATTAAAAGCCTCACAAGCCACCGGGGCTGGATGGAGTGGGCCCCGTTCATTAGCAAGGTCTTCAAAAATTGCGCCACCGTAAGAGCACTCCCAAGGTCATGGACCTCGTCCGTTGTGGCTCCAATCTTCAAAAAGGGCGACAGGGCAGACCCACTAAATTATTGCCCAATCGCTCTCCTCGACTGCATCGGAAAAGTGTTCGGTATGCTGCTACTGCGGGAATTCCAAGCATGGGCCAAGTCCACCCCCCTTCGGCGACCCTTTCCAAGTTGGCTTTCGGAAAAACTCAGGGACCACCATCAACATCATGATCCTGAGCTTTCTGAAACGTAAAGCACATGAGGGGACGACAAAGATACACCTAGCCTTCATAGACCTCACCCAGCCTTTTGATAAAGTAGAAAGACCGTTTCTAGGGGCTAAACTCTTGGCAGGAAACTGCCCAAAAAAGATCTTCGCCCAATAAAAGCCCTTTATTCAAGAACATCCATGCAGGTGAAGCTGAACAGAAACGGCACTCTATCGGACGAAATCCCCATAAAAAGAGGGTTAAAGCAGTGCTGCCCCTTGGACCCAGCCCTGTCCACAGCCTTCATAGGAGACTACAAAAACTCAATGAAAGTCGTGAAAGCATTTTCACCAAAAATGGGTGGAACCTTAGTCCCGAGAATTCTCTATGCGGACGACATCACTTTGATGGACCAGACACTGATTGGGCTCAAACGCCAGCTAGCTAAGCTATCAGATTACATCAACAGCAACAAGTTGCAAATCAACAAAAAAAAACTAAGATAATGACCATGGAGAGAAAGAAGAAATGTGTGCTCTCCTCAGCCTGGCAACTGGAAAACACGACGATCGAAACAGTGCCCGAATTCAAATACTTGGGGGTCATGCTGGACAACACTCAATCTGGAATGAGCATGCAAAGATACATTTGGACAAAGGCTCGTTCTATGACAACACAAGCCCGCATGCTGGACAATAAATGTGGACGCTTTTCGCTGATGTCCGTTCTGAAGTACTATAAAGCAAAAGTCGTCCCGTGCTTGACCTACGGTGCGGAAGCAATGCCAATGATACCGGAGACAATCTGGCAAAAGATCGAAGGTTTCTTCTGGAGATCAGTGCTGTCTGTTCCCAAATCAACGTCAATACCAGCAATTAGGAGAGATTTGGGGCTCATCTCCCTAAAAGCAACAGTGGAAAACAACAGCATGTCACTGTACAGAAAAATCCTGCTACCAGAGTCATCACCCTTGTACAAATTGATGAGTACAGAAATCAAGGCAGGTGGATCCAAAATGATAACATCATGGGCAGCAAAAAAAAGCGAACAACTACAGTCAATTACCTGCTCTCAGGATGACTTACTACAAAAACCTCTAAGAATAAAAAGAAAACTAGAGGAATTGGACTGGATATGCAACCTGGAGAAGGCAGAGAAGAACAAACTTCTAAGCCACCTGCCATCACTCCCAAGGAAATTTAACGATCCAGCGGAAATATGCAAAACATTTCCCAGCAGACCACTAAGACAGATCTTCCTAAAAGCAAGAGTGAATTTACTACCGACAAATGAAATTCTACACATCAGAAGCATCACCATTACAAACACCTGCAGGTTGTGTAAAGAAGCAGAGGCAGTAGAATCAGCCCGACACTTACTGATGTCGTGTCCTGTGCTACAAAACATCAAACAAACCTACCTGTCAACTGTCTTAGATCCCTTAACAGTCCGCGAGGAGGAGGTATGGTGGCCACGCCTGATAAGCGGGAAAAAAACTTCATGGACAATCGCCACAGCAAAAATTCTACAAATTGCCTTAGCACAACTAGCCCAAAGAGAAACAGAAGGTCTGCAGGAAACTGAAAAAAATTGAAAACCAAACATTGAAATGAAAATGACAAAGAGCGCAAAGCTGGAAGGCGTCTTTGTCTTTGTAAAACCAAATAGTTTTGGTAAATACTAAAACAAAATTAAAATAAAGGTTCTCCTACAGAACCAATGCAAAACTCCATTTGAAATACACCGTGGGGACAGAATTGCACAGGGAATTCTTGAGAAGATGATATTTCCCTGTTTTAAGGAAGAAAGTGAACTAGAGGAAACTAAGAGAGGTAGCTTAAATTTTGGAGAGGCTGATGAAACACCTATGTCTGAGGCAAAGAGGGAAGAAGAACCGACAATCCTTCCTGATGTAGCCTTCGCCCAGCAAAATGATCCCGCACTTGCAGAGGCTTTCTTACAAGTGATTCCTGAGGTAGAAGGACAAGAAAAGGGGAGCCCCTTTTTCTTCCTGAAACAGGGATTATTGTATAGAAAGGAGACCTCCAGAGAAGGCCTAAGTAAAACTCAGTTAGTAATACCCAAAACCCATCACAAGATCGTGCTAGAGATTGCACATTCTCATTTGACAGGGGACATTTAGGACAATCTAAAACCTAAGCTCACATCAGTGGAAAATTCTACTGGCCAGGTATCCATGCTGACATAAGGAACTTCATTCATAGTGAAGTATGCTACAAAAACAGCGCACATATTCGGTTACCTGCTTCTCTAAAACCCTTATCGATAATAGACATCCCTTTCTCCTGAATTGGGATGGATATCATTTGACCGTTACAAATCTCTAGACTGGGTGATAAATATGTTCTCATAATTGTTGATTACGCTACCCGGTACCCAGAGGCTTTCTCCATGCGGAACAACACAACCCAGCAAATTTTAAAACACATACTACCAAACTTTTCTAGGGTTGGTTTTCCCAAGGAAATTCTAACCGATTAGGGATCCAATTTCATGAGTAAACCTATGGGTGAAGTCAAGGAATTACTACACATTACCACCTCAAGATCCTCAGTTTACCACCCCCAAACAGACAGATTGGTAGAGAGATTTAACTAGACCCTTAAAATGATTTTGAAATAATTGGTCAAAGAGGATGGGAAGAACTGGGATTGCATGATCCCATGTGCGCTATTTGCAGTAAGAAAGACCCGTCAGACATCCAACGGATTCTCTCCTTTTGAATTACTTTACAGTAGAGAACCAAGAGATGTCTTAGACATGCCCTGGGAAACCTGGGAAAAGAGAGAAGAGGCACCTATTCCCCTCTCACTGGTAGCTACCTGATTGCGAGAGCACAGGAAACTTGTCCAGAATCTAGTCCACACTCACATGGAGAAAGCCCAAGCCCAACAGAAGTCCACCTATGACAATAGGTGAATTCACAATCTTTTTCAGTAGGACAGAAGGTGTTAGTCTTACCTACATCTGAAAATAAACTTGTCTCAAAGTGGCATTGGCCATATGAGGTGCTAGAGCAAACGGTAACCTGTACCTATAAAAAAGCCCAACCAGATAGGAAGCAAAAGACCACTGCCATCTCCTTGATACTGTCTTGTTTGGTACCAGAGGCGATAGACAACTCTGAGCTTATTCCCCAAGAACTATCTAGACAGACAAAATAAGATTTTAACTACCTTATTACGGCATTCCCTGATGTATTCTGCGAGAAACCAGGGAAAGTACATGGTTCTTATCATTATATCAAAACTCCAAAGGGAAAAGTGGTCCATTTGAAACCACATAGACTCCGAGAAGCACAAAAACAAATAGCGGTTGAGGAAGTGAAAATAATGCTCAAGGCAAACATTATTGAGCCCTCTTCAAGTCCATGGTCCTCCCCTATTGTGTTGGCAACTAAACCCAATCATTCTTCGAGGTTTTGCATAGACTTCAGGCAGGTTAACACCATCTCCGCCTTGGATGCCTATCCTATGCCATGCATCGAAAGAGTTAATAGATAAACTTGGAAATGTCACATTCCTATCAACCCTATATTTAACCAAGGGTTATTGGCAAGTCCCAGTATATGGACCTGATAAGGAAAAGACAGCTTTCTCTGCACCCCTGGGGCTATTCCAGTTCAGAGCCCTCTCTTTTGGCCTGCATGGGGCACCAGCCACTTTCCAATGACTTATGGACAGGATATTACAACCCTGCTCCAATTTCTGTGGGGCCTGTATTGACAACATAGTCATTTATAGTAGAACTTGAGAACACCATCTTTTTCATCTTTCTACTATTCTGCAAATCCTCAGAGAGGCTGGCTTAACTGCCAATCCATCCAAATGAAAGCTGGCTCAATCGGCCGTGAAATACCTAAGCTTCTTTGTAGGGAATGGCAGTGTCCAGCCCCAGCAAGAAAAAGTGAAAGCCGTCCTAGATGCCCCACACCCAAGACCAAGAGAGACCTCAGTTCATTCCTAGGATTGATTGGTTATTAACGAAGATTTATCCTAAATTTCTCAAATAGAAAAGCCAGGTTAACAGACAAACTAAGGAAAGCTGAACCCCAGAAGATTCATTAGACTGATGAGGACGATGCATGTTACAACAACCTAAAACAAACCTTGTGTCAGAACCCAATCCTAAAGGTAGGAGACTTTTCAAAAGAATTTGTGTTACAAACTGATGCCTCTCTCACAGGGTTAAGATCAGTGTTATCTCAAATATGCGATGGGTTAGAACATCCTATCCTATTCACTAGTTATAAACTCTTCCCACGTGAGAAGAACTACTCTGTATTGGAATTAGAGGCCGTTGCTATCAAATGGGCAATTGCCCACCTGAGGTACTATCTTCTAGCGAGAGAGTTCACACTTGTCACTGACCACTCACCTTTAGTATGGATAAGTCAACGAAAGGTCATGCGATGGTTCTTAGACCTGCAACCCTACTGATTCACTGTGGAACACCAAAAAGGTACAGAACAGGGGAACATCAATTTCCTTTCCCGGTTTCCCTGTGAAACAGATGCGGCTACATTGCACAGGGGAAGGGCATGTGACAAACCAGAGGTGTCTCACACGCTAGTCCCTGGGGATCTCTCTCTCAGGTGGCCAGGACCCAGCCATCGCCTTTGCATCCAGAACTTGGGTGTGGACCAGTGCAGGAGGATCGCCTGGGTGAGGGGTCTTCAGGGAATGGGGTTAGGCCGCTGATGGTGAGACTTGGTATTACCCCCTATTTTGTTTATCCAACCCATCCTATGTTTTAGGATGCTCCGAGGTCCCAACTCCCCCCCCCCTTTGTTTACACAAACACTGAGCTAAGGAAGAGGTGACTGAGAGCAAACACATTAACATTCACACATGTACACATACTGTACATGCCCCGTTAATCGGGTCAGGAAAAGTCAGGCACTTGATTTCAAGTGCATACACCTGATAAAAATTAGCTCTCCTCACGCAAATGAAAGGCAGAACCCAAAGACACACTCTGAGCAAGGCAGAACACGAGTACGAGCAAGGCTTCCAGGACGAAGTTAAACTTACTGGAGCAGAGAGACAGAATAAGGGACGAGAGCAGCGGGTTGAAAACCCCAAGAGTTCCTTACTGGAGGTTGTTGCTTCCGACAGGCTGCAAAAGATACATGGAGAAGGCCAGATCCCACAAGTGAAGACTGTATTGTGTTTTAAGGACGCCTGTGACCCTCCTGGGTGAACGGCAGAGTTGGGGAGGCAAGGCCAAGCCTGCGGTACTAACCTGGACTTGTGAATTGGGAATCGCAAAATCAAGAAGAAACACACAGAGCCAGTGAGTAAATTGTTTGAAGCGAAAAAGAGAATGAACAGCAAAAGTGAAATAAAGAAGTTTAACTCCTAGAGAAGGGGATAGTGAATATTGAACTGTAAACTTTGAGTCGAAGTGGTCCTGCAGTGGTCTCTAAAGAAAGCCACGCACATTTGAAAGTCCTCGACATCTGAAAGTGGTTTGAGCCCAACAGATGGACAACCAAAGTGAAATAAGCTTGGGCAAGGCAGCCCTCTTTGCAAGTGTGTGTTGAACTTTATCATGAAAGGTCTGAGCACGGCAGAGGGGGATCTATGAGAAATGTGTGGTGAAAGGTCTGAGCCCAACAGAGGGGGACCTTTGAGAAACTTTGGTTGAAACATTATTTTGGAAGTCAATAAAAGAGACTTTAACGTGGAAGGCAAACGGGTCTCGATCCACATTTTGGAACTGTTTATTGTGTTGGAAACCGAGCCAGAGTGTGTCATACTGCATGCAGGGACAGCCTTACTCCATGAGGTCTAACGTGGGGAGGAGAACTGGTTCAAACACATTTATTCATTTGAACACTGAGTTTTGCCTTTGCATACATTTCTCCTTTTTACAGTCTTTACAAGAGATAGGGCAAGCATTAGGTTTTGTTAGCATCGGTCATTTTGATTTGACATTGTATAGATTAAAAACACACTTTTCTTGGAAGATTTAACATAGAGCATTAGCATGTACCATGTCGTTGGGGTTGACAATAATTACATCCAAGACAATTAACATGTCGTTTAAAGTACAATAGTAGATATTTGTGAATAATATCAATCAGCAGTAAATATGAAGGGGATTACATTTCATTTTAGTGTTTCGGGGGATTAGGCACCACAGTAAAACCATTAGTTATCATGTGTATTCGATTTTGTGTAGGTAACAAGAAACATATATTCAATGGTGACGTAATAGGAGATGAACAGCACCAAGGAAGGAAAAACCCACAGGAGGTGGGTGGAAGGAAAGTGAAAAAATGGTTAGGAAATGTCAGATTGCACATTTAATCTGTCACCATTGACTATTGTTACCTGGTCATGCAGCATGCTGTATCACATGCATGTGGAGAGCTCTTCTTTAATGGGACCCTCTACTCCAATTAAAAGCTAATTTGCCTGCTTTTTCGCACACGTCATTATCAGACATGCTTGTGTGGGAGTGGAATAGCCACGTAAAGAAGATAGGGTGGCAATCACAACACACACACACACACACCCCCCCACCATTGTAGAATCTTTTCAGTCCCAAGTCTGCTCAGTATGCCCACTAGCCATTCCCAGGCTGCCCAAGGATGTGGGTAGCGGCAGCTAGAAAGCAAGTCATAAAACGACAGGACAGTGCAGCTTGGCTCGAGCAAATGTGGCCCTTTGGAGGGCATGTGCACTGCAGTCAATGTGCCATCAGTGTCCCCTATGTTCACTGGCACCCACAGTGGCTTATTAGTTGCTCCAGCCCTGCTTTTAATTGACATAATAAATCCAACATCAAATTGCGAGTATGACCAACCAAAATGTTCAATTAATTTAATACTTTTCATTGTAAGTTTAATGTTTGACCAGCATGTTAACATCACAAGACCCACGTAAACCATTGACAGGTTACGTGCTATGCATTTCCCCTCAATATGAATATATTGCCAGCCACCCAGTTTATCTTGTATTTATAACCTGCACTGGATATAAATATGTTGGCAAAGATAGCAAGCCCTGACCAGAACCGTTCATTATTGCTTTGAACATTAGAAAATACAATCACAAATTAACTGCCCATCTTTTCTTTGTTAACTTTCCAAGAAACTCTAGATGATGCTTGCAGCTGTGAATTCACCCATATACTTTTTTAAAAAAATTATTATTAAAATTCAGTTTATTACCAGCTTTTTTAAAATGAAAAACAATGAAAACCACATTGAGAATCCAGGCAAAACAAAGGTATAGCAATAAAAACAAGACACAATCAAAAGGTAAAAGGAAAAAAGTCCATATATGTGATCAAAGAAAAAGACACAATTCAACTATCCACAGTTAAAATAAAATACAAATAACCAAAAAAGAGTTATCGAATTTCCCCTTGTTGCTATAACCTTTTCAATCTTCACTCTGAAAGTATCAGGTTTGTTTAACAAATAGCTATTTCTTGCTTTCTGTCTGGCTTATGCTCAGCCAAATAAAGTCCAATGACAGGGCAAGGCTTCTGCTTATTGTGGATTAGAATATGTTTTTATGGGGTCTCCATGTGTTTCCCCCAGATTTCCGATATTAATTTGTTATTTTATTTAGCCAGTAGCAAATTTATTTTCTCTAATAAGAATGTCAGTGCAAAAATCAACTTTTGTTCCTCTCCTTCTAACATTTTCTTACACCAATCATCACCACTCATTGTTTAATAGACTTCCATCTCTCTTCCCAAACACTTCGTCCTTAGATGTCTTAATTTCAGACATGAGATGACCAAATGTTTTAGCGTCTCCTCATCCTTTTTGCAGAATCAACAAGTTATATCTTCTGGATCTCCTTTTTCCTCATGTTCTGTACTTCTTTAGTTAAGAACAAATTCACCTGAACTTTAGAAAAAATGTTCTTCAAACTTTGCAGGGAAATATCCTCAGATACCTTGGGATCAAATTCTGTGCTTTAGTCTCTACTGCATATGTCGTCATAAATACATGTTGGGCTCTTTGCTCACATTTTTTGATCCAGTCGAGCTCCCAAAGTTTTTTCTTCACGGATTCCAGATTTGTTATCAGCATGTTTTTGTCAGTTGAGAGTTGTACAAGGATCGCTTCACAATTATGGGTCAATTTTTCAAGTACAACTTCTGGGTTGCTTGGTGTTGGTCTATTTAGAATTTCAAACTGCTTCAAGCTGTCAGCTCCAATTACCTTCCTATACAATTTTAAGGTGTTCCAGATAACTTGAATGTTGATTGACGTCAGACCTATTTCATACCGGATACAAGCTGTCGGAGTGCTTTGAGGGAGCTGGAGTATACGCTTCCAAACAGTAGTTTTCACATTGTGGCCATAACAAATACGAACACCCCAGCATTGCTTCAGCCCTGTGAATCAAGGCCAGGATCACCTTTGAGCTGTACAAATTCACCAGTGGTTTTATTGAGAATTTCCCAAACTTTTTATGTAGCATAGCTCCCTGCCCGGCCAATGCTTTGCATTTTATTTTGTGCTTCACTGTCATTGCCTCATCCGTAATGTTGGAATTTATGAGCGTACCTAGGTACACGGCCTGCGTTACACTATTGAGTGCTTCACTACCAAGCTTCCACTGGAACCTTTTGCTGTTCTTTCCCATGGATCCTTTGAGATTTCTTATATGTAGGATCTCTGTTTTTTGTATCTTTATCTCCAGGCCGTTTTTTATCAATGTATGTTTTTAGAGCTGTCAATTTTCACTGAAGATCTATTGGTGTCCGTTCCAAAAGGACGATGTCATCAGCATCTATCAGCCAATTAACTTGGTTTCCGTTAATTTTTTTGGGGGAAAGATACAACTTCCTCCAGTGCACTTCTTACATCTGATATAAACATGTTGAAGACTGTTGTGCCCAACGGGCACCCTTGTTTTACACCTCGGGATGTTTTTATCGGGCATGAGCGTATGCCAGTTTTAACTAAGCGGATTTGAATGTGTGTATTCATGTGCAATTCCCTAATGGCCATAATTAGGCTTATGGGACAATTGATAGACATCATCTTGGTCCATAATCGTTCTCGATCCACGCCATCAAAAGCATGCGCTAGATCGATGAATGCTAGATAGACAGATGTCCCCTTCCTTATTGCTTCCATCTTCATCAGGTTCAATAGGAGCAGATTCAGCTCACAGCCCACTCCTTTTACAAAGCCCGTCTGACGGGGATCAAAAGAGCTCATTTTCTTGATCCATGCTGTAAGATGTTGGAGGATTTGGGTTGCAAAAATCTTTCCCACCACATCCAGCAGTGCTATGGGCCTGTAGTCTTTGGGTTCAGATCTACGCTTTTTTTTGAAGATAGGCATGATTATTGCTGTTCTCCAAGATGAGGGTATCATTTGGTTAGTTAAACCATCCGGGCCAGGGGCCAGTGATGCGCTGATTCACTTGATGTTCATTTCTATATCTTCTTTCAAGATCTCGATGTTCCAATTTTTCAAATAGGGAAAGGTTGGGTCATCACTGTTCCTTGTTTTTTTAAAGAGGTTTATATAATGTTCAACCCATTGTACCTCAGTTACCATATTATTTTGGATAGCACATTGTGATGTTTCACTCTCATTAATGATGGACCAAAGGTTTGTAGTATTTTTATTCCTTAAGGTCGCCATCATTCTTTCCGCATCTTGTTGTTCCATTATTGCTTTGTGGCTATGTATCCAATTTTTATATTTCATTTTTAGTCTTCTTGTTTCAATGCCTTTCCTTATAGTGTGCTTTTTCCCTAGGTCCCTTATTTCTTTATGTAATTCTCTCTTCTTTGCCACTACTTCCACATCGTATGCATGTTTGTTATATGTTGGTTTGCCAGCTTTCTTAATTTGTTCAATATACTTTTGTAGTAAGCAGCTATACTCAAGCGTATCCTCATTGATGCACATTCCCTTGTTCTTGATATCTTTCATCAGGTTTATAATTTATTCGCTGTTCATTCTTAACCTATTTCTTCCAGGCTCCAAAGACACAGGTTTTCCAAAAGGTTGCCGTCATAGGCCTTTCCAGTTTTATGGTTATTATCACCATATTATGATCACTTTCAGATGTTTGGATCACCTCGAGGTTACTGATACTTTTCTCAAACTTTTCAGAGGTGAAATAGTAGTCCAAAATTGAGCTTTAGTCATCTCATTCCCACGTAGCTTTAGGGGGTACATCACCTTGTATATTACTATTCATGAGATACATGTTTCTAACCTCCATTTCTTCAAGCCAAAGTTTTTTCAACTTCTTCTATCAGATATTTTCCTTTTGTTGTTTTTTTCACTACTTTTCATTTCTATCATTATGATTTCCATATTCATGTCTCCACATAGTATAATACTCGGTTGGGCTTCCTTCAACATTATTTTGTCTAATATTTCACATATCTCATCTGCAAATGGCAGGTCACCAACAGCCTGATGTTGCCAGTATATATTTATGATGTACATTCCTGGATCCTCTTTTAGGCCCTGCCCCCTCGGTTTAACCTCTGTTACCTGTATGTAACGAGACGGATTTGAGGTATTCGTTATTCGAAAACCACTTGATTTCTTGATCAGAGTGATTAAACCTGCCATGGGGCGACCTTTTGGGTTACTTATAGCAGGAGAAAAGGCCATTTCATAACCTTCAGCACTAGTTGGTTTTACCAACCACATCTCCTGTAAACACATGAAATCCAAAGCTTCAAATAGTTCCAGGCCATTTTTAAACAAATGAGCATGTCCTTGTGTGTTCCAGGACCCCATCTGTATTTCAATGCGGCTGTAGTTTGAACATTAGCTGGATGCCTGTGTCGTCAATGCTCCAGCTAACCAGGCCCATTTCTCGCCATCTTTGTTTTTATCTATATCCCTCTCTTGTGAATCAAGGGCTTTTGTGTGTGAAGTATCACATCTGAAGGTTTTTTTTATTACCTTTTGGGGGTTATGATCGTCCACAAATTGGCTTTTATTCCCCTCCGCTTGTGCGTCAGCTTCTTCGAACCTCTTCCCTTTTTGGCTTAATTCTCCATTCTTGGCTCTGAAGTTGATTTGCTTTTTGCTGTCCAAGTTCGATTCCCATTTTTTTTCACTTACTTTTTTCTGTTGCCCCATGTTTTTGATTTCTCTCACATCAAATCGTAACTCATTCAACTCATTTGTACTTTCCAACTAAATTTTGCTGATTGTTTTTGAGTACAGGTGTAAGAGTTCGCCTGTAAAAATTCCACAGTTTTTATGTCATTTGATGAGACCGTTTTCAAATGTGGGATGTGGTAAAGGAGTTGTAGAACATTATAACTATTTAGCACCAGAACGTCGTCCTTAGGAACTCTTCTTTCTAATAATAAACCATATCTGCTCCTTAGTTCCTTTTCTGCTTCTTGGCTGTCCTTTCGGACCTTTAATCATATGTCGACTCTTCAATCGCTTTCCATTTCATTTCGATATTTTCTTTTGTTATCGCTCTTTGGAGACTTATCATCCATTGAATCTTTTCCTTTGCTTTCCTGTAACAGATTAATTTTACTTTTTATCTGTCCCATTTGAGTTCCTTAAGATTTATTCATTGTAGTTACAATCTTTTTTCTTTTATCATCAATCGTCATGAATCTTCCATTATCCCTTTTTTCTTCTCCAGACACAATATTTTTGCTTAATAGGTTATTGGGAGTTGTTTCAGTTTATACATGTTTGCTTTCCAACTAAAGTCTGTGTATGTAATCATGCTTCTGTCTTTGGAGACGATTCATTTTCTTCATCTGAGTCTGAACACCAGACCCTTCGATCTTCTAAAACAATGACACCTTCTTGTAACTCATCATATTCTTCTTCATCATGTACTGAAATCACTCCTTCTTTCGCCACTTCCTTTTGTTTACTCTCTTCTCTGGTACTTTTATTCGAGTCGCCCACATCCAAGTTTGATTGTGGTATCGGTTGTTGGCAAGACCTTCTACTGTTGTTATTTTAAGTTTGAATCATCACATTTAATGCCTTAATGTTTCTCATGAACTTCCACAAACTCTTATTATTAGGGTTTTACCCCGCAGCATGGGGTTTTTTTTGTTGCCCTTGCCTTGCTTCACCAGGTTCAGGACTGCCTTTTTAGGACCTTCCTTGGGGTCAATGCATGAGCCCTCTGCATTCATGGAGGTTGACGGTAGGGCTAGGGATCCAGCATCCTGATCATTCCGATTACTTGTCATTTCGAACACATTTGTTGATTCATTGTTGTCACAAGTCTTGTCCTGGTCTGCCCCTCCATTTCTCAGTTCCATTGCCTCCCTCTGGGGGCTGGTGCCCGTAATGTCTGGGGCTTTTTGGGCACTACTCGAAAGAGCCACATTGTCAGACTTGCTTATATTCCCCACTCTAGCACTATCCACACAGACTTCATCTTGTTTCTCCTTCCATATTTGTTCCTGTTTCGAGACTGCTAGTGCTTCTTTTGCGACCTCAGCCAAAAGTCTTTAAACTTCTCTGGTATTTTTAAGGAGATATTTTAACATTTTTAGTGAGTTTTCATTTTTCTCTGATTCATTTAAAGTCACAAGCTTTCTTTCCACCATTTCGATTTTCCATCTTTGCTATTTTGGCATTCATTAATGGTCCCTATAATTTTCATTGAATTATTCATAGATATTCGTCAAGGGTCCAACTGCTATTGTGAAAGCAGGCATGATAGTAGGTCTTAATTCATTCAGCACCTTCTCTATTACCTCATTAGGAGTCCAGTCTTCCCGAACTCCAGGCCGCTTTTCCTGTCTTTGTCCAGCCATCAAGTGTCTTATTTTTGGGAATTCTCTTTGAACAAAGGATGAGTCCGACGATGACTCTTCAGAGGAGGGACTTATGTCCGGGATTTCCTTTTGAGGGAATTTTTCGGAGTTTTTAGAATTCCCTGGCTCTTCCCTCCTCTCGAGAGCCTCCATTATTCTAGATCTTTTTTGTGAACATTTCAATGAGTCCAACGGATTAATCTCCACCCACCACCCTGCACACCAGGAACACCAAGAACACTCCCTCGTCACTCGGTCGACTTTCCAATAGTGTTTGTGTCTAAAGTAAAGTCTATTTATTCAAAGTAGATTTAAAGTTCCTTGAATATATATGCATTATTTCCACTTTCAAGCAAATGCTGCAAAAAGTAATTTGTGAGGTCAGTACGTGGGATCACCCCATCCAGCATTGCTTATAAAGTTAAACTTATCAGCTACTTTAACTAAGATTGGTTTACATTGCTTTTGTAATTCATGAAATAAGAGGTAAAAACCTGCTTTTTGGCATTCCGTGCTGGTCAGTGCCTTAGGCAGGCATCTAGTTTGCCTAGTGCTTGAGTACCAGCCATGAGTACCCCCAGTACCAATTTCGATTGGGTAATAATAATAATGAAGTATGTAAATATGTTGTATGTAAAGCACTTTGTATAAAAGCACTATATAAATATCAAATTATCATTATTATTATTATTGTTGTTGTTATTATTATTGTTATTCTTTAGGATTATCATTATATATGGCAATGGCCTGCAAGACACATGTCATTGGACACACTCACAGTGACATACATGTGGATTGTGAACACTAATTGTGACTCACATGGTATAACAATGGGCAGTGGCCGATGTCAGAGTCATCCATTCCCTGACCGTGGCGACCAGTGGACATGGATGAGTAGCAATGTCAGTGAGAAGCACACAAGGGTGTGTTTGCAGTCTGAAGTGGTTGACAAAAAGATGTTTGATGAGTAATGGTCATTCCACATTTGGAGTATCAATTATTCAGTGGTCATGCAAGTGCACACTGGTCATATTGAGGTTGCACTCTCCTCACACATGGTCAAGATGCACGTGAGCCTGGGTAACCACTAATCAGGCCTTGGCCAATGCGGCTAAGGGTGTGGTGGGGATTTTGGCAACTCACACATTTTCCTGCATGCATGTTTTGTCAGCATGAGAACATGTGATACTGCCACATGTTGCAAGTAGGCATAGATGTAGTTAAGGAGGGGCCAGCAATTTAGCACAGGAATATATCCGTCTTCTGTTTGACCTTCCACTCTCATATATGCATGTATGTATGGTCGCCTAATCCTCCAATCTGTGGTTGATGCATGACCCAATGTGCCCTCTGTTGACTGCTCAGTGCATTGCCACCCACCCGTGCATTCCACATTAAAGAATGCCCAATTACAATGTCTGATGCATATGTGCTAGGCCCTTTTGTGTCTGTATGCATTTGATTTGAATATGCATGTTCAAGTGGATAGGTGAACCTCTGAATTTTGTTGTCTGACTTTGTGCAGGTGATGAAGCAGCGGATGAGGAGGATGAGGTGGAGAATGAGGAGGAGGATGAGACACAACCATCAGCAGGTGCTGTGTCTGGTGAGAATCCCCTTCTGTTGCAGGCCATCACCAGCAGGCCTTCTGACTCGTCCTCTGATGATGTAGCTGAATCAGATGTGGAAGGCATATTGAAGGACATGGTGGAGGGTCCACCAATGAGCAGTCTGGATGCAATGGAGCTCCTTGAGCTCCTAGAAGCTGCCGAGTCTGAGGAAGAGAGCCAGGAGACCCTAGCCTGCTTCAATGGTGGAATTTGTGTCCACCATTTTGCCTCCTACCATCATGGAGTCAGCAGAGGAGGTTGATGTCCGTGGGAGGGTTGTAAACTGCCAGCCTATGACAGTGCACTCACTGCGACAGGCCCGGGCTTCAGCATCGTGGCTTGGTATGCCACAAACACGTGGTAGACATGTGCCTGCTGGAGACTTGGTGTGGAAGAAGGAGTTGCTGCATGCAAGTGCCCAATGGGGTGAGGTCTTGCAAGAGATGGCCAGGAACATCCAGCGAAAGGTGTAAAATGTAATCTTCTCCAATGCCACAATCACTGCCGAACTACGCCTCTTGTGGCAGGAGACTAAAGAGGACACAAAAAACCAGAGCCAGGCGACTTGTGAGGAGGGTACTACCAATAGGCAATACCTGTGTGATGAGTTCTTGGCCTCAAGAGAAGATCTGCGGCAAGCGATGGCCACCTCGAGGCAAACCCTACATTCAGAGCTGTTGGCCTCCACAGAAAGCCACTGTCAAAACATGGATTCCTTGGGTCAAACTCTGCATGAGGAGATGTCACCCACAAGAGAATTCTCAACATGCATTTGGAGACGTCAAGGGTCTCCATGCATTCTGATTCTTTGGCTATTCACGATAGCAATCATCAGGACATTGTTACAATTGGGGCCCTCATGATTTGTAGGTCCGTTGTCCGTTTTTCTTGTTCTTTGTTGTGCCCACCTCCCTTTGGTGTCCCCCTGTGCCTCCCTGCTGTCTGCCCCCTGCGTGTCCTTCCCTCCCCTGTCCGCGCTCCCCTCTCCCTACCCCCCTCATTCCTCCCTGCACCCTTTATGGTGTTCTCTGTCTCACCTATCTTTTTCTAACTGCTTTTCTATCGACAATCCTGTCCCTCTCACTAAGTCTGGCAGCAAGAAGCTCAAAAGAGACATCCTGGTCTCCAACCCAGGCTTCTCTATCGCTGATACCTATACCAGTGCTTACTCCAGACAGACCCTTACTGACATACTCTGTCCTTCCCTCTGAAAGGCCTATAGACCCCCCCCCCCATATTGTCTCTGTTCTCTCTCCTTTTTCTCTTCTCCCATTAATGGTGGCACCCGGGGGAAGGCCCTCCTGGCCCTCTTCCACTCCTCTAAGACCATCATTAATATCTACTTAAATGGCACTGTCTTGGTCCAGTGCCGTCAGGCCTATCTCCTCCTCTTTGATAGGCGCTTCCTGTGCCTTATCAACTTCCTTTCCTCACCTGCTATCCCTTCTTACGACTCTGTAGCTCCTCTACTGCCTCCTTCCACTGCTACCTCTTCGGCACCCCCTGCTGCTTCTCTGGCCACCCTGTTGCCTCCTTCCTCTGCCACTCTCTTCTCCCTCTCTGACTACCCTGCATTCTCTTCCTTCCTCCTCTGTCCATCCTCGGGCACCTCCAACACTTACGCAGGGTGTACCTCTGGCCTGTACCCCTCCCTGGAAGTCCTTAAAATGTGGCAACCTCCTCCACATTGCTACTCTCCACTCTTGTTCAGCTGTCAAACACTCCTCTGACATCTGCCAACTCCTGGAAGAGCTTGATTTGGATGTACCCGGTCTCACCAAGACTTAGTTCACAGCCAGCTCCATCACAAGTTCCTAAACTCTCCTTCTCGATGGCTACAAATCCTCTCCAAACCCAGAACCAACCATCCCGGTGGGGGTGTAGCCTTGATTTTCCCGGAATGGATCCCTGCTTCTATCATTCCAATGCAGCACTACTCCACCTTTGAATGCCTGGTATGCAGGCTTTCTATCTCTCCTGGCCTCTCACTGTGGCCACTATCTACAGGCTGCCGGGCCATGTCGCCCTCTTACTCTCTGAGTGGGCTGCCCTCTCCTCCTCACTACTTCCTTTACCTCTCAACTTCTCCTCCTCAGTGACTTAAACATCAACCCTTCTTCAGGACTCTTTTACAACCTTTGCAATTCTCTCTCTTTCTCTCTCTCTCTATTCTTCCCTCTAACCCAACTTACTCTGCAGGGCACACCCTGGATGTTCTGATCTCTTCAGACCTCCTCTTCTCTACCCTTTTACCACTCCTCTCTCTTGGAGTGATCACTTCTCCTTTCTTCCCACCTCTCTCTCTATTCCCCACAGGTCAAGCCCACTCCAGCACACTGCCACCTACCTTCTCAGTCATCCGGCCCATGAAGCGTGTGTGAGTTGAGGCTTTCGGTGCTTCTTTCTCTCCTCCTCCTCCTGCACCTTTGGCTGACTCACACCCTGGCACATCCCTCTCTAACCTTCATCTCTCTATCTGTAAAACTATGGATGTCCTTGCCACTGTCATGAGGATCCACTTGAAGCCCAAATCCAAATGCAACTCTTGGTACGATTCCAACCTCACCACCCTTAAACGCAAGTGTAGTGTGGCAGAGATGAAGTGGAGGTTGTTGGGCGCCCCCGCTGACAAACTGACTTGCTGCCTGCTCCAAAGGCAGTACAGACTCTCTGTTCCCTCTAAGAAGAGAGCCTACATCCAAGTCTGCATGCCTGCGGCATCTAACAACACGTCCAAACATTTCAAAATCCGTAAGGAGCTGGCTAATCCTGCTGCAGTCTCTACCTCTCTTGTTCCCTCCCAGGACCCTTTTACAGCCTTCGACTCTCATTTCACTACTAAAACTCAGGACATCCTATCCACCCTCTCTTCCTCTACCTCCTCTTCCTCCTCCTCTAGCACTCCTGGTTCGTCTGTGGCCGTCTCTTCTCCTCCTTTCTCCCCTTCCTCTGTTTACCCATGAGGATGTTTCTAGAGAAGTCCAATCTATGAACGTCTTGTCAAAGCAGGTGCTCCCCTGGTCATCCAGAACAATCAAAGACCACATCGACACCATTGCTCCAGCCTTGTCCAATTTCTGCAATCACTCCTTTGTCACTGGAACTTTCCCCTCCCCTTAAGCACTCTCTTGTGCACCCCCTTCTAAAGAAGCCCTCAGCTGATCCTTCCTCTATGGCTAACTATCGCCTGATCTCCATCACTCCTTTCCTGGGTACACTCTTGGAAAAGATGGCAATATTCCAGCTTAATCTACATACTGAATCTGTTGGTTGCGTCCATGACCACTAGTCTGGCTTCAGAGCTGCCAGAAGCACTGAAACTGCTCTCCTAAAAACTTGTGAAGACTCGCTCTCCAATCTTGACTCTAATCTCCCTTCTGTCCTCATTCTCCTCGATCTATCCCCTGCTTTTGACATGGTCAACCATGCCATCCTGCTCAACCTTGGTATTACTGATCAGGCCCTGGCCTGGTTGACCTCCTTTCTCACCGACCGACCCTCTTAGGTCCAACTGGAGTTTCCTCTCTTCTATCTCTCTCTCTACATGTGGTGTTCCCCAGGGGTCTAACCTCTCTCTCTCCGTGGCTCTTCAACCACTAACTGGCACCTCGTGCCCACTGCATCGCTACTTTCTGTTCCAATTTTCAATGTTATGTGGATGACACACAGCTCTCTTTCAGGCTCCCCTCAGCCACCTCTGCTTCTTCTCTCATAACAGACTATCTGGCTGCAATTCAGGAATGGTGTGCCGCCAATGATCTCTCCCTTAATGCCAGTAAGACTGAGATCCTCCTCAATGGGACACCCACTCCCTTCTTTCCTCTTTCTATCTGGATGCCCACTGTGGGTCCTCTTCCTGCTCCTTCCTGTGAGGCTAAGAACCTTGGTGTCATCTTTGCCTCTCCTTCTCTCCTCACATCTCTTACATCTCTAAGAAGTCAAACTATCAGCTGCACCTCCTCAGAGGTATTCTTCCTTTTCTCAATTTCCCCCAGAAGCTCACTGTCTCCAGAGCTTTGGTCCTCTTTCTCAATCTTCCTACCTCTACTCTTCGACCTTTACAACTTATCCAGAACAGGACTGCGAGACCTGTCCTTGGCCTCATACCCAAGGATCCTATCTCTCCAGCTCTAAAATCTCTTCACTGACTCCATGTGGCTGCAAGGATCAACTTCAAGACCCTTTGCATCATCCACAAGGCTTTCCGGGGACTGAGACCGATCTACCTCAAACGTTCTTTTCCAAAACATCTTCCTTCTCAAGCTCTCCCCTCATCCACCTCCAACTCTCTGAGGGTCAGATGCTTCTCAAAGCAGAAAATTGGGGGCAGATCTACTTCCTCGCCTGGGGCCTCCCTATGGAACAGCCTCTGTGCCTCTTTCAAAATTGTGCAGAACGACCTCCGGTTCTGGAAGCAACTCAAGACCTTCTTTTTCACTTCTGCTTCTCTCTTCCTCTCTCCTGCTGATGCACCTGACTGCTCCGCGCACTGGTCACCTGGTCACACTCTGAACTCGGGCTCAAGCTCCTGCATGTCCAGTTGCCCTTGCACTGCCTCCGGGCGCCCCAGCACTTAAGGGTCTGAATCTGAAACCCTGCAGTCCCTTCTCTCTGCACTTGTGAGCCACCCGCTGGCTGCACTTGTGAGTTAACTGCTCTTCCCCCTTCCCTTTCCCCGGCACTGCTCCCCTTCCCTGCACTTGCGCAATCTGAATGACACAAGACCTAGTAAGATCGTTATTTTGTCCTCCCTTTGCTTCCCCCTCCTTGTCTTGTTGCGCCTAGAAACACTTGTGTACAAGTGCGTTCTAAATGCCACATCATATCATATCATGCACTCATCCCTCTCATGTGTATCCGTAGGCAATGTGGACCAGGCTTTGGCATTGCATGGTCAGAGTGCACCATCCCAGGATCCACCACAGGATGGGGATTCCAACTGAGCCCCACTCCACTATCCTCTTGCCATCACCACCCCCTCTTCATGCACCCTGTTGTTCATGAGCCTGTGGAGTGAGCATGGATAATTTGTACTCTATTTTTTATTCACCCATCCAAGGTGGGCAGTATTTTTGTTGTCCTCCTGACAGGGCCATTGTGCTCTAGAGTGCAGTGATTCAACTGCTCATGCTACTGACCACATTGTGAACCTGGGGGACTGGACACATGGCCATGCTCAGTGGAGTCAACTGACATGGTTTTGTGGACTGCTACAGCATCCCACATACAGGTGAACATCCCATTCAACATTGATGTGTAAAATTGCAGTCTGTCAGACAGAACAAATGTCCAATGTAATTTCAGGTATCTTGCCTCATCCAGTGCCCACACTCCCTGAGAGACACACTGATCTCCCTATTCATGGTATCCCCCTTTTTCTATTGACGACCAACATAGCCCTTCCCCCGACCTTTATGGATTAGTATACAACTGTTCCCCTCATTTCCCCACATTTGATAGAACTTGGATGAGGAAGAGGTGACTGAGAGTAATGAACAATACACCATTTCAACGCTTTAGTACTGGGATGAGGAAGATATCTGCAAACTGCTCTGAGGGTCAGGCATGTCCCTTTAATTATGGTCTGTCAAGTCTAATTAAGCATCCACACATGCAGCCTGTCAAGGGGCTGCAGGTGTATAAAGGGAGACCAGTGGAGCAAAATGACAAGCAACAGGGAGGCCTGTGTTGGAGAGAACTGCAGGGGACTCTGAGAGGAGGCAGCCATGGTAGGACCGGAGAAGGAGCCAGGACGCCGGCATAAGTGTGCAAAACAAGTGCATATTGAATACCGAACTGAATGGAAATTTAAGATTAAGCAATATGAATGCATATTGAATACCGAACTGAATGCAATTTTAAAAATAAGGAAAACACATGCATATTGGATACCAAACTGAATGAAAATTTAAAATTAAGCGACATGAATGCATATTGACCACCAAATTGAATGAAACCCTGAAGTTAAGCATATTAAATACTGAATGGAATAAAACTTTACGGGCCAAGCAAATAAAGATGACAGCTAAGGTACCCATGTGAAAATGAATTATGGAAAAGGGCGCAAGTGTGACAGAGTGTCATAGCAAGGTAGAGTGCGAACAAAAACCCCTCAAAGTGAAAATTTATGAGTGAAATCAATGTGTCAAAGCCGTAGACTGACAAGAGGTGTGTGACACGTGATGGCAGAGTCAAGAGGCTGAAAAGCAAAGGCAAACAGGCCGATGGAGAAGAAATGAGTGCAGGTGACTTGGTACACAGGGACAAATATTGAAGAACTTGTTTGGACTGGAGAGCCCAGGGGTCCTGGTTGCACGACCTGTGATGGGTGGACCATTCGGTCTGACAACTGCGCCTAAACCAGTGAACCCTGAATGGTGAAAACCAAGGACATTGTGAAAGAAACTAATGACATACAGTGTAAGTGAACTGGGGAGACAAACCCGAAAGAGGGTCAGGTCGACCTTGAGTTGTGAAATTAGCATGAGTGGCGAAGTTAAAGTCTTGGGAAGGGAACCCTGAGACTTGAGAAATTGCACATTTTGTCTTGAAAACAAAGCCTTAAGACCTTTTGTTTTGGAACTGTGTTGCTTGGAACTTGGTTAAGGGACCCCCAAGGATTGTTTGGAACTGACTCACCCTGAACCTGTGAAAGGTTATCTTGAGACTTTTGTGGAACTTTCTTACACTTGGGGAAGGGGAGCTGAAAGAGAGCTGCGAGCTGGAAGAAGCTCAGAACCTTGAGTTAAACACTGTTTCTTTTATTATTGACCTCCCTACGCATTGTTTAGCTTTAGTTGTGAGGGCAAGTATAGGCTTTGGACACAGACAGACATTTAAGTTGAGCTCTTTGACTCAGGCTTTCCTTAGTTTCGTTCAGGTAGGGAAATCCCTCCTTAGCTTAGAGCAAGTTAGGCCTTCTACCATCCTAACATTTGATTTAATAAAGTATTTTATTTTGAACTTCAATTCTTTTGTCTGTGTCTTGCTTCATGATGCGTTCCCAGTATGTGCATGTCTCCTTGATTAGCCATGCATGTGCTTTGTGTTACTGGTTACACCTTCACCACTTGCTGCCTGTAGTGAGTCTCCTCGGGTTGTTCCTGTGCACATTTATCTGGTGAGGGCTGATGCAGTAGCTTCATTTTGGTGTGGCATTACATTTACACTCCTGTCCTGTCAGCCTTGCATGCCATCTCCTGACATTTGTCATGTCAAGTAGCCTTGCTCAGGAGTGGACTGGCCTATAGGTAACTCAGGAACTTTCCTTGCATGCCTTTGCACCCTGGGCCTCTTTTGCGTGGTATTTCAACATTTTCTCATAGAGGAAGCATTGGCCTTGTTGATTGAGTGTTGTGGGGTCACTTTGAGTATTATTTCCAGGGCCTCTTTTGGGTCCCAGTCCACCCCGGTCAATGATGCATGGGCATGCAACACACCAGACTCTCACAATCCGCGTAAGCGGATGATCCGGTTGACAAGTAGGCATGTGGATGGTGTATGGAGTATGCAGTGCATTGCTGGTGGCGTGCGGGTGTGGGAGGCCAAAGTGTCTTTCTCATGTACCATGCGTCATGTGTGATGTTGCTGCTGTGTTTCCATTGCTATGATTAAGAACTGTTGATGGTGAAGGGTGTGTGACCGTACATGAATATTTTTGTTTATATTTTCTTTGAGTGATTACTGTGCTTTTTGTGAGATTTGGAGGGCACCTTCATGATTGCACAAGTGACATGTTGAGGGAATACGTTGAGGGTGTCAGAGACATGCATGAGGAGAGGGTGGGTGGGCACCTGTTGATTTTCCCCATTGGAGTTGCACGTAC
Source organism: Ambystoma mexicanum (assembly GCF_040938575.1). Lineage (NCBI taxonomy): Eukaryota > Metazoa > Chordata > Amphibia > Caudata > Ambystomatidae > Ambystoma > Ambystoma mexicanum. Next base: position 960,958,711 of record NC_090941.1, on the reverse strand, counting down.
ACGGCAGTGGTGAGTGGAGGTGTGCTGGACCTGCATCAATAGTTCACAGAGACCCCTCCTCAAGATGACAGTTATGTGAGCCATTCTTTTACACATGATTAATGGGACTCAGGGGAGCACATGGTATGGAGACATTGTGCCAGGGGCTGGCTTTTCTATATTTGGAATTTTGGGCATGTGACTTGGAAACTTATTTCAATTTCAAATGACTGTGGCAGTGTTTTGGGCACTTTATGTGATAGGTATCGATGGGGTGGATATTGTGCTTCTAATGTACGGGGGTCCACACTGTTTGACAATCCCAGACACACATTCTCAGGGTGTTGGCATGGAAAAGCTGGATTGGCCTGATTGCATCATTGAAGGGCATTTTTTATTTTATTTTATTGGATATTTATAAGGCAACAACTGCTGTGTGTGTTCCACAGGGGTTGCAATTTATGTGACTTGGTTTCTACTACCTGGTTTGCGTATGCCCTATCCCTTTGCTTTTTGGCCTGCTAAGGGAATGGGTGGTACCTGTGGATGAGGGCTGTGGCTTTCCTGCAGATCTACTGCCATGCCATGACGTGTTGCAATATTATGCAGGACACAACATGCCAGGATGATTTTGCATACTACAGGGGGTGCATATATATACCAAACATGGAAGAGGAACTGTTCCATCTGCTATTAAGCTCTACAGAAAGCAAGCAAGCACTTCTTTGCTGTTTGGGGGTTGAAATATGGGGTTACGTCAACACTATTAATTTGACAACGATACAAAATGCATTTTTTAAAAATGTATTGATGTTACCTCATGGTTCACCTAATGCACTCTTCAGCATGGAGACTGATGTGTTCCCTATTGGCGAGGGAGCTGACTTCAAGCCGGCTTTATACCGGCTGACGCTTTGCCACTCTGAGAAAATTGGGTATTGGAAAATATTGTGAAGCACTGGCTCACTTGCTAACCCTGGATGGGGGAACGAGCCTCCCACGTGTCAAGCAAGTGAGGAACACATTTAGTGCTCTCAACGAGTTTGTATTATGGTTATAATCCTAATAAAGGTAGTAAGTCAACTGTAACAAAAATTAGGCGAGGCATTGGTACTTTAACCAGGACCAAAATGGAGGATGATAGTAGTAAATTACCATTTGGTTCTGGTTATCTATCAAATAAACCAGAATTTGTGTTCGAAAGGTTTCTTAACACAGTTATCCTCCATATACGTGTGCATTCATTTTGGGTTGTAGGCACCTATAGGGATGCAGCATTTACTAAATCATGGGGCAATGCAGGCTTGGGCACCTGTCCTTTGTGTGGACTAAGTGAGGAAACTGTGATTCATTATATGTTCCTGTGCTCAAAGCTAGGTAGGTTGAGAAACTATTACTTGAAACCAATGTTGCGAGCTCCGGGTATCCGAGCCGTGGCACATGCTTTGACTTTTTGCAGAAGTACTAACAACATGGATATTGTCCATAGCACTGCGGAGCACATTCATCGGGCTTGGATGCTGACATTGAAACATTTATCAGCTCAGCAAGTTGGAAATGATCCTTATATATGAGTGTTGTAGCTGAAAAAACAATAGAGTGCAAAACCTCAGCCTAGTGTGCACAGTAAATACTGTAAATACTGTACATACTGTAGATACAAGTTCACTAAGTAGCCCAGTATCAAAATGGTAATGATGGCTTGTACAGTCTGTGAGTATTTTCTCCCCTTGTTTCTTTTCTTTAATATGATTTCATTACTTTTATTAAGCTGGAAAACAGTGGTTTTATTATCTAATCAAATTGTAAATGAATTGTATGTAATTATGTGATTTGTATTGTTATTTGTCTTTTATGACTTTACACCAAATAAACGTATTTGACTGATTGACTGACTAATATGCCACCAGAGTGGTCAACAGAGCGGAAAGTGTGACTTGAGCACTCCAAATGTGCGATGTGTGCCACGTTTTAGCGCACCTCACCTGGGGTAGCTGGATTCCTGATCAGTGTCAACAGGAATGGTGAGAGCTGGTAGGCACTGTCCCTTGCAAAGAACAACATAGTTATGTATTGCATTTATTGTAATTTCTTCTGTTCCTGTGTGTCACGTGACTCCTTGTATGTGCATGATAGTTGATACTCACCCACAAGCCAGGTGTTTCCAAAAGTGCCTGATGCAAGGGCCTGGTATATGGAGAAATTCCGGAAGATGTAGTTATCATGCGGTAATTGGCATTCACATGCAAGATGTGTCCCTTTGCATCACAGATCACATGCACATTGATGGAATACCAATGTTTTCTGTTGCAATACATGTGCTCTGTCTCTCAAGGGGGGGTTGCAGTGCTACATCGGTGCAGTCGATAGCTCCCAGGACCTGTGGAAAGTGTGAAACTGCGTAGAATCTATGGCACACTCTCTGCCTTGCCTGCATTTTGTGTGGCATGTAAATGTGCCGATGCACACATTAGAGGATGCAGCACAAGACCTGGTGGTACACTGGAATGATCCAGTGGCCAGGAAGTGTAAGGCTGATAGCACTTTGACCAGAGGTGTCACAGCCTGTGAGCACATGGTGAGTGATAACACATAATTATCCCGTTCCCTGATCAGCTCTAGGATGGCATGGGTAGGGAAGCAATATCTTCCATGCACCTCCTCATCTGGCATCCCAAATAAACAGGTTAATGGATGGAATATTTTGACCCGCCTCCTCCTTTACCTCCTCTTCCCCCTCCTTGCATGCAGCAATATGAGTGCTAGCAATGCAGCATCCAGCATTGTGGCAATCGTGTTTTCATTGGGGTTGCAATGTTGCTTTTTATGCAGGGGCTTCCATTGTGCTTTGTGCTTTGCAACAGGTGGCGGGTGGCAATGTGCTCATTCTCCTTTGGAATCGCAGCGATAGCTCAATAGTTTCTGTGAATAGCCTTTATTTAGTGCTCAATGGGGCGTGTTGGCTGTTTGCGCGGTGCCTCCCTCCCCAAGCCCATGTTCTTCCTAATTTTTCTTATTTAATGAGGATTTTGCATGTTTAGCTCCCTATCTGTGAATCAGCAATACCCATTTACCATGCCAGAAAGTGTACTTTTGATACGCAAAGTCACTTTGCGCCACTCTGTGCTTAACTTTTTGTGTATTAGGCCTGAGGAATCTTCAGCTACTGCTTCAATTCTTTTACCTTCCCAAATGAAACCTAATCACTAGAGCTTCTCAAGGACACAATCCGTGATGGCCCCCCTGTGGACTTTGTTCAAAGAGCATGACTCACACTATGTAGCCAGTTTCTCCCCAGGCAAGTATCCTTGGTTACTGATGTCACTTTCTATAATTTACAGTGTGTACAGCAGCCTACAGGTCCATCTCTTAAAATACTGTGTTGATTTATTGCTACTGTACGTAATATATGTTTTAAATTTAGCTAAATTATAACGTTTAACATGATTCAATTTACATACATAATTAGCATGAAGAAATACATATACATAATATGTTACACATTGAATTACTATTAAACTACATTCCGAATTACTTATAAATACATTAACAACTTCTACAAAACACCTATAAAAAGGCACATATTCGATGTAGGGACCATTACATCTAAAAGGTATATTTTCTAATTGATTAAAAGATGGGACAGCTAAATTAAATAGCAGAGATGATGTTATAATACATGGACTCTGTTAGTGTAACCATTCATTGAATTCCAAGAGAAGTTAATTTCATCATACTAGTCACGAACTAAGACGGACACAGAGAGATAGAGAGAGAGAGAAAGTGAGACCGACAGTGACAACCAGACAGAAATAGCAAGAGACAGAGAGAGAGATAGAGAAACTGAGACACAGAGACAGAACGAGACCGAGGGTTAGAGAGACACAGGTAGGACAAAGAAAGAGGAACAACGAAATTAAGGAGAAGTAGCAAGGCTCTAATGTTGCACATTGTTAAACCTAAAACCTTATTGTTACTCTGGATAGGGTCTACAAGGTAATCCTATTATGTGAAATCTGGTGTATGTGTACAGTGGTTATTCATGTTTGGGGGAATGGAAGTAAAAAGAAGAAAACCATTCTTCCATATACCATATGACATTTAATCCCAACAGTTATAGTGTGTACACAATTTAAGAGATACATAGATACATATCATCATGTGTCTTGACACCTGAAGAGACCTAAACAGGATATTTTTAGACAAAGGGATTTGTGCTTCAAACCTTCAAAGATCTAGAATGTATTTGGGAGTTCAAACCTAAACCTTACATGCTGGCTCCAAAGAAAGGTTTCCCAAACGTGTATGATGGTATCTTGTCAGTGCTGTGTCACACTCTCTATGCAGTGCAATTGTACTTGCGATGGATCATGGGTGTAGCATATGGAATGTTTTTCAATTGATTTCCGGACAATAATCTAAATAATATTGGTAAGTGAGAGCATCTCGAATATGTTTGCCAATCACCAGGTTATGCTAATGGGCCCCCCATCGACCCCCCTTTGCAAGGTCCGAGTACGCGTTATCGAGCATGGTACATGATAAACAGCATTCCGTATCCTTGCAGGAATGGTGTACCTAAGTGAGGGTCAGTTTACATGTGCATGATAGATACGTTGTCAGTGTTCCCCTGGGCTTCCTGTCTTTCAGCTCAGAATGGAAACATCCCCCCAGCAGCAGCCAAGTAGATGATGGGGTGCAAAGTCTGTCGTGTACAAGAAGATCCCTAGAGAGAGAGATGATCGGAGCTAGAGAACATTAAACCTGCAGGGGAGTTTTTCTCAGCTGGAGAGAGATTGCAACAAGATGGAGTCCCTTTGCTCTGCAGGTAAGAGGCCCGTGAATAGCCTTTGACCGTGGGACTCCACCGCATGGATTAACCAGACCAACTTGATAGTCGCAAAGAGGAGATATGACATGATATGGCATTTATAGCTCGCCTATACCCAAGTGTTTCCAGGAGTCCGGTTTAATGCTTCTCGGGCCTGGGTTCTCGTGACAACGAAGCATCACCTGCGCTACCATGGAAAGCTTCCTGAGAGAGAGATGGACGGAGATTCTCTGCGTTTGAGCCTCTGGAGGGTGTTGTGCCCCAGAGGAGCTCACGGTCAGATGACCAAAGTTAGAGAAAGGTATAGTTAATTCCCTCAGTGCTTATGCTCCGGGCAGCTAGCCACTGTGGCAGAAATTCAGATTTCTGATCTTTCTGTGATTCAGATCCTGTAGATTTAGATCACGAGCAGAGATTAAACGATGGGGACCCCATTTTCTCAATCTATTTCTAAGGCTGTCAACCAGTGTCCAATATAGGTACCCTTGCTCGGATGGGATCACCCTTACCCATATGCTGGTTTAGCATGAATCCTTTGCCTGATGTTTCTAGAGCAGCTGGTAGTTTGTTCCGCGTGATTAGATATACCTCATATCAGGGAAGAGTATGGTCCCAGAAAACATTATCGCTCATGTGTGTCTTGAGTAGAATAATTGGAGTCAGAAAAGCTTTATTTTGGTACAGATGCCATAAAACCATTAAAGCATGCATGCACATATAAAAACATATTTTACCACGCATTTAAAACACTAATACTTTCCCAACAATATGAAATACAAGACAATCATTAGTAAAAATGGAAACGAAATAACTGGTAATAAAAAGTAGTCTAACAGCAGAGGTTACAAAAGTGCAATCAAGTACGGGTTATTCAATGGGCCTCATTATGAGGACGGGTTACTGGCACACTCGCCTTACCATTACCGGCGACCGATATTCCTGTGTTAGCGGGATATTATGGGGGCCGGCAATGGCAGTAAGTACCCTTTCCATGGTGCATGGGATGGGAACTGCTGAAGCACGGACACTGTTGTTGACGGTGCCCGTTCTTCAGTGATTTCTCTGCCGGTAGGGGCCTCAACTCCTGGCAGGTCAGGCCTGTCGGTAGTTCACTGCCGCTACCGACAGACTCGGAGTAAGGCTGTCTGGGAAAAAAGCTGGAGGTGGTAGGACCGGCCGTTTTATCAGCATTTCTCAGACCGGCTTACTCGTAATGACCCCTGGGGTCGCCCTGAACATGGACCACATGAACATCTAAACTAATACCTAGACGTCGACCCGTTTCTTATCATCCCTTACTTCCAGGATTTGGTAGACCTTACCTAGAGGTCTCTGCTTTACCCCTAGAGGGGCAACACACCAGATCCCTGGGACTCTGCACCTAGCCAAGAAAACAGCACTTAAAAAATCTCTTCTTGTTTTTTGACATGTACAGTACTTAGTCACGAATACACTAGCTTTCTAATGTGTATTATCATGGAGTATATGCATTTTTCACACACAATTTTCAGTTCATTATGTTTGGTTTGTTGTATTTAAAACATTGGATGTAATGTATATACTTTGCAGAAAGTGCCCAGTGACGCCTTAACAAATTTCACTTGTCTGACTAAGGTTGCTGAAATATCAAAAAGGTCAAATATTTATGGGTACAGCATTGTACATATGACTACATTTGTGTCTATTTGACTGTTTGTTTTGTTTTGGAGAAAAAAAAAATAGGTATGAGCCATCTCTTCCCTAAGGTTCATTTTAATAGGCAATTAATTGTTGTTTCTTCTTCTGTTGGGCAAAATGTAGATCTATTTGATGCCCACTTACAAAATCGCCTAATTAGAAGACGTTAAGTCTGAATTTCAAATAAAGTGTACGTGCATCGATTGGGTAGATTTCAGGTAATAGTGAGCACTTGAATGTAGCAAGGTAACCTACTAAAATCACCTGCATTTTGGGTGATTCACCTTGCATGAACCTCGGACGAACATTTAGAAAAGTTAATCTGATGTTCTCCAAAAAGATTTAAAGGGGACGCAAGGCTGGATCTACCATTCAGTCTCAGGCAGCTTTCTGAGAGGCAGTAGGTCATAGCTAGCTGAAGGCTTGGGCTATTTAGGGATATTTTGAGTAGTAGGAAGATCTTTAGGGAGCTATAGTGAGAGACTGGGACCCAGTCATGAGATTTATATTTGATCATGCTTATGCAGCACTGTGTGATACTTTCGATGAATTGAGTGGGCCAATAACACAAGAGCCATCTCCAGAGAACTGCGGAGGCTTTTGACGCACCAGTAAGTGTCCATCTCTTAAAATAGGTTCACAAGATGTATGTCATTGAGTGACACCTTAGAGGAGTGGGAGGTGCCAAAATGTCCTGAGTTCAGCTTGTGTGAGGGTCACAAACATATCATTGTGCTGAAAAGGCACATTAGAGATTTCGGGAGGCATCAGGTAACACATCAGACAGTGTCTGTCTCTTGAGTCTAGTAGATGAGACATGTGCCTCCTGGGAGGAGATTGAAGTGTTAAGTAAAAGTGCTGCTAGATATAATGTAAAATAAATGACTATAACTTAAAAGAAATTAAAAGATACGTAATATAGTTTGTATTGGAGCTCGTTCATTCGGTACCATGTGAATATCTCGCCTGCAAAATGTCAGGGAGGTGATTTTTTTCCTTAATCCTAAAATACTTTCCCCAAATAATCTAGGAGGGGTGTCATTTACTATTCTAAACTCCAATCCTAGAATACTTGTGGAAAGTGTTTGACTTCGGTTGAGATTTTCACTGGATACTGTTCATTCATGTGGATAGTAGGTTAAGGATAAGGAATGATGTATATATAGGTGGTCTGTGGGATGTTTTGACCCACTTTTGCTCTGCCATGCGGCATCACTGTGTTCTGATGGTGCCAGAAATAGTAAAATGGCCGCAAAACTCTTGTGCACGCCAAAACCTCTGAAAATCGCCCTTTGCAAAGCACAAAAAGATGGCTGCCCAATCTGCCATGCATGTTGTCAGTGGTGGAACAGAGATCTCACTCCTGAAACATGTCACTGGGCTCCACAACAATTGAAAATGGAGTACAGAAGGAAAAAGCAGGGCTTTGCTAAAGGAAACCCCAAAATCTTGCTTTAAATCCTTTTTTCTTTGTTGCTGAAACTGCAGAATGCCGGTACAAAACACCCTCAAACATCCAAAATTCTTGCTGTGTGCTACAATTCACTTAGTTTAAGAAATCATTGTGAACTTGCAAGGTCCTGAAAAGCTGAAAGCATCAAGGGATTTTCACAGCAAAAGTGGCCGGTCTGTGGAACTGTCAAAATCTGAGAAGGGCAGGACGCTGTGCCCTGCATAAGAGTTCTAGGCAGATCACTGTTAGGCTTGTATACAACTAAGGATTTTGCGGTGGTGAAAGTGTGGCCTGCACATTTGTCCCAAGAAGTACAGTTTGACTTTAGAAGATACTTGTGATTGTACCATGGCATTATTTGAATTGTTATACTTCCTCAGTATGTACATGTATAACCAGCATAAATACAGAAGCACTCTGTGGTTAAGCCTCACATTTGGGTGCATTCCCTTTATGATGGCATTCTTCTTTTCAAAGGTAAATATATTTGTACATGCAATTTCTAATGGGTACTTTCATTCCACAGATTCCCCCCACCACCCCCACTTTTTAAAATTGATCTAGAAAATGTATTTGCCATCTGGGGACATTGCTGCTGATTTAGCTTGACTGTCCTCTTAACAATTCCGCCTTTTGTGCCTGAACTGTTACCAAGAAGACATGGCTTTAAGCCTGGCAAATAATGCAAACTGCAAATGCCTGATTAAACTTTAAACATGTATAAACTGAAATCAAATGTTTGCAATCTAAGAGGCCTGTTATTGAGAGTAACCCATCTGGTAATGATTTTGATTCCATGGTTTAAAATCTTGAATAAGTGTTTAGCTGTGATTTGATCCCACAAGTTTGTTGTATGCTAAGGGAACATTCAACAGAATTAACAGTTAAAATAAGCTGGCGAAAGCTGCCCAAACTGGAATAACAGCTTTCCTCACAGAGGCAAGGCCTTTCCCCCCACCAGGAAATCACACCAAAGCAATAACTATAGGCTTTAGGAAGAACCTGGTCTGCAGTGGGGAAGGAAACAATGAACAGCTGCAAAGCAGGAAACGCTAGGTGTGAGGACAGTAATAAAATGGCCTCTGCCAAGATAACAGGGAGGAGACTGCTTCTGGACTGAATGGAGATAAAAAGAGGCAGAGGCAAACAACCATCTGTGGCTGAACATTCACAAGGAACATTTGTTTAAAGACTTCTAACTTACCACTTAAAATTGTCATAAATACAAAAGTAACATAAAGAGGCAGAAAGATCGTGTGACATGTTCTGGAAGCAAATGGCAGAAAATGTGATTTTACACCAAATGTATTTCTGCTAGAAGTATGAAACTTTATACACTTATGCCCATGTTATACATGCACACTTGTAGAAATCTGCCGATAAATTGGACATTGTGTTCCTAATGAAAAGGGCAAAATTCGGTGAAAAGCAGACACAAGATCCCACAGCGACAGGGTTTTGAGGAGTAGCTGCTACACAAAATATGTAATCTGTATATCTGATTGTTATAGAGGTTGCATCTGTGTAAATATGGATTCTGCCAAAAGTAGATTCTGTGTTCAAGGGACTAGGTTTGGATTCTAAGCCTTATAAACCCACACCATAAAGGTGACACACTGTTTTCCTCCTCCTATCAAGGCAGAGAGGAGACCCCGACAAATCCCTGTCAAAGGGGCAAGCTTAAGATAAACCAGCACACACACCCGCTTTATCATAGCATAAATAGAGACAGCAGAGGGCAGATAAAGCCAGACAGATATACCCACTATCCGAATGCTGGCGGAGCACCCTGCTGCAGAACTTTACATCTTCCTTGCTCCAGACTCCAGAAACTTGGCAAAGCAGAAAGGCCCATTGCATAGCTGAACCATTTTCAGCTAGGCCTTAAATTCCAGAACCAGAATCCCATCACCTTAGGGGAAGCATCAAAATACAGCCGGGCTGTGCTGTACTGCTTACCTGCTGAAAATAATGTTCATAATAACCAAGAATGGTAGATCCAATCCAATCCTGTGCCGTGCTGTGACCAGAGTTCATTGCAGATCCAGTCCAGTCCTGTGACGTGCTGTGACCAGTGCGCCCTGCTGATTGCAGATCCGGTCCGATGTGCCCAGTTGTCTGTCCCAGAACCAGATTCCCTTCCCAGACCAGAATCTTGACGGACCAGAATCCTGATGGCTCTGTTTAAAACATATCTAGTGAGTATCTATAGATAGAACTGTGTCACTAGCCTATGTACCTTGCTTAGGTAATCCCTATCTTAAACCCATCCTATCTTGTCTTCAGAACCTGATATTGGGCCTCATTACGAGTCCGGTGGTAACCGCAGTGGTAAAACCGCCTGGTTACTGCCGGACTCGTATTACCATTCTGCCTCCGTGACTCCTGGAAATACCAGGGCATTACAACCCTGGTGTCCTGGGAATCCCAGAGGCGGAATGGTGTAAATCCCATTCCCATTGAGTCCAACAGGACTCAATGGGAATGGGGAAGTGGAAACACCGGCTCCATCTCGTGATGGTGCTGGTGTTTCCACGCCCTCCTGCAGGCGGGAGGTGTTCAACCGGCCAGGTCAGACCTGGGGGGAAGATCACCTCCCGCCTGCAGGACTCGGGATCGGGCGGTCCGGAATTGACAGTGGTGGCGGGTTTACTATCTTTGTGCTTATCTTTTCTCAAATGAAGAAGGCGGGACCTCTGCAGGCAGTCACCCTGATCAAGTGGCTGTGTTGCTGTGTGGTATTCATTTATTCATAGTCATCCTCTAGTGTAAGAAATCCCATTTGTCATTTTAAAAAGTGCGTTCCTGTTTTCCATTCTTGCGCCTATCTCAAAAAACGACCTCCACTAAAACGTCCATAACTTCCTTCCTTGTGCTAGAAATGAGATTTCAACTTCTGCTTGTAGCTAACACCCACAGCTTTAAATCACATTTAAAACCACATCCCAAATCCATACAGTTCTGCCGTTATCGCGATTATCGTGCAGTGAAAAGTTTGGCGCGAATTTCGTTTTTGGGAAATTGTGACACGTGTAAAACAGCTTTTGATTGCTTCCAACTTCAATTTTAAGATTTCAAATTGTTTCTTGGTATTAAATCATTGCTAGGGTTTGTGTGCAACTATCCAGAGCGGCTCCTGTAAGAATTATAACAATTTCAGCAATTTAAACCATATTTAGGGGGTAATTCATAGAATTCAGCGCACAAGTGGTGCACGTCACTGGCGCACAGTGTGCGCGTGCGAATCCCTGCGCCATCCGCGTGCGCCAAAATACATTTCCGCGCACAGCGTATTCATGGATTCCAGCCACCAAAACCAGTCGTGGCGCACAGTGGCGCAGCGACCCTGCAGCAGCGCCAGTTACGCCCCCAAGAACGCCCCTTGCGCAGGGAAAAGCCATCAAAATCCCCAATCCAGCGCAAAGGGCTGGCTAACCCTGTACCAGCACGGCAAGCGGGCTTCGTGTATCACTGGGGTGCGCGGGAAGTACCTCACGTCATTTCAGCTGGGTATGTGTATTTCGGGGTGCGCTGGAAGTTCCACACGTGATTCCATCAGGGTACGTGTACATCAAGGGTGCGCGGGAAGTTTCACACGTGAATTCAGCAGGGTACGTGTATATCAGGGGTGCGCGGGAAGTTCCACACGCGAATGTCCTGGGTACGTGTATTTCGGGGTGCGCGGGAAGTTTCACACACGATATCAGCAGGGTACATGTATTCCAGGGGTGCGCTGGAAGTTCCACACGCGAATGTCCTGGGTACGTGTATCTTGGGGCGCGCGGGAGGTTTCACATGCGATATCAGCAGGATACATGTATTTCTGGGGTGCGCTGGAAGTTCCACACGCGAATGTCCTGGGTACGTGTATCTTGGGGTGCGCAGGAAGTTTCACACGCGATATCAGCAGGGTACGTGTATTTCAGGGGTGCGCTGGAAGTTCCACACGCGAATGTCCTGGGTACGTGTATCTTGGGGTGCGCGGGAAGTTTCACATGCGATATCAGCAGGGTACGTGTATTTCAGGGGTGCGCTGGAAGTTCCACACGCGAATGTCCTGGGTACGTGTATTTTGCGGTGCGCAGGAAGTTTCACACGCGATATCAGCAGGGTACGTGTATTTCAGGGGTTCCGTGGAGTACTACACATGAATTGGCCGTGTGGGTTCTCCCAGGTGTTCGCTCCACAACCTCCACGGCCCCTGTAGGCAGCCCACACCACGGGGGACTAGCCTGTACCCCCACTCATGTCCCCCTGCACCCCCACTCCCCAGCACTGTGGTGCACCCTCCACCAGGCTCCCACTCATGTCTCCCATCACCCCCACCCCCCAGCACTGTGGTGCACCCTCCACCAGCCCCCAACTCATGTTCCCCTGCACCCCCACCCCCCAGCACTGTGGGGCACCCTCCACCAGGCCCTAACTCATGTCCAACTCATGTTCCCCTGCACCCCCACCCACCAGCACTGTGGTGCACCCTCCACCAGGCCCCCACTCATGTCTCCCATCACCCCCACGCCCCAGCACTGTGGTGCACCCTCCACCAGGCCCCCACTCATGTCTCCCATCACCCCCACCCCCCAGCACTGTGGGGCACCCTCCACCAGGCCCCAACTCATGTTCCCCTGCACCCCCACCCCCAGCACTGTGGGGCACCCTCCACCAGGCCCCCACTCATGTCTCCCATCACTCCCACCCCCCAGCACTGTGGGGCACCCTCCACCAGGCCCCAACTCATGTTCCCCTGCACCCCCACCCCCCAGCACTGTGGGGCACCCTCCACCAGGCCCCCACTCATGTCTCCCATTACCCCCACCCCCCAGCACTGTGGTGCACCCTCCACCAGGCCCCCACTCATGTCCAACTCATGTTCCCCTGCACCCCCACCCCCCAGCACTGTGGGGCACCTGCCAGCAGGCCCCCACTCATGTCCAACTCATGTTCCCCTGCACCCCCACCCCCCAGCACTGTGGTGCACCCTCCGCCAGGCCCCCACTCATGTCCAACTCATGTTCCCCTGCACCCCCACCCCCAGCACTGTGGGGCACCTGCCAGCAGGCCCCCACTCATGTCCAACTCATGTCCCCCTGCACCCCCAACCCCCAGCACTGTGGTGCACCCTCCACCAGGCCCCCACTCATGTCCAACTCATGTTCCCCTGTACCCCCACCCCCCAGCACTGTGGGGCACCTGCCAGCAGGCCCCCACTCATGTCCAACTCATGTCCCCCTGCGCCCCCAGCCCCCAGCACTGTGGTGCACCCTCCACCAGGCCCCCACTCATGTCTCCCATCACCCCCACCCCCCAGCACTGTGGGGCACCCTCCACCAGGCCCCAACTCATGTTCCCCTGCACCCCCACCCCCCAGCACTGTGGGGCACCCTCCATCAGGCCCCCACTCATGTCTCCCATCACTCCCACCCCCCAGCACTGTGGGGCACCCTCCACCAGGCCCCAACTCATGTTCCCCTGCACCCCCACCCCCCAGCACTGTGGGCACCCTCCACCAGGCCCCCACTCATGTCTCCCATTACCCCCACCCCCCAGCACTGTGGTGCACCCTCCACCAGGCCCCCACTCATGTCCAACTCATGTTCCCCTGCACCCCCACCCCCCAGCACTGTGGGGCACCTGCCAGCAGGCCCCCACTCATGTCCAACTCATGTTCCCCTGCACCCCCACCCCCCAGCACTGTGGTGCACCCTCCGCCAGGCCCCCACTCATGTCCAACTCATGTTCCCCTGCACCCCCACCCCCAGCACTGTGGGGCACCTGCCAGCAGGCCCCCACTCATGTCCAACTCATGTCCCCCTGCACCCCCAACCCCCAGCACTGTGGTGCACCCTCCACCAGGCCCCCACTCATGTCCAACTCATGTTCCCCTGTACCCCCACCCCCCAGCACTGTGGGGCACCTGCCAGCAGGCCCCCACTCATGTCCAACTCATGTCCCCCTGCGCCCCCAGCCCCCAGCACTGTGGTGCACCCTCCACCAGGCCCCCACTCATGTCTCCCATCACCCCCACCCCCCAGCACTGTGGTGCACCCTCCACCAGGCCCCCACTCATGTCTCCCATCACCCCCACCCCCCAGCACTGTGGTGCACCCTCCACCAGGCCCCCACTCATGTCTCCCATCACCCCCACCCCCCAGTACTGTGGGGCACCCTCCACCAGGCCCAAACTCATGTTCCCCTGCACCCCCACCCCCAACTCTGTGGGGCACCCTCCACCAGGCCACCACTCATGTCTCCCATCACCCCCACCCCCCAGCACTGTGGGGCACCCTCCACCACGCCCCAACTCATGTCTCCCATCACCCCCACCCCCCAGCACTGTGGGGCACCCTCCACCAGGCCCCAACTCATGTTCCCCAGCGAACATGTCATCACAATATAGATCCCTGGTCCCTATGGTCAGCCTCCAAATGCAAAACACCTACCCGGGTATGGTATCCACCCACTTAGAAATGGCAATAACATGTTAGAACCCCAATTGCAAGTTTGGAAACAAACACATGTCCCTCACATACACCCAATGGGTGTCAGTGAATCTCAAAACCCATATCATGATATGCATGAAACTAATGAGATGATACTACACATTGAAGTTTGAACAAAAAATATGTATTAAAGGAAACGTAAATTGAATGAAAAATAAACAAACAGAAATGGGAATGTAAAAAAATAAAAAGAAGCATGTCCGTGAAATCAAAAGGAATGGTGTCCAAAGTCACAGTCCACAAAAGAAAATCCAATGGAAAATTATAATTGAAAGCCATTGCTCCATGGGTAAATTGTAAAAAAAAAGAAAATCCAACAGTCAACAATGTACAGATGAACAAGCCAGGGTCCATGATCCCAAGAGAAGAAATGAAACCTATATAATAACACTACCTAATAAAAAAAACTATATACAAAAATGTGGCCAATTGTCCAAAAGGTCCAAAAAAACCAAAGGAACCTAACACTAACTACAGAACTATGTACATGGGCAGCAGGCTAGTCCGACGGCTCACTTTTGGATGTCCCGGGCCAGGGCATCATCAAACTCCTGCTCAATGTCCCGGAGGTGGTCCTCCTCCATGGCCCGAGGGTCTGCAGGGCCGTCGACGTGTCCACCTCCAACCCCCTGCGGATTGCCTCGAAGCACTCGGCCCGCCTCAGGGCCCTCCGCATGGAGTTCTCCGCCCTGACCATCGTGAGCCGTGCCTCTTCCGCCCGCTGCCGCTCCGCATCTATGGCGTGGCCCAACCGCTGCCACACGGAAGACACTTTCTGTCCTGGGTTCTCCTGCCCTCCGGCCGATGCCTGCCCCTCCGATGTCAAAGGCCCCGAGCCTTCATGGCTCCCACCACGTTGCTGCTGCTGCTGTGCCTCTGCCCGTGCACTGCCTCCTGCTGCCTGCACATCCTCCGCTGGGTGGGGTGCAGTCGTTGATGTGGCCACCCCTGCTGGACGTCCGACTCCCGACTCTGGCAGGGATGCCTCCTCCACCAGCCTGGCCGCACCGTCAGAGGGAGCTCCGCAGGGCACCCAGGTGACTGATGGGTGGGAAGATGGCACGGAGGACGACTGGTGCATAGGGGGTTCAGTTGAGGAGGGGGTGGTAGCAAGCCCCATCAAACGGAGGAATCCGGCCTGGGTGACCTGTCCCAGTAGGCCGACGCGGTCAACGAGCCATTCGAGATGACGTGCAGTCTCCTCATGAAAAGACTGCAGGTCACCTCGCATGGCCCGTTGACGCAACGCCACACCAGTCAGTACAGGCTCAACCCGGACCCGGATAGCCACGTCCGCAGGCAGAGGAAGGCCAGTTGTCATGAGCTCATCCCCTGCCTGAAAACGGGTCTGGACGTAGGCATCCCTGCTGGTGCAAGATGATGCAGGGACAGGATCAGGGACAGAATTGCACACAGGCACCTCCGTGGCGGCCTGTGCTGCCTCCTGTCCCTGGTCCTGCACTGCACCACCAGCACCAGTGGAATCCCCACCTCCAGACCCCATCTCTGTTGCTTGCACGGCCTCCTCCTCCACCAAACCCCCCACCAACCTGGATGACTCCGTGCCATCTTCCCCCGTTGGGCCCTGTGGGGTCCCAGCTGCCCCTTCTGCTGCTGAGGAGTCCAACTCCAACCTCCGCCTCTTGGACCTCCCCCGGCCTGGGACGCGGCACCGGACTCCTCACTCCCCGACAAGATCACAACCTGGGAGGGGAGCCGGGCCTTGCGTCTCCGGCTGGCGGTGGGATCCCCGCCGCTGTGCTCCACAGCACCTTCTCCGCCCTCTTCATCAGTTGACGCTGCAGACAGAGAGAAATAAAACACAGGCAACAGGGCACTGTACAATGGACACATACACACATGACAGTTGTACATGAGTGGCATTGGCAAACCTCAGACATGCCATCACAATCCCCAACACACATGTCATTTCAACTCGCACACATGAGCCATAACGCAACTGCCAGCACCATCCATACACATACAACAGCATGAGCAGGCAAAGCTGAGCCAGACATCACATTCAACACAGGAAGTGCACTACACATGTACACACACCACCACACTTGCATGCATGTGTACACCTCTGCCAAGTGTCGCAGTGTTCAGATGGGCATCCATGTCACATCTGCCAATCAGGCTTCCACATCCCGCTGTCACATGCATCCATGTTGCACCCTTGTCAAATACACACAAATGAACATGTACACAGTGCTGATACATGCAGCTGAAAACAACATACATGCGTGACATCACGAACATGTCTACTTACATACACATTCATCCAAACATGTGTGCCCACACAACTGCATTTGGCATGCAAGCCTACACACACAAGCACCATCCATGTCGCACACATTACAGCCCTCGCATGTGTTAGCCTCACGGCCCTGTACACCCCCACCCATACTCGACCCCATACAAACAGATGTGCAACCTGCACACTACTGAAACATCACCACACGCACAGCTCACAATCAGGATGCATGTACACTTACCGCTCGACTCCAGACGGGTCTGCCTCTCAAGGACCTGGACGTGGAGCGCTGGGGATATGCGTTCCAGGACCCTCATCTGATCTTCCGACAAGTGGCCCCGGCGCCCCTTAGCATCCGCTGCCTTCAATAGGCGCCGGGCCTTGTTCAGGGTCCTGGACCTGAAGTCCTCCCAGCACTTCTTGACATGTTGGAAGTCGCGGACTGCCACCCCCTCCGCGTTGATGGCAGTCACGATGTCCGTCGAGATCCGAGTCTGTCCTTCCTTGTCGGCGCGGGAACTTCCGAAGAGGGCATCATACTGCCCCAGGACTTGCTCCACCAGGACACCAACTTCCCTGGCACTGAAGCTGGTGCCCCTCTGCCTCTCTGGCCGGGGGTTGTCAGTGGTGCTAGATGTTGCAGTGCCCGACATGACAACCCCAGAGGCAGGAGTGGGTGGGCAACTGGGTCCTGGGGCTGGGCTGTGGAGCGATGGAATGCCAGTCGGGAGTCTTCGGTTCCAGCAGGGGTGGTCACAGCAACAGCACCCCTGGCTGATGTGCAGGCAGCAAATGGCAGGGCACGTGGGCAGCAGGCAGTCAGGCAGAGCAGATGGCAGGTGGGAGCGTGCTCGGGGCTCTGGGGGGCAGTAATTCGGCCTTCTGGGCAGGAGCGTGGTCTTCCGTGTGCTTACGCGTGGCCAGCTTGATACGGAGTGATTTGGCACGTGAAAATTCTGCACGTCAGCGTGTAATTCGAGGAAAGGCCCTTAGCGCGTAAGCGCGTCTGCACGCATACGCAATTTCATTGGACAGAAGGCCCCTCAAGCGCAAGCGCCCCTGTGACGTGATGCGCGCAGGCGTGCATGGGCATTTCAGCGCGCGTGAAAAACTGCACATCTGCGTGTAATCCGAGGAAAGGGGCCATGCGCGTAAGTGACGTGACGCGCACGGGCGTTTCCCTCAGCACGGGTTAAAGGTGAGCGGGCCCAGCAGTTCGCTGTACGTGCCTTTCGTGGAGCCCGACGTGTGTTGCTGCTTCCTGTTGTTTCGCGCACCATCACAACTTCACAGCTATCAAGGATGTATCTCTTCTTTTGGCGGGGGTATTGGCTGCGCGTGTTTTTCTGCATCGCGCTAGTCAGACGGTGAGTCGCACACGCTCTTTTTCCCACTGCGGGTGTCCCTGTGTATCGCACCCATTTTCGATGTCATAGTAGCCTGCGTGTCCCACGCGTACGCGTTATTCGTGTTACTGGGTGCCACTGCGTACTGCGGGAGGTTGAATCCACGCAAGTAGGCTGCAGGGTTGTGTGCACGGTTTTACTGCAGTTTTGGGGTGCCTGAGCGTTGCGTGACCCGTCACTACATCACCGGGGTCACATACAGCCTTGCAGGTGCAGGGGGGCTGTTAACATCTTGCTTCCCACCCCCTTCACCCCAATTGCCCAGGTCAATTGTGGTGTACACCTCCCATTGGCACCACTCCATCTGTGCCGGCACTACTACATCTGTGCCATGGTTGGGAGGCCACCAAAGGTGAGGGGTGCCTCAGCTGGGCATCCTCCTCGTGGCGGGCGTGGTCAGGGACGTGGCCGTGGTGACCAGGGAGTAGGGGGACTCCAGGGTGTCCAGGGCAGCCACAGAGGGGGAAGAGGCAGGGGTGCGCCACTTGAGCACAATGTTGTGCCATGTGTCGGTGAAGTCATGCCACCACCCCCTGTGGTTCCGGGGGATGCAGCTTCAGCATCTGGCACTGGCGCCCGTGTGACCCGGCAGTCTGTTCCATCGACTGCCATGGGCCCAAGGGTAGTGGTAGCTGCAGGTGCAGCTGTGGACACCGCCACCCAGGCTCAGGGTCTGCCAGCGCAGGCTGCGTTGGCACTTGAGGAGCCCTTGGTAGATCTCCAACAGGCCAGGAGGGAAACCATAGGGGCAGGCCGGGCTGCTCAGACCAAGACACGTGTCCCTGGGGCAGTCATGCCATCTGCTGCCCCAAACAGCCGGGTGTTGGCAAGTGCAGGGGCAGATGCACCCAACAACACCCCGTTTGTGAGTCTGCCAACCAGGACTGTTGCGGTCAATGACCCTGCCACAGCTGATGTTCCTGCGCAGGGTCAATTAGAGGGCACCCAGCTGCCACTGACACAAGTCAGGCATTTGGTCGTCCCTCCATCTGCCACTCCCTCGGCTCGATCCACCGAACCCACTGGCCATACTGGTCAGGGTGGCATTAGCCAGCCAGGGTCTGCGCCACAGTCCAAGAGGAGGAAGGTTGCACCTGCAGCACAGGCTGGGACCCCACACACAGCCACGACCTCCTGCACGTCGAGGAAGAAGCCTTTCTGCAAGCAGGAACTGGACTTCCTCGTGGACTACGTGCGGGGCCACAGCCGTGACATGCTAGTGGGTGCCAATAGTCAGACTACGGCTGCCCAACGTGACACCCACTGGAAGCATGTTGCGGAACATGTCAGTTCATTCGGCCATGAGGTGCGCACGGCGCAAGAGTGCAAAAAGCGTTGGAATGACATCAAACGCAGCACTAAGGCTAAGCGTGCCTCTAATTACAACTTGACTCTGGTGACTGGCGGTGGGCCTGCACCAGAGGAGGAAGTGCTCACTCTGCATGAGGCACTTGTTGCGGAGTTCATACCACCTGAATTGGTCGAAGGAGTGGGAGAGATGCTGGACTTTGATTCCCAGTCCAGTGAGTGTTGATGCGTGTTTGTTGAGGACGTGTGTGTTTCACTTGTGGTATGTGTTGTGCATGATTGCCACTACATGTGACGTGTACATGGTTCTGATGTGTAAGTAATGCAATGCTTCCGTGATGCATGTCTCCTCTGCCTGCATGCAGGGACTCCATGTAGGCATGCTCCCTTGCCCCTCCTCCGCCACTCTGCACCCCAGTTCCACCTTTGCACTGGTCTGCTTCAATCTTACCAATGTGTACTTTCTTGTTCATGCGTCCTGTGTAGATGATAACTTCCAGCGTAGAATCTGCCAGACATATGCCGTGTGGTACAGCCTTAGTACTTGATGCAGGGTATCTCACTTGTACTGTGCATAGGTCAGATGTCCCGCAGGGACATGAGTGCCCATTCATGCTCCATGTGCATTGCACGCATGCCCCTATGTGTCCTTGACTGGATGATCACTGTAATACAAGTCCTTGGTTACATACATTGCCTGGCATCTCATCAGCTTTCCCATGCCAACTGTGGCTCAGTCCTGCGTTGCACACATGTTTAGGGTCTGACAATCTGTGTGGCTCACAGGCCTCAGTCTGTTCAATGGCCAATGACTCTGTCCCACTGTTGTTGTGTCTTCTTCACACATGGGTGGCATCCAGAGTTTTCATCATGTGTCCTGCTTACTGTCCCAGCATCATTTGCAGTGTTGTCACTTGAATCACATTAAGCTGTTGATGCCAGTCAACACTGCCTGTCAATACACAGGTGTATGGTCAGCCTTTTGATACCATGCTAGGCATCCCTGCTTTGGTACTGGGGTGGAGGGGTGCTTGGCTTCTAGATATGGTACACATTGAATGCACAATGCACGTGATGTCTGAATTTGACACTGCCTTCACATTTCCTGGCACACACCATGGAGTCCTTGTAATTGTAGGTAGTGAGTGGCGTACACATTTTCTGCACTGCATAGACCCACTTCCATGGAAACTGACATCTTTCAACAGGTCTGATCACAGAAGCAATTCAAAGTTGACCCAGCATGTATGCCAGGTTATATGTTGTGTGTCACATGTCGGCCTGATGCGTTTGCTGTCGGTGTGTTGTGTGCTTCTGACATGTGTAGTGACCTTTTTTCTCTCTATTTTTCAGGTGATGACGCAATGGAGGCGGAGGATGGTGTCGTCATGCCAGACACAGGGTTGTTACCACTACATCAACCCGGCACTAGTGGAGGTCGTGGGGTGGTAGGCCACGAAAACCCCCAAGTGCTACAGTCCATCTTGTCTCTGGCTGTCTATGTCATGCGCCGCCCAGCCGATTGGCGGTTACTTCCGCGATGGAGGCTCCGGCGCCGACCGTAATGCCAGCACGTTGTGTTGTTTGCGTGCAGTCACGGTCTAGTCTTCCTTCAACATGGCGATCGCTGGGAAGTATATAAGTCCTCCTCTCCCAGCGATCAATGCGTTGCAACCCCCGTAGCTTCTGCTTCAACCTTTTGGGTGAGACGCTAGTTTTCCGCCTTGCGGCTTGGCCGCTCTGTCTTTTCGCCTTATGGCTCCTTGCGATTCCTCTTGTTCTTCTGCTACCCCCCCCCCCTTCTCTTTCTCTTTCCCTTTCTGGTTCTGGGTCAGTTTCTCTTTCAGTTCCGGCGGCTCTCCCCTGCTCCTCAGCCTCTCTCTCTCCCTCTCTTTCTCCTGGGTCCTGTGGCCGCTCGAAGTTCCCGTGCTTGAGCTGCCCTTTTTGTGAGCGCGCTTCCTGGTCTCCGTCGCCTTCGGCTCTGCTCCGCCACCTCAGCCCGCAGCGGCCGTCCACCTTCACTCCTTCGACTGTTGGTCTCTCGTACTTTCCCAAGAAGGACTTCTGTCTCGACCTCTTGCCTCGCAAGGGTTTTTTGTGCCAAGAAGGCTTTTTCCCTTGTCGCCTACTACGGGAGAGGAGTCCCAGGACTGCTTGTTTCAAGCATTCACTGTGGCTTCCTCTCGTGGTAGGCAAGTTTCTTCATCCACAAGAAGAGATTTCTGCGCACGTTGGCGTCTCAATACAGACGAATTGGAGGATTACCACTCAGGTGAGGAGGGGAAGGGAAAGGAATTGGACAGATTGCAACGCCAAGAAACCAAGATGTCGGCAGAGGAACAGATCCAGGAACTCTGGAAGGCGGTTCAGGGGTTATCACAAGAGTTGCAGACCGTCAAGACTGAAAACATAGTTCTACGACAGCTTGCCACTACCCGAGATGTTCCGCCTGCCGAACTACCCCCAATGACGCTCCCCTCAGGGAAGTTTGATGGTTCACCAAAGAAGATAAAAGAATTCTTGGAGGCGTGTGTGGTGTACTTTACCTTTAGGCCTCGTGCTTTTGCTACCGATCAATCCAAAGTTGGGTTTTTGATCTCAAACATGACGGGCAATGCCCTTGCTTGGGCCACCCCGTTGGTTACCAGTGCCAACCCCATACTACACGACTTTTCCGGGTTCCAGGGTCTACTGAAACAGACATTTGAGCGACCAGAACTAACTTTCACTGCCAGCGAGGACTTGTTGGATGTAAGACAAGAGGCCTCAGATGTTCTTACATACATATCTCGATTCAAGACTCTGGCCGCAGAAGCGGGTTGGCCGGAACAAGCCCAGTATGCCATATTCCGAAGGGGCCTTCGAGAAGAGATCAAGGACGAGCTAGCCAGGTCCTCCCGACCACCAGCCTTTTCTGATTTGCTATCATCCGCATTACAGATTGAGTACCGCCTTCAGGAACGCCGAGCTGAACGCCGCAAGCACCGCCTCACAACGGGTTCTCCTGCCTCCACTCCGTCTACGTCCTCTTCTTACCCTTCCTCCCATTCCTTCGAAGAACCAATGCAGATTGGGGCTACCAGAGGCCCTCTTTCGTTTGCTGAGCGAAGACGGAGAAAAGAGAAAGGACTGTGTGCCTATTGCGGGTCAGAACAGCACCTACTTAAGGAATGCCCGGTGGTACCAACCAAATCACAGGGAAACGAAATTCATCGGCGCCAGTAGGGACTTGGTTCCGAGGATCATCTTGCAATTTCCTACGTCCCTACGTATCTCTCTCTATTACTGCTCCCAGCACTTTGGAAGATTCCAGGCTAATGGTGATTCCGGTATGTATCGAATCCCGGGGGAGATCCATAGATGCCCTAGCCCTCTTGGACTGTGGGGCTGCCGGAAACTTTGTGGACACTCTATGGGCTGAGAAGGTAGGCCTTCATAGAGTAGCCCGTAATGAAGATCAAAAGGTAGAAGGGGTGGACGGTTCTCCCCTCTCTTCGGGCCTGATAACACATACCACGGAGGAACTAGGAGTCACCATTTTCCAACATACAGAGGTGCTCAAGTTCGATATCATCCGAGCAGCCCATTTTCCGATCATACTAGGAATAACTTGGCTGCGCAAGCACAATCCTCAGATAGACTGGACCTGTAACCAGTTGAGTTTTCTGTCTCTATTTTGTAGACAGCATTGTTTCTCAAAGTCATTTCTGAACAATCACCAGACCGCGACGATATTGACAAGTGATCATGTGGGTATCCACGCTTTGCCACATTTTTGTGTACCCTACCAGGAGGTCTTCAAGGAAACAATACCGGCGAAGCTGCCTCCTCATAGGCCAGAAGATTGCTCTTTGGAACTAGAACCAAATGCTTTGGTCCCTTTCAGCCGGATGTTCTCCTTAACCCAATCTGAGAGACAAGTATTAAAGGGGTATTTGGATACTAATCTGCAAAACGGTCTTATTCAACCCTCCAAGTCTCCGGCAGGAGCTTCTTTGTTTTTCATAAAAAAGAAGGACTCCCCCGATTTGCGTCCTTGCATCGACTACAGAGGACTTAATAAGGTAACCATAAAAGACCGTTATCCCATGCCCCTCATTTCTGAAATCATAGAGGCTGTTCAAGGGGCTCGCATTTTCACCAAACTGGACCTACGTAATGCATACCATTTGCTTCGCATTGCCAAGGGTGATGAATGGAAGACGGCATTTCGCACCCCGTTCGGTCTATACGAATACAAGGTTATGCCATTCGGATTGGTAAATGCCCCAGCTATATTTCAGCGGTTCATGGACCGATTATTTTCCGATCTACTTTTGGTCACGGTCGTCGTCTATCTGGATGACATTTTGGTTTATTCATCAGATCTCGATCCCCATATCCTTCACGTGACTCAAGTACTAGAGCGTCTTCAACATTACAAACTTCTGGTCAAACCAGAAAAGTGCGTGTTCTTGGCCTCCTCAGTGCATTATCTGGGATACGTTCTCTCTGGGGAGGGTATTTCCATGGATGCAAGAAAGGTCGAGGCCATACTGGGTTGGTCCTCCCCTGGTAACGTGAAGGAAGTACAAAGGTTTCTTGGTCTCTCGAACTTTTACAGAAGGTTCATACCAAACTTCTCTGAGGTAGTTCTTCCCATCACAAGTCTCTTGAGGAAAGAGTCAGGGCCTTTCTTGTGGTCACCAGAAGCTGAACAGGCTTTTAGGAATCTGAAGAGATTGTTCTGTTCCGCTCCGGTTCTTCGTCATCCAGATCAAAACCTACAGTTCATTGTTGAAACAGATGCATCTGCCATGGCTATCGGGGCAGTACTTTTGCAAACCTACAATACTGTGGAACATCCAGTCGCCTATCTCTCTAAAACATTATCCCCCAGCCAACTCAATTATTTGGTTCTCGAAAAGGAACTACTCGCGATGAAACTGGCTTGTGAGGAGTGGCAACATCTACTGATGGGAGCACGTCATCCCTTTATCCTCAGGACCGACCATAAAAATCTCAAGGCCTTACAAAACATGGAGTGCGTGAATTCTAGACAAGCCAGATGGGCCTATTTCTTTGCCCAATACGACTTCCATATCACTTATGTACCTGGCACCTCTAATAAGGTGGCGGACGCCTTGTCTAGGAAGGAGATTCCCAGGGAGGGTGCCCTTTATCCTCGGGAGACCATGTTCAAAAGGAATAAGATCCTGGGATTTATCAATGTTTTCTTTCAGGAAATTAAGACCGCTATAGCTTCGGAAAGGTCAACATCCTTGAGACCACAAGGAAAGGCATATACCGAGAGGGAAGGTTTAGTGTTTTTTGGTAACAGACTGTACATTCCAGAAGGTCCTTGGCGCAAGAAGATCATTCAGTGGTGCCATGACTCATTGACTGCGGGTTATAGAGGAGTGCTTAACACAACTGAACTCATCACAAGGAGAGTTTTCACCCTCAGTCAAATGGCCAGACGGAACGACTAAATGCCACCCTAGAGCAATACCTGAGATGCTATATCAACCAACATCAGGATAACTGGGTTTCTCTATTACCCACAGCGGAATTCATGTACAACAATTCCACCCATTCCGCTATAGGTCTCACTCCTTTTTTTTGCACGTACGGAGTGCATCCTCGATCCATTTTTCCCCTGATTCCGGTGCCCACCAATTCTCCCACCGCAGAATCAGTGCTCCAATCCATTGGGGAGGCGCATAAGACAGCTAAATGCAGTCTACAAAGGAGCAGAATCCGGAACAAGGAATAGGCGGACAAACACCGGCAGGATTGCCCCGATTGGAAACCGGGGGATAGAGTGTGGCTCTCTACCAAGTTCCTACCTCGATGGGTTCACCCTTCCAAACTTTCTCCTCGCTTTCTAGGACCTTTTTCCATTCTGTCTAAAATCAATCCTGTTTCTTTCAAATTGAAATTGCCTCCTCCTCTCAATCGCATTCACCCTGTTTTTCACTCCTCTCTTCTCAAGCCCTTCACTCAAGATCCCCACCAAAGACTCCCTCCTCGTCTACATATTCAGGGTTCTGGGGGTGCTAAGGAGTATGAAGTTGCGGCTATCCGTGACTCCAGATACTACAGAGGTCGATTAGAATATCTGGTCTCGTGGAAGGGTTACCCGGAGTCGGAGGACTCCTGGGAGCCGGTCTCCCACATACATGCCCCCCGATTGCTGAGCGGTTTCCATCGGTGTTTTCCGGGTAAACCTGGGGGTTTTCGTTTTGGAGGGGGGCATACTGTCATGCGCTGCCCAGCCGATTGGCGGTTACTTCCGCGATGGAGGCTCCGGCGCCGACCGTAATGCCAGCACGTTGTGTTGTTTGCGTGCAGTCACGGTCTAGTCTTCCTTCAACATGGCGATCGCTGGGAAGTATATAAGTCCTCCTCTCCCAGCGATCAATGCGTTGCAACCCCCGTAGCTTCCGCTTCAACCTTTTGGGTGAGATGCTAGTTTTCCGCCTTGCGGCTTGGCCGCTCTGTCTTTTCGCCTTATCGCTCCTTGCGATTCCTCTTGTTCTTCCGCTACCCCTTCCCCTTCTCTTTCTCTTTCCCTTTCTGGTTCTGGGTCAGTTTCTCTTTCAGTTCCGGCGGCTCTCCTCTGCTCCTCAGCCTCTCTCTCTCCCTCTCTTTCTCCTGGGTCCTGTGGCCGCTCGAAGTTCCCGTGCTTGAGCTGCCCTTTTTGTGAGAGCGCTTCCTGGTCTCCGTCGCCTTCGGCTCTGCTCCGCCACCTCAGCCCGCAGCGGCCGTCCACCTTCACTCCTTCGACTGTTGGTCTCTCGTACTTTCCCAAGAAGGACTTCTGTCTCGACCTCCTGCCTCGCAAGGGTTTTTTGTGCCAAGAAGGCTTTTTCCCTTGTCGCCTACTACGGGAGAGGAGTCCCAGGACTGCTTGTTTCAAGCATTCACTGTGGCTTCCTCTTGTGGTAGGCAAGTTTCTTCATCCACAAGAAGAGATTTCTGCGCACGTCGGCGTCTCAATACAGACGAATTGGAGGATTACCACTCAGGTGAGAAGGGGAAGGGAAAGGAATTGGACAGTCTATGAGTCCAGCCTTGATGACGACTCTGACGTCCATGTTGAGTTGGATGAGCATCAAGTCCATGTGTCAGGGGTGAGTTATTCTGATGTGGACACTCCTCTGTCCACGACACCTGCACTGAGGGATCAGACAGTCTTGGTTCCTCCGCCTGTGGTGGATCGAGATGCAGGTTCACCCTCTACACCAGTCACTGATGTGCCTGGGACATCACGTCGACGGGGGCATGTAGTCGTGCAGCCGCGGGCGGTGCCAACACAGCGAGGACCCCCGGTCCTTAGGTCCCGCAGGGGTCAAGCCCGGCAACGCGGTCGCCGCCCGCAACCGCAGTATACTGAGTGGGAGCAAGACATGACTGCCGATTCCGAACGGCAGGGGGCAGCAATGGAGAATATCGCTGAGAGCATGGAGCGTGTGCCCGATCTGTGCTCCCCCCTGCTAGGCAGGTGCTTCTCCAGCAGCAGGCGGCACAGTCCACGGCTCGCTCGCTCAGGCTGGGCATGGCGGCCTCAGACAGGGCACGGCAGGCTGAAATGTCGTCTCTGCGTCAAGCAATTACTGCTCACGCAGAGGCACACATGGATGTCCTGAGGGAGGAGTATGCTTCCCTCAAATCCACTATGGGTGCCCTTATGATGTCCCAGAGGCAGCGGGCAGAGGAGAGGTTTGCACAGCTTGAGCGTACCATCTCGGCTGAGTTACAGGCTTGCCGGGAGGTGCAGCGGTTGTCCAGCCAGGCCTTTCAGGAGGAACTCCGTGTTACACGTGCTACCTTGCAAGAGGAAGCACGTGTATCACGTGAGGTTCTGCATGCAGACCTACGTCACATCGCCACACAGAACCAGGCTCACCCGTCCGGCAGACTTGCTGCCGATGAGGGGCAAGCTGCAGCTAGGCGTGGCCAGGCTACTGTGCCACGTCCTCCTTTACAGGATGAGCCAGACTCGGTCGACCATCTATCTCCCACATAGGTCGGGCTGTGCAGGCGTTGAGCCCATGGAGGTTTTTTTTTTGGTTCAGCATCATCGCATGTGGATGTTGAGCAGCACCCTGTACCTCCCCCCTCCTGGGTGCCTCCCCTCCCCCCTGGGACGTATGTGGCCATTTTTGATTTTTCTTTTAGTTTAGTTAGTTAAGTTTCTGTTTGATAGTTAGTTTAATTAGGTAATGTAGGTTTTCCATAGTTAGTGTAATTAGTTAATATAGTTTAAAATTGCTTGTCTATTGTGCTTTCATGTGACGGTGCGGTGCTTTGTGGCTTTTGAAGGCATCCACTGTCTGTTCCAGCTGGGCCCTTCAGGCTTGTGTTGTGTATGTGTTTGCTGCTTGGCGGCCTTGACTCACATATGCCACTCCTGCCTCCCTTATCCATGGGCTCGCAAGGACGGTTCGGTGTCACAACCTTTTACACAAGGTCTTTGGACTGTCATATCTGTGGCATGTCTGGTGCTGTGTGACTTGTGTTTACACCCCTAGTGGGGATGATTTTGGTGTTATTGTCCACTGTTCAGCTTTTGCTAGATGGAGTGTTTCATGATTAATGTGTAAATTCATTGCTATGCATTGTGTAGTATGTTTCTTATCTTTACTGTACACGTGCTTGTTGCAATTCATGCAATTCATGCCATAGATAGTGACAGTAAAGGAGGAAATAATGGAGACTCTGGCTATGCTCAATATGACCTTGACAGACCTAACTAATACCCCAAGCAAAGTTAGAACTCGCTTTTTTTGCAATGCGTGGGCTCTAAATTCTGACAAGGTCGGGGAATACTCCTCCTTTGCGACTTATGCGTTGTTCAGACATGCCGTGACCCCAAGGTTACCTTATATCTTATGCTTTCCTGATAAAAGGGCCAGACAGACCTATATGCGTTTCCGTTTGGATCTCATCCACACGGGAGAGCGGATCCGGTCTTGGGCCGGTTATGAAGAGTTGGCAATGGGGCATGGATGTCGTTTTTGCTTGAACAGATTGGAAAAGGAAACGCTACAACATCTATTTCATGGGCAAGTAATGAGATGCCTGAAGAGACACACACAGATGACTTTGAAGCATTAATCATGTGTTTCATGCCCTTTCTGCAGGGGGATGAGCCTCCAGAGCACCTTTGCCAGCAGACATGGCCCATTGCACGTCTGAATTCTGGACACGTTTGTTGGTGCCCACATGCACATGTGTGCAAAAGCAGAGGCACAGGGATTTCAGACCTACATCCTAGAACTGCTGACGTGTTCCAAGGAACTCCAGGCAAGGTGAGCAGCACAGGGGGGCCACAACACAGCAAAGCTTGCAGCAGGCGAGTTGCACATGCAGGCTTAGTCACAGCACTGAGGGTGAGCTTGGACGAATATTGGTGTTGAAGCACACAATGCAGCTCAGATGTGTTGGTGGACTGATGGCTGTTGATTGTAAGGTTGTCTGGGACACCTGCAGGGGCAGTGGCACATACCCTCCGGTACACCAAGGTCCATTGAGGCACTTGTATCAACCATGTAGCCTTCCGAGACATGGAAAGGGGCAGCTCACAGGGACATACAGCAAGGGACAAACTCGGGTGCAGTGCATTTAATTTCCATGTACATTTTGATAAATGCACTGCCAACTTTGTTTCGGTCATGGTGGTACACAACTTGCTCTGAAGTCATGGCTTGCTATATGGGTATGTCTGCTTACCCAGGGAACATTGAATGTTGTGTGAATTGTGACACATTGGTGTTCCATTTGCCATGCACCCACCGGCGGCTGACTTACTGCATTGACTGTGTATGACCCATCACAGGTGTAATGTTATATATGGGTACGAAGCATCTACACCAGATTGTCTGTTTGTAGAGTAGTTTGTTGCTATGGGGCATGTTTGGTGGTGTGTTTTTGTGTAATTGGCACATACAGGTTGTTGACTGTGGCTCTCTTTGCAGCATTGCAGTGCTCCTGTAACCGGACCTGAGAGTGCGCAGGCAGGAGGCCAGCACTCAAAACCAGAGCTAAGTGTCTTGTTGTTTTTCTTTCAAACTGCTCTGCATAGGCTTGCTGGGGGGTGCACTAATGCATGGATGAATGTGTAATTCAATTTGGTATGTTTTTTCCCCCTAATCACCTGGAATCCTATGCAATTTTGAACCCTGTACCCTCTACCCGGTGTTCCTGCTTCCCGTACCTATCCAAGCAACGTTCCCTAACCCTCTTTCCCCGCTGTGGTTGTGGATGCCTGTGTAAGCCCCACACTTGCAGGCACCAAAACCCAAGAGGGGGTGGTTGGTTCGTGCCACTCCTAAGCCTGGACTACAGAAGGCCATGACAATGATGTCCAAGTTTGTTTGGATTGTGTATGTGTTCATGCAGGTAGTACATTTTCGTGCATTCCCTACTTTCATGTGTCATTCCTCCTCCCCTCTCCTGCCACTCATTCCTGTTATCCAGTGTATCAACACCTGTCCCGACTGCATATCCCTGACCCTCCTTCCCCACCAGGGTTTCAGGGGCCTGTGTGAGTTTGACCTTGCAGGCACCCGGGACACGGTGGGGGTGGTTGTTTCGTGACACTCCCGCGCCGGTACACGGGACCTGTGACAGTACACATCCGTTCATGGTGCATCATTCTATGTTATGTACCACACATGGTTCACATCCTGTTGTGACATTGTTTTACTGTGCTACCTTGGTTGTTGCATCATTGTGGTAGTACTTGGCCTTTGTGAGGTACTGCTACGTCAAGTCATCTACTGGAGGGTGTTCTGGTTCGTTTTTCTGGCTTGGATTTTGTGATTTTGGAAATGAGTGTGGATTCTGAGGGTGCAGGCACCTTTTTACACATAAGGTGGGAGATGGTGACGAAGGGGAAAGGTGATCCTGTGGCCAGGTGGAATTGAGGGTTGAAGGCTCCATGACCCAGGTGCAGTTGTTCAGTGGGTCATGGTCATTTGTGAGGGAGGGGGGGGTTGTTGTTGATAGTTGCCTTGCCCTGCAGTGTGATGGGAACCCTGACATTGTAATGGTGGTACCCTATGTACATGTTGTGTTCTGCTGGTCAATGCCTGTTCATGTGTTGTGTTTACCTTTCAGGTGCGAGGGGATAGTTGTGGTTTGACATGCTGGGGTGTACACATGGTGAATGTTCACATGTGATGTGTAGAGAACACTGATGGTCACTTGATTGCACATGAATATGTTGAGTGCATGTCTTTGCTGACCCACACACTTGCACTCTGATGCACTACATGTACAACCACCCTTGCATATCCACGTGTACACTGTTTGCCTTCTGGTGCCCACTGTGTCCCTGCAGCACATGTTCTGTGACCAATTATGGATCCTGTACATGCCTAATTTGCTTTTTGATGTGGTCTGTCGCTTAGATGTGATGCTCAGGGTGTGCATCACACACAATGGCTGATCACTGTGCTGTGCGCTGGGCAGTGTGTTGCAGGAGTAGGACACAGCACACAGAAGCTGCAGTGTTGATTTTGCAATGCACAATGTGCATGTAGACAGGCATTCATTGTTATGTTACGTCTACAACTCTTGTAATGCATTTGGAAATTACTTATTTTGGGTGGGAGGTTGTTGGTCAGTCATTTCATCTGATTCCAGATCAGGCATCATTGTCTGATGCCACTGTACATTTTGGACATGGCAATGTGTACCTTATTGTTACTGTGTTGGTGTATGGGTATTGCTTGCCATGTCATGTTGTGGTTTGGGAGGGTTTGAGTGACATAACAGTGATGGCCATGGCCTGTTTTGCAGGTGTGTGTGATTCACACCTTGCATGTCAGGGTCATCCGCTTCTCAAAGCAACTAGCTGGGGGTAGATCTCTCTCCGCGGCAGGGCCCTCCTTCTGGAACAGCCTTCCTGCCTCACTGGAACTTGAGGAGAACCATCTCCAGTTCGGGAAGCACCTCAAGACCTTCCTCTTTGCTTCTGCTTTCTCTCTGCCTCTCCCTTGCTAAATTCTTCACTGGAACTGCACTGGATCTGCAACTGGGCCACTCTCACTGACCTCGGTCCCTGGCCCAACCACTCTCCACTTGCATTGCCTCCCTGGCAACCCCTGCACTGCAGGCCTCTCTCTCTATCCCTACAGCCCCCCCTTCCCAGCACTTGTCTGCACTTACCTTTGCAGTTGCCACCAGCTGGCCTATGTATTTGTTTTTTGGTCTACTTACCCTGTACTGCACTCCCCCCCTCCCCTTCCCCTTGCACTTTTCCCTTCCCCCTACCCCTGCACTTGCACAATCTAAATGACACCTGGCCTAGTAGTACTGTTGTCTGTCTTCCCTTGTTCCCCCCTCCCTGCCTCATCGCACCTTGAAATACTTGTGTATAGCCCATATCATGTCATGTCCTATGTGTGCCTTTTGGACACACAGGATAGCTTGTGTTTAAGTAGCTAGGGATGCAGACAATGTGGCACTTCCATGGCAACTATCTCAGGGTGGTAGGGTTGTGACAGTTGACTGTCTCTTTGTCATCATCGATTGTCACCTGGTATGTGCCAGGCCTGTGTGCACTCCGCAGGGGTGGGAGTTTAGGTGAAAAATGTGGCCACAAGCTGGGTCCGGGCTTCCTCGCCACGTGCCCTGTCCCCTCCCATGGGCAGCGCCTGTGCCTGTGGTTGGGGATGTGGGGGCACCACCATGTCCACCGGGACGCCCTGCCTGTTGCCACATTGTGCAGGACACATGTTGCCACAATGATCCTGCACACTACTGGTGGTGCATAGAGTAGCTGCCCGCCAGAGCGGTCAAGGGAGCGGAAACATGACTTGAGCACTCCGAATGTGCGCTCCACTATGGCCCTGGTTGCAATATGGGCGGCGTTGTATCTTACCTGTGGTGGTGTGGTGGGGTTCCGGATTGGCGTCATCATGTGGTTGCTCAGAGGGTAGGCACTGTCCCCTGGGGATGTGTAAATGGTTGTGATTATTGGGGTTTGTTTATTTGTGTGTGTGTGTGTGACATGCATGCATGTGCAAGGGCATTTGTACTCACCTAGGAGCCAGGTGTCGCCATGCTGCCCAGCTTCCAGGGCCCGGCTCAGGGCGGACATTCTTTATATGAAACTGTCATGGGTGGAGCCAGGGTAGTTTGCATTGACAGAGGTGATGATTCCCTTTGCATCGCATACCACCTGTACATTGATGGAATGCCAGTGCTTGCGGTTTCGGTAGATGTGCTCAGTGGCCCTAGGTGGACGTAGGGCCACATGGGTGCAATCTATAGCACCGAGCACTTGTGTGCCACCCTGAAAAAATCCAGGACAACGGCCTGCCTTTCTGCGGGTGTTCTGGGCATGTATATGTGCCTGCGGACTGAGGGGCGCGCTGTCATGATTGCCAGTACCTGGTGAAGGCAGCGTGACTGCGTGGCCTGTGAGACCCCCCCACTATGGCAGTAGTCCGCTGAAATGACCCAGTGGCCAAAAAATGCAGGACATTGAGCAGCTTCTCCAAGGGGCTCAATGCTTGGGAGCAAAGGGTGGGGGATGTAAGGTCATCTTCCCACTCCCTGACCAGGTCTAGGATGATGTGGGGTGGAAACCTATAGCTGCCGTAGACCTGGTCGTCAGGCATCCCAAAAAGGCCTGTCCGTGGTGCGAAAATGCGTGCCCAGGCTATTCTCTTCCTCCTGCGGTGTCCCACGATCAGTGCTGCGACAAATGGGGCATTCATCGTAGCTGTATATACGTGTTTGTTGTTTGATGCACTTTTATACTGTGCACAGGGACGCTTCCGCCTGCCTTCGTGTGGCGGACGCGTTGACGCCTGTGTGCGTCTTTTGCCATGCGCGGGTTTCCCGTATTCGAATCCATGAATACGGGTTGTTGGTGTGCGTGTGGGAGTTCCGTGTAGTTCCCTGCAGTACTTCCCCAGTTCCGCCTTCTTTTTCACGCGTTATTCCCCATTCCGCATGTTCCGCCCACTATTCCGCCCACTTTGGTTGTGTGTGCCGCGCTATGTGCACTTTTGCTGTGCGCGTAGCGCACGCCATGTGTGCCTGCGTGTGCCATGGCAAGATTGGGCGCACGGACAGTGGGAAACATGCGCAGCATCTTCCTTGAATTGCACACGTGCGCGTGCGCTGCGTTTCTCGCACTTGCGCTACCTTGTGCCTGCTTGCGCTGGGATTTTCGGCGCACGTTTGCTCCATGAATCGACCCCTTAGTGTTTTTACCCAGTCCATTCTAAGATAACTTTCAAAACCATTCTGACAGCTTGCCAGTCAATTCTGTTTCTCTCTTGTGTTGCTCGGGGAAAGTGGGATTGATATTCTGTTTGAATTCTGCCATTCCTGAATACCTGCTCTCTCCTCCAAACTCTTTGCATTGTCTATTGGGGGTTGAGGGTTGTGCAGGGGGAACATCTAACCACAGTGCTACCTGACCTGCACACACACACACAAAAGTATTATTTTTGTGCTGAATTGTTTTGCTCACTATTACTCCTTGTGTATTAAAGAGATTATTCTGTGTTACATCAATTGTGACTGCATAAATATATTTATAATATATATTTTAACTTTGCAAACCAGCCTGATTCCTCGTTCAGTGTGACCGGGGTGGGTGAGGGTTCCAGGAGAGGGGCGTGATATGAGTGGTATATCGTTCAGAATAAAGAACTTTAAGACAAAAATAAATAAGGATTTCAGTTGTGCATTACATGCTAGGCGTTGACTTGGATGTGTTCCGGATTGAAATAACATTCAGCTTGGGGGCTCGTCGTGGGATCCTGAATTAGACATACCACGTGTGACAGTCTAACACAGCGTGCTTACTGATGGGGTACATACACCCTGTTGGGCTACCATACTGTGCTACACTGCAAAAACACCCTTCAATAGAAATACTCAAAGGAGTTGGGCCTGTTTTGCAAAGGTAAAAGTAACCCTGAGATAAGTCAGAAAGAAATTAATATTTCCGGAATGGTGACCCCAGTGGAAATTAATATGGCAAAAGAACACCTACTGCACAAATTGTTTGTCAGGGGTGAATGGACTGAGCAGGATGAGAATGTTTGGCTGCAGGAAATCAAACAAGCCACTGCCACGGAATTAGATATATGGCAGGACAAGGGTCCATTACACCAGGTACATAGTGAACTATATATGGCCCCAAGGGTAAAAGAAGAGCAATGTAAAATTGCCAAAATAGCGGCTTATCTGTACATCCACATTGGAGTAATACTTAATTATTATTATTATTATTATTATTATTATTATTATTATTATTATTATTATTATTATTAGAGAAAACCCAAACTGATCTGGACTCTGCAGAGCAAAGGCTAAAAAAGAGCAAAGATTCAAAGAGAGAAACCAGAGAGTACCTGACAAAAGTAAAGGAAGATCTGAGTCTCCTGCAGCAAGAGAAGGTAGAGCAGGATACCAAATTACTCACACTGCAAAAAGAGTGTCAAGAAAGGTTGGATTCTCTACTACAAAAGCTAGAGCAGCAGTTAAGCTACAATAGAGCCTGCACAGTGCAGATAGTTGCACTAGAAAGTCAGATTGATGAAATGAAGGAGGAAAATAATAAATTAATAAATTAATAGTGAAGGATCTCCACACTCAAACAGATTTTGATGAGGAGCGCCATAAATTATGTGCCATTAGAAAACAAAGGGACGACCTGGCTGCACAGAGGGGTAGTCTAATCCACGAAAGGGATGCCTTAGGCCAGAAAGTCAGCCATTTAAAACCAAGGTGGAAGAAAATCACCTGGCCCTTCAGGGACTGGGTGAACTCACAATGGACTATGAAAAACTGTTAGAGTACACCAGGAGCGTGGAAGAAGCTCTGGAAAAGAATAATCAGGCCAGTAAGGACAGAACTCAGGAGGTGAGCCTCCTGCAGCAAATATTACCCCAATACAAGACAATGAGGCTCTCTGTGAGAACAATGATAGGCTCCATAGACAGATATCCATGCAGGCGCAGCTAATAGAGACCAGTAAGGCCTCAATAGAAGAACAAAAGGGTCAGATTCTGGCATGCCATCAGGGAGTAGGGGCTGGGAGAGATGAGGTCAGATGGGAGTGGGAAACCCCTGAGCATAACCTCAGGAACCCTGGCACCAGAGACTTTAATCTCTTCAATTCCATGGACTCTGCCACCCCCATGTCCACTAGCCCACATGAGCCATGGGCCATGGGGATGGTAGACTTCAACCCAATGGGGAATATGGGGCTAATAGGTCAGTGCCTCTCAGAAATGGATGGGCGGGCATCTATGTACAGGTTCCCAAGTGCTAGGGCCATCTTCTCTGATCAGGGAGACTCCAGTGAGGGGAGAATCAGAGAAATGGATCCTCAGAAATATAACTTACCAGGCAGTGAAATTTGGTGGGGAATTCCATGAGACTAGGCCCATTAAGAGCATACTAAAAAACTCTTACCAGCTAGGACAGTGGGGGGGGGGGTTCTCAACCAATCCTGGGAGCAAGGAAGAGTCAGAAGACTCTTCTGAGTGCCACAGATCCCAAGAGACTAGGCCCCCACATTCTGCCAGCCATTCCCAAGCTCGCAGAATCCGGGAGAGCCTAGAAGACCAGACAGCCACCTCTGGTAGCAGTGCCTCTGAGTCAGAGGATGAGTGGACTAGGGTGACAAGAACTAAAAAGGCTAACAAAGTTAAGAGGGCTTTACTCAAGGATCCCCTGAAACAAATAAAAGCTATTAGGAGCGTCATCACGCCCTACCACAAAAATGCCAAATATTCGGTTTGGGAGCATCTTGAATTATTTGAGCAGATGATGGAAACTTTCCATCTGAAGGACAGCCAAAGCTGTATTCAGTATGTAAAGTGGTTGTTTTCTCCAGAGTACTCCAGCTTCCTTGCTGGGCTGGAGGATCAGAACCATTCCAAATGGTCCACCTATCGGGCGGCCTTCCTGAAAATGTTTTCCATTCATAGGAACCCTCAAGAGGCTCGCAAGGCAGCCTACAATTTACAATGTGGGGAAGATCAGGCTCCACAAGAATTTGTTCTGGAATTGAAAATCGCCTTTGTGCAGACCACTAGAAGGGTGCGCACTGACAGTAAGGAATTTGTGAACACCTTCTTTCATGCTCTCCCAAAATACATTATGACCCAGCTAGTGGGGGACTTTCATGAGAAAAGATCACTAGACTGGGTCATTGAACAAGCAACGCGCGCCTATGAAGCACAGAAGCCGCTGGAAAGTAAATTTCTTAGCAAGAGCCCCAAACCAACCAACACGCCTGCTGCTGCCAAGGTGGCGGAGGTGAAGGTTGCCCTCATTTTAGATCTGGAGATGGGGGGGCCTAAGAACCTTCCCGTGCAGGATCCAACCAACCCCAAACCCAGAAGGCCCTTGGGCCAATCCCAAACAGGGAGTCAGGGAGGTAACCCCACAGATGGGACCCCTAACTCCCCTGACTACGTCAGCCCACACTAAAAGGGAAATAGACCCATCCTGGGCTATGTGTGGACTCCTCCAGCCCAAGGGGGGAGGGATCCAACCAGACAGCAGGAAACCCAGGAAACTTCCCTCCTCACTTTCCCCAGGAGGGCAGTAAGCCCCCAAATGCCGGACCAAATTGCTTTCCCCAATGCCCGCCAAACTTCAACCCCCAAAACAACCCTTCTTTCTTTCCTCACGTTCCTGAGCCCAGACAGCCCAATCCGGGAGAGGGGAGGCTAAGGGTGGAGGGGTACCCAAACTTTCCTAACCAGGGGTATTATGCGAGAAGGGATAGCTACCCTTCCCGGGATCAACCCAGGGTAGACTTGAGGGCCCCGTACCAGCCAGAGCGGATGTCCCAACTAAAGCGCCAGGTCAGAACATGGCCCAGGATCTGGGCCACATGCTGAGGGCTCAACAGAATGCTCAGATGAGCATGGCGGCTCAGAACTCCTCCAATCCAGGGTCTGGTGCTCCAGAACAATGACAGGGGAAGAAACTCGACAACCCACCGGTTCCCAGGGAGGAGGCACAAGGGGAAGGGGGTGTAAAGCCTTGGAGGAAGCTTCCTTCCCCACTTGTGGAAATCCCTTGGAAACCCAGGAACCGGAACCAAAATCTCCTGCCCCCAAACATCTGCAACCCAAGGAGCAGAGGGTGGGTAGGAGAAACAAAGAGCCTAAAAAGGCCCATTTTGTGGAGGAGGTGCAACTCTTCCAGTTTGAAGGAGAGGGGTCCTCAGAGGATTCTGGGAAAAGGATCTTCTCCTTCAGTGATGGGGGAACTCCTCCCAAAGAATAATGGGTCCCAAAGGATCCAAATCCAGACTGGGTAGATGTGGGGACCGAGTTGAAACCGCCCATCATCAAACCCCTGAATGACCAGCACGAAAATCCCCTTGTTCCAGACTGATGACTGCCTCCAAAAAGGGGGGCAGCCCAGAATCAGAACCAGAGGAACCCAAAACTTCCCCCATATCTAGCTGTCACCTTTTTCTTACATGTTCCCAAGATCCCAAACAGAATCCTGCCCAAATCACCTCTCTGTCATTATCCAAAGTCAAGAAATTAACCCACCAGTTGGCCAAAAATGTCCATTATCTTTGCCCCCTTGAGGAAAAGGAGGGAAGATTGTATGCCCCGGTCCAAATACAGGGGCAATGTACAATTCTGGCACTGGTGGACACTGGATCCCAAGCTACCCTTCTGTCAAAAATGGCCCTTGATCAGCTGAATTCAGGAAGGGGGGAGAAATACCAAATTCCTCTCACCCCTCTTCCTAGACAACTTCAGAACTTCGACGGGAAGGAAATTCCTGTCGAGGCGACTGCAGATTTAGACATTAAAATTGGGTGACACAAGGTGAAGCACCCGGTCATAGTTGTGACTCCAGAGGGCACACCTTGTTTACTAGGGAAAGACATCCTGCCTAGATTGTCTCCCCTCATAGATTGTGTAAACAAGGTCCTCTGGACCCAGACCAACCGACCAATAAAATTGAAACAGAGTGTCAATCATGTTAGTTTAAATGGCACATGCCACATGGCTGAACAAAAACCTGACCAAATTGAATTTCGCTTCCAGAATAATCAAATCGCAGACGTGACAGTAATTGCAGTAGGACAACAAACTGGTGATGGGGAGACCTCTCTATTTCTGAAAATCAACCTTCGTTCCAGTCTAAGGTGGCAGTCCACACTGGAAGGAAACACTCTGAAATTCTATACACATTCACAATCAGAAAATCCCATTCCTATAGTCCAAAAAGATGAGAAATCAGCTCAAAGCTTGGCTGATATTCAGAAAATTGGAGAGAAGTTGTTCATCCCTATTCAGTTAGATGAGGGGAAGGACTCTGTTCTCGCCTGACTATGTGTGAAAAAAGGTAAGAGCTTCATCAGCGAGGCCATGTTCTGCAAACTCCCAAAAGATCCAGCCATTCCCACATTTAAACTGTTAGACAAATAGGAAATGGACCTGGAAACACCCAATTCCAAACATCTCCTACTAAAAATGTCCATAGGCCACAAGAGCATGGTCCATAATTGTTGGGTCGTGCAGGATGTCCCTGCCACATTTTACTCAGGCAGTGACATTCTCAATCGCTTTGCCATTAGCTTGGACCTAATAAACTTCAAAGCTTGGTCCCGGTTAGCGGGTAATTCCATGGACTTTGATGACCCAGAGAAAGTATTTCGCTCAGCGCAACTGCTGCCATATACAGTTGAGATTCAGATTGGAGAGGAAGTCACAATTCCAGAACAGACCCGACAATTCTCACTGGAATTAAAAATTAAAAGAGGACAGAAACTGAAAAATCCTGACGCCTATGTCCATCTTAATGCTTATTTCCAACAGCAAGGGTTGGGGGTAAACCCAACACCACTAGTCAACATAGAACACGAAACCATTCCAATAGAGGTGGTTAACAGCGACCTAAAGAGTATCACTCTGGGTGCAGGCACCATTATTGGAATGGCGGTTGATGATCGACATTTTTCCATAGATTTAGGTCATGAACTGTTAGGACCAATCCCCAAGGACTGTTTTGACAGTGATAGCGACGATGACACAACACCAGACAAGATCTTCACCCGGCATGTGGGGAATTTCCTGGTGTACTCTTACTGCCCGTATGGTAAGGAAGATGTGACCTGTGATTTCAGGAGAGATGAGGTGATCTTTCAAGTCCAGGAGGACTGCCTTCCCCACCTGAAGCCATCAGTCCAAATCAATACTTTGACCAGGGACTTCTGCACGCAGCTGCAGGAGGCTGCTGAGATAGCCAAACCGGAAGTCTTTCCAGGCTTCAGGCAGATGGTTGAAGAGAGAGTCAACCTAGCTGATGTCTGTGAGACTCTGGAGCAAAAGCAAAAATTGAAACAAGTTTTCTTAGATTTTCAAGATCTCTTTGCGGTGGACTCATATAACTGTGGTCGCACCGACATCCACACAACAACAATTCCCACTGACCCTGGCATGACTCCAGTGTTTGTGAAGCAATATTGCTTGCCTCTTGCATCAATGGAGTCCCTTACTGAAATAATTAAGAACCTTGAGTCCCGTGGGATAATTCGTCCAGTCCACAGCACCTTCAATAATCCGGTGCTGGGGATTTTGAAACCAAACGGCCAGTGGAGACTCTGTGCTGACCTAAGGGAGCTCACCAAACGGGTTCATAATTCTCGATGGCCTCTTCCCTACATTGACCAAGGGCTAGCCCAGATCCAAGGGTCACAGGTATTCACTGCAATTGACCTGACCAATGGGTACTGGACTGTACTTGTCAGTAGGGAGGACCAATACAAGCTGGCCTTTACCTTCGGGGGCACCAGTACACGTGGACCCGGACTCCCTGCGGATACATCAACTCCGGCAATTAATTTAACATCTTTCTACATAAGGCCATGCTCGACCTGGATGAAAGGGGTAACCTGGCCTATGTAGATGATGTTCTAGTCAAAAGCTCAACTGTGGAGGAACACATAGCGGAGATCCGTTATGTCCTGACACAGTTGAGGGCTGCTGGAGCAAAACTCTCCTTTCAAAAGGCACAGTGGTGCAGGACCTGTGTCAATTTCATGGGGCATGAGATAACTCCTCAGGGTCTCTGTCCCCAGGAAAAGAAAGTAGAAGCACTCAAGAAAATAAAAGACCCCACAACTCTGCAGGAACTAAGGAGCCTCCTTGGACTAACTAATTACAGCATAAAGTTAATTGAGCACTACACAGAGATCACAAGACCCCTGATCCATCTTTTGAAGGGGGGATCAAGTGGGAGTGTGGTCCAGAACAAGCCGAGGCAGTAAGACAACTCAAAAGAAGCCTCTCACAAGAGCCTTGCCTAGCTTAACCTGTCAAAAACAAGGGGTTCTTCTTGGAGACAGGGTTCTCAAATACATGCTTGACTGCAGTATTATATGAAAAGCATGACAAGGTCAATAAAGTAATCTCCTCTGCGAGCAAAACTTTATCCTCTGTGGAGGAAAAATTCAATGATTGTGAGAAGGCACTCCTGGCAACGGTGTGGCCATTGAAGAATTACCGCCCGTTTATCCAGGGGGAACACATCATAGTGGAGACTCCACACCAACCTTTGGAATATCTTCAAAGTGACAGGACCCGGGCCGGAAATGTGAGTAATTCCCAAATTACTTCCTGGATTCTGTCAATGCAAGGCTTTCCTGTGGAGGTCAAATATGGCCAAAACAAGAAGAGTCCCCTCGCGCAAGGTCTGGCTGACTTGCATGATTGTGCCAGAGAAAACTGTCTCGAGGACTAAAGTCTTAAAATCAAGGACAACATGGAGGTTTCGTTAATTCCCCACACAAAGTCTCTGAAGAAGACCAGTGTGAGGGAATTCCCACTATTTATGTGGATGGGTGCTCCTACCATGTTGACAACAACGGGGAATAGGAACTTGTGGCCGGCGTAGGGAATGCATGGGTGAATGATGCCCCAGAACCCTCTGCTGGGTACAAAATCGGCCCCGGAAGTAGTCAAGTGGCAGAGCTGATGGCTGTACATCAAGCCATCCTCACTGCTGTCCAACACCAACTCCACAAACTGGTCATAATCACAGACTCAGATTATGTACGGAACAGGTTCGTTGAGCACCTGGTTAACTGGAAAACCAGAGGCATACTATGTGCTAATAATAAACCATTGAAACATGGAAAATGAATACAAAATATTGATGATCTGGTCACCTCGAATGTGATGACCATCTACTGGAAAAGGATCAAGGGTCATTCTCAATTAGAGGGACCAGACAAAACTGGAAATGACCTAGCTGATCAGCTGGCCAAAACCAGAGCCATCCAAGGGGATCTACTTGAGATTAAGTCCCTGTTGGGGGAAATCCAGGTCACTGCTATCACTAGGTCCCAGACAAATGCTCACAATGAACTCTCAACTGCACAATGGAGTAAGGAGACCCCAGATGCTGATTTGATTACGGCTCAAAAAGGGGATCCAATAATTGGTAAGTTTTATCAACACATTGAAAACACTGAGAACTTTCCCCTGATGGATACCAATTACAATTTGAAAGAGGACCTCAGATTGTTGATGAAATGTCCAAAAATGTTCTGAATCCAAGACGGTTTGCTGGTGAGGAGATCCATAGCTGGCCATGACCAGTGGGTGGTCCCCACCTCATTCCGAAGCCTGATGCTAAGTCACGCCCATGATGCGGCCACAGCCGGTCATCAAGGGTTTTATACGACAATAGAAATCTTGCGAGAGGTTGCATACTAGCCACACATGGGGCAGGACCTCGACCAATACTTGAAGGGGTGTCTTGTGTGTGCACAATTTCAGCCAACATCACTCACACACCATGCTCCCCTCCAAAAGAGGGGGATGACACTGCCTTGGTCAGATTTACAAGTCGATTTTATCAGGCCTGTGATTCGCTCCTCTAGGGGGAACAAGTACATGTTGACCGTGACATGCTTGTTCATTAAATGGGTGGAATGTCTCCCGGTCCCAAATTGCAAGGCAGAAACAGCAGCTGCCCTGATGATCAACCACATCTTCTCGCTTTTTGGACTACCCCAAAGGATTGAGTCAGACCGAGGTAGCCACTTCACTAGCGAAGTGATGACAAAGATGTCGGAGATACTTGGGATCAAAAGGAAACTACACATTGCCTACCGGACAGCCTCTAGTGGTGGAGTTAAGAGATACAACAAGACTATTGTGAGCATACTAAAAAAGTTTGTGACATTTTCTGGGCCAAGTTGGGACGTTCGTTTACCTCTTGTCCTGATGGCCATCAGATCTACCCCTTCTTCTGCAACAAAAATGTCTCCGTTTGAGCTGATGACTAGGCGAAGGATGGTGCTACCCCAGCATCTGCTCTACAGAACCCAAGAGCAGACCTTGATAAATTCCTCCACCACTCATGAGTATGTTGACAATCTGAGAAAACACATTCAACATGCTTTTGCCTATGCTCAGCGAAATCAAGAAGATCTGCAGACAGTATGAAGACCCACTATGACCGTAAAACAACTAAAAAAGAATACCAAGTAGGAGACCGGGTCTACTTGTCCAATGTCCAAAGGAACCAAGCCAAACAGCGCAAATTTCTCCCAAGTTGGCGGCGTCCTTTTGAAATTGTAGACAGAATCTCACCAGTCGCCTACAAAATCCCCATCCCCAAGGACAGTTTGGCAGAAGGGGAAGACAAGTTGGTCCACATAAACCAGCTGAAGATTTGCCATCCCAAGTATACTTTGCGGCAAATAGAAGAGCCAACCGGAAACCCAGAGGGGGAAGTCCGGATCCCTAGAAAAATCCAACTGTTAAAAACCATTAGTAAATACAGGCGGGGAATGTTGTAAATTGTGTTCAATGTATGCATCTGCCTCACTACATGATTAGTAGTGGGGAAATTTCCATAACCATCCTCTGTTCTGTCTCATAGCACTGGAACCAAGGATTGCTAAGTACCAAGGAGAGCCACTCGGGGACTGGGAGGACAGACCCAAGGAGCCTGGAGTATCGCTCCGTACTCCCATCCAGAACCGGCGAGGAAAGCAGGTCGATCCAGCACTGATAGGAGAAGCAGACGATTTTCTCCACCTGGACCAAAGAAAGAACATCCCAATCTCCCGACTTCCCCTTGATGGGCGGTCAAACTCAAGTCGGCAGGCGGGGCCCTGTGGGAT
This sequence comes from Ambystoma mexicanum, assembly GCF_040938575.1. NCBI lineage: Eukaryota > Metazoa > Chordata > Amphibia > Caudata > Ambystomatidae > Ambystoma > Ambystoma mexicanum. Next base: position 960,915,161 of record NC_090941.1, on the reverse strand, counting down.
GTTTTGACCCACTTTTGCTCTGCCATGCGGCATCACTGTGTTCTGATGGTGCCAGAAATAGCAAAATGGCCGCAAAACCCTTGTGCGCGCCAAAACCTCTGAAAATTGTGCTTTGCAAAGCACAAAAAGATGGCTGTCCAATCTGCCATGCATGTTGTCAGTGGTGGAACAGAGATCTCACTCCTGAAGCATGTCACTGGGCTCCACAACAATTGAAAATGGAGTACAGAAGGAAAAAGCAGGGCTCTGCTAAAGGAAACCCCAAAATCTTGCTTTAAATCCTTTTTTCTTAGTTGCTGAAACTGCAGAATGCCGGTACAAAACACCCTCAAACATCAACAATTCTTGCTGGGTGCTGCAATTCACTTAGTTTAAGAAATCATTGTGAACTTGCAAGGTCCTGAAAAGCTGAAAGCATCAAGGGATTTCCACAGCAAAAGTGGCCAGTCTGTGGATCTGTCAAAATCTGGGTGCAGTACCCTGGGCCGCCTGAATGACAGCTATCAGAGGCCTGCCTGATTAAACTTTAAACATGTATAAACTGAAATCACATGTTTGCAATCTAAGAGGCCTGTTATTGAGAGTAACCCATCTGGTAATTGTTTTGATTCCATGGTTTAAAATCTTGAATAAGTGTTTAGCTGTGATTTGATCCCACAAGTTTGTTGTATGCTAAGCGAAAATTCAACAGAATTAACAGTTAGAATAAGCTGTCTAAAGCTACCCAAACTGGAATAACAGCTTTCCTCACAGAGACAAAGCCTTTCCCCCCACCAAGAAATCACACCAAAGCTAAAATTATAGGCTTTGGGAAGAACCTGGTCTGCAGTGGGGAAGGAAACAATGAACAGCTGCAAAGCAGGAAACGCTAGGTGTGAGGACAGTCATAAAATGGCCTCTGCCAAGAGAACAGGGAGGAGACTGCTTCTGGACTGAAGGGAGACAAAAAGAGGCGGAGACAAACAACCATCTGTTTCTGAACATTCACAAGGAACATTTTGTTTAAAGACCTCTAACTTACCACTTAAAATTGTCAAAAATACAAAAGTAATAGAATTGTAAATCTAAATTTTGGTTGCACATTTCAAGAGGCGGAAAGATTGTGTGACATGTTCTGGAAGGAAATTGCAGAAAATGTGATTTTACACCAAATGCATTTCTGCTGATTGAAGATCCGGTCCGATGTGCCCAGCTGTCTGTCCCAGAACCAGATTCCCTTCCCTGACCAGAATCTTGACGGACCAGAATCCTGACGGTTCTGTTTAAAAAATATCTAGTGAGTATCTATTGATAGAACTGTGTCACTAGCCTATATACCTTGCTTAGTTAATCCGTATCTTAAACCCATCCTATCTTGTCTTCAGAACCTGATATTGTTAGGAGTATTTTTTGAATTGTCTGAACCCTCTATCTAATCCCTCCTATCTTCCTCTGTACTAGTATTGCTAAAACTATCTTTGCGCTGATCTTTTCTCATCTGAAGAAGGCGGGACCTCTGCAGGCAGTCACCCTGATGTAGTGGCTGTGTTCCTGTGCGGTATTCGTTTATTCAGAGTCATCCTCTAGTGTAAGAAATCCCATTTGTCATTTTAAAAGGGCATTCCTGTTTTCCATTCTTGCGCCTATCTCGAAAAACAACCTCCACTAAAACATCCATAACTTCCTCAGTTTTTGTGCTGGAAACAAAATCTCAACTTCTGCTTGTAGCTAACACCCACAGCTTTAAATCACATCTAAAACCATACGGTTCTCCCGTTTTCACAATTATCGTGCAGTGAAAAGTTTGCAGCGAATTTCGTTTTTGGGAAATTCTGACAAGTGTAAAACAGCTTTTGATTGCTTCCAACTTCAATTTTAAGATTTCAAATTGTTTCTTGGTATTAAATCATTGCCAGGGTTTGTGTGCAACTATCCAAAGCGGCTCCCATAAGAATTATAACAATTTCAGCAATTTAAACCATATTTAGTGTTTTTACCCAGTCCATTCTAAGATAACTTTCAAAACCATTTTGACAGCTTGCCAGTCAATTCCGTTTCTCTCTTGTGTTGTTGGGGGAAAGTGGGATTGATATTCTGTTTGAGTTCTGCCATTCCTGAATACCTGCTCTCTCCTCCTATCTCTTTGCATTGTCTATTGGGGGTTGAGGGGTATGCAGGTGGAACCTCTAACCACAGTGCTATCTGACCTGCACACACACACAAAAGTATTATTTCTGTGCTGAATTGTTTTGCTCACTATTACTCCTTGTGTGGTAAAGAGATTATTCTGTTTTACATCACCCCATTTGTGATGATTGTGTACCCATTAAAACATAGTGTGATTAAATTGTGAATATATAAATAAATATTTTATCTTTGCAAACCAGCCTGATTCCTGGTTCAGTGTGACCGGGGACGGGGGGGGCGGTTACAGGAGAGGGGAGTGATATGAATGGTATATCGTTCAGAATAAAGAACTTTTAGAAAAAAAAATAAGGATTTCAGTTGTGCATTACATGCTAGGCGTTGACTTGGATGTGTGCCGGATTGAAATAACATACAGCTTGGGGGCTCGTCGTGGGATCCTGAATTAGACATACCACTTGTGACAGTCTAACACAGCGTGCTAACTGACAGGGTACATACACCCTGTTGGGCTACCATACTGTGCTACACTGCAAAAACACCCTTCAATAGAAATACTCAAAGGAGTTGGGCCTGTTTTGCAAAGGTAAAAGTAACCGTGAGATAAGTCAGAAGAAAATTAATATTTCCAGAATGGTGACCCCAGTGGAAATTAATATGGCAAAAGAACACCTACTGCACAAATTGTCTGTCAGGAGTGAATGGACTAAGCAGTTGTGCATTACATGCTAGGCGTTGACTTGGATGTGTGCCGGATTGAAATCACTTACAAGTCTGAGCAAAACATGGATATAAAGTGGTTACATATTGTTCACCATCGATTTACAGGTCCTAAGAGAACAAGTGGCAACACTGTTGCGTCTAATATAATTCATGAAAGGTACTTTGTAAAGACTGGAGGTGGGTATCTGTACTTCTGCACTCTATTTGGTAGGGTAAAGGCACACCCCAGCCAGGGCTCTCAATTTGGTAGAAATGGACGAGAAACCAGGCTTAAGCTTTCAGGAGGTGATGCAGACTGGTTCTTAAGTACATTGTTTTCCCCAAGCCCTCACAAAGGAATGTCCACACACTATGTTAGGTCATGACACATTTTCTTTATATAAAATAAGATTTATACACCTAAAAGTATACACATATATATATAATAACACTTTGTATTTGGAGTAGTTATTCAAAGAATGGCAAAGATATACACTCTATGTGATACCGCACACTACTTAAATTCAGTAATAGATTCACTAACTGCAGACAGTTTTAAATAGGCATGTGAAGTACTAAGTGAGGTGTATAAGCATAGAATAAGGAAGAAAGGCATGTTAGTTGTGAACAGTGACAGAATGCTTTCTTAGACTAGATATTGAATTCTGTGTGAAGACCTCCCCACCTGGGCAACCTGTAAGGGAAAAGTTGGAGAATAACTTATCTTGTCTTTTACAGCTCAGTCCAATATTGTTCAGTAACCTTCTGCTTTTTTTAAAAAGGTTCTACCACCCCAAAGTACCAGAGAGGCCACAGGAGAACAGGATCCAAGATGAATCTGAGACCTCGGGACGACTCCTGAGGCTAGAAGATGCTCTTCCTCATTACAGTACCGTTGGTGCCTTGGCAGGTGAAGTGGCAGAGTTTCTCAGTTTTACTCGACGATTCCCTCTGAGGATGCACCCCCTTGTAAGAAGTAGCCACTGGGATGCTGAGTCCATGAGAAAAATGGAACCAATGTCTTTCTGACGTGCAGCAATTTTACTCTACATGGTACTCTCCCTTGGTCGACGATTTCTCCAACTGTAGATGTCCTGTGAACATGAAACCTGCTGTGGGCTCCTTAAAGGCTTAGCAGATGAGAATAAGACCACTACTGGGACCCTTTAATGACTTCTGGTGCGACAGGTGCATAGGTCACTTTTGGTGTCAAGTTTCAGAAAATATCACAGTTTTCTGACTTTCGGTTCTTCAGTGCTGCAGCATAGCACAGACCTTTGGACAACTTCTGGTGACGTGGACTTGACTACTGGTGGGAAACCTACTGACAAACCTTCCTCAGAATTCAACAACTCTGGACTCTCTTCGGTGGGAAAAGGTGGTCAGTGATGATGGTAAGGATGTCCTTTGAAATGTTCTTAGGCAGTTCGGAATTTTCTCAGCTCCGTGTATACAGCAGCACCATGCCAGTGTACACCATCTTCTGGGCGGTAGATAGCAACTGCTTCCAGCGGTCACAAAATGGACTTCTTTGACTCGAGATGTCCGGGCACTCCTCTTCAGGACTCACAAAGACCCCTTCTCTGGATCGCAGGCACACAGGACTGGCTTCCAAGGTACTTGGATGAAGATTAGCAGTTTGCACAATGCTCGCTCCTAGCTCGCTCGGGGAGTGCTCTCCTTTGCAGGTCCTCTCTGGATCAGTCCTTGGGATACACGACAGCTTTCGGATTACACGAAGAAACAGCTTCTTCTTGCTAAGCTTTCACTTCAGCTTCTGAACGAATTGGTAAGTGAGAGGTCGCCAGATATACAAATCTGTTCCCCATTCACTCTGGCTGAGCCAGGCTCAGTCAGCCAATCATGCAGAAGGGTGTTCATGTAGACAGGCAGCCAATCAGGCTCACAGGCATTCAGACCATTCACTCCACCCAGACACCCAATATAACGAATGTGGATTGGGGCAAGTACCGAGCCTTTCAGCACACTACACTGCATTCATGTCAATTTCAGTCGGGGCTGTCTCATTCATTGCGTCACACACACAGCAACCAGACACCCACAACAGAGAATGCAAATTAACTTCAGAATCCATTCATACAGGTCCCACCCCTATGGTCTACCCACAACACACAGCCCCTGGGAAGGCTCCAGTCAGTCTGACAGGAGGTATCCCCAGAGCCATATATGGTATTTCCACCCGACAACCATTCAGGAGGAAGGGACACAGTCATGGCGCCCCAGGACTTTGGGAAACAAGGTAAAAGGCCATTGCAACCATGAGGTACAGTGTCTGCCTTGCTTTTGTGTAGGAATCCATTGATTCCTGTAGCAGGGCCTGGGTATCCCAAAGCTGTCAAGTCAGCATGTGCCCTGTAGGCAACATACAGGTGCCCAAAAACACACATAAGGGGTACAGGGATGTACCCCCACCCATGGGTGCCTTAAGGGTATCCCATGTGTGGTGTTCACCAAAAGATCAAATGAAGAGCTGCACTGCCAGAGGTCCAGGCTGTACCTCAGTGGCAGAAAACATAGAGGAAACACACAGAGAGAAGTGGAAGGATAAGGCAAGGATGCCCTGTACCTCCATAAGGAATTTCCAGAATCACATATGCCCCCTCCCAGACTGAGGTTAGGCCAGCTGATCTCCCACGAGATTGTTAGCCTCATCCAGACGGTCAACATACCTTATGGAAAGGCCATCTGCATTATCATGACTGTTCCTCAGCCTATGCTCAATGGTGAAGTCTAGCCCTTGCAGGCTGAAGGACCACCTGAGCAGTTTGGGGTTTTCACTCTTCATCCGCATAACCACTTTAAGGGCTTATGATCAGTTTGGACCTTAAAGGCAGACCCTGGAAGGTAAGGTCAAAAACGCCCAAGTGTCCAAATTATACTAAAACACTTCTTTTTAACAGTGGCCCACCTAAGTTCCCTACCCTTGCGTTGCCTACTGATGAAAATTATGGGGTGTTCTCTCCCTTTGTCATCTAAATTAGACAAGACAGCTCCACTTCCGGTGTCACAGGAATCAGTTTGCACAATGAAGAGTTTTCTGTAGTGAGGGGGACAGACTTTCCTTTAAGCCATCAAAGGCCCTCTGACAGTCCTCACTTCAATTAACCTTCCTCGGTTGCTTGGTTGATGTCAGAACTGCCATATGTGCAGCTATGGTGCTATAGTCTGCCATGAGGTTTCGGTAGTACCCAGTGATGCCCAAAAAAGCTCTCACCCGGGTTTGAGTAGAGAGAGTCTCCCAGTCCTGTACAGCTTGTACTTTACTAGGGAGAGGTTGGATTGAACCACCTCCTACCTCATGACCAAGGTGGGTAAGCTTCCCCTGTGCTATCTGGCACTTGATTGCCTTGCAAGTGAGTTTGGCCCTTTTCATGGCCTGAAGCACCCTATCCCAGTGTGTCAAATGCTCTTCCCAGGTGGAAATGTAGACAGAAATGTCGTCTAGGTAGGCCACACAGAAGGCCTCCATCCCACTGAGAGCATGATTGACAAACCCGTGGAAGGTGGTGGGCAATCCTCAACCCAAAATGCATAACCCTAAACTGATAAAGCCCTCCTGGTGTTGAGAAAGCCTTGGTTTTGTCCTTGGCCTGGTCAGTCAGAGCTATTTGCCAATAGCCTGGTGCAAGGTTAAAGGTGCTCACAAACTTGGCAGCACCTATCTTGTCCACAAGCTCATCATCCCTGGGCAATAGGTATGCATCAGTCTTGGTGAGTGCATTGACTCCTCTGTAGTCCTCACAGAACCTCCAATCCTGTGTACCTGCCTGGGAACTTGCCTTGGGGGCAAGGACCACTGGACTGAACTGTGGGCTGGTTGAGGGTTTAATAAGACCCAAATCCAACATCTTGGTGACACTTGCCTGGATGTGGCTCATATACTTTGTCCACACATAATGAGATGTGGCTAAACTTAGTCCTCTGCCACTGCCTGGATGTGGTTCATGTACTTTGTCCACACACAATGAGATGAGACAGAGACCTTTTCAGAAATTTTTGAAAACATAACATTTTATTGGAAAAAGGTCCAACTGCCCCTATGGTTAGACACCTGTTAAACAACCGTGGCTCCTATCTCCCTAGGGTACCTTTCCTCCTCTGTTGGGATTACCGCGTAACTCTCCACATCTAGTGGGTTGGCCTCCCACAAACCATAATGGCCCACAATTTCATAATTCACTCCCATACCCTGTATGGAGCGTAGTCCCAGGCCACTCTACAGTTGACGAGGCCCAACATAAAACATTAGACCTTCCCTTTTCCATCAAAGAATACGATATCTGGCATCACCAAACGTATCCCAGATGTTGTTAACCCATCTCTGGGGCAACTGGACCCCTATCAATCCTGCACCCGATCAGTTGTGTACTGTCTTTGGTCAATATGAACCGTCTAACCATTTGTTCACCAATTATGGAAATCTTCAATCATATACTTACACCCGGGCCCGCTCTTCTTACTGTGATAACTATCACCTATACTGTATCAGTGCCCATTTACCTCCACCTTTGGTGAACAACAGGGCTAGTCCTCCAGTATCACTGTTGCCCCACACGGCCACCCCATCTGTAGGGAGGGAGAGGGTCCTCCACAATCCCTGTCTCTTTCGCCCTTGACCTTGTATATACCTACTTTGAACCTTGTTATTCCTTCCACTCGTGTACGTTATGTCTTCCCCTCACAGGAAATCTGATTGCCACACCTTATGCACTCTGCCACAACTGTTAACTTGACCCACCTTTTATTCCCAGGGGCAAGGGCGATTGTCACCATGACACCTCAGTGTCCAAGATGACCCTTGAATGAGCATCCCTCTCTAACTTTCCCTTAAATCTGGGTACCCAATGTAGCTGTAGCCCCACAATAACTGGAGTCTTCCTACCATATTGCGGAGGTATGCAAGATATTCATTTGAGTAAGCATGCAACTCTTCCTCACCCTCACATCTGGGTATCTTGCTGCCCCTTCTGCAGGATCAAACGCTGTTTGATCCGAAGAGCTGCTGCAGTCAAAGCAGATGCACCAGCCCATGCAGGGGGCACTAGAGGGACAGCTGGCAGAGCGGGCCGCCCCTCTGGCCACCCCCACTGTGGACTCTCCTCCTCTCACTGAGGGGGCGGAAGTGCGTGCCCCCCCTATGCTTGAGGCTTGGTAGGCTCCATCACAAACACCTCCTGACCAGGAGTCCAATCCACTTGTGAGGCCTGGGCTGAGAGGGCCAGGTCTCTCTTCCAGCCCAGGACATTCTCGCAAGAGTAGAAACTGGAGCGAGGACGCTCACCTGTTTTAAAAATGAACTGAAATGGAAGTGACTGAATTGGCAGTCGGATACCTGGGCGGGCCGCTATCGCAAGAGCAGAAATGGAAGTGAGAAGGGCTCACAGTTTTTCAAAACATTTTTTATAACTCTGTTTATTTGGGTTTCAACAACAAAACATCATATAAACCAAGGCATCCATCAAGAAAATGATGGCAATATTGGTAATGGCAGGTAGCAAAGTCATAAGGGTACCTTGGGTACATCCGAGAGTCAGAAAACAGGTGGCAGTTCTGGCTATGCAATATGTCCCTGGATGAGGAGGGGGAGAAGAGGAGGGAGGGGAGGGGGGCTGTGGGGAGAGCAGGGTGGGGGGCAGAAGGGGGATATCTCTCAGTACGCATCTAGCCATTTCCCCCATATCTTTTCAAATTTTTGTGGGCAGCCCCTCGCATTGAAGATGCGGCGCTTCATCGATGCGCACCTGCTTAGTTCGTTGATCCAGCGGTTCAGGCATATTGAGTCTGCCGAGCCCCAAGTTGCAGCGATCAGCCATTTCCCTGCTCCTAGTGCCACTGCTAGGAGCGGCTTTTCATGTTTAGTGAGGTCGACCTTCCCCCTAGATTCCCAGGAGTGTAATTTTGGGGTCTTTCAGAGTTGGTGCCCCCAGTATGTTGGAAACCTTGTTGATGCATTCATCCCAGAAGGTTTGTACCCGTTTCCCATCTGCATCGGAGACATGTCTCATCTCCAGACCCTCCCCATCTGGCAAGGGCTGTGCGAGGTTAGTAGGAGCGGTGGAGTATTCTGAGTTGTATCAGTCTGAGTTTGGCTCAAATACCTATCTCTCGGGGGAACACCAACTCGTCTACCCAGTCTTCTGGTTCCAGGTTGCCCAAATCCCTTTCCCATCTCTCTTTTTTTAGTGAACTCTTTAGTTCCAAAAGAATTAAGGGCTTGGTAGAGCATGGAGGTGACTTTAGAGGTAATCCATTGCAGAAGGGTGTTGGTCTCTAGGGGGGAGTAGGGAGGTATGGCAGCTATGTCTGGGAACTGGGTGTGTATGGCATGAGCCAGCTGTGCAGGGCTCACCGGTTTTGAAGGGGACTATGTTACACAGGATTGGCAGAGCCACCCAGGAAAGGATGTTTTTGGGCCAGGCATAATTGTGGCCTGAGCAGGGCTAGGACTGCCTGTTAGGATGACTCTAAGAAAGCGACCATGTGTCTTCCAATAAAATGTAGTATGTTTTTCCAAAATCAGAAAAGGTCTCTGTCTGATCTCATTATGTGTGGACAATGTATGTGATGTATTACTAGGCAGAGGACCATAGTAGGGGTTAGCCCCACTATGCAAGGGGGCATTCCTCTGCCCCATAAAATGCAAGCCGAAGTGTTGTTCCTAGAAGTCTTCCCTTTGAGGGATTTGTGATCTTACAAAGTGTCCTGCACCCACACTGGTGAACATCCACCACGGCCGTCTGAAAGAAACCGTGCCCAGTAATGATCAGTGTGCATCCTTCAATGAAAGCATAGGGTAATCTGCCCCATCCGGCTAATGGTTCTGCTGCCATGCTGTTAACATTGGAGCCCCTTACTGCTGCACTGTGCTGGTACTGTGAGAGCACTCTCCTCCTCCATAGTAGCCTAGCATCTTCAATATCTGAACAATGCATGTCCCCATTCAAGTAACAACTAAGTCTCCCTGTTTAAGTCCGAAGCAACAAGCACGTTTCAGTAACCCACACAATTGTGACTTTTCCTTAATAATGCAAAGCGCCTTGAAACCATTCCAGTGCTTGCAAGCCAACGTTGGCTTTGAGCACACAACCGAGCTCCACTTCTTGAAGCACAGCATCTCCGAACTTGCGATTGTCAGTCCTCAACTGGGCTGTTACCTGGTACAAACCCTTGGTCTGCCGAACATCTCGCAGGTTATTTATCTTGTGTCATCAATATTATACCAGTCGTTGCCCAATAAAACCAGGTCTGGAATAAGAACTGTTTTCTCTTAGGGCTAATGATATTGTGTTTCCTTTTTCATTTGTAATAAGAAAACATTAATTAAACTTTTATTTGACATTTTATGCCATCACTTGCTGGCAGTGCTGTCTCGAACCGTACGGTAATGCCATGTCCCAAAATGAACCCTAAATGTACCCTATCACCACCTCAATAGCGTCCCATTTTTCTAAGACCAATCCAGCCTTGAAACGTTCTTTTCTGCCCCACAGGTAAAGCTATTGGGGGGCAGAGTGGGGGATGCCAAATGTGTATGAATGGACGTCTGCTGAGTAATCTGTCATTATTCCTTTCTTTTGTACGCTTCTGTCATCGTGATTTACTGAAAGGTCAATATAATGTGGGTGTCTTATTTGTCGATGGAATGGAAAGAGTCCCTGATGACCACGTTTAAATGAACAGTGTACTTCATTGTGAGTTTGGCAGTAAATTGGCAGTAAATCGACCAATTTACTACCAAACTCCTTTACCGTTACTGCCACTTGGTTCTTGCCATGAGATTATGAATAGTGACAGGGTGATGTACATCTGCATTTTTGGATTCCACAGGACACCAGTTTTTTTGACAGGTTTAATGCCAGCAATAACACAAGCATGATAAATCAGCCAATTTATTTAGGTAAAGTGGAGGATTCACTTTCCATTTTTTTCTGGGCGTGAATCTGCCACTTTACATCCAAACCTGGAATTCTGTGATGCAGTAAAAATGTGGTTAGTGCCCAAAAAAGTGTCGGTGACAGAATTTACACCACTTTTTTACAGCACCCCCAAACTCATATGAAGCCCAGGGCCCGATTCTCATGATGGCGCGCTGAACATGTTAATTAGCACGTTTAACTGCGCCATATCTTGCCGGCCAGGCACCACGAATATTCTGAAGTGGGCCTGGGGGTCTTCCTAAAGCACAACAGTGCTTTTGCTGTAATCCACCTGTTTCTAGTGGAAACAGGCAGATTACAGAATCTCGGCAGCACTTTCATTAAATAACGAGGGAATCGTTATTTAATGAAATGCTGCCGAGATCAAAACAAAACGCACGTGCTGACTTCAGGCCGGCAAGTGGAAAGGAAGGCAGTGGCAGCCTTGGTTTTTGGGCCATTTAAAAAGCTTTCTGTGCAATTTTAAAAGCTTTTTGTGCATCATTTGGGCATTGGGGCTGCACTACACAATCCATAGAAGACTATAAAATGCAGCCAGCCATTTGGGCCTTCATGCCTTACCACAGGGAATAAAAAGTAGAACCATGGATGGCAGTATGCAATCTCCTGCAAGCAAAGATAAGGAAATGTAGCGCATCAAGGACCCACCTGTCACCGTCTGCACAACCAAACAACTGCTTCTTGTGGCACTCCTCCTGTACGACACCAAGTTGGTACCGTACTTGACCGCCAATTTCACATGCTTCCAAATTTGGAGGAGTATTAGTATTTTATTTGTCTTTTATAGAGCGCCGTAAACAAAAGCGCTGAACATTAAACTGAACACGGTACAATAAAATTGAGTAGGCATTAAATCCAGATAATGATCACTCAGGGGTGTTGAAGTAGTTAAAGAACCATGGAAAAAAGAATAGACAGTGATGGAATGAACAGAAAGTGGGAGAGCATTCCAGTTGAGGAGCACAAAAGATCGGAAACGAGACTGATCACAAGGGTGACGAGGAACCACGAGTCTATAGTGGGATGAAAACCGGAGAAAACGAGAAGGAATATAGAAAGATATAAGTACAGTAGGAGCGAGACTGTGGAGTGATTTGAAAAAGAGACAAAGAAAGTTAAAAGTGATTTTGAGAGTGGAAAGGCAGCCAACCAAGTGTAGCAAGAGAAGAGGAGATAGACTCCCGATAGGGAAGAAGACACAATAGATGGATGGAAGAGTTAAAGACTGATCTTAAAGGGGCAAGACGGGAACTGCGAAGACCGAACAGAGTGGTAGAACAATAGAAAAGTCAGGAAAAGATCTGTAGAGGAGGAGCCAAGTACCCCTATCATAAGTTCCGCCCAATGCTGCCTATATGTTGGGACCCAGAAATTGGGACACGTGCAGCACCAGTGAGGGTGTCTATGCCGCAAAGAATCCTTGAGACAAGGTATCCATTGAGAAAACCCTACATGCATGCACGAAGAAATAACATTATTCTGGAATTAGTTCCGGAAGAAGTGTGAAAATGGACGAGAAAGGAGATTGGTGACATCATACGAAGCAGAACTGACACACCCTGACAAGACACACATGATAAGAAGACATAGATATTCTATAGAAGCTGAAGATTAAATGTCAAAGTTAAGCAACATTTTGGGATAGGAATGGAGATGCTCCTGCAAAGAAGCACTGAAGAAAATGCTAAGTCATTTTACACTTGTACAGAGGCAGTAACGCAAGTAGACAAAGTATTCATAAGGCTGGCTACGTAGTGAATTAGATTGCGGCAATGCACCAATGTATATACATAGGAATGTATAGAACCTGGATGTTCCACGATGCACTTTAGCAAGGCTTGAAAGCCCATGATCAGAAAGGATTTCAGTGTGGCGCAGTTTGAAAAAAAGCTGATGGCGAAAGAGAATTCGAGAAAGGCTTTACTGGCCCAGCAACAAGAGTTGAAGCCACAGAGAGCCCGGGTGCTGTTAAGAAGCTACATTGAACGTGAGAAAGAAACAAGGTTCTGCTTGAAGTGGAATGAAAAAACACTGAAGGTGTCAAAAGTTAATCATTTAAAAGTATTATATGTAGCAAAGAGCTTGGAATCATGGTCTCCAGTCACATGGTCGAGATCAAAATAGCTTTGGGTCAAGCTACACCGAAACCAGAAGACAGGACTATGCCACACTCCCTTTAATTCTCAGGCACAGAGAGCTTCTGCAAGGTCAAGTTCAAAGCCTTAATTGAATGGCAGACTGTAAGAGTGATGATAGATGTTGAGCTAATTGAGTGGGGAGGCATGACTAAGCCAACCCTCCCTGCCTGCACCTGGGGTACTAGTCGGCGTGCTGCTAGTGTACGGAATATTCCAGAAGGGTACAAGCGTGCCAACCAATTATAGAGGGCCATGTATTAGAGAGCCCTATAGTTTATGCAATCAATGAATTATGTATTTTATGATGATGAAGATGACTTTCACTTGGGATGGGCTTAGTTGTCCACATGGCCTTGGAGACCCAATCACAACCCCCGGCTATATAGAACGTATACTTAGATATTCCCCTCAAAGCCAACTACAGTTCGCCGTAGGTTTTTGTAGTTTGCCACGTAGTATGACGTCAATGATGATGAATTGTGACTGTAAAAGTTCTGTTTTTTATGAAATCTGTTGAAAGAAATCGAGCGAACGTCCATTGATGATCGTTCTAACTCCCTGTTTTAGACGATTGCTATTAAAACAGTAACTGGGTTTGCCAACCTCCTGGGTCATTTTGATTATTGATGTTTGAGTAACTTCTGCATGCCCATCCATCTATAAGTATTCCTACCTCGTCTTAAAAAACCCTGGTCTATGGGTTCAGATCAGTGAGGAGATTAAGAGTTTAGATGCTTGGAAGGTAAGAGACAGACGAGCTTTGCGGATGTTGTGAAGATGGAAGCGACAGGAATGAGAAGTAAGAGAGATATGATGAGACAAGGAAAGATTTGAGTCACAGTGGAGACCAAATTTATGAGCTGTAGTTGAGATTGGGATTTTAGGGGGTGGGGAAGATATACAAGGAGGTGGAAGATAAGGAGGTAGAGTGTTGGGGAGTGCCACGAGAAAACACATACAAAGGGACAGATAACGAAAGTGCCGGTTGCTAGGTCGGTTTTCAGCCCTTCCGAGCAACTGGCACCCATAGTCTCAAAGTGGCGCATTCAGTCCCACTTTGAAAGAATGTGTCACCTTCAGAATAAGTGTTAAATACCGAAAATGTCGTTGCCACTTTTTCTGTCATTTTCAGTAATTATCACCCCCTTGAGAATCGGGCCCCCAGTGTTTGTTTTTGCTCTACTTATTTGCTTGAGGTGTGCAGCTCTGTCTGCGCTTGACATACAACAGCCCAAACCTATTGGCTTTGCCAATTATTCTTTTCATTCTGAATTGCTTTGATTGTTATTGGACTTCACCAATTGATGGATGTAATACATTTCCCCAGCATAACATGACCTTTCTTTTTTGTTATGTCCCTCAAAGTTTGCAAAACCCCCTTCTTCTCCAGAAGCCCATTGCTGTGCAATACAAGACCCCAATGGAGCCTCCAATAACTTGCAGCATTACGATGGCCTTTCCCTGAACTTTGCAGTAGTGGCTCCTGTGTGGGAGGGGGGCTTTTGTCTAATGCAATGAAGACAGCAAGTCATCTATCAATCTAGAACATGTCATTGTGCATATACATTCTTTGCTGCACTTATGACATTATCAGATCATCAAATTACGTGCAAACACTTTATTGGACTGTGCTGTTGGCTTACTGCATTCTTGTGCAAGAATCTGATATGTTAGTCATGCCTTTTACCGCCATCGGCCACAGGAAGCTGATAAATCAAGAAAATAACTTAGTCAGACCCCTTTCTATGTTAACTAGAACCATATGTCAGAGGCTGGATTCAGACCGACCCTGCAGCTAGGCAAGGAATGAGACACATAACCACATAGCACCCGCCTTTCATATGTGACTACATGGAGCCCCCTGGACTGCATGCAATATTAGCTCATTGGACAAAAATGGTGGACAGGAAGATACAAACTATGCCTCTCTGATTGCCTAAATTAGGGTACACGCTGTATTGAAGTAAAACAACTTTCCATTCCAGCATGACTAAACTCTGTATGTAGGTCCCCGGCAGCTGCAAGACAGATGTACAGTAGAATGAGAAAAGGGGAAAAAGAGAGTTCTTGCTTTTCAAGGTCTGTTTTTAATTGCATACATATGTTATATGGCCTGATAGGGCTGACTTGTGGAAAAACTACAGTTTCTCTACCTCTGATAAAGAGTGGAATTAAAGAATAGCGTTTTCACGAAGAAAGGCACTACAGTACAAAACAAAATAAAGCACTGTATGCATGTATGGCGTATGTATGTGTATATATGTATTATATTTTTGCTATAAAGCCCAATAACTCAGGTTAATTGACTGTTTCAAGTTATATGCAAAGGACTAGCTAAGGCCATTTAAAAATAAAACTGGACTATAAGTAAGTTTATCCAAAAGCGTTGGTTCATGGAAGAAGACATTTTAATGTTTTAAAACGATAGCGAGATGTACCTGCCGTTAAAGCCCAGGAGATCAAATAAATGCTTGAGCAAGCGTGAGAACTTTTGGGGATCAACAGTATCTGTAACGGCCAGTTTAGCTTGTTTCAGCAGGTTGTAAGCCTAGGAGTATGCGGTCAAGGAGAGAAGGCACTGTTTTGCAAACAGAATGTTGATTGTACTCTGAACGTAACATGCTTCTTTATCACTTTGGTTTCACACATTGTAAATTATCAAAATCTCTTTTGACGATCAAGGAGCCTTTTCCTATTTCCATAATGGCAGTGGTTGAAGTGAGCGGGAACGGTCAGGAGCGGGGTTCCACTACTTTTATTTTTTACTTTTAACAGTTTCACTACTTTTTTATAACCATTTTTACCATTCCAGCACTGTTCTATGTTAAGGTAAAACACACTTCACTTTAGTACCCGATGGCAGTTACAGCTAAACTGAAATCTGCTTCAACTCAATTTGCTGTCAATCAACATGGCTGCAACCCTTAAAAAATGTGTGGCACAGTGCTCCCTTCCACCTTGTATGTCCCCCGCCGGGGTTCACAGTTCTACTACCTATTTTGGTATACTTCTAACCCTGCAAAGCGGTCACGCAGTCTTGGATGGACATGTATCAGACGAGGAAGATGCCGGTGTTGGATCGGAGTGTGACTCGAGGACAGTTTATGAACTGTCACACACCGATTGTTGGAGGACCCCAACAGAACACACTGACAAAACTGCGCATTCAACGGGTGCTCACGCATGGACATCAGTGACACGTGTTTACTAGAACAACGTGATGACACTGACTAAGGGTTCTCCCTTTACGGGACCACAGCTCACAACATTCCTCCTTTGTCATATTTTAAAAAATTCCAGGCAGAATGTTGAATACTAAATATCAACATTATTTAAATATATACATGAGTAGTCACAGTAAAAATAGCAAACATTGTATACACCTATTATTCTAATACACATTCACTCACGTGCTTTGGTTTAGTGCGGGTTGTCCGCTTCAGATATTGTGGCATTCGTGCTTCATCTTTTAGCACCTACATAGAAATGTGAATACGAACTTCAACATGACCTCGAGATACTTCTTTTTCTGGAGATTACACTCTACTTGAGGGCATTATATCCTCTTCAGTTAGTTCACCCGGTAGCAAATAAACCCAGATATTAAATTTATATACAAATCCATTTTATTAAATGTAAAAATATGTATTTATAAAAGACATTTAATACAGAAAGGAGAAAATGGGCCTGAATACGAGTCCGGCGGTAATTCTGCCAGTGCTACCAGCGGGTTGCCGCCGGACTCGTAATATTTTACAGGCGCCTGACATCCCTGTGCCCCCGGGTCATTACGCGTCTGGTGGCCCGGTAAGTCAGGCACAGGTAGAATGTTTGTCTCCATTCCCATAGATTTGCATAGGACTCTATGGGAGTGGGGTCTTGGAAGCACTGGCACCGTTGCTAACGGTGCCAGCGCTTCCGTGAAGCGTCTGCCTACTGCGGCTGCTGCGCCCGGCAGGGACAGCCCTGTCTGGTGCAGCTGTCCTGGCAGGAAACCCGAAGTTTGCTAGTCCGGAAACAAGGGTGCCGGTGAGCTTACCAGCACCCTTGTTTCCGGACCGGCACCTGGGGCCAATGGGACGGACACCTCAGTGTAGCTTGCAACTGCACAGCCTGCTTTGGGGGAGGAGGGATACAGACATCTGTAATGGTGCAACCCCTAAGATAACCATCTTCACAACAACTGAATCACCTGGTTTGAAACACACAACTGCGACTCTTCAGTGGCTATTCGAGAGACCACCTGCAATAGCTCTGTGCCAGTCCGCCAAGGTAGAAACTGTCTTCAGACAGAACGCACTGATGTTTTTGGGTCCGGGGACCGACTATATAATCTCAACTATGGACAATGTTAACCTTCTCCCGGTAATGAGTTGGTCACCGAATACACGTATGATGAAACACACGCTATTTCAGGGCAGAAATGAGTGCAATATTCAGAGCATGTTTGCCAGTACCTTCTACCCCAAATAAAGCACTTCTATAACAGAGTGCACAACAGAGTGCATGCTTCAGACTGAACCATCACTTGACGCTGATTGGCACAGAAGAGTGTACAGAGTGATCGGGGGAGCTGTTGAACTGGCTTGTGCAGCCAGCTGAGTTCTAAAAAGACAGTGGTTGATCTCAGCTCACAGCGGAGTATGTGTGTTGGCAGGGGGCTGCAGATGCAACTTCTGCAGCTCCCTGGCTCGTAGTAGAGGAATCTAGGGTTCGACAAGAGGACTCTGTCGCTGCATCAAAGCCATCAATGGCTCCGTTTTGTCTGTGAGGTGGCTGGTGGCCGAGTCTGCCGAGACAGTTGGTAGAGTGATTCAGGAATCAAGCAACGGACTTATGAAGACCTCTACTTTAACATGACGTCAATGGTGCACTTTGCATGTTCCGGGCACATGCTGTCTTTGCAATGAGACACATGGCTGACTTCTCAGTTACTTGATTATTTTGATGGAGGACATGGATAGACCATCAAACGGGGAATTACCATAAACTATATGTGAGTTGTTTAGACCCACGGTTCCTATGAGATTCAGAGGAAGGAAAAGGGGTAGTAATGTAAACTTCCCCACATGAAAAAGCAGGATTGCTTTATTTCCTTAATGAATCATAAAGCCCCACTGACTCGAGCAGGGATGTTGTTCCATCTGAGTTACGGGAATACCATTCATGCAGGCATGTTTATGGAGCTTCTGGACCAGCTGCACCCCATTTAGAACAAAGCTGCTAAAGTAAGCTTCTAAGCCAGTTGCCCCCCCCCTCCCATTCCTGCAGCTTTCCCTTTGGGTGTTTAATGACATCACCTTCAAGCAAGCAGTAGAAGACAGCTGGAAGTGTTGGAATTAAACCATTCTCTCTTCTTCTTTGTTACAGGAAAGTAGCTGGAATTGTTCGAAGTAAAGCATTCTCTTTTCTACTTTGTTACAGGAAAGTAGCTGGAATTGTTCGAAGTAAAGCATTTTCTCTTCTTCTTTGTTACAGGAAAGTAGCTGGAATTGTTTGAAGTAAAGCATTCTCTTTTCTACTTTGTTACAGGAAAGTAGCTGGAATTGTTCGAAGTAAAGCATTCTCTCTTCTTCTTTGTTACAGGAAAGTAGCTGGAATTGTTCGAAGTAAAGCATTCTCTCTTCTTCTTTGTTACAGGAAAGTAGCTGGAATTGTTCGAAGTAAAGCATTCTCTTTTCTACTTTGTTACAGGTAAGTAAGTTGTTTGCATCAGAAGTGCCATCCACACCCAGCTCCTGGTCAGCAGCACTCTTACTGACAATCACAGGACACTCACATGTTCTTGTCGGGACATATGCATTTAATTCATGTTCTTGGATGGAGTCGAAAAACACTGGTTTATAGACTCTTCCATAACAATCCCACTCCCCAATCTAAGAGAAGGAACAAACCGTGTGGATAAGATATTTTATTTTTTATTTCGGAAGAATACATGAATTTAAATGTAGCTGGTCCCCACTTCTCAACCGGTGAAGCCACTAAAATACTACAAATAAATCAACAATGGCATGAAATAGGCAATCAATTCAATAAGCAGAAAACCTGTTGGGGATAAAAAGAAATCCGTGAACACTAATAATAATAATAATAATAATAATAATAATAATAAGAATAACATGTCAACATATAAGATATCACATACATTTGCTTAACGGGCTCAGGAGGATGGCTCATGGGCAATATGCTCGCCTTGGAAGCAAAGCAACACGGAGCAACACAAGTTCGGTCCGCAAGCGCGTTATAAATAACCTATCATATATATCATATAACAATGTTGCCTTGTTTGATTTGAAAACATTACTTCAAATTCCTTAGACTTCACTGCCCAAATTACTATATGTTTGCCAACCAAGTGCAAATATAAACAGTGGAGCAAGATAGATTTAAGAGCAGGCAAACCTGTACGATGACAGGAGTAATAATAATACCTATACCATAATAGAATAAACTGCACAATGGTCTCTTCAGCTTGTATTTGTATTTTTTGCATCTATTTGCAGCGCCCATAACCTGTAGTGTAGGTATCTAGGCGCTAGTTTCATTGTGGAAGGGCAGGCTATTTATAAAGCACTCGTTTTTTAAAATTAGCTTTTTTGTTTTTTTTAAAGCACAGATCCGGGATTCTAAACTGTGTTTGGTAAGTATGGTCTTGCTTCCAAGATCAGCGCGTTGCCACAGAGCTATCCTCCCATCGGGCTTGCATGTATTGAACCCGACCATAAGGATAAAGTATGAGTTCGAAGCATGAAGAATAAGCACGAGGAAGAAGGTTACATCTGAAATGTGAACATAGCATAGCCTAAGCCCGATTTTGCTTCTTCGAATTGTCCAGATCTTCCCTTTTAGCCTGATATTTGTGCCGAAGTGCCAGTTTAACTTTATTTCTCTACAGTTTTTTGCAATGGGTAACAGGCTATAAATCCAATCACCACGGTTAAGTTAACATATCTTTTTATTCAAGACACAAAATCTTAGAAAACCAATGGGCCTCATTCCGAGATTGGAGGCAGCCATGGCGCTAATAGCGCCATGGCTGCCTCCAATAACGGTACCGAGTCTGCCCTCATTCAATGGGGATTTACTGGTCTAGTCGGACCTTTGCGGGACCGGTAAATCCCCATTGAAAATGCCATTCCCTATTCCCATTTGAGCCCCCATAGGGCTCAATAGGAATGGGGAAGGTGCAAATAACGGTACTGCAATTTGCGGTACCGTTATTTGCTCCCTGGACCCTTTGCGGCTCCCGCTAAGGCCGCCTGGTAAAACCAGGGTAGGTACCCGCAAAGGGACCTCGGAATAGGGCGCAAAGGGATTACCGCCACCAATGTCCTTAACGGTGCCCGGTATCCCTTTGCGCCCTACTCGGAATGAGGCCCAATGTTTTGAGCATACATCTAAAAGTATTTGCTTTGTAAAATCGGCCTTGAAATTACTCCAAATTGATAGCCAAAATAAAATGGCTCTAGAGGGAAATACATCTGTTACTTAGCTCTGATTCAGTTCTAAAGGAGTTGCAAAGTTTGTTGCCGAAACAGAAATAGATAAAATACATATTAATAAGTTATCTTCATATATTTGTAGGTTATTTCAGAGACTGAAAACCCCACACCTCAGAACCATAAGGAGCCACAGACTGTGGTTTGCTCTAGTAAACTATCAACTATCAAACAATGATTCTGAAGAAATCTGTGGTTACGCCGCTGTTGAGAAAACCCAACCTTGATCCTAAGAATTTCCAGAACTACAGACCAGTAGCGGGACTGTCATGGCCATATAAAATCTTGGAGAAAATTGTGACAGCCCAGCTGCAGAAACATGTGGATCAGGAGAATCTGTTGGACCCGCTGCAAACCCGGTTTCCGACCAGGTTTCCCGGACGGAGACGGCGTTTCTGACGGTCTGGGATGATATATTAGAGACGGCAGATCAGGGGGGCTTCTCTTTGTTGGTCATGCTGGACCTGTCCGCCGCCTTTGATACGGTGGACCATGGGACCTTGCTGAAACGTCTTAGAGAAGTGGGAGGGGTAATGGAGCAAGCCCTTTGATGGTTTGAATCTTTTCTCTCTGGATGAGAACAAAGAGTGTGACTTGTAGACTTCCTGTCAGATTCAGTGCTACAAAACTGTGGAGTTCCGCAGGGATCCTCCCTCTCCCCATTGCTTTTTAATGTATATGTTAAATTACTCATGGACATCCTGAAGAAGCACGGCATACATTTCCATTCGTATGCAGACAACTCTCAGGTATTCATGAGGATACATAATCTAGATGAGACGTATGAGAAAGTGGAACGGTGCCTACAAGAAATACAGGCTTGGATGTGTGTCAACCAGCTATTGCTGAATGCCAGAAAAACAGAACTGGCTTTATTCTTCTCAAAACACCATCTGCAGAGGGAGCAATTACAATCCCCATGCTTCTTGGGGACACAGCTGAATTTCTCTAAGAAAGTTAAACATTTAGGCTGTGTTTGGGAGGATAATATGGGATGTGGAGCTCAGGTTAACGTGAAGGTGCAAGCAGCTTTCCGCTCATTACGCTTACTGAAACATATCCTACCATTCATTGCGAATGATGACAGAGTGGTGGTTATTGGTACTCTGGTCAACTCGAGACTAGATTATGGAAATGCACTGCTGTCGGGTATACCAGCCTATCAGCTGCAAAGACTGCAAGTGGCTCAAAACGCAGCAGTTAGGCTATCAGTCCCAACCTCTAAATTAAGAAGAGCTCTACATTGGTTGGCAGTAAAGGAGAGGATTGAGTTTAAAGTTCTCTGCCTGTTTTTTAAGTGTGTTAATAAAACAGGGCCAAGATATCTATCAGATAAAATCAGGAGGCATGTTCCTTCAGAATCTGTTCCATCAGAATCTGCTTCAGATACCACGCACCAGGTATGTGAGTTAAGGGGACCGTAGATTTGGAGTCTACGGCCCAAGAGCATGGAACAAACTACCCAGAGAAATTTGTGAGATTAAAACCCTCCCGGCATTCCGTAGGGCCCTGAAGACCCATCGGTTTTGCTAGAGTTCCTGTACTTGAGTTGGTGCAAATCAATCTGAAATGATTAAGTGGATTAAGACACAGTCGAATGGCAACTGATACATCTGCCCCCAATTACGATTCAATTTGTCCGGTGCGTGTTACAAACTCTCAAATCAAATCAAATTGGTACAGAAAATATCCTTGAAAATAACACGAGTTTGGTGATTACTTAACAAGCTTGTTTATTCCCTGAAATGTGATCATTTAGGTGGCCATGGCCTCTCAAGTATTCACTGAATGAAACCCCTCCGATATTTGAAACTTTTATCAGTTCTAGAAAGTTGTTGTTCAAGTGAAACAGCCGTGAACGTTTCCTGTTCTCCCCAATTGGCAGCATTTTATTTTTGTCTGCTGTTAATTGAAAGGTTCTGTTCACTCATGACCAACTCATAGCTGGTAATGAGATTTTTGTAGTCAAGCAGATGTTCGGGCGATAAGTGTATAGTTATATTAATTGTTATAATTGGTTATTTATAACACACTTAATACCAACGAGTGGTTACTAAGCGCGGGAACATGATTCAAACCTGTGTTGTGCTGCATTGTCTTGTTTCCAAGAGAAGCGTTCTCTTGTTTCCTAGACAAGCGCGTTGCCCCTAAGCTATCCTTCCTCCCAAAGTAAGGGTTTTGGTGCCCTTTGGTGTTTTGGTGCCCCTCCAATAGGTTGAGCATCCAAGCTAACCCGCTCCAAATCATAATGCAATGAGTTGGTGTAGATGTTGAAAAGGATGGGCGCCAGTACACATCGCTAACAAACAGCCCTCTTTATTTTGAACTTTTCTGTGCAGGCCCAATCCAAATTGGATCAGATCTTTCCCTGGGAATTCTAATGAAGAGCTTTACTCATTACCCACAGGTCAGAGGGACTTTAAGGTGCTGCTTAATGCTTAATTTCCTTGCTCTTTTAATCATATTGAATGGTAAAGTAAGGCAATAAATTCCAGGTACAAATAGGTACCGGCATAAAACTACATAGTGATAAGGAAACAAAGATGTATGGCTTGTTATTGCCTACCTACTCCCACTCTGAAGCCGCCATGGGTGGGTGCTAACATGTTATGTGAATCCACCCAACCCAGTACTCTGCAGTACTCTGCACTGCAGCACATTCCCAAGGAGCTTAGGCTCGGGATTGAAATAAGGCTGTAGGATTAAGGGAGCTTTGTATCACTCTTTTTGAACAGTGTCAGGGCTCAACAGTGTACCTGCAGACCGTCCACGGCATAGAGTGCCACAAGACCCCCTTGTCACACTACACTATTATATATAACATCATTGTAGTTATAATTTCAATTACAAACATTAAAATCCAAAATTCCTACTATTAAAAAACATGTTTTTCTGTTACATACACAACAATACAAATATTTAGGACTTTGTATGGTTCAAACAATAACAAACCAATGGGGACTTCCTTAATGTTATCTTTAAGAAAATGTTTCAAACAATCTTAGTATCCGTTCTTACATTCTACCTAATCTGTCGTTCAAATTTCCCTCAGAATGTTTCAGTTAATGAACATTCTTATTACAGAACCATCGTCAGGAGTACTGTTATATACCATGCATGTTGTGCCATCACCATTCAAGAAACATTACTGGAGATTACCCAACACACAGGATAATTTAGTATTGATCTAAATTATCCTTGGTTTTGTGTAATATGCAGGCCCTTTGCAAAGAAGAGGGTGCTCCCAAGAAGAATTTAGAATTTGGATTAACGCAGAAAAATAATAAATAACAAATGATTAAATATTGCAATTGATGTGTATGAGTACGTTCATTGCATGGAGAAACACTAACGTGGATGGTATAAAACAGTACTCCTGACAAAGGTTCTGTAATAAAAACGTCAATCAACTGAAACATGTTGAGGGAAAAGTGAACGACAGATTAGGTTTTAGTGTTCTAAACTGTCCGATTAGGCAGACTTTAAGAACTGACGCCAAGATTGTTTGAGACATTCTCTTAAATATAGCATTGGGGAGGTCCCCATTGGCTTGTTATTGTTTGAACCGTTCAATGTCCTAAGTGTTTGTAAGTTTTGCAAGTAGTAGAGTTAACAAGACCCATTTAATGTCTTTCCCATTAGAGAACGTCACATCATTATCGGCAAGGCCCAGAGACAATGGAGAAAGAAGTAAAAATGAACCAAAACATAGTGTCTGGTGTAGGGGTAGAGGGTCATATTCACACCTTTCTATTACCCTCAAATTGTTTACCTCTGACCAGTCTAGCCTTTAATTATGAAATAATGAATGGGCAACCAAAGAAAATGATTCTCTAAATGGGTATAGCCTTGGAAGTCGATGGTGTGCTCAAGAACTAAGGATAGAAGTGAAAACAGAGAAGAATGACAGACGTTAGAGTCAAACAAGGAGGCCATGGATGATTTTTTAAGATAGGAAGATTACAAACATGTTTGAAACCAATGGGGAAAATAGATGTAGGAAGATGCTTATTAAAGAAGGAGGTCAGGAAGTGTGCAAGGTGGGGGGACAAGAGAAGAATGTAAATGGTCCAGTGGAGAGACGGTAGGATGGGCACAACCAAGAAAGAGGGCTTTATTGAAGGTCAGATAAGGGGGAGAAGGAGAAGAGGGAAGAAGAGGAGAGGTGGAAGAGGAGGAAGAAGGTGGTAATGGAGAAGCATTTAAAGTGTAAGAAAGAGAAGAGTGAAATTGGAAACCTTTATTAGGGAAACATTTACCAAGATCAGAAGGGGGGAGACAGGGGAAATAGAAGCAAGTCATTGTGGGCAGATATGAAAGGTAGATAAGTCAATGGGTCAAGGAGTATAAGAGGCAACGAGTTCAGAAAAGTATCACTTTTTTATGGCAAAAAGAGTGGAGTTGTAGGTGGAATGCAATGATGGGAGTAAGGTCAGAAAGAGTTTGAAATTTGTTTCGGCATCGTTCAGCATGTAAGTGAGCCAAGGTTGAGAGATTCATGTGAGTAAGAAAATGGAGAGCAGGGTAAACAGAGATCCCAGTGGAACAAAGGGTAGTATAGAGAAGTGGGAGGGCAGAATTAGTTGAAAGAGAGGAATAAGCTAGAGGAATTGTGTTATAGGTAATGGCATCAGTGATGTCATCATTGTCATCAATGAAAAAAGGAGGTAATGGTCAGTTAAGGTAAGAAAAGTATCACAACAAAATCCCTGAAATACTACACATTGGGGAACTCAGGACCGGCTTAACTCGGCATGTTCCCATTGCAAAGCCCTCAAGGACATATTTATTAGAACAGAAGTGTAGAGGAGCAAATGCACACATCCGCAGGAGATCCTACCTCCCCTACCTCCCCTGTATTGCAGCCATGAGACCGGGCCATGTCTAACACCAGCTATTGTACCAATACCACAGCAAATATATGGAAGATGCTATCCATTAAGATGACCATATCGAATGTATCCTTGAGTTGATGACAGCCTGTAGGAGGAAGGGCCTGAAGGAATATGAGAAAGCTGAGAAAATGAACTGGTGACGTCATAAGAAAGTGTACAAAGTCCTGAAATACTGAATGATGTATGGATTCCTAAGGAGAAATGACAAAGTAAATAATCAAGTGAACCTTAAAGTGTAAAAGAAGAACATTAAACAGTAAAAAGTGCTGCAGAAAACAAAAGTATAAAGTATGTACGTATGCTGAAATGCAAGATAGATCAAGTCATCGTATAGGCTACCTACAAGTACTGAATGGAATGCAGGCAGAGCCGCCATTATATAGAAACCAGACATTGGTATCACGAAATAATAAGCCAAAGAAGCCAAAGAATCATGAAGAAAGAATGAAAGGCTGTGTCGCAGTATAATAGCAGGTTATTGGAGCTGCGTGGGAGGCTGGCTGGCCTAATGTCAAGAATTGAGAAGTCGAGATCAGCTATCTACGCGGAGGAGGAACTATCACGTTAAGGCGCAAGAAAGAACACAAAGGATGCCAAGTCTTAATTCATTTAAAGTATTTAAAAGGGTTCCATGTCTTAAAATCGTGGCAAAAATGGCTGTGGTTACAAAATATCATGGCAAAAATGCTGTGGTTTTGCTGCCACAATCATGTAAAGGATGCAGGGGACACCCCCGCAACCCCTGGACCTATTATACCATTTAAGGGGGGCGGGGGACACCCCCGCAACCCTCGCTCCCTTTAAATGGTATAATGGTATGCACCTTTACCGGGTCAAACCACAGCATTTTTGCCGCAATTATTCTCACTGGTGACATTTTTGCCGCAATTTTATTACCTGATACCTTTAAAAGCTTGCAGAATTAACAGCATTGTGATCTCTGGATGTCGAGGATGGAAAAAGGGCTTGAACTTGGAGTTCCAGACACGATAGCGAGTGCCCTCACTCCCATTGCATTCCCAAGAATATTTTGCAGGGCCAAGTACGATGAGAATTTCATGGCAGAAGGCATGGGTGATGAGAGATGTTGGGCTAATTGTATGGTAGGGCAGCCTCATGTACTATCTACTTGCACATAGGTCTTGGCTTACGTGCTGAGTGTTCCAGACATTGCACAAGCATGCCAAACCAATTGTATTAGTCTGTATAACGAAGGACTTTATATTCGTAACGCCATCCTATTCTTGACAGATTTATGAATAATTATTTCTGTGAGTCACCCTGCTTTTATCCTGTTAAGATTTCATGCAGCATTTAATTGTTTTTCTTTAGTCGATGCTCGCATCTTCCCTTCACACCTGGCCGGGCGCAGGATGCATTAATCTGTCACCTCCTTCTGAGTTCCTGGGATGGTATATACTTGAAACGGTTTGCTGTGTCCTTGTAACTTAATTTATCTGACAGCTGACCGAACACTATAATATTTTACTTCACCATGTGCACTTCCTGCAACAGTTTGGCCATGGCATACCTTTGGCTAGTCACCATCAAGCCGGTTACAGCATTTTTCCCTGATTTTTCAAGCATGTTCAACTGGGCCTTTCTTAAAGTTGCAAGGTTGAATTCTCTGCTGGTACAATTTTTAAAATGGCATCTTGTGTTTTGTCTGCAGCACACATTTGCTCTGCATTTATTTGCTCCCTACCGAGGCCTGGTGCATGCCTGACACATGATTTTTCTACCTATGGGTATGCTGCAACATGACCCTACCTATTATAGCCATGCTGCCCCTACATGTGTAGTGAGCCCCTCTCTTGGTACGCTTTCCTGCCACCTATTCTATTCTATTTAAAAGGACACACTAATTGTGCAAGCCAATGCCTCCTCTGTCCCTACTTGTGTAGTGAAACTAACTATTCTTTGTGCGAGCTGCATTTCCAGGAGATTTTAAAGTGCAGTTTCAAATGTGTTCTTTCTGATTTTATAATTCTTGGTTTTCTGTGGGTTTTTGGGGAAGGCAGGGGGGCACCTGCTTTCTAACCAACAATTGCCCCACTACATTCCCCCCTCTGGTTGAGTGATTGACCACATCTTAATTTCTTCTTATCATATTATAGCCATCCATGGGCAGCCATAATCTGGTGACCCCCCTCACGTTACCTCCTTGTGCTATGTATTCTGCTGTACTGCATGCAATAACCTAGCACTCGCCACTGTCGTCACATTTCATCAAGTGCTCATTGTGTTATGGGTATCTTTTGGGTATGCAAAAATCAAGTTTTTGCAAACACACTGCGCAACAACACTTAATTAAAGCCAAAATGGTAAAGTGATTTTTAATGAAAGCTAGAGTAGCCTGACACGTGTTTCGGGCACTTGCCTTCCACTGAAGCTGTGGTTTGATTCTGTTGAGAACCAGGATATGGTAAGTGATTAATTAACAATTTCTCACGGGCTCCGCTGTCACTTGCAGTTGCAACAAACTATAAGGTAGCGTTTCCGCATTACAGCAGCGTCTCTGCTGCAGTTCGAACTGGAGCGGAGACGCTGCTGTAACGCAGAAACGCTACCTTATAGTTTGTTGCAACTGCAAGTGACAGCGGAGCCCGTGAGAAATCGTTAATTAATCACTTACCATATCCTGGTTCTCAACAGAATCAAACCACAGCCTCAGTGGAAGGGCAAGTGCCCGAAACACGTGTCAGGCTACTCTAGCTTTCATTAAAAATCACTTTACCATTTTGGCTTTTATTAAGTGTTGTTGCGCAGTGTGTTTGCAAAAACTTGATTTTTGTTTACTTACCTGGCGGTAGATTTGGCAAATACCACCCCCCGCATCCACCTGCAGCACCTCTCACCACACCTAATCCAACAGGTCCTTGCGCTGAACCTCGTCCTTTCCCCTCTTGCCAACTTAGTTTCTCTATCTTTTGGGTATGTAAACAATGCTCCAGGTTGTTTTACTGGCGGCCCCAACGGTTACAATGGACAGTAAACTTCATCATCATTTTGAGTGTACTGATGTACGGTGTCAGCCACATTAACCATTATTGTCATTTGGAGTCTCTTCTTGCCAGTCTTTTACATTGGCTCATTGCTATTCTCAAGATGCAGAAAGCCATTAGGACCAGTACCAAAATGGCCAACAGACATTTGAATGCATCTGTCAGCCGTGTAGGCATCCAAGAGAATAGATAACTGAACCAGCTATCATCCTCAATGTCATTTACTTCCTCCTCTATTTTATACTGCTGCTCTTTCAAGGAGTATATGGCCTAAGGTCCCATTCTCCTCATCCTGTGCGGGTATACATGCCACCCCAGTTGGGTGGAAGCTGCACATAAGCTCTTGTACCGCCAGCCCAGTAATGGTCCATTTGTACAGCTGTGCCAACGTTCATACCTGGCAAATCCAGAATGCGTTTGCAACCTTCCTTGTCACCAAGCTTTACTGAACCATTATTTCTAAAGCATAATGTTGGGGCTTGTAGTTTGGTTATGGGAAGTGGTCCTGTTTCATCTTCCACCCATGTTAAACATTTTGCAGTTTCTTTCCATTCCTCACAGCACACTCTGTCTGCGTTTTCTATCACTACTATTGGTGCATTCCATACTGCCTCTGCTTTGCATACCATTATTCCCTCAACCCATCCTCCTAAAGAATATATTTTCCCTTTTATTTGTAATAGCTGTCTGTCGACACAATGAGGTATCAAATTAAATTGGCCATCTCTACACCTTATTATTTGGCGTTTCACTACTTCAACATCTCCTCCTTTTGGACCTGATAGTATGTACTTCAGTTCCTTACTTTTCATTCTTATATTCTCCATCATATGTGCTTCTTTTACATAGTTGTGCACGTGTGGGAATTCTGATCCTGTGGCATACTATATCATGGCCTATTGCCCCTGAAATTGTCCTCTAGTCTGGCATACTGCGAGATGTAGCAAGCAGTGTGCTCTGTACTCAGGTACCTTCTGAAGTATAAATGCTTAAGAGGCTGTCATGGCATAGGGGATAAGTGAGCAAACAAAAAAGCTTTCCCTTTATCTCTCTCTCTCTCTCCCTCTCTCTCTCTCTCTCTCTCTCTCTCTCTCCCTCTCCACCTTCTCCATTGACCTATACCATGGGTTTCATTAACTATTTATCTAATTATCAAAATACCTTCTCATGAAATCCACATCTGTAATGCTTCTCCTAGCCCTTACTGTCTTCACACTTGGGCGTAATACCATTCCCTGCTCTAACTGGAAATCTACTTGTTTTCTAACTTCTACACTAACATTATACCATAGGGACACATTCACCTCATCATAATCAATTTAAATGCAATGTGAGATAAAATAAGCAATAAAACAACAAAAGAGGATGGAAAATAGAAGTACTGCAATAGCCATGATGTCAACTGTTTGTAGATGTGTCCTGCGGCGTATTGTTCAGGGTGTTATGAAGAGATCAGGGACATAAGGATATGAAATCATTCGTACAGTTTGCTTAGTACCGGGCATTAGTGAATCTTCAAGTGAGTGAGGCAAGCTGTGTATACTGGTTTAAAAACATTTTGCTTCCAATGACAAAATAACATATTTGATTGATAACTTTCAAACCACTTTCATTATTATGTGGTTCATTGGAAAATATAAAAATATAAAAATAGTGCTGTTATAAACATAAAAATATAATAATTTGGAAAATAGAAATAGTCCCAATAAAAAATGTGAAGATAAAAAGTAGGAAAAACTGTCTATTGTAGAGTATAAAAATAGTCCCAATAAAAATGTAGAGATAGGAAAGTAGAGAGAATTGTCCGTTAAAGATGATTGTCCTTGTGAAAAATAGTATATAAAATAGTCCCAATACAATGTTGAGGTAGGAAGGAAGAGAAAATAGTCTGTTAAAGATGATTTGCTTCTGTGAAGAATAGTTTAGAAAATAGTCCCAATACACTGTTGAGGTAGGAAGGTAGAGGAAATAGGCTGTTAAAGATGGTCGTTCTTGTAACCAATAGTCCTCAGCAGCAGCAGAAATACTGTGTTGGTGATGTATTTAAAAAGTCCTCAGCATGCTGTGATTTAACTCTGCCGATAGATGTGGCTTGCCGCTTTGTTCCATTGGGACACGCTCATTAGAAACTTGTCATGAATTTTAATCAAGTAAAGTCAAAGCACCAACTCCTTTCTTATTGTTCCAGTAAACGTTAATCCTCAAAGTTCAGCATCAGTGTTCCGCAAGTGATGCAATGCAATCTCCTTTACTCTCAAGTTCCTTTTCCTTTTATCTTCTTTCTCAGCATGCACTTGAGCTCTTGTACTGGGTCTGGTTTTGTTCTCTTCACCCTCGGGATCCTGGTAGCTGGGCAGGGAGGCAGCACTCTTTTATCGTTTTGATGTTGGTTATGTTGACCCATAGAAAAAATAAAAAATGGAAAAAAACATTGACAACTGCAGCAGCTTTGGATGTTATCTCGCCTTTTTCTGTGCCTTTTGCGACACCTCCCCACCGATCCTTTCCTGTAAAGAACCGAAAAAGAGAGGCATTTAGTCATGGACATCAACAAGTCCTGTAACACATTTACAAACAGTCAGAGTGCTTTGGGAATCTGTCTGCATTCGCATGGGCGAGGTAATGGGCACATGTATCCTACCACCTGTCACCAACTCATAAGGACTCAGGTGCAATCTTACTAATCTTGCTAACCCGTGAATCCTGAGAGTTTTGTGCTTTTTATAATTGTAAAATAAATAAGTAAATCTCCACGACCCTCCATGATATTTCTTCACTATGTATACAGCAGTGTTGCCAGGAGATTCTGATGGCACTATCAATCCCTCCTTGATGATCAATTTTATTTCTTCATAAATACCCTCATTTGTTTCTTTGGACATTGGGTATGATTTCACTTCAGGTGACCCTTTCCTTAATTTTATTTGTACTACTTCATTCCTTTTAACAACCCCACAGTATATGGACTGGTCATCCATAGTGTGTCGGGTACCCTTGCCAAATCCTTTCCCATAATTGATGGTACCTTTTTAGCTAACATTATTTGTTGTTGCACCCCTGTATTCTCTATTTTCAATTTAAGGCTTGTATGTATTCTTTTTCTGTTTCGAAGTATATGCCTAGTGTACAGCATATTGTGCTGTCCTCTGTTAATGATATTGACATATTGAATGTGGCCATAAGATCTCTTCCCAGTATGTTAACAGATGTGTTCCTGGAATATAGGAATGGGATAGTTACCGTCTACTCTCTTACTGTCACAGGTTATTACTGTCCCAATGTTACCTAAGAAAGAAAGATTCTGGTCACCTGTAGATACCTCCACCATCTGTTCCTGTTCAGTGTCTGCGGTTTCTGATAGAATAGGGCACATCAACTATTATGTGGGCTGTCCCATTTGGGGATACATGTTGAGTCCTGTCCCTGTAAAATGGTGCCCCAACTGCTGTCACTCCTCCTATCCGTGCTGTCTGTGTCTGTGGCAGAATATTGGTATTCCACTGTGTCACTGCTTGTTGTCATTGCACTGCATTCTGGGGTTTCTGTGTCAATATCTACTGTGGCTGTATCTGTGGCCCTTGTGGTTGCTGCACGTGCTGTGCTTGTGTCTGATCTGGTGAATATTGTATGTAGCCATAGTACTCATAGATTTGCTGTGGTGCACCATATGGTGCTGAATATGCCATACCCCCTCTTGGCCCACACTGCATTGCCCCTTGCTGCATCACTCCTCTACTCCTACACACTCATGAAGTGTGTCCTAATTTCTCACATCTCCAACATACTGCTCCAGTTCCCTCAGGGCCTCCAAAGCGGGGCTGTCCTTCCACCAAACCCAAGACCTCTCCCTTTGTGGGCGAATCTTCTTCCTCCTCGGGGGTAATAACTACTCTCCCCTCTTCCTGCAAAACAACCACCCATGCCCTGCTGTTGCATGATAAATCACTGTCCCTTATTCCGGTCTTCTGTATTTGTCACGACGCTCGCCCAAAACCCCCTCTGGCAAACCCATTGGCCAAGTGGAGTCAGGACTCGGGCCTCTAGAGACTGGCATCATCTTCAAAAACCCTTCTGGGGCCAGTCCTGGTGCCTATGGCACCAGGCTCATACACCATAAAAAACATGTGCTTGGGAACTACTTTATTGTGTTTGTCAGCCAACATGGAGGCATCCACATAGCTTGGTTCCTAGGAACCAAGCTATGCGGTCCAGTGTTTGGCGTGTGGTAGCCTAGGGACTATTTTACCTGGATTATTTTGTTGGGGCTATTTAAACCACACCCGAGCAAGACAACCCGCTTCACGTTACTTTGCAGTTTGCAACGTGACGCTCACCGTGTCCAGCTATACCCACGAACCTCGGAGAAGCAGAACCTGCAAGGAGACAAAAGGAACATCATTAGCAGCAGCATCTTACCTTCAGTCTTCATCTTTAGCTACTCGCTGCTCCTGAGAACAGCTTCCTTAAATCTTCATGCCTCCCGGACTGAAGGACCTGAAAGAGGAAGATAGAGGCAACATTAAAGAAAGCATAAGAGACATTTCAAATTACGAACTGCTCTAAAGGCTTACCTGGCTGGTCACCTCTCGGCTGGCACCACTCCGGAAATTCCACACCCAATGAAGAACACCGTGACCTACAAGGAAAGAAGGAAAAAACAGGTTAGCAAAGGCAAGACATCGCTGCGCTGCGCATAGCACTTACTTACCGCATTATAGCGCTCTTAATGCGCCATCATTTACCAGCGAGGCTCAACCAAGCCAGTTCGCCGCGCTGAAGCTCTGCATACCTAAGGGGAAAAAAAGAGACATTATTAAACAAAGAAAGGCATGTAGTATAGCAATAATACTAAAGAGCAGCAATACGACCTACCTGAACGATATCAAACAGGCCAGCGTCAGTGAAGTAACTGGACTGCACATGCCCATGAAAGACAACGCGCCCCTGCAAAGAAGGCAGGACAGAGAGCACGCCTAACTCTACCACAAGGCAGAACCTTCCCCGCAGACCACATCTGAGCACCACTGAGAAGTATGCCAGGGAGTAACCCGGCTGGATGGCATCCCTGTGGATGCCAGGTGAGCGTACCAGTATTTATCAATACCGCTCCTTCTACCGCCTTTTGGGATAATTTCTTCTGTATCAATTTTGCCTCTTCCTTTTGCCTTTTCTCTACTTTATTTTGATCCTTACCCTGTTTTAAACTGCAGTGATGGACGATAGTCAGTTGTATTGCTGGCCATGGTCTCATTTCAATCCCCACAATCTTTTTTTAACTGTCACTGTACTTTTTCAGGTAGGCCCTGACATAGAATATGATAAAACATTGGTATATTTGTATCCCAATTGTCTTTAGTTTTCAAATACCAACACTCTTTAATCTCTTGAATATAGGCAGCGGGGTTCTCAGTAGGCCCCATCTTTCTAGTTATTAAGGCACTCACGTCAGATTGATCTAGAAATAGCCCTCTCAGTGCTTTGCATACATTAGCTCTGTAATTATTAAAGGGGGACCCATCATATTTAGTGGTGTTATACTCTGTTACTACAGCTACTGCTATCCCAGCTGTCTCTTGCTCTAGCTTGTAGATCTAACAGCTCGCCCCTGCTGTCAGTGATGGCAGCTTATCCATCAAGTTATTTTTGTCTGTCTGATTACATGGAGTATATTGGGGTTGCCCTAATCTCTTGTGGAGCAGTGTGAATCATGATACCCATTTCTTGTGCAAAGGTGATGCTGAACGAGTTTTCCTTTTCAATGTCTCAGCTACACTGTGTGGCTGGCATTTTGGCATGTTTCTTAAGAAATATGGTGATTTATTGTCTTCATTTATGGGCAGTACTGAAGTGAGGGGTGGATACATGATAAGGTTTGGCCACAGTAAATCTGCTATCTCTCCCAGGCATGGTCCTGTGGTATCCATTTGTGGGGCCGTTGCTGCCTCTTCTCCCCCCTCTTCACCATCCATGTCCTGTCACTTTCTCTGCTCTCGTAATCCTCACGTATGAGATCAAAACTCACTCCCTTAACAGGCTCCCTTACATATGTTCCACTCATTATCTCTTGTAACACATCTATGCCCCTAGTCTCTGGGGTTTTTGTCCCACTCCCTTCTCCCCACATCTCTGGCATCATACTTCTGCTCATCCTTTGGCTCATCTCCTTCCTCATTTTTTCAATTTCTTCCTTTTCTCTTGTCATTCTACTTTTCTTCTCATTTAGCCGCTCTACATACTCATCCCTTTCTCCTACCTCCCTCTTCTGTCTTTGTCTTTCCTGTTCCCCTCTCTGCATCTTCTCTGCTGCTTCTCTCTGTCCCCTCTCTTTCTCCCTGTGTGAGTTTTTCTCTATCTCTTCCTGTGTCCCCATCCTGACTTCGTCCCTGGCTGTTTCCTTCATTTCCTCATACTCTACTCTTTTCACATACCTATTTTCAGTGCCTTTCCCATCGAAGTTTAGCAATATCTTTCTGACTACCCATTTCTCTGCTTTCATTATGGTCTCTCCACTACCCCATTACCTATGGGTATGCTTCTTGTCCTATAGCACTCTCTGGAGCTCTTCCCTTCCTTGGCTGCTTTTAGCTGCCTTTCTAAGCTATGTAGCCCTCTATGTTCTTTGCCCTCCCTTAACTGTGTCTCTGAGCTGGGCCATGCTTTATTCTCCATTTGCACTAATGGTGCTTTTACCACTTTCACCCTTTGCCTATTTTCATTACTTTCCTCATCACGGTATTCATACCTGGTACTACTATACCCTACAGCTGGCGCCTGCAACGTTTACATTCCTGGGATGATGGAACCTGGTGTGCTCTCCTCATGGGGAGGTTGTACTGTGAATTGTGTGTGGTTGCCTGCCTTTTAGCTGGTGGAGCTGTTGGCTGTGTGTAAGCGCTTTCCTCAGGGGGAAGAGGCAGCGGCACTGTGGGGTGCTCGCTCTTCCGCTGACACATATTCAGCTTCCATTCCTTCCTAGGCCCCTCTGTTTCTTCCTCGCAGGCCTTCCAAAGTTCTAAGCCATGAGGACCAAAGGGCTGAGGACTTTACTGTTTGGCTGTGGCGAGTGTCTCTATCAGGAAGAGAGGAGAAGTAGAGACAGAGGTGCGTGTGCCTGTACCCTTAACAACTGACCACCTGACCAAGTCACCTGACCCAGGTCACCTGGTACAAAAGGCCGCCTCTGCTGCCCTTGCGGCGCTAAGCCCTGAGGACCAAAGGGCTGAGGACCTCACTGTTTGGCTGTGGTGAGTGGTGTAAGGTGTTGGCCCTGCCGCGCTCCGCAAATGATGGACCCATCTAATCTCATTTCAAGGACCAGAGCCCAAGTAAAACGCATGGCCAATTTAGAGGAGCTCCCTGCAAAACGAGCGCGACAACAACAGGTGAGCCAATATTTTTCATGCAGTTCAGTGTCTGAAAACACAGGAATATCCGGATATCCAATAGTGGTGACGGTAGAAGATGTTTTTGAACCTTTGAGATCAGGGGAGTGCTCCTATCCTACTTGTGATGCAGTAGTGCACCCTGTTCATCCAGACTCACCCTCTTCCCCTGCCTCGTTGCCCCCCCCCTTTCTCCCAATATTACTCAGCCAGATGAGGGTATGACCCAGTCTCAGACGATATGCACAACAAGTACGATAAGTTTAATTGACAAGGCTGCCAACGATACTGATCACGACGTACCGGCTGGTGAGACCGCTGTGCCGTGGTTGTCATGTGGGGATGGGGGGGTTGTGTTGGTGGCCGCGGTGCCGCGCTGCATGCAGGTTGCTGTTGAGAGGGCACGGGAAACCGCGATGTTGTCTGCGACCGCTACTGATGACACTGGTGGGCGGGGCCAGGATGGAAGTGCGGCATCCGTGAGCGAGCACAGCGTCTCCTCCGAAGCCTCCGAAGCCGTGCAGCGGCAGTTGGACTTGGCTGAGGCGCATTTAATCAGCCAATCGCTTGCCCATGCTGAGTCGGCGTGGCGGCTGAAAGCTGTGTCTAGTGGAAGATGCCTTGTGGGTTCTGAAGACGACTCAGAAGTAAGCGCAATTCCTGATTCTCCCAGGGTCGGAATTTCACACTCGAATGGAATGCTAAGTGCTGATCATCGCGAGGCTTCTGCCTCCACTCAGAAAACCCCTACCCCTACCCCTGATGCAAACTTAATGGATCCTCACCTCAAAGCATCCACTTCTAACACAGTATTACAAAGTGAAAGCGAGCAGAGGGTTGTAGGGGAAGATCCATCCCATATTGATAAAAGAAATTCTTTGGAGGTAGTGTCCTCTGTATTACAAAATCTGATCAACTTAAACAAATCCCGCTCATGTAAATGGACTGCTGGATCTACCCCAGTTCTGGAATTGATACATAAAGCCCCCCAGAAAGGGCACTGCATTAATGTTACTGATGTAAATCGAGATATATGGGGATCCGGCAATTACAAAAGACTCAAGTCACGAGAGATTGCGTCTTCTGACGGATCAGTACAGTCACAAGAGGGAAAGGTGGCTGACTCTCAGAAAAGATTGCCCGCCCATAATAATGTAGGGCGTGAGCTTAGGATGAGAAACCAAAGCCTATTAAGTCAATCTTCTAATTGTGAGGACTCGTCAGATGACCTGACTACTAGGGACTCGTCACTTGTCGAGCGTCCATTTCCAAAAATTATGAGAGAACGGGCACGGTTTGCACGAGCTGCACAAGAGCCACAGGGGAAAGCTGGAGGTGGGTGCCCAGCCCCATGCGTACACGTGCCTTCAAATGACCTCCTAATAGCCCTAACGTCTGCAATGGCAATCTCGCTTACACATTTCACCAAGTTGTATGAAACACTAAATGAAAACGTGAAGGATGTCCCAACTTTATTGGCTATGATGAACTCAAAATTGATGCACCTAGAAGTAATGCATGGTGCACAAAGGACCAAACAAGAAGAGGTGAATCAGAAAATATTGGCGGGCATAGAATCAGCTAACGATGCTAAACGGAATGACATGACTGATAAAAAATTGTTCGCAGAGGTCGCGAAGGAAGCAATGTCTCTCTTTCGCAAATCACACTTTGACCATCGGGGAGAGGAGTTGGGCAATGTTGGCAACATGAAAGACATGGTAAGGAAAAATCAGACTTCTCTCTTACAAGTTCCATCCACCACTGCTATCTCCGCCATGAAGACCGATTGCCAAACGCAGCCACCTCAACTTGTGAAGCAGACTTCCCAGCCCATCATGCTATCCGAAAGTCTTGTAACGGAAGTGACTGATTCACCCAATGGAGGGCTTAAGGTTGCCTCTCCTCTGGTGGTATTCAAGGGGGAAAATCCGAAGAACCTCAGCGAGACACAGAGTAAAAGTGATGGGCAGTGCAATTTACTTGAAATGTCGTTTAATACAGCATTTCTGCAAGCTAAAAATGCATCAAATCAAGCCTTACTGGACTCTCAAAAGGCTTCTGGCTCATCTCCTCCTTTGATAGGAGTGGATCAGGCTTCTGGTCTGAAAGAGGTGCCTGTTGTCATTACTAAATCTGCAGGCCTATTCCCCATTTTTGGAAGTCTAGATGCTGAAGCTCAAACTAAATCAAATGTGGACGCCAAAAAAAATCCCCCCAAACGAAAAAACAAAAGAACATGCCAGCCCGTAAAAAATCTCAACAAAAAGGAGCCCGAAAATTCCTTCACAACATCAATATGTTTCAACTTGTCGATAAAGCTATCACTACCAGTTTGAAATTAGCTGACACAATCAAGGAGAACAAAATGGCCCACCTAGACCCAAGGGGAAATAACATGAAAGTTGGGGAAACTCTGCTAAATGAAGAGGAACTGGCAATTCATGAGGAAATAATGGACCTATCAACCTATGAAGACCCTGTGGAGGTGGCAGTTGAACTTGTGAAAGCCCCTCTCGAAGTACCTTGTACCAAAAAAGTCGCCCTGTTGCCAACGAACTCAAAATCGATCAGTGAGCCTAAGAACTCGGTAACAGATGCACTAAACTCCAAACTGGGTATGCTGCAAATGATTCAAGGATTACCAACTAACACATCACGAGAGATCAGAGATAGGTTATGTGAGTTAGTTCCCCCTGTGGCAGAGACAAGGGATGGGGGCCCAGAACCTAAGAGCCCGGAGTTCATCACGTTACAAGCAAAATGGGAAAGACAGAGGACAAGTGTGCAGATGAGACACCAGGAGGTTGGTAGTCCATGCCTGAATGGGGTGAACTTTGCAAGTGGAAAGGTAGAGCACGCAGCAGCCGTTGCGGCTGCCGAAGCATCTATGCCCCTGAAAATTGACCACCATCGGTCAAAAACGTTGATGCAACATCAGAAGACTAGGAACCGTCAGGTTACAACCCGTCCTGTGGAACCGACTCCTCTGATCAAACTAATGCTGGAGAGGCTGGAAGGCAGTGACAAACTAATCTTGAACAGAACAAACGTGTTAAGACTGCTCCATCACATACCTCGGCTGCGATCCCTTGGTTCGAAAGATTTGAAAATTGTCGAATTCCCGGACGATCTGTGTACTGATAAGGTGATTCTGCATGTAAACTCTAATATAATTGCGAATGCAATTTTGGATGCAGACGAAGAGTTGCTGTCGCTGGGTTTCGATACTTATAAAGTAATGGAACCGGAAGGGCATAAACGAGCGGAGATGAAAGATGGACCAAGCGAAGCATGGCTTGCTCAAAAGGGTAATTTAAGGCCATTGGAGATCTCGCAAAAAACTACAGTATTTGAACAAAATCAGCAGGAACAGTCTGGTCAGAACGGACCAGTACTCAAAGTTCGACAACCCGTTTTCACCCCTCAAAGTGTAGTTGCAGTTGAGCAAGATGTGATAACCAGAACTAGTCCAATGGCGAAAATTAAAATTACCATAAATAATGGTGGCCCAGCCGACAAGTCCTCTTCCACAAAAACAAGCAGCTTTATGGAACAAGATTCTATGCAAGAATGGAATTGGATGGCCTTGGCTTTGAACGCTAATACTCACAGATAACGCTCGAAGACTAGAGCAGTTCAGGAATGTTCTTTTGCTTCATGGAACACGCGCGGCTTCATACATCTCCTAAAAAACGACTGGATACATGACTTTCAACTGATTTGTCTTCAAGAAACTTGGATGTGCGCCAGTGATCTCAGGATTTGAATGTGCTCTGAACCCAGCCATCAAGGCGGAGAAGGGGCGTCCGTTAGCAGGACTCTTAATGATGATCAAATGATCCTCAGGCTACCGGTTGCTGAATTAAAAAAACCATACGCCCTACATTCAAGTTTGCGAGATGCGAAAATCCATGGATACACCTAAAGCGCTTGATGTGATCCACATAATCAATTTATATTGGAACCATCGATGGACAGGGACATATCCTTTCATCGATCAGGTCCCCTCAATAATCGATAACCTGCTAGAGTCAAGCAGTGGAAGTGGCTTGCTAGTTTGTGGTTATCTAAGTATTGACTTTTTCAAACCACAGAGTTCTTTCAAAGGCCAATTAGCTAAAACCTGGTCAGAAGAACTGAACGCACAAGGTCTCTCAATGCTAAATGGCTGTACCCATGGGGACATTCCGGCGAAGCCCACGTGGCAGAGTGATGGCCAAAGCTCTATCATCGATTACATCTTTGCCTCTGATACGATGCATGCGAGGATAAAAACAATGGAAATCCTTACAATGGTCAATAGTGAACATGAAATGATGGAATTAAAATTTCAAGATCTAAGAGGCGTGCAAAGCCAAAAATGGGGCACAAAAGTTCTGGTGAAGTCAAATCGTCTACGTGTGAGGCTGGAGGAACATGAGGTGGCCAATATATGCTCCCAATTCAAGTCTACGCCGGAGGAGATTGAATATGAGCCTATATTGTTGCAATTTAAAGCCAAAAATATCGGACTGAAAAATTGGTCATTTCGGATCAAACACTGTTCGACCTAACGGTGATGCAGCGCAAAAGAATAATGAGAGCTGAAATCGGGAAAAACAATCAAGGCCCAAAGGAGGAAATAACGGCAAGAAACAAAGTAGCCAAACAGTCCTATAAAAATTGGATTAAAAGCCATTGATCTGTAATACACCAGAACGATGCTGAGGCTATGTTGAGGACTCTAACTAATAAGAACAGTGGCGAGTTCTGGCGAACCATTAATTGCATGGAAACACCGCAAGAGGCATTGCAAGTATGCCTGGTTCCAGAAATTGAGTGGGTGCATCATTTTACTGCTTTATACCACAAAAATCTTACTCCTAACTTGGAAACATCTAACCTAGCATCATGGAATCTACACTTTACAAGGGAAGATATCCGTGAGGTAATTATGAGAGCGAAAAACTCTAGAGTGCTTGGCCCTGACGGCTTGGCAAATTTCATGATCAAACAGTTTCCTGATCTTTGGTCTGACCTGTGTTTCGATCTATTTGCTAGAATCAACTCGCAAAAACAAGTGCCAACTTCATGGAATACAGGGATAATAGTGCTGATCTTCAAGAAAGGAAATCGATCATCACCGAAAAACTATCGTCCGGTGGCCCTGCTTGATGTACTGGGTAAGATTTACGTGTCTTTGCTGCAAACAAAATTGATCACCTGGGCCAAAACAGCTAAAAGAGTGGACGAAAGACAAGCGTGCTTCGTGAAATTTGTTGTGTGTTCTCTGAACCTGCTTGTCCTAAATCTACTGAAAATAGAAGCCCTGAGAGCTAACACAAAAGTGTATCTTGCCTTTGTTGACTTTTCTATGGCATTTGATATGTTTGATCGTGAAGCTTTGTGGCAAAAAATGGAAGTGTGGGGTTGCCCGGCAGGTTTGCTTGCGGCAATTAAAGGACTCCACACAGACACTTCAATTGCTATTCGACTAGATCAATCAGGGTCCCTGTCAGCTCAAATCAAGACGCACAAAGGGGTTAAACAGGGATGCCCATTGGCAGCTGCAATTTTTAGCCTTTTCATTTCCGACATCGGTGAGGCGATACAATCTGTGAGAGCCTTTCCACATAAGCTCAACATATCGAAGGTAAGCTGGGTGTTGTACACCGACGATTTGGTACTCTTAGATTTAACCCCGAATGGCCTTCAACGTAAACTTGAGGCAGTGTAAAAATACGTGAGCATGAACAACCTGAAGATAAACACAGCAAAGACCGAAATACTGATGTTTGAGAACTTAAAAACAAGCCAAAAGTCAAGGGTCTCAAAATATTTGTGGTCATTAGATCAAGACCATCTATGTATCTCAAAAAGTGTAAAGTACCTGGGCATGATTCTGAACTCCAGCATCTGTGATGAGCCTTGGATAGCTGAATCCAAGAGGAAATGCGGTCATCTAACATGTCAGGGTGTTGTCATACACAGAAAATTCGGGCGCTTTTCAATGCAACCGCTGCAAAACTTTTATGAACAGAAAGTTGTCCCGATCCTGATTTATGGAGTGGAAAATGCCTTTGGATGCCTGTCGAATCACTGCGCTTCACTGGAACATACGTTCTGGACCAAGGCATTAAGCCTAGCAATCGGAATTTCAACAGCCTGCATAAGGTATGAACTCGCCCTAATGTCGCTGCATGCCCGGATCTGCTGGAACCTACTGGCTTTGTTTCGAAAATCCAGAGCAGAGGAAGGAATTTTCCAATTTAAAATCTTTCACAATGCATCAGCTAGAGGCCCTGACATTCTATCTCAATGGGTGAAACGATGCGAAGACCTCTTACTAACTAACAACATCAGCTTGGAAACTCTCCACTCAAATCCTACGGCAGCTAAAGGGATGATTTGGCGAGCCGATTGGATCGCTACATGTAGTGAGCGCCATTCTGCCAGCGCTATGAAAGACTCTCCTGCCGAAGC
The DNA here is from genome assembly GCF_040938575.1 of Ambystoma mexicanum. NCBI lineage: Eukaryota > Metazoa > Chordata > Amphibia > Caudata > Ambystomatidae > Ambystoma > Ambystoma mexicanum. The sequence continues at coordinate 960,872,993 of NC_090941.1, read as the reverse complement.
AAGAGGCTACAATGTGCTTCAAAAATACCTGATTCGCTTCCCAAATTCGAAAGCCAGAAGACTTTTCATGTTATTCCGGCTAAATGCGATTAAAACCAAGGAGCGGACTAGCCATTGGGCTTGTAACGTTGGATCAAATTTCACTTGTCGTTTTTGCAATAAAGAGCTGGAATCCCTCAAGCATCTAGTGCTTTTCTGTCCGGAACTAAAGGATGTCAGATCAATTCATCTGGGCCAGTGGTACGATGCCCACCAGACTGTGTGCGCGGATGAATGGTGGCAGAGAATGTGGAACGGATTGGACATGAAATTAATTATGCCCCTGACTTCCTTCTTGGCCATAATAGAAGAGAGACTAAAAAATATAATTGAACGGCCTCCAGCATACGATGTCAAGCAAACTTATGGACGAGCAGTAACGTTAAAGATTCGGTCATGTGAAACCTTTTGTAATACCATGACATGGGATGTGAGAAGGGAGGAGGACAGTTGGGGACAAATAGTAATTGTGTTCATTGTTGTTTTGTCTTGTTTGTGTAATATTTTAAAGGTTTGAATTTAAACCAATAAAATTAATTTAGAAAAAAAGTTCTAATACCCTTAGCCTGTTCTTGAGCTTCCTGCCCTTGTGTGTGGCATGTACGTTTGTGCACATGTGTTGGAGTACATTTTTAGAGTGAGTGCCCTCTTGTGGCCATGACAGGTACATATTTCCAGCAGTCACTTTCACCCACTCAGCATGATATTTAGTAATTCTGGCACCATATCTAGGGGACGCTTTGCATAGGTGAATTATTGGGGTATCTGACATGGTGACAACTTTTAAGCAGCATGCAGCTTGGCACTTACACAGAATAAAGAATGCAAAATAGTGGGTAGCTTACTGAAATGTTTTGTAACAGAATAGTTTCTTGACAGTTTTTGACATTTTTTTCACACTTTTCCCCTAGGGGCACACCCCAAAATCCAAATCCTTCCTCTGGATCACAACAAAAAATCCTCTCACAATCTACTTACCCCATCAACCTCTACCAAATAATACTATCTGCTACCCTCACAACATACAAGAAAAATCACCTCTAAAGGACCTGCCTCACAACATAACACAACACAATGACGGAAAACAACAATTTAATCAACAAAACCACAATACAACACCATAAAATACAGCTGTCTTCCGGTTCCCCTGGGATATCCTTATCTCTCTGCCTTATTTACTTTACCCTCAAAAGAAGGCTGGGCCCTGAGTGGCCCTACTGTTCAGTCTTTCAAGACCTTGTCTTGGGCTATCCTCAATCATCTTCTGTTTCTTAAATATCATACAATAAATTTCCCACCCCCTGTTACCCTGCACATAGCACACTCATGTTTTTCAGTGGATCTTTGAGGGTTGTGGACTTCTGGAGTGCCCTCACTGGCCAGCTCCTCCTGTTGCTTCCAGCGGCCCAGTTCCACTCCAAGGTTGGCTCTGCTGTCCTTCCTGGTGAGTTGTGTACAAAAGAAAATCTGCTCCCCTGACCGATCCGCGGCTCAAATGGAGGGTGGCTATGGCACCCCAAAAAAATCTACAAGCTTGAACCATGCTCTGCTACAAAATGATAAGAGGATCAACAAAGCCAGATTGCCCTCTAACTGGTATTTGTCAAAAAAGAGACAACACAGAGTGGTTGTGGTATGCCAAATGCAGGGTAATCAGTTTATTGCAATATCCTGGTGGAAAATCAAAATAAAAGCCAAGCTCTGACTCCAGAATTCTCCAATGTTTGAACAGACAACAGGAGTTTATATGGTACAAAAGGGTCCCAGTGATGTCACAGTTATGAAAACCTATCGCTCCTGCTCATTGGCTCCCTCAACTAAGCTACATATGGAACCTATATGTGTGCCCCCATGGATTGGACAATCGTTATCTAAAATCCCACCCACTGAGCTTCCCCTAAGAAAGTGCTACCTCATCATACCTGGAAATTAATTGGTAGGCCCTAAATGGCTTCTGCAGTGAAAAAAGACATGTGCTAATGGGGTACAGTGCAGTCATACTATCCATGAACTGGCTGCATGCTGACACATTTATGAGAGAGCGAGAGAGACAAGTTCATCGCCTTAAATCAAATAGCCCATGTTTACCGCCCATGCCATGCTCAAGGCTTACGGCCTTCATACCGCCATCCTATTCTTGACAGATTTATGAATAATTATTTCTGTGAGTTAGCCTGCTCTTATCCTGTTAAGATTTCATGCAACATTTCATTGTTATTCTTTATCTGCTCTTTGCATCTTCCCTCCATGCCTAGCCTGGCGCGGGATACATTAATCTGTCACCTCCTTCTGATTTCTTGGGATGGTATAAACTGTAAACGGTTTGCTGTGTCCTTGTAACTTAATTTATCTGACAGCTCACTGAACACAATAATATCTTACTTCTGCATGTGCACTTACTGCAATGGTTCGGCCTCGACATCACTTTGGCTGGTCACCATCAAGCCAGTTACAGTGTTTTTCCCTGATTTGTTCAAGCGTGTTCAACTGGGCCTTTCTTAAAATTGCAATTCTGGTGCAATTTTTAAAATGGCATCTTGGGTTTCTTCTGGAGCACACATTTGCTCTGCAATTATTTGCTCCCTACTGAGGCCTGGTGCATGCCTGAGACATGATTTATCTACCCATGGGTACGCTGCAACATGACCCTACCTATTATAGCCATGCGTAGTGAGACCCACACTTGGTACGTGCTTTCCTGCCACCAAATCTATTCTATTTATAAGGACTCATTAATTGTGCAAGCTAATGCCTCATCTGTCCCCTACGTGTTCAGTAAAACAAACTATTATTTGTGCCAGCTGCATTTCCAGGAAATTTTAAAGTCCAGTTTCAAATGTGTTCTTTCTGATTTTATAATTCCTTATTTTCTGGGGAAGGCAGGTGGGCACCTGCTTCCTAGCCAACAATTGCCTCATTACAACACCGATGGGATAGCCTTATGGCACCCATGAGTGGGAGTACAATCTTGTACCCCCAGTGTGTGTTTTTGGGAACCTGTGTGTTGTACACAGAGCAGGGTATGTGGGCTGGTGGCAGCTACATGCTGACTTGGCAGTGGCTCTGAGTGTCTTACCTTTTGGGACACCCAGGCCCTGCCATAGGAATCAATGGTTTTGTTTGCCCTTAACTTTGTTTTCTGAAAGTACTCGGAAGCCCTGACTCTGTCCCTTCACCTTGACTGGCTGTTGTGTCGAAATACCATATGTGGCTCTGGGACTGCCTCCTGTCAGACTGACTGGAGCCTCCCAGGGGCTGTATGTTTTGGGTACACCCTTGGGTCGGGACCTGTATGAATGGAGTTGGTAGCCAACACACATTATGTGTTGTTGGTGTCTGGTTTCTGTATGTAACGCAATGACTGAGACAGCCCTGACTGGAACTGGTACGAATGCAGTCTAGTGCTCTGAAAGGCTGGCTGTTTACTCCAATCCACATTCTGTGTTATGGTGTCTGGTTTTGGGTGAATGGCCTGAATGCATGTGAGCCTGATTGGTTGATTCCCTGCATGAATGCCCTTCTGGGTGATTGGCTAACGAAAACTGGCTCAGCCCGACTGACCGGGGGACGAATGTGTATATGAAGGGACCCTCACTCACCAATTTGTTGTTGTCTGGACTGGGCACTGAAGCTGAAGTCAAAACTGAAGCAAGTATCCTGGGTCCAGTTGGAGGAAGAAGTCTGCAGCTGCATCTCTTCATGGAATCCCAAAACTGCTGTGCTGACCCAAGGACAGAATCAAGAGAGGGCTTGAGTAGGAGTCCTTTCCCCGAGCTATGAGGGACCATCGTGCAACCTGCTGCTCTTCATCGAAGTACCCTGGAAGCCAGTCCTCTGTTTCTGCCGTCCAGAGAAGGGCTCTTTGTGCTTCCTAAAGAGGAGTGCCTGAACATCTCGGGTCAGAGAAGTCCAGTGGTGTCACCAAGGGTGCAAAGAAGCGTTCTTGAATCCTAGAAGCCAGATTGCATTGTATCACCCAGAAGAGGGGTTACCTTGGCATAGCGCTGCTGGACACCCAGAGCTGCAAAAGTACCAAACTGCTAAGGAATACATCAAGGGACATCCTTGCCATCATCACTGACCACTTTTTCCTGCCAGAGAAGGTTCAGGATTGTTGGCTGTAGAGGAACGTCCGTCAGTGGATTTCCTATCACCAGAATCCAACAAAGATTTCCCTGGGGTCCAGACTTGGTGAGGGTCCGTGGTCTACTCCAGTGGTCGAGTCCAAGTTGCCAGAAGTCTTCTAGAGGTCCGTGCTGTGGCTGCAGCACAGAAGAACTAAAAGTTGGAAAAACGCAATGTTCCGAAACCTGACACCAAAAGTGACCTCTGCACCTGTCCTGCCAGAAATCATTGAAGGTCCCCAGGGGTCTTACTCCCATCTGTCAAGCCTTTGAGGAGCCCACCGTAACTTTCATCCTCCCATGGCATCTACAGTTGGAGAAATCTTCGACCAACAGAGGGCACTGCAAAGAGTAAAACTGCTGCACTTCAGAGAGACTTTAGTTCCATTTTTCATCTTGGACTCAGCATCCCAGTGGCTCCTTCTTCCAAGGGAGGTACATCCTCGAAGGGAATTGTTGCGTGGAACTGAGAATCTCTGCCCCTTTGCCAGACAAGGCACCAAAGGTACTGTGTCGGGGATGAGCAGCTTCCAGCCTAAGGAGTCATCCAGGAGTCCCAGATTCATCTTGGATCCTGTTCTCCTGTGGCATCTCAGGTACTTTGGGTGGGTGGTAGGACCTTTAAAAAGAAAGTAGAGGCTATTTAACATTTTTGGACTGGGCTGTAAAGGACACGATAAGTTACTCCCTAACTTTTCAATGTCAGGTTGCCCAGGTAGGGGGATCTTTAAAAAGAATTGTTTATCTATTCTAAAGGAAGCATTCTGCCACTGTTCATAACTAACCTGCCTTTCTTCCCTACTCTATGCTGTTACACCTCACTTAAGAATTCATATGCCTATTTGAAACTGTCTGCAGTTGGTGCATTTATTACTGAATTTAAGTATTGTGTGGTACCACATAGAGTGTATATATATTTGCCATTATCTGAATAGTACTGAGTACACAGTGTTATTATGTATATGTATATATTTTATTGAACCTTATTTTATATAAGTAAGCTGTTTTATCACCTAACATTGTGTGTGGACATTCCTTTGTGGGGGTTTAGGGAAACACTGTACTTAGAAAACAGCCTGCATCACCTCCTGAGAGCGTAAGCATTGCTTGCTTGTCCATTAGCTGCCACTTAGAGATCCTTGGCTGAGGTGTTCTGTGCTTTTACCCTACCGTATAGGGGCAGAAGTACAGATACACCATCCAGTCTTTACAGTGGCTTTATCTGAATTTCCAGGGTTTTGTTGCAATACGTTTTTTACCTTAACTGATTATAAACTCAAGTTGTTCTCATTTATATAAATATGGGGAATCAAAGTAGGTTAGGCATAGATAATAAATATAATGTCTAAAATACAATGACATTCTTAACTTATAATTACAAGTTTGACCAATAAACAGGATAGCATAGGCTAAACTAGGACACACCAATTGGTTTCCTCCTTGACAGCGCTGTCGTATAAAAGATAATGAAACCCAACCAACTACTGGTGAATTTGCCCATAATAAGTATATTAGGGTTAGGCGACATTGCATAAAGTTAGCAATTTTAAGAATAGGTTTCAATGTTCTATCCCATATGTCAGAGTAGACAAAACAAAACAGGATGACGTGGAGTAGGTCCTCTTCATGGATCAGACAGAAAGGGAGATACTTAGTGGTTCTAGAGGACCACATTGCTGTGATTGCTCTCAGGGGAAGGCAATTAAAGCGAGCCCTAGTTATTGGAATTATTTTAGTCGTCTTGTTGACCCAGAGCAAGTAATTTCAATTGACCAAGAAGAGCTTATTATGTGGCTTTGATTGGAGGTTTTATTAACTTCATTTGCTTCACTCTGGTCTCGGACATGGCACCTAAACAGTTTTTAGTTTAGTTATTACAGCTGGTCTCAATCTAGCAGGTGATGAATACACGTAAGCAGCATATATTTTCAGCAAGTAGGCCTTGACATGTTTAGCCAGGGGATCGCATTCGAGTCATCTTTGACCATTACAGCAGATATTATTGCTTGTGATAATTGTGCTTTTGGATAACACCACGAGTGAAGCCAATGATAAACTGGCTGTACAATCAAGCTATCGGACAAGAAATCTAAACCCAATTCAAGATGTGCCCAAAAATTGGAGGACAATTTTTGTAGTACAAGCACTCTCTTTATTATCATTATTATTATTATTGTATTCATTGAGCACAGACATAGCTTCGAGAAGCAACAGAGTGCTTTCCAGAGGTATACAACAGTACAGATGCATAACAGAGTGTTTTTCAGAGCTAAAAACCAAACAGATATACAATGGGGTACAGAGGAGGGGTACAGCTGTACCGGGTTGCGTGGAGGAGAGAGCCAGGTGGCGTCTAGCGAGTCAGGTGGCGCAAGAAGCAATGTGATGGCCTAGGCGTTGAAGAAGTGGATCTTGAGTTTTCTTCTGAATTGTAGGAATGTGGGTCCGAGCCTGATGCTGATGGGTGGGAGGTCCCATTGTCTTGGGGCGTAGGCAGAGAAGGCAGAGAAGGCTTGTTTTGTGGTCCTTTCCTTTTTGCAGCAGCGGATTTCAAGTCATTTTCCACCAGTTGAAGGAATTTGGCATTCCTGATTCCCCATAGAGAAGAGCCATAATTGGCAACTGAGAGAGCTTTACACTTGTGAACTTGTAGAATAGAAATAAGGGATTGGATTATAAAAGATCCTTTAAATCCATCAACTCCTTCCAGAGCTTAATTGAATCGAGTTTCCTGCTTTGCAATATGAGGGCCACCGTTTAGTTTAGTGGCAAATCGCATTCCAAGGTAATCAGAATCATGAACATGGGGATCTCCTTGGTTTTGCTAAGCATGGGTGGAAACTTCATTTTTCTAGGTCCAATTTGACAGAATATCACAGCAGATGTTGCTGCGTTGAGGGTCGCGTTCAGACATGAAGTCCATATAAGCTGTGATCAGTACCTGAAGTGCCAGGGGTGTACGGGCTAATAGAACAGTATCGCCCACACAAGCAAGTACAGATAGTTTGTATGCATGTCACACCTTTTGTATTGTGACTTATATACACATAAACACATGTATTGTTTGCCCTGCACACTTTGAACCATCACCCCCACGAGTTGGTGCATTATGAAACTCAACATTAATAAATACATACTCTTCTAACAATGTCTTGCAGCTCCAGAAACAGAATTAAATGTAGTCCCAACTTAAAAAAGGAACAGGTAAGGCAAGTCGGGCATGTGTAACATAGGTCACACAAGGACACAGGCCAATTATCCATGACTGGCCCTGAGAAAAATGGTGCTGCCCGCCAATAAAGGGAACAGTTGGCTGGAGCTGAGCTACTGATGGGCTAACCAATCAAAATCAAGGCCAATAAACAGTACACTCAAAGTGATCTCAAGGGAACAAGAGCTGGACGATTCAAATAGTGTCAACGTTAATGTGGTGAACGTCTGCAAGAAAATGTCGTTAAAGAAGAAACATGTGGCCTTTTAAGTGTCTAAGTCTGTTGTTGGTGCAGAGTATTGGGTGGCAGGGTGGTTGTAATGTTTGGCGCCATCATTATGTCTAATGTTAAACAAAAGTAGTGCCTGCGCGGGAACAGGAGGATTTCTGGAAAGAGCACAGGGGAACTTGCTGGGCCGTCTCTCTGTTATGTACACAACGCTTTTCTGCCTCCCATTATTTTTTATACCATGTTTTTCTGGTTTTATGCCTGCGTTTCTCTTTCATTCCGCGGTAAGCTCTGCATTTCTGCCGTGTGACGCAGTTCTATCAACTTTCCGTTTAAATTTGTAATTGAAGCTTTGATTCGAATGCTATTATACATTACAGTTGAGCTCAGGCATCAGCCATGATTTCACTACAGAGTTGACCCGGGTTACCTCTGCACCTATCTTACCCTAATTACTTCCAGTGCCGTGGTGGCTTAATTACTCTGAACACAGTTACATCATTTCCAAACGGGAACAGCTGTTAAACATGCTCCATTTCCAATGGGCCTCATTACGAGTATGGAGGTAGCCATGCCGCTTCTAGCGGCATGGCTACCCCCATACCGGGTACCCGGTCCGGGTGCCAGAAATAGGGAATTACCGGGCTATGCCGACTTTGGCAGGTCCGGTAATTCCCATTCCCGGGACCCGGTACATCCCCATTCCCATTTGAGCCCCCAGAGGGCTCAATGGGAATGGGGAGGATGCTAACAACGGGCCCGTTAATGACGGGCCCGTTGTTAGCATCCTGGTCTGCTAGAGGGTCCCTCTAAGAACACCTGGTTTTACCAGACGTGCTTAGCGGGACCCGCGAGCAGACCTCATAATGAGGCGGTAGAGGGATAACGGCGCCGGCAGCTATACCGGCACCCTTAACCCTCTACCGCCTTCGTTGCAATGAGGCCCAATGTCTTTTTGAATACGAAAATGGAGGGTTGAGGTAATCTTATGACCACATTGTTTGCGCAGTGTGCTTCGTTGCACGCTTCCTCTTCAGTCCCTTGCCCCTACCAGCCTGCTACCCCTTTTTTGTCTGCCTCTTCACAGGGGAGACCCTTACCAGCTTCCCAACCTTTTTTGAATGACTCAGTGAAGGTGACAACGTTAAGAATACCATGGAACTATGAGCCTGCACCAAAGTGAAGAAAACTGATTAGGGATAAAATACGTTGATCTGAAACTCAGAACTTACTGATCACATCAGTACCATTTGTCCATTCTATAAAGCGTAAGGGAATGATGTAGATGTGCATTAAATATAGGAAATGACAAAATGAATAGCCTACAACGCACAGTCTCCTGACTATTTCTGAAGGAAATCATATTTGTGATATATTTCAAAACCAAAATAAGAGTTAGATTCGGAAAACACATGTGGTTACTGATTCTGGGCACAGACAGATGAGAATTGAAGATTAGAATGGATATAGGGAAGGAAACACATGTCTCGCCATGTCCTACAGATGCATATCCCTTCTTGATGCTAATTCTTGGCTTTCTAATAAGATCTTAGACAACCAGCTAGAGAAAGGGCTCTTTTTATAACCATAATTGGTTATTTATAACACGCTTAATACCCAGAGGTTTCTAAGTGTGGACCCGGGATGGAACCTGTGCTGCTTTGCATTGTCTTGCTTCCAAGGGGACCCCGTTGTCCCTGAGCTATCCTCCCGAGATAAATAATATTCTATAGGTATCACTCAGGGTGTGTTTAGAGAAAGTCTTGGGATGAGAAAACAGGTGATAAACCTCTACTTTTTAACATATAAATATCACTACTTAGGCAACTATGGTACATGGTCTTTATGGACCTCTCATCAACCTTCATATAGTAAATCATTCAAGGCCGTGGCAGCTATTGGGAGAGATTAGAACCCCGATTCTTGAGTATGCTGACATTTCTCCACAGAGTCTCCATGGTGAGTGTCAAATATATTGTTGGTGGAGAATGTATGAAGTGTTTCCACATCACATGCAACATCCCGCAAGGTTGCGTGGTGGCTCCAACTCTCTTTACTCGCTACAGTAATGGGTTTCAAGGGAAGTAGACGGAAGCAGAGCTTGACATTCCATTTGCATTCAATTGTCATTCCCTTTAATCAGCTAAGCTAATGGCTCTGACCTTCTGCCACACGTCATTGTTAATTTGATAAACATAGAACTTTAATGAGCAATTGAGAGTTATCTATCAACATCAAAAGCAAGGTGTTAGTTGTGAGCCCGAAGAAGCACTTTGCTCACACATTCTCTCCTAATAGTATTCTACTAGAGATAGATGGAAACTGATTAATTATCTAAGTGTTTCTGAAATTACCTTGGCTTTCCAATGCTGAAATGGCAAACTGTGCCCCCCTTTCCTGGTTATAGACACAGATCCTAATATATATTGTCTCCTTATCCCAGACTTCACTTTGCCTCATTTGTTTAATTTATTTATTTAATTGTTTTTTTATAATGTGCCGAATACCATACCTGAGTTCGGTTTTTAAAGGCAGATCCGGGATTCAAACATCTGTTGTGGTCTTGCTTCCAAGACCAGCACGTTGCCCCTGTGCTATCCTCCGTTCACTAAACATACCCCCATGACTACATTTCCCATTATGTACCAGGTGCAGTGGGGAGGATGGTGAACTGGAGACAAACCAGTGAACTCTTGACCCCACCCAGACCTACTCATGCACCTACCCACTCACAGTCACGCTATCATTGGGATGGAACTTGATGCAGAAAAGATGACTCTTTTAGAACAGGCAGTAGGTGGCTATCCACTTGAGAGGTGAATGTTTGTCATTCTCATCCTTTCCCACCTACCTTGACACAAAGGCCCTTACACAGAAGGACTGACTGAACAGCCAATGGAAACTGAAAACTGCCATCAATTATTTGTCTTTTGACATGCCACATCCATTTTCTTAATATAGTTTGCGTGTTATTTTCTAACACCTTAGCACTGTTTGACTTTGGCTTTATGAAAATGGACCTCATCCTTACAATTTGCAGAATTCAACATCATGACTTTAAAGGCTTTCTAACCTTCATAATAGAACAACGTCTCATGTGAAGCTATCAAATCACTGTTCCAAATACATTCCAATGAGATTGAAAGTTTGCAGCTCTAGGTAGGTGATCAACCAAGTCAATGAAGGATGGTTGTCCCAAAAAGATTCTGTTTTGTTAGATAGTATTATGTCCGTCTTGCTCCCTCCCTCTCTTTTTTGTTTTTTTTTAGCATTTCCAATACTACAAACTGGATGTCTGCGATGATGTGACTGTATAATTAATTTGTATTCCTTTTCCGAATATTAGACTTGTGCACTGCACGGTTAATCTCACTCAAATGTCCTCATTGTTTGTGTTGCCTTATTTTTGGTGCTCCTTTCTTTTCCACTCATGTTTTAACACCATGGCCGTTTGGTCTGAATCCTAATTACAAGTAATTTCCCATTTCAATTGCTAATTAGGTTTCACTCCAGAGTGGTATATCTCTCTGTCTGAGTTCTTAATATTACATATTAGTGGGGCACTGTTATCGATCTGCTTTGTGATGCAGAAAGGAGTGATTTATGGTGAAAGCTCTATTGCAGTGGCAGCCATTTTGTAGGAGTACGCAGAATTGTTTCAGTTGAGGAGCACATTGCCGAATGCTGCCTTTAAGAGCTACTCTTTTTTCCATTCTGCATCCAAGATTGTGTTTTACACTTTCCTGCTACATTCTATTTTTTTGCGGTTATTGTTGTTAGTTATACAGCTTGCATTTGCGTGTTATTTTTCTATCGCTGACACTGTTAGTGAAGGTAATTAATATAATAGCCAGGCTCAACAATCCATACCTACTAACTGTGGTTGCTGTGTGATGCAGAAAGTGCCTTTCATCGGGCCTTTCAATCCTAAGGGAAGCAGCATTCTCATGGGCACCATCTTGGAATGGTTGACGTGAGTATTATATAGGGGTACCGCTCATCCACACAGTAGGTGGCCATTTCCTCACCCTGAGATTCCCTTTTTGAAGGTTAACAATGCGTCAATTTCACGGGCATGCTCTGCTGTGTAATCAAGGCTATATCATGTCCTATAATTAGACCTGTGATTTGACATGAGGCTACGGTAAGTGGGCAAAGCTGAGAAGTGCTCTTTGCTGGTCCCGAACATCTTCCTATTGAGAGCAATCTCATTCAATGAGACGTTCACAAGTTGCTCCTTAAGCCTCGCAAGTACATGTAGTGTGAAACACATGTCGTCTGATGTACCAATTGAATCAAGTATTGGAAGTTAATTTAAAGGATGTTGGATTTCAATGAATGATGGCTCATGAAGAATATTGATTGAAAGCATTTGTTTGGATTTCAAAATGGCTGAAGGACATTAGATACGATTTGTACTGATGTATGTGCCTCATCGCATGTTTTATTACAGTTTTGAGAGGCAGAAACAGTAAGCAAGTTTGGTGGTATTTCCAGGAATAGTTCTCCAGAGTTGTTTTGTGATCTTGAGCAAACATTATATCAAGAGATGATATTCTCAATTGTGATAGGAGATACACAGCACTGTCCTGGAGCCTTGCTTCCTGTCTGGGGATTCCTGCTTAACCTCATCCACCAATGAGTAGAAACAGGTTGCTGTCACTTAATCTCCCCCTTGTCTCTCCACACTATGCAACTTTAAAAGGGCCACAGTGGCAAGGCACACTTGAAATGTTTCTGCTTTATGCAAATAACAAAATCAGATTTTGAAGCTGCTGCTAGCTACTTGCCAGTGATAAATTCTAAGCTTGAGTTGTAAGTAGCATTTAATTAAATTTTTGTTGACCTTAGGCCACATGTACTCTTTTGCATCCTACATTACGTAATATTTTCATTGTTTCTAATATGCAAAGAAGCTCAATGTGCCTCTTTTTTCTGGTTCCCAAAGAGAAATTCCAGGGCAAAAAGCTTGCTGGATCATGCCTTGCATAGACCCACCGACCATATAAGGTCTTCCAAAAACCATTGTGCACCCCAGGTGTAATTGTTTCCTTAAGATTTTGCAAAGGTGTTTGGCAGTAAGGGGTGTATTATTTTTGTTAAAGCCTCTTGTGATATTTATTTCTTGCCTCTGGATTTTACTAGACAGATTCTTTTAAAGTAGAAAAAAGGCATGTAAAGCACTATTTCTGAAAAATGTCAAAGTTTGACTGACCGTGTTTATTCCCGCATCCCTGTCCATCCATTCAATTTTCTCCACTCAGATATTTGTTATCTATTTTATGTGAAAATAAAACAGTATTTACAGGAGGAATGCAGCAGTCCGTAAACAACCCAAGCAACAGGATTCACAAGTATGCACATTGAACCTGTCTGTTTTGTGAGGATGTGTGATGGTTGCTGGACAGAGAAACTGATGTCGGAAGCCGCTGCTTTGCAGTGTGGCTTGACGGCAAGGGGACACTGAGGGTCCTTTCCTCTAACTCGGAAAAAGGTGGTGTGGTGCCTGGCGTGGTGTTTGGTCCCTGAGCTTGGAGCCTAAGGCTGAGATTACAATTGGCGGAGGGTAGACTGTAGGTCCCCGGGCAGTTTCTTCTTTTATGGAAGTCTTTTTTTGCATCCAGCTTGTGTGCTGCTGAGATCCGTACACATCATAGGTGCTATGCTGTGTTCCGTATCTTGAAGTCTATTTTAAGAGTCAGTGGGCGTGAGTGGGGTTTTCTGTTTCTTGTCCAACTTTTTACTTTTGCCCTAAGCCATTTCCCATTATGTACCAGGTGCAGTGGGGAGGATGGTGAACTGGAGACAAACCAGTGAACTCTTGACCCCACCCAGACCTACTCATGCACCTACCCACTCACAGTCACGCTATCATTGGGATGGAACTTGATGCAGAAAAGATGACTCTTTTAGAACAGGCAGTAGGTGGCTATCCACTTGAGAGGTGAATGTTTGTCATTCTCATCCTTTCCCACCTACCTTGACACAAAGGCCCTTACACAGAAGGACTGACTGAACAGCCAATGGAAACTGAAAACTGCCATCAATTATTTGTCTTTTGACATGCCACATCCATTTTCTTAATATAGTTTGCGTGTTATTTTCTAACACCTTAGCACTGTTTGACTTTGGCTTTATGAAAATGGACCTCATCCTTACAATTTGCAGAATTCAACATCATGACTTTAAAGGCTTTCTAACCTTCATAATAGAACAACGTCTCATGTGAAGCTATCAAATCACTGTTCCAAATACATTCCAATGAGATTGAAAGTTTGCAGCTCTAGGTAGGTGATCAACCAAGTCAATGAAGGATGGTTGTCCCAAAAAGATTCTGTTTTGTTAGATAGTATTATGTCCGTCTTGCTCCCTCCCTCTCTTTTTTGTTTTTTTTTAGCATTTCCAATACTACAAACTGGATGTCTGCGATGATGTGACTGTATAATTAATTTGTATTCCTTTTCCGAATATTAGACTTGTGCACTGCACGGTTAATCTCACTCAAATGTCCTCATTGTTTGTGTTGCCTTATTTTTGGTGCTCCTTTCTTTTCCACTCATGTTTTAACACCATGGCCGTTTGGTCTGAATCCTAATTACAAGTAATTTCCCATTTCAATTGCTAATTAGGTTTCACTCCAGAGTGCTATATCTCTCTGTCTGAGTTCTTAATATTACATATTAGTGGGGCACTGTTATCGATCTGCTTTGTGATGCAGAAAGGAGTGATTTATGGTGAAAGCTCTATTGCAGTGGCAGCCATTTTGTAGGAGTACGCAGAATTGTTTCAGTTGAGGAGCACATTGCCGAATGCTGCCTTTAAGAGCTACTCTTTTTTCCATTCTGCATCCAAGATTGTGTTTTACACTTTCCTGCTACATTCTATTTTTTTGCGGTTATTGTTGTTAGTTATACAGCTTGCATTTGCGTGTTATTTTTCTATCGCTGACACTGTTAGTGAAGGTAATTAATATAATAGCCAGGCTCAACAATCCATACCTACTAACTGTGGTTGCTGTGTGATGCAGAAAGTGCCTTTCATCGGGCCTTTCAATCCTAAGGGAAGCAGCATTCTCATGGGCACCATCTTGGAATGGTTGACGTGAGTATTATATAGGGGTACCGCTCATCCACACAGTAGGTGGCCATTTCCTCACCCTGAGATTCCCTTTTTGAAGGTTAACAATGCGTCAATTTCACGGGCATGCTCTGCTGTGTAATCAAGGCTATATCATGTCCTATAATTAGACCTGTGATTTGACATGAGGCTACGGTAAGTGGGCAAAGCTGAGAAGTGCTCTTTGCTGGTCCCGAACATCTTCCTATTGAGAGCAATCTCATTCAATGAGACGTTCACAAGTTGCTCCTTAAGCCTCGCAAGTACATGTAGTGTGAAACACATGTCGTCTGATGTACCAATTGAATCAAGTATTGGAAGTTAATTTAAAGGATGTTGGATTTCAATGAATGATGGCTCATGAAGAATATTGATTGAAAGCATTTGTTTGGATTTCAAAATGGCTGAAGGACATTAGATACGATTTGTACTGATGTATGTGCCTCATCGCATGTTTTATTACAGTTTTGAGAGGCAGAAACAGTAAGCAAGTTTGGTGGTATTTCCAGGAATAGTTCTCCAGAGTTGTTTTGTGATCTTGAGCAAACATTATATCAAGAGATGATATTCTCAATTGTGATAGGAGACACACAGCACTGTCCTGGAGCCTTGCTTCCTGTCTGGGGATTCCTGCTTAACCTCATCCACCAATGAGTAGAAACAGGTTGCTGTCACTTAATCTCCCCCTTGTCTCTCCACACTATGCAACTTTAAAAGGGCCACAGTGGCAAGGCACACTTGAAATGTTTCTGCTTTATGCAAATAACAAAATCAGATTTTGAAGCTGCTGCTAGCTACTTGCCAGTGATAAATTCTAAGCTTGAGTTGTAAGTAGCATTTAATTAAATTTTTGTTGACCTTAGGCCACATGTACTCTTTTGCATCCTACATTACGTAATATTTTCATTGTTTCTAATATGCAAAGAAGCTCAATGTGCCTCTTTTTTCTGGTTCCCAAAGAGAAATTCCAGGGCAAAATGCTTGCTGGATCATGCCTTGCATAGACCCACCGACCATATAAGGTCTTCCAAAAACCATTGTGCACCCCAGGTGTAATTGTTTCCTTAAGATTTTGCAAAGGTGTTTGGCAGTAAGGGGTGTATTATTTTTGTTAAAGCCTCTTGTGATATTTATTTCTTGCCTCTGGATTTTACTAGACAGATTCTTTTAAAGTAGAAAAAAGGCATGTAAAGCACTATTTCTGAAAAATGTCAAAGTTTGACTGACCGTGTTTATTCCCGCATCCCTGTCCATCCATTCAATTTTCTCCACTCAGATATTTGTTATCTATTTTATGTGAAAATAAAACAGTATTTACAGGAGGAATGCAGCAGTCCGTAAACAACCCAAGCAACAGGATTCACAAGTATGCACATTGAACCTGTCTGTTTTGTGAGGATGTGTGATGGTTGCTGGACAGAGAAACTGATGTCGGAAGCCGCTGCTTTGCAGTGTGGCTTGACGGCAAGGGGACACTGAGGGTCCTTTCCTCTAACTCAGAAAAAGGTGGTGTGGTGCCTGGCGTGGTGTTTGGTCCCTGAGCTTGGAGCCTAAGGCTGAGATTACAATTGGCGGAGGGTAGACTGTAGGTCCCCGGGCAGTTTCTTCTTTTATGGAAGTCTTTTTTTGCATCCAGCTTGTGTGCTGCTGAGATCCGTACACATCATAGGTGCTATGCTGTGTTCCGTATCTTGAAGTCTATTTTAAGAGTCAGTGGGCGTGAGTGGGGTTTTCTGTTTCTTGTCCAACTTTTTACTTTTGCCCTAAGCCTTGTGTCCTGCAATGTGCAGGAGGTGTTCTTTTTCTTGTTGCTTTCTTGAGGTACCCAGAATTCCCGTCACCAGAGCTCATGTTTCTAAAGTGAGGTCTGGGTATGTAGCGGGCTCTCCCCCTCAATCCAAGTTTGGTGATCCAGGGGTAACAAAAGGGTTTGTCCAAGAATGATTTAAACTTGGGACATTGAGACAAGACTCTCGGAAGAAGGGTACTCCCTGTACGTATTCAATGCTGAGCGGTCAGAGGTCTTGGCAAGGAATTCCCGATGAAGCGAGCGGATCCGAGATGAGAGAAGGGAACCAACTGATGATGAACATGGACTCATTATGGATATTCCAATGATAAGCTTAGAGTTGGACAAAGGAGAAGCTGTTCAAGCGGATCATCAGAATTATCATTTGGGCTCATGTGGAGAAGGACTTATTGAAGGTCAAGCTGGAAACACTGATCGTTTATTTTCAGCCCTGACTTTGGCAATGCAGTCCCCCATGGATAATGTTATTTTGGAGGCCCTCTCACAGTTCCATTTGGGAAATAAGGGGATGGAGGATGGCCCAATGAATACCGCGAGATGGCAAAAGTATCAAGGACAATATCATTCGGGATCTCAACCAGTGTAAAAACATTATGGATTTTTGCTTATGGGCTGAATCTTTTGATAAGGTGGTACCACAGCCAAACCCCAATAGGGTGGATCAAGGTTGCCAATCTGTCTTGAATGAAACCCAGGCATCTCCCAATAGGGTGGATGAAGGTTGCCAAACTAACCTGAAGGCAACCAGTACTTTGACAGATGCTGGTGAGGAAATCACTGAAGTTCAGACTGAGCCAGCGTGTCTAGTCTCTAGCTCATCGAGGCCGTTAGCATTTGCGGATTCTCCTTGTAGTATTATACCGGTTTTTCAAAAGTCAGTGGATTTTGCGGACTGCGGTCCCCACACACAGTTCAGTTAGCTCCCCTTTGGGGAGGGATATTTGCATTATAAATTCTGGAATGCCAAAGATCATTGATATAAATCATAGAGTGCTTATCATGGACCATAGACAGATCATTAAAGTCGGAGAAGAAAGAGACAAGAGAAGCACTCAGGAACAAAGTCCTGGCCTGGCTATATGCAAGAGTTGGGCACGGATGTATTAGAATGCAGGACCAGAGATTCCTCCGGAGGATACAAATTAAGGATTGGTGCATGGGTAGCAGTACAGATTGTATTGTGATAGGCTGTGGCCGAAGTAATCTCCCGCTGTTTTAGAGTCAATGCCATAATCTTAGCAATAGCAACACTTGATCTAATTAGAATTTATGAATAATACTTGACTGATTTGTTTTTAGCCTTTTTTGTCTGGAGAATAATTCTTTCAAGTTTTTAGGGAAGCTGGCTGTTATGTCTATTTCATGTGTTTTTACATGTTTTATTTATGTTGTATGTGAGCGCACTGATGCCTATTGGCTTATTCCCGCTATATAAAAATAAATACAAATACAAATATGAGAGACGTGGCTGCAGAGTAAACAAGGAGCTCAGCATTTGGCAGAAGTTCTAAAGTGAAAGCATTGGGAAATCTCTTCAAGGGAAAATCTACAATTATTACAGTGGAAAACCCAATATTTCTGGCTTTGCAATTGTTGGCAGTAAGGCTTTATTGGCATGGGAGCTTTAAAGAAAACATTTTGCCCTCTATAGTTACAAAGCAAAACCTAATGATGTTGCCAGCGCTTGCTTTCTACTGCCACCACATTTTCACATTCCCCTGTCATTGTGACTGCCCAATCATTGGTCTACATGACTTACTTTATTTTGCATAATTACTTTTGTGCTGTCCCTTTTTGTTTTTGAAACCACCGTATTTGTCACCTTCCATTTTTTATCATCATGTGTGACTGTGTTAACATGTCATTCACTATTAGTTGACAGCGTCTCTTCATTATTTGGCAATTCCAATGTGTTGTAGCATTTTGCATTTAAATTAATTTTCCACCTCCCACCTACCCTGGAAAAAAGCAGCCTCATCCCCTCCCCCACCTGCATTCACTCATGCCCACCCAGTGAGTTGCTCTGCTGTGGCATCTGTGTGTTCAGGTCATGAACATCAGAAAACAGCCCCACACGTTCAATGACAAAGGTGTACAGTGACTGCAATGGGCATGTGTCCCTAGGGATGCCAGAAGAAGCAATGACAATTGTTGTGTTCTTGACTCCTCCCCTGTCCTGGTGCTGTGAGCATACAAGTTGCTGCAATGCCTGTGGAATGTTCATGTGTGGAATGTTCATGTGTGATTGCCCCGGGGTGTTTGTGAATGTCAGTTGAGAGCTGAAGGCCTGACAGAGAAGGTGCTGGTCGATGTCTTCCTATGCCTCTACCAAATAACTTACCTGTAACCTTTAACTGTGTCTTCTTGACCTGAGTAAAGACGTTACTCACCCCAGCATGGTCTCACAGAGTCTACTTTAAAGGACACATCCTTTCAATGGCGACAAGCTGGCTCAAAGGGAAGGAGCCAGGAAACCATCAACGGCTGTTCAAGGGGAGCCGCATAGGAACCTGAAGAAGAAAACGTTGATGTGAGGACAGTGAAATCCAGGAAAAGACATCCACCAACCCCCTGCCCCAAAGAGAAGACCCTCTGTCCAGCAAGGGAAAAGGAGAGCAGCTGAGTGCAGCTAAATGGAAGCAGCAGCTTGCCCAAGCTGAAGGAACACTCAGAGTTGCAGTTGGCATTGAGGCCAGGAAGAGCATGGGGACTTGAAGCAAGCCACTGTCCACTGGTATTTAGCAGTTAGAAAAATGCTGTCCCAGCAAGAGGCAGTGAGGCACAGCGGGCCTGCCAGGGTCGAGCCAGTCCTATCAGTTTGGGTCTGCAAGGGGCAGGCAACATGGGGTTAGCCTGCAAGGGGCAGGCAAGCCGATCAGTCCTGTGAGTGATGGGACAACCACAGGTGGATGCTGTGACAGCCTCTAGGGAGGCCGCAAGGGACAGCGAGTGAAGATTAAACAGTTCAGAGAGAGTGCTGCGAGGTTCAGCAATATCGGAGAATGTACCAAGTAAAATACAATGCCAACCCTCCCGATTTATTCGGGAGACTCACGATTTTTCAATTAAAAATGTTGCTATTTTTTACTTACACCAGCCTAAATTAATGAAATCCCCAATGCAATCCTATGGGGAAAAACTTGTCTCCCGCTTTCTGCCGCAAAATCTCCCTCCCAGGTGCTCGAGAATGTTGGCACGTATGCAAGTATTTGGGGGCATACCTGCTTTCTGTTGAGTTCAGCCGTACCAGTGGCAGCAGCGATCATGGCTGTAGGAGAGTCTAGGATCCGTGACCCCATGGTGGGCTCTGGTGTGGAGCCATTGAGAGCCCCAAAGCTGCATGCCACACGAAGTCCTCCTCTGAATGATGAAGTCCAAGAACATCAGTGGGCTGAGCATTCTGCAGCAAACGTTCAAGTGGAAGTAGAGCACGGTTCTTTTCTCTCGTCTTGGTTGTGCTGTGTTCTTATCCTATCTCGAGCCGCTCCGGCAGGTGTCAGTACTTGCAGCCGCTGTTTCGTGGCAGATCTGCTCCATGCCAATTGGCTCTGGAAGAAGAGGCGGCAGATGAAGCATATCGGGGATGTACAGCGATTCCGATGACAGTTTGCCCAGGAGCCCTTGTGTTTTTTATGGTGGCAGTTGTTTGATTATCTTGAGAACTGGGTCAGAGCTATTGTTTTGGGTGATTCAGCTTGGACATCTTTATGCAGGACGCAATGCAGCCAGTGCCTGTATCTATGTCACTGTATACTTTGTGACAGTGTTTTATAATTTGACATGCTGTGGGCTTCTTTGAGGATCTACAAGTTTGAGCCACCATGAGGAACGTTCAACTTTGCATCCCGGAACAAGGTCATTGGGAACGTAGCGCCTGTAGTACCAGGATTTCAGTTTTGTGGCTAGCTGTTAGTGTTGCTTCTTGAAGTTGTGATATGATGCCTGTTTTCTTTCCACGCATAACATTTAGAGCTGGTTAGGTGTGGGTTAGCGTAACGTGGTGACTGCATGTGGTGTGGTGGTTTATGCATGTTATCCATGTGTATGACATGGCCTCTGTGCGGTTAGGTATTTGTTACAGCAATGTCAAATTTCATGTTTCCTCCACAGGACCACCATTATTGTGGACGTTGTAGCCCAGGCCTTGGACTTGTTAAGATTTAGGGTTGCTTGCATTTATCACTGCTTTGTGTGTGCATTTACTGCATATTGTGTGGTGAGGATTATATGTGTGTTTGTCTTGTGTTGTAAACCAGCTGATGGCCTAGCAAACCATTGGTTAGGCTTGTGGCAGCCCATCAAATGTGTGTGTGAGTGCATTTGAATGCAGTGCAGTGTCCATAAGTGGTTTTGACCTGACTGTGTGTGTGGTGCAGTGTCCGCTGGGTGAGCCTGATCTGGCCATGGGCCATCCTGGGCTGTTGGACACCCAGCAAGTTTTGGGGTTGAGTGGACCTGTGCCAGTTGTTCTGGTGGTGGGGGTGTTGGACACCCTGGTGGGTTAGTGCAGCAGTAGATGTCATAACTGGGCATTTTACCACCGGTACCCTTGTGGGGGTGGTCCTCCCCATTCCATGTGTGTGTTGGTGGTGGGTACCCGGTACCCTTATTTGTGGTGTGTGTGGTCACATGCCTTGCTTTTGACAGTGGTGTTAAGTTGTTGGGGGTGTGCTGATATATTAAGTGTGTAGAGAAGGAGCCAAGTACCCCCACCCAAAGCTCCGCCCCCTTGTTGCCTATAAGCTGGGAGCCAGAGTGTGAGACACATGCTGCACCAGTGAAGATACCTGTATCGCATAGAATCATGGAAGTAAGGTACCCAATGAGGAAACCATATAGGCACTCACAAAAATATGATGGCCATTTGAATGAAATCCCAGAGAAAGCGTGAAAATGAGCATGAAAGCAGACTGGTGGTGTCATGCAAAGCAGAGTTGATGCATCCGGAAAAGAAGCAAGAGGGTGAAGACCATAGACATTCTATAGGATTTAAGGATGAGGTGTTAAAGATGAGCAACATTTTGGGCGCGAGATGAAGATGCTCATGCTATAGTAATAATGAAGATGTTAAATCATTTTGTGCAGATGCAGTAACGCAAGCAGACAAAGGGACTCATTACGAGTAGGGCGGTAAGGGATACCGGCACCGGTAAGGAGACTGGTGCCGGTAATCCGTTACCGCCCTACTACGAGTTCCCTTAGCGGGTCCCTCCTTTAACGCCTGGTCTGACCGGGCGTTATGGACGGGACCCGTTAAGGGAAATCAGAGCCAATAACGGTACCGCAAATTGTTATTAGCTACTTCCCCATTCCCATTGAGCCCTGTGGGGGCTCAATGGGAATGGGGAATGGTTTTTTCAATGGGGAATTACCGGTCTCGCAAAGGTCGGACTACACCGGTAAGTCCCCATTGAACAAGACCGGTGCCGGTACCGTTATTGGAGGCAGTCATGGCGCAAATGACTGCCTCCAATCTCGGAATAAGGCCCAAAGTATTTTTGAGGCTGGCTATGTAGTGAATAGATTGCAGCGATGCCCCCATGTATAGTCATAGGAATGTATGGAATATGGATGTTCCACAACACACTTTTCTTTTTTTTTTAAAACAATTTTTATTAATTCCAACTTGAAAACCATACAGTGTAACAGCAGTTATACATTCCAATTCTCATGTACAGTTTCATGTTGTTTCCTCCTCTCCCCTGCTATCCCCACACCCTTTTCAGAGCCTACCCCACGTCACCGCCTTCCACCACCATTTCTGAGGGCGCCCCTCCCTCTGCTCCCCCTGAAGAACTGCCGTCCTCCAGGCTTGCCTGGACAGACCCAGACAGTGTAGCTACTAATTGCGTCCAGTCTATCAACATCGCCACTTCTTCTTCCCGGTTCCATGTGTTGAAATTGTGTCAAAAATGGCTGTTTACACAAAAAATGGTGGCAAAAAGGCTGTGGTTTTGCCGCCGCAATCCGTGTAAAGTATGCGGGGGAACCCCAGACCCATTATACCATTTAAGGAGAGCGGGGGCACCCATGCAACCCCTGCTCCCCTTAAATGGTATAATGGGGTACACCTTTACCAGGTCAAACCACAGCATTTTTGCCGCGATTTTTTGTAAAGGTGTCATTTTATTACTGCATACCTTCTTCCCCACCTCTGTTTACTGCCTCGCTCCATACCACAGTTTCCGCATCTGCCCCAGATTGTGCCACCAGGCTCCTACTTTCTGTCTATTACTTGCTTTCCAGCTAATAGCTATTCTGCACTTAGCTAGTATGTAAACCAGGTCCTTGAGTTTACTTACGTGTTTCAGTTTACGTGGCCTGGGGATCCCCCCCTGCCATGCACGCCCACAGAGATTCCACATCCAGACTTATCTCTTTCTCCACCATGAGGTGGGCTACCTCCCCCCAGAATCTCCTTATTTCAGGGCATGCCCAGAAATATGTACCAATCCCGCATTCACCTCCCCACATTTAGGACATGTTTGTGTTCCCGCATGTTTAAACTTAGCTCTCTTCTTGAGAGTCATAATGCTCTGTGGGAAACATATAACTGGATCTGTTGCAATCTCACATTCCTGGACATTTTTTTGTGGTATTCCTGTACCCTTACTCACAACCCGTCCCCTATTGATTACCCGGCTTCCTCCTCCCAATCCCGCCTCAACTGGATCACCTCCTTCCCCACCCTCGACATCAGCAGTTCATAAATTCGGGAGACCTCATGGCCTCCGTCGGCACGTCATAAAATGTTTCTATGGCCGTATCGGGCTGTCTAGACAGCACCGTCTCTGACCACATATCTTTTATCATCCGAAACAGCCTAGTATATGTGATGTATTGTCCCCGGTGTAAACCGGTGTAAACCATTGTCTTCCACCAATGTATCAAACTCCACCACCTTCCCGTCCTGCCACACATCCCCCGGGGTTGCTATACCAATCGGTTCCCAATGCCTTCTGACTGTCTTCCTCCTTTGCTCATCCACCCCATTCAGTGACACTAGCGGCATCCGTGGGGAGCACAGGAACGGGTTCTCCATGATCTGGCAGGCCCACCGCCACATTTTCCAACCCAAATCTAGCATTATTGTCCCTTCGTCTCGCTATGATATTGGCACCCATATCTATTAATTCAGAAATCTGGACTCCGGTGTAGGATCTTCTGATAACCACGTATCTTCTTGCCACGTATTGTAGTTGGCTAGCCAGATAGTACATTTCAGAATTGGGCAATCTAATGCCCCCCTGTTTGTATGGGTTGTGTAGTTTCCATAATGCTATTCTATTCCTAGAATTGTGCCATATGACCCCCCTACATATACTGTGAACTTTGGCAAAGGAATCACTTGGGTATCATGTATGGTATGTTCACAAAGTAGTGCAGTAGCCTAGGCAGTACCACCATCTTTAACAGTGCCACCCTCCCCATCATGGTCAAAGGGAGCTTGGCCTAGGGATGCTATTTTTAATTTTAGCCGCCGCCTTCTCTGTGTTTTGTTTGTGTTCGACCTCAACACACTGGTGTACATCTATCCCCAAGTATCTAAAAGTCTTGCTTTCCCATTTCATCTGTATTACAAGCGGTTTATCTCTTGATATCCCTTTATATCGAACGAGGGGAAATATACACATTTTTTTGGGGTTCACTGTTATGCCAGACAACACCGTGTATCGCTCCATGACTTCCAAAATATGCTGTAGGTTCTACTCAGGGTATCTCAGGTATAGCAGCATGTCATCAGCATACATCGATATCAGATGTCGCCCTCCTTTCGTGTCAATGCCCACTTCTCCAGATGCCTGCCTCAAGTACATCGCCAGAGGTTCAAGTGCTAGGATAAAAAGCCTTGGGGACCAGAGGCATCCCTGTCTAGTACCCCTACTAAGTTGCCACCGTTCTGAGATGGTCGCTCCCGTCCTGACCCGAGCCAATGGTCTGCTGTACAACAGTTGGACCCACTTCACGTATGTGGGCCCGACCCCATGCTCCTTCAAGGCAGCCATCAATCAGGGCCATATAACTGAGTCGAAGGCTTTCATTGCATCTAATGAAATTATTGCAACCTCTTCCATCTGTTCTATAACGTGATGGAGCCTTCTAAGATTGTCGGATATACTTCTGCGCAGAACATACCCTGTCTGGTCAGAGTGTATGAGTTTATTGATAACCAGTCTCAGCCTATTTGCCATCACTGCGTGAGTATCTTACTGTCTTGCTTGAGCATTGATAGTGGTCTATATGATTCGCAGTCTGTGCTTGGTTTATTAGGTTTAAGGAGCGGGATGATGATCGCCTCCCTAAGGGACTCTGGCATCGTACCTCTGTCCAACGCCTCGTTTAACATTGCTAGTATCGGGGGAAGCAAATCTGACCTATATGTTTTGTAGAATTCACTGGGGAGTCCATCCGCCCCTGGGGCTTTATTAGTGGGTAGTACCTTGATCACTTCTTCTAATTCTTCTAACGTAATCGGGGCCTCTAAGTTCTCCCTTTCCGCTGCCTCCAGTTTGGGAACGTTAATTTCTGTCAATGTCTCCATCGCATCTATCTCCTCTCCCTCAGTAACGTCCATGTACAATCACTGGTAGTACTCTAAAAAACATTTATTCACACCTTCTTGGGTATCTAATGTCTGTCCATCCATCCCCTGTACCGCTCTAATTGCCTGTCTGGGGGTCTCGCTCTGGTCCAGCCAGGCTAATAATCTGCCTGGTTTATCTCCCTACGCGTGCTGCCTTTCTTCGTATTTTTTGTAGTTCAGGTTGCATAATCTTACCCAATGATCCCTGCAATCTTGTTGTAGTTGACGTATGGTATCAGCCTCCTCTAGGGAATGCCCACCCTCCCGCATTATGGTCTCCAATTTCCTTGCCGCTTCGTGCAATTCCTATGTTATTCCACCCTGTAGTCCTTTAGATTTTGATATCGCCGTCCCCCTCACCACCACCTTAAATGCCTCTCATAATGTACCAGCCGATTCTACACTCCCGGTGTTGTGTTCAAAATATTCT
Organism: Ambystoma mexicanum; assembly: GCF_040938575.1. Classification (NCBI taxonomy): domain Eukaryota; kingdom Metazoa; phylum Chordata; class Amphibia; order Caudata; family Ambystomatidae; genus Ambystoma; species Ambystoma mexicanum. The sequence goes on along the minus strand of NC_090941.1, from coordinate 960,847,450 downwards.
CTTATTTCTTTCCTCAGGTCCTCCCTAAACACTGTGTCTTCCAGTGCTTCAGCCCTAAGTCTCCATGTCGGATTTTCTCCGTAGGTGGCGAGTACTGCCATGTTACCATCAACGGCACGTGGTCTGAGAGGACCACCGCTTTGTATTCCGACTTCACCAGTTCTCCCGTCAACTCTGGTGCAGCAAATATGTTATCTAACCGAGTGTGCAGGTTTTGTGGGGCAGAGTAGTGAGAGTATTCCCTGTTCTGTGGATGGTGCATTCACCACACGTCCACTAATCTAAAATCACTTAATAGGGTCCTTAAAGCCTTAGCTACTGGGGTAGGCCTCCCAATCTTATCATCTGATCTGTCGAGTTTGAGGTCCAGTGTGCAGTTAAAGTCTCCTCCCCATATAACTGCCCCCTCGATATACGGGCTGATCTTACCCAATAGATTTTTCAAATAGCTAGTGGCGTCTTGATTCGGGGCATTCGAGTTAATGATGCTCAACTCTCTACTTTCTACTATCCCTCTTATTAACACCATCCTCCTATCAGGCTCTATAGAGGACTGTAATAGCTTAAAGGGGACATCTGGTGCTATCCACGTGATAACCCCTTTGGCGTATGCCGAATATATTGCTCGTATGGTGGTCCCTTACCATTTCCTCCCCACCACCTCCTGTTTATCTTTGGTCAAGTTAGTTTCCTGTAACAAGGCAATGTCGATTTTCTGTCTCTTCAGGTACATCATGACCTTACTCTGCTTCAAAATGTTATTGAGCCCCCTGACATTCCAGGTCAGTATCTTTAGGTCTCCCATCTCATCCATACCCCATTCCGCCCGTTTCCTCCCCTATCGTCCTCTTCTTATGCAGTGATTTGTAGTTTTGGGCTCGTCCTTTAGCAGTTCCTGGAACTCCCTCCCCCCTCCTCCCCTCAATTTCCCTAGCCCCCTCTCACCCCCAACTTGAACAATTGTCTGCACCCTGCAAGACTTCCCCAGGGTATGCCAGTTGTCTTTCCAGTCCGCTGACAACGTCAGTTGCTGCCACTTGTGTAGTCGTGTCGGCTGCAGGGTCTGGCAGTTCTACCTTAGCGCATCACCCACAACACTCCCTGTCAGGGCCCTGTCCAAACACTGCCCGACTCTGAGCCCACATCCGTAGGGTTTTGTCCAGTGGGGCTGCTCGAACGGTGGCAATCCTTGTAGCATGGAACGTACTCAGGGCACCGTGATCCAGGCCTAGGTCGCTCTCTACCCATTCTGAGTGCAGAGCCATGGAGCTCCATCCCTTCTGTGCAGTGTTTAGGCCTGCATGCCCCCCACAATACCCTCTGCTTTGTGGTGTAACCAGTTGCCGATGGATGTGTTGTTCAAAGACAATCGGGCTTTGGTTGTGTTTTGGTCCGTTTTGCCCAGAGATCCTGATTATTGTAACACTGCCTGTGGCGTTGCTCTTAGGCTGCTACAATGTGTCTTTGATATCGTTGGGGCCTTTGATGTCCGGACATGGTTTCGTTTCTTATCATTCCATGCAATCCTGGAGCTAAGCAGTTACATTCTGATCTTCCTAATTTCATAAGATTATTTAGAGTCTCTCTGTATCCACCAGCCCCACCCCTAGTTTAGGTGTTCTAGAGCATCTCTTGTTATTTATGGCTCCTTTTACGCCACCATGTTCAGTCACTCTAATCAACGGCCCGACTCTGTGCCTGCAATCTGCACAGTATGCACTGAGCGCTAAAATGCATCTGTCCGTGCCTCCCACGACGAGCTCAGCCACAGGCTACAACAAGGGTGCTTGTTCTCCCTGAATGTGGGTTATCGTGTGCCTACGTTACTTCCAGGGGCACCTTTCATTCACTGACTTTGCGTGCTTCTAAGATACGGTTCCAGCCTGTGTTTTATTTCCAGTGTTGCCGCTCACGTTAACCTCTGGTCCGTAAAGCACACAGCCACCAGTGCGGACACTGCAGTCCACAGTGTCTTAACAAATCCTACGTGTTGCAGATACCCTACTTGTGCATACACTGTTTCGCTGTGTCTTTCATTCCGCAAGCTACATGTGGTTCGCCTTTGTTCTCGCCATCCGTTTTACACTGAAGGGCACCTCACACAGCCCTGCCACTAGCCTAGTACAGCCCACAACTGCTGTGCACGATCATTGCTTATTCCTTCCTCTTCTGCCCACTTCTTTGCCACTATATCAAGTATGATGATGGGTTACTTTCCTTCTGATCCAACAAGAGTGTGGACTCCACACAGATATGCGCATATATTGGTTTCAGTCTCTCGGCCGTCTCTGCCTACAGTGAAGGGGTGCGTGGTTTTGTTTCCCATGCACGGCTCTCTCCTGGGGCATAGTCTGTCGCTCTGCATATACTGTTTTGGTGATTGGCTTGCTGCTCAGAGCGAGGAGGATCTTCTCCTTCCTTGCCTTTTACCGCTCCACAGCAGCGTCCCTCATCCGCTACAATCACACCGTTTCTCAGTAACAGTACAGTCCCCACTAATCTCATTCTTGACTCTTGGGCACTGTCCTTTGTTTGGTGCTGATCGCCATCTTGTTTCTTTCTTCACTGGATTCTCCCGACTGTCTTTGCTCGTAACTCCAGTTACACGTTTTGGTTCACTGCAGATAAGCAGTCATAGCGTTCTCCACACATTCCCACTGCAGGAGCCCCAATAATTTTCCAAGTGCACGGTCCTCATCACATGTATATGGCAGGATTTGGCAGGATCAGCAGGAACTCTAGGAAAACATGTTCTATCCCATGGCTCTCTAGCCACGCCCTCTCCACAACACACTTTAGCAGAGTCTGGACCTCGTGAACAGAAAGGCTTTTTCAGTGTTGCGCAGTTGCAAAACATCTAAACGACAGAGGTGAATTCAAGAAAGGCTTGGTTGGCCCAGCACCAAGAAGTTGAGGCCACTGTGGGCCTGGATGTTCATTTAGTAGCTACAAAATGTGTGAAAAGAACAAACTCTGTCTGAGGTGGGGTGGAAGAACACTGAAGACGTCAGAGGTTCAGCATTTAATAGTATTTAATACAGCAAAAAGCTCTTAAACGTGGTCTGCAGTCATATGGCCAGATGAAAATATACAGTGGGTCGAGCTACACCGAAACTGGGAGACAAACTATGCCTATACTCCCTTTTATTCTCAGGCACGAAGAACATTTACAAGGCCACGTTCAAAGGCTAATTGACTGGCAGACGGCAAGAGTGATGATCTATGTTAGGCTAATTTGGTGGGAATCTATGGTCAGGACCAGCCCATGAGCACCTGGGGTGCCAGCCTGTGTGCTGCTAGCATGTGTGGAATATTACAGAGGGGTACGAGGGTGCCAACCAATTATAGAGGGCAACGTAATATAGAGCCCTATAGTTTGTGTAACCAGTAGGACGTTGTGTATTTGATGACGTACTTAGTGACTTGTATTAGAGTAGGGCATAGTTGTCCACCTGATGTTAGAGACCCAATCACTATCCTTGTCAGTATGGAACGTACACTTAGATGTTCCCTCTAAGCCTATCACTTTCCCAAATAGGTTTTTCTAGTTTTCCATGTAGATTGACGTAAGTGATGACGAATTTTTACTATATAAACTATGTTTTTTATGAAACTCGATGAGTGAGAAGATCAAGCATATGTCCGTTGATGTTCGTTGTACTTCCTGTTTTAGAAAATTGCAAATAAAACAGACTAACTTTGCCAACTTCCTGAGTCGGTCTGATTATTGATGTTTGAGTAAATTCTGCATCCCCATCATCTCAAAGTATTGCTACCTCGTCTTGAAGAGCCCTGAGCGTGCATGGGTTCACGTGGTAGCAGAGATGATGGTTCAAGACCCATTGAGCAAGTGGGCTTTTAAAGGTCTCGGAATATCGAATGTCCTCCACCATTTAGCTGGAGGAATGTGAAGCTCCCTGTAGATAGTGTCCAGTAGTAAAAACCTTCAAGTCACTAAAAAGATAGGTGGGTGGGTCCTTCTTTCACGGAATAGCCCTCCCGGGTTTCTACAGGCAGCTGAGCGGACCGAAAGCTGCAGCGGCTGGTTGAGGAGGAGGCGATCCCGAGGGTCAGAAGTTGAAAACGTGACTGGTGAGTAGATTGAGAGAGGTGGCAAATAATGATTGAGCACTGAGTGGGAAGAGGGAAAACGGGGAAAGAGTAACGGCAGGTTGGTGGGGTATTTTGGTTGAGGACGAAGAGCATCAGAGATTAAGTTATGGACGAAGCGCGATCCACAAGATAAGCCCATAATCCTTTGTCAAGAGACGTTTAAGAAGATGTTGTTTGCAAGTCCAAGGGTACATAAATATGCTATGAGCAGACCAAGGGTCGCTAAAGAGAACTACTTACACTCCGATCGGAGTCATTTTGAGGGGCAAAAAGAATAGCCACGAGGATCGCTGGTGGAAATCTGTGTTGGGGCCAGCCAGTCTGTCTGTCTGTATTGTATATATTGTATGTGGCAAAGAAATTATGAAATATTGAAGAACAAAAAGTACCAGATCATGGAAGAAGGCTGAAAATGTATTAATTATTTATTTTGTTGACTGATGGTGTTTATTGAATAGGTAGATTGAAGTAAAGTGAAACATAGAGGTTTGGAGCTGCAAAGATTGGTGCACGCTCATATTGTATTATTTTTCTGAAAAGTATTTATCCGTGTAAAATAACTGTAAGGATTGACAGTCGATTGTGACTGGTCATGATGGAGGATGTTACTCCGCTTATACAATTGTGCAAACATCTGCCAAAACCGGCACCCAAGCTTAAGCAATACAGTGCAGAATGGGTTAAGGGCACAGCAGATCAAATGTTCATGCCATGGCCATAAGGGGATCACTGTCCAAGCAGTTTTGCAACACATGACAACATACTTGCATGCAGTGTACACAGGAAAACAGCTAGAAAAGAGGTTAGCTAGCCTAGAGCTTTGGAAGATGTACCACTAGGAAAGGGAAGACCCGCCTCCTGAAGACTGGATGCTTAACCAGTAAAGAGGGGGGTGTTGGGCATTCTGCTCCCCCTACCGCACCTGAAGTAAATGGCGATAGAATGAAAGATAAAGGATTATATCATTTAAGAGAGCTTAAGGCAGTGACAGGGTGCAGTAATCCGACATATGAGCCGTCTGCGTGTAGCAGTGAAGAGAGTCCAGAAAAGACTCCAGAAAGGGATGTGATCTCTAGCGTCACACGGGACAAGGAGAGAAGTGACCGACCAAATATGTCCCTAGATATAGAACGAGAAATAAAAAGATGGAAAGGAGAGAAAGACAAAGATGACGAGGTAGCATTCATACAGAACGAATGGGTGGGCGGTCAGATATTGCTCAAATTTGACAGAAAGAGCATTGAGGAAGTATGGCAAAGAGAAGATCAGGATGAGCAAGATAAGAAAGACACGGCACGAGAGGAACGACTGAAAGAAGAAGAGGCTAAAAGAAGGATTAGACAAAGGCGGGACCAACTGTATCAAGATGAACAGTTGAGAAAGCAGGAGAGAGCGGAGGAGGAAAGAAGGTATGACAACAGGCAGAGAGCAATCAAAGAACGAGACAGGCTAGAAAAGAGAAGAGGAAGAACAGAAATTAAGAGATAAAGGAATGCAAAGACAAAGGGATGAAGAAGTGCATAGAGCAAATGAGAGAAGAGAGGTGACAAGACAGGAAGAGGAATGGGTTAGGGAGGAAGCAAAGAAACGAAGAGAATTTGGCAAGGAAATAGAGCAAAAGAGACATTGATCGCATAGAAAAAGAGCTAATGAAACCTGGTCCAGTAGTGGCATGGGAGGACATAGAGGAGTTCTTCCCGACACAAGAACCAATGCCAGGACCCTCTAGAGTAGAGTTAGAAAATTATTTTGATAGAGGCGCTATCATAGACAGAATCCAGAAGGCTTATCAGGAGATGAGGACAAAAAGTGAATCGAGAAATAAAGGGAAAGATGAGCATAGAGCCTTGTCTTTGGACAAGCTGACTCTCAGTAGAGATGAAAATAGAGGGAAACCACACTAGTTGGGGACAAGATATGTCAGACGAAGACAGGGGGCCTCATTATGAGGTGGGTGGTAAGGGATTACCACCACCGGTAAGCGCACCGGTGCCAGTAAGCCCTTAGCGCCCTACTACGAGTTCCTTTGCGGGTCCTTCCTTAATGCCTGTTTTTTTCAGGTGTTAAGGACGGGACCCGCAAAGGGACTCTAGAGCTAATAACGGTACCGCAATTAGCGGTACCGTTATTAGCGCCTTCCCCAACCTCGTAATGAGGCCCAGAGAAAACTTCCGTGGGGAAGAGGGAAGTGGTGTATGTGGTCCCGAGGGGTGTTCTCTAACAGATAAGGAAGTGAGAGGGTCGGATCTGGAGGATGCCAGAGCCTTTGACGCAGCCAGATGGACCTAAAAGACAACTTCTTAGTGAGAGGGGGACTCACCACCCTATGTGAGCAGGCTAAGGTCATTACCAGGAAGAAGACAGTGCAGAACCATTGTCCCTGCTATGGACAGGCAGATGATGGGAGAAGAGTGTGATTTTGGGATTTTGCAGTTCCCCATGTTAGAGAAAGGAGGGACCAGACCACAGTATATACCGTGGCCCCAGATGGATAAGGATAATTTAAGGTGTAAACTCCTGAGTCTGACGTCGTGTGCCGGAAAATGGATCTATGAGTTACAGAAAATGACAGGTAGAAACATGCTAGCTATAGGGGACATTAAAGGTATGGTCCAGTAAAAATGTTTATTGTCCTTACGGGTCGGCCATGTTTTTTTAAGCCTAAGTGGCTCGATTTTAGAAAACTTTCCTATGGACCTTACCCGAGTTTTTGTCCATTAAACGCATGCGAAAACAGGCACCAGGGAGCCGCCATTTTGTGATAATCCTATCACTTGCCGCATCGCCTGGCTGACCTGCTTCTGCGGCACTAAATCAAATCCCCTGCCCCCGAGCCTGACATTATCAAATCATTCATATTCCCCGCCTCTCTCCGTGACGTTACTGTGCTGCGTAGGCAAACGCGCCCAGTCGTCTTCTACGCGACTCCACACAGAACCCGGAAACCAACACAGACCATCTCACAACACAGCGTGCCACAATTCGGAATATGAAACTGTACTTTAAAATCAAACAGCAACACAGTACATTTGGTAAAGTACGTTTATTTGACATTAAATGTTTAGAGAATATTCAGCAATTGCCATATGAACTCCGAAAGCCATTTATTTTCTTTTATCTGTATCCGCAAACCCGTCTAAGTTTATATTGAGTCACGCGCTGTTCCTTTATGGTACACAGGGTGTTGCTTTTCGTTAAAAGAAGCACTTTGGAAGCACGGTGAACCGCAAGGCTGTTCCATCAACTAGGCACTAGTCCAGCGTAAAGGTTGATATGTTGCTTCTAGCCACTAGTACAGCGTAAGGGCATGTGGGCCCTTGGCGATCATCCCATAATATGGTTAACGTGCTCCAGTTGTTCACACAAAGCTGCAGGTGTCTATTGAAGAAAACGTCTGCCGGTGTCTCAAACCGATGACAGTAGCAGAACGGGATCAAATACCTGTTATGAAAATAAAAAAATTATTTTATTTATTACGGCCGATCAGAAACTATTTGCTTGCAAGGATAGTTCAATGGAGTATGTTCGGCTCTAAAATCAATGCGAAAAGTAACGAAATAAATCGAGGCCAACACACAATGAGAAACGACAGTTAGTCTACATGCGTGTGTAATGATATGATATTTGATATGACATTTGTAACGCGCTTATACACAAGTGTTTCAAGGCGCGACGAGGCAGGGGGGGAACAAGGGCAGACAGACAACGATCCTACTAGACCAGGTGTCTTTCAGATCGCGCAAGGGGAAGGGGAGAGGGGGGTAAAAGTGCTGTACATGGTTAGTAGAATACAAGATAAATAATAGGGCCAGCTGGTGGCAAGTGCAATGTAAATGCCCGGAGAAGGGGCTGAAGGATACAGATACAGTCCCGTAGTGCAGGTAGGCAGTGCAGGCAAAAGTGGCTGGGCCAAGGACCGAGATCGGTGAGACCTGTGGACCTGCATGCCCATGTGCCCACTACGAACACATTTTCCTTGCTTTTCCTAGCTCTTCATTCATTCATTTATTCATGCATCCATTCATTAATTATTCATTCCGGTATAAAAGCGTCTAAAGATTCACTCACATTATATTTGAAATTTCCATTGTGTCTCTGCGTAATGCAGTCTGTAAATCCGACCGTGCTCTTGACAACGATTTTTCGTATACTGAACTAAAATGAAACTCGGTCTAGTTTCTGAATTTTCTGCCTTATCGTCTCTTACGTTATTGCGCACCCCCTTCAAATGAAGTTCTTTCGGCATGGTCCCTGTCTCAAGGTAAAAAAACAATAGACCCTTATACTTCCAGTGCGACTTGTGGGCCTCTTCTGGGCGCGAGCTGAAAATCAAAGCCGCTGTCATTCGCATTCTTTATTTGCAACATCCCGTAGTAAAGGCATCTGTGAGAACTTGAAGTTTAGAATCCCTCTATGTAGTGCGCCACAATGTGCAAATGCGAACTGGCTTCTCTTCCAAATGCCACGGCCCGCTTGGCGTGTTCTAAGGCCCCCAATTTTGTCCCTGTTGTCTGCGAGCTTTGCAGCCCCAAAGAATCATAACTATGGAGACATTTAGTTTTTAGCGGAAGGTCAGGGAAAGTACCACAGGAGTTGACTTAAAAGTGAGATTTATTGTTTGTTTGTTTGTTTTATTATTAGCAAAACGCAAGCCTCCCCTCCGTTAACAGTGCGCAACAGTGCGCAGCATTTACATTTACATGAGATGAGACATGAGAAAAATATACACATACACATATATGAGGTGAATAGAGAGAATTCAAACATGACACCCAGCTTGTTCGCCACCCATGATGGTGAAGGTAGGGGTTAGGGTTACAGGTACACTGTACAATAACATTTATTTACAAAAAGACAATCGTATTGTTATTATTTAAACCGGGATTTGTACTTGACAACCAGCTGTGCTTCTGGTGGACATGGCACAGTTGCAATGTTCGGTGGCAATGGATCACTGCTCTGCACAGAAATGTCCAAAATTCCATATCTGTGCTTCTCTAACACAGCAACAATAAGGCCTTTCACACAGTCGAACTGCATTTCATCATAGACTGGTTTGATCACCCATAGCTTACTTCGTTTTGAAAACACCTTAGTGTAGCGAGGCATCCTTACTTTACCCCTAGTCCTAGATTGTTCACGTCCGACATTGCTGTTATGGGCCAAGACCGCTAGTAGAGTGCGATGTTTCATGCCCCGAAAGCTAAAATGCAAGCGCTTTGGCCTGTACTTTAGGCACATATTGTGGAACACCTCCAAATCTCCTGTGTGACAGAATTCTGTCAGTCCTCTCAAATCTCTTGGTAGAGTTTTGTCGAAAACAATCTTCTCAATGGCTTTGTGTGTCGGTGAAGATGGAATCAACCACTTCTTCTTCCTTGCCTCCTCTGGGGACAAAGGGTCATGTTCACATTGGTGGAAATGTAGGTTTTCTGACCAGCGGTGAACGTTGGTACAGTGGTGCATCAGTGACCGCCATTTTTCAAGTAGTATTTCCACTGACCCTTCACAAGTTTTTGAGCTCCACCAAAGATAGTTGGTGATAGACTGGGACCACTGCAAAATACTTTCAAAACCTTTTTTTTTCCTGCAGCTGAGATTTTCTTACTGATTGATTTAGCAAGATGCCATACGTCAAATTGATGTTTAATAAGCGGGAACTGCTCTCTCATTGTCTTGGCAATTGAAACGTGTCTGTCCGTGGCTATGAGGTCGATGTGCATTCCCCTTGATTGTAGCTATTCCACTGATTTTATAAATCCTAGTTTCTCCATGGCCACTGAGGATGTACATTGTGTTACCTGCACGACCACCGAACTCACAATTTTCTTACTATCCATGTCCTGAAAGTGGTAGGTGCAGTACTTGGCGGAAAATCCAGGGCTGTCGCACTGTCCATCGCCGGCTAGCCTCAAACATTTCCCTTCGAATGTACTTGCTAGAGACAATTGTTCAATTTTCCAAGCATCACTAATGGCCGGAAACAGATAATCACGTTGGTATATGTAGTACAGCGATTTAGAAATGAAATAGAGTCCCACAAACTGAAAGAAAGCCTCTAACTTTCTAAAACTGAAGCCACTAAAAAGTGATGCAGCTGCACACAGTAGATTGCCTGCTGGCATTTTCCCCAGCATCGCTTGTGCAGACCATGAGAACCTATGATTTAATCGACAGGCGGCATTTATTTTGACGTTACTGCCTTTTATTTGACGAGTTACATTAATCAATGGCTTCCCACATACTTTCCCTCTAACTGAATGCCCACATTTCAGCATACTTATAATTTCCATCAAACAACTGTCGAATGCAATGTATTTGCTCTCTTTCATTAGACTGTCATCCTGCGTCAACGTTGTTTCGGCCTGTGTCGTTGCAGAGATTTCAACACATTGGAAAGTAATATCGCTGCTATCAAGTTCTGATGCGTCTATGGATGCTGTGGCTGGTTCATTCTCTGTCATTTCGACATCTGCTACTTCAACATTGATGGGAGAACACAACAATGTCGACATGTTTTTGGGTGGCAATTTTTTGGCGGGTGTAGATTGTGTGAATTGATCTGTAACTACTTCAGAGCTATCTTCAATACATTCAATATCATCTTCTTGTGGTGGTGCGGTCGCACTGTAGCAATGGTCCAATGCAACTTTGCTGTATTCTCCAAACACAGTTAATTCATGTTCTGGCCATTGGACATGAGCATCTCGAGCCTGAACACGCCTCACCTCAATTAATAGTTCCTCCATAGCAACATCTCTCATTCACTTCACTGTCTGTGTATGTATAGTTCTGACACCCACGGGTAACTAGAGGTGAGACTGGAAAAGGGATGTTCAGTTTAAACACAAGATAAAGTGTAGTCCAATTGACTGGAAAAAACATAAAATAGTCCCCAGCACAAACATTTTTTTAAAGTTATGAACTGTTTGTAACTAATCTTTTTTTGTTTTTTTTTCTTTGCAACTTTTTTGACTTGACCTTCAACATCTGCACTCTGTAGCTCCGATTTGTTTCTGCATGTCCTCCCTTCCTCTTGCGCTGCAACAACTATATTTTCTGTATCCGCATAGAAAGCACGGAATGAGGCTCCATCGTCTCCCTGAAACATAATACTTTCCTTACTATGTATCAAAATATTGTTAGCATAAAACACACATGAGGACGAACACAAAGGTACATCTCAATAGCCAAACACGATTTAAACATTGTGTGCAACAATCAAACGACAAGTATTCGACCAGTGATGATCTATTTCAATGGAACTGTCAGTATCCATACCTGTGGCTCTGCATGGACTGCCATGAATGGTGGTATTGGAGAGGAGGCATCAGCATCTCCCTGAAACATAGTACTTTCATTACTATGTATCAAAATATTGTTAGCATAAAACACATGTGAGGACGAACACACAGGTACATCTCAATAGCCAAACACGATTTAAACATTGTGTGCAACCATCAAACGACAAGTATTGGACCAGTGATGATCTATTTCGCTGGAACTGTCAGTATCCATACCTCTGGCTCTGCATGGACTGCCACGAATGGTTGTATTGGAGAGGAGGCATCAGCATTTCCCTGAAACACAGTACTTGCATTAGTATGGTTTTCAATATTGGAAACATAACACACACTTGGGGTCGACGGCACAGGTACATATAAAGAGATAACCACAAATGATGCATTGTCTAAAACAATCAAGGAAAATATAAATATGCAGATTTCATCGACTTATTTCTCCGATTCCTTTACATCTGCATCATCAAAATGGGATGTTGTGATTGTAGTGGAAGCTCTGTCGTCTCCCTGAAACACAGCACTTGCGTTAATAGGGAAGAAAGTATAGCAAATGGAATCACGTTATATGATCACACATGATGGAGCTGTCAGTATCCATACCTCGTGCTGCTGAAGAATATCTATGGATGTTGCAAATGTAGTGCGCACTTCCGAAAGCTGTTGCGCCGATTCATATACGCATGTACCCGCTTCCACTTCCCCTGGAATTACTTGAATGTCAGGCTCCGCATCAAGTGCAGGGGTTGACGCTCCATCAACTGCCTGAAACATAGTACTTGCATTAGTGAGGATTACAATAGTGAAAATTGTCGACAGCACAGGTACATATCAACGGCTAACCACAAATTAAACATTGTGTAGAACAATCAAACAACAAGAATTCCAGCTCTGATGATGACGCTCGATGGAGCTGTCAGTATCCATACCTCCTGCTGGTGAAGAACATCTAGAAATGTTGTAGATGTGGTGGACGCTTCAGCACCTCCCTGAAAGACAGTACTTGCATTAGTATGGATAACACTAATTATAACTGAAAACAAACACCAGTGGACGATAACTAAGGTGTATATCAATTGGAAAGCACTAACCAAACAATGGGTAAAATAATAAAATGATAGAATAAAACTATTACTTGACATGCACAAAAAAAGTCTGTAGTGGATTAGCCTAGTAAGATTACCTGATACGCGCTAGAAGTGGTTGATAACTGCGACCACGTCAAGGATGTAGAATGTTCTTGCTTCAGATTCAAGGGATAGTCAAGAAGTTGTAAAGGTAAATTAATGATTGATAATGAAATGCCAATATTAAAAATAGCCATGTAAGGCGACAGAATACTTCAAAAATGCTCAATACAGCACAGTTCCCTGTTCCCATATATATACATTTCATTTGTGGGTTATGAAATCGAAAAAGAATATATTGATAAATGTCATTATTCAAAAAGCTATATACTCATATCAATATCGAAGTTATTACAAGGGATAGAACACCTACAATATCAATTAATCCATTCGGCTACCTACACACTAGTGCAAGGCCTAAAGCTAAATCCGGACACTTGACTCACCGGTGGCGGAATGTGGACGAATAGAGTGGTAATAGCGTTTTCGAGCAATTTCCGTGTCGTTCGCCGTTTATTCTTCTTTGTTACCCAAGATGTTGTGTACATGTCCAAGGAAAAGTGCCGGCTGCAGATGCGGTATCGATCACTCCTCTTGTCCTGTAAGACTTGTTGGACTCTACTTTCCAGCTCATCCAGTGGATATCCGCAATGTCTGACCCATTCTCTTATTCGATCAACAGTTTTCGGGAATACATGCATTGTAGTGCCTTCAGATTTCGCATGGGTCTTCGAAGGGCAACCGCTAATCGAACAGGCAGGCATTGTTGATAAATCTGAAAAGTAAATATCGACATTATTATACAATCTTCATGAATAAAGATTTGATACAAAAGTAAATGAATCATACAATGATCAATGCAAGGTTTGTTTTGGTCGCCGGAACTATACCAGTTCATTATGTGCGGCTTAGTATTTGCATAAGTTGCAGAAATGTATAAATGATGTGACTAAAATCTGAACATGTGACTCGTCCCTTGGATGTTCTGTCTTGCACGAGAAGGACACATGCGTACAATATAGACTGGACCCCCGAAGGATGCAATTCGATGACAATAGACAAAGATGAAAATAAATAGATCTATTGATAGCATAGCAATGGAAACTCAAGTCAATAGCAATGAGACCAATGAACATAGCACTATTGTGTACTCTACTCGCAAATAGATAGAAATTTAAAAATCTGCGAAATATGACCAGGATACATGGCCTTACCTTGACCAACAAGCAGCTGGATTCAGCAAGCAGAGCAGTATGTTGCAGGAGAATAGGTGGGTGGCCACAGGTAGCACACTGATGGGTTTGCTCTAAGCGGTCACAGAAGTTCACGGATAGCATGACGACGAGCAGATTAGCGTTGATCTCAGTGGTTGCCAGGTAGCACGTTCAGGAGTTGACTTGAAAAGCACAAAGATGTTCTCATGAGACATATCAAGTGGTTTATGAAGTATTAGAAACAGGGGTGTGTTTGTGAATGAATGACGTATGTATGTCGTGGTTTTAGGGGGGCGACCTGCTTGAAGGGGAGGCCTGGCTGGAGACACGGGGTCTGAGGAGGCCATGTGAGCGATGGCCCCTGGCCGTCGGATACCTTTTGAAGTGTACATGCTGTTTGGCACCTTGGCTATTTGCGCCCGTGACAGCCCCCCATGCCAGCGCTCATCCCCGGGTGCGAACCGCCTTTGATAAAGGGGGTGGGATGGATGGGCCTGGGGCGTGCATATAAGGCACAGGAAGACTGCTGAATGGAGACACACTTATGTGGATTGCAGGGGGGCAGCCTGCATCAAGGGGAGGCCTGGCTGGAGACACAGGGTCTGAGGAGGCCATGTGACCGATGATCCCTTGGCGTGGGATACCTTTTGAAGTGTACATGTTGTTTGGCACCTTGGCCTTTCGCGCCCCTGACAGCGCGCATCCACTGGCGCGAACCGCCTTTGAAAGAGGGTGGGTGGGATGGAGGGGCATGGGATGTGCAGATAAGGCACAGGAAGACTGCTGAATGGAGACACACTTATGTGGATTGCAGGGGGGCGGCCTGCTTCAAGGGGAGGCCTCGCTGGACACACGGGGTCTGAGGAGGCCATGTGACCGATGGCCCCTTGGCGTGGGATACCTTTTGAAGTGTACATGTTGTTTGGCACCTTGGCCGTTGGCGCCCCAGACAGCCCCACATGCCAGCCCTCATCCACGGGTGCGAACTGCCTTTGATAGTATATTGTTGCTTATCAATAACAAATGCCACATACCGGAGATTCTTGTGAGCACAGACCCACACTTCAACCGGTGTATTATAGTGGTCAAGACCCTTAACCTAAGGCCTATATAATCCAATGGTAATTGTTAGTATAGATATATGTGTGACTTTTATAGAGACATAACCTTCTGAAAGACTTTGAACAAGTCTTATTTAGTGCATGCATTATCGAGAATATGTTATGTTAACTTAGATAGATAGTGACCACCCTGCTTCACAGCGACCAGACCTTCACTCATTCAGAGTACAGATGTCTGACGTCCATCCTTGAATGGAAACACACTTGATTCATTTAAAAAATCGAAACAACCGTTGTTAAAATATATGTGGTGTTTTATTTTGTATCTTATTTTCATGACACAAAAATACAAGACTTTAAAGATTATACAGGTCAGGTTGCAGCACAGCGAGAGAAAATCCCCTGTACTGAGCGCTGTCACTCGGGAACGTTTCTCTTATGGCACAAACGGCACAGGCGGGTATCACTCTTCGAATGCGGTGTCCAAGCCTCCCGTGGAGCCACCATGTAAAGGAACGATAGGCCACCAGCCTGTACCACCTGTGAAAAGGAATGAAAAGGAATGAAACAAACTGTTTTTAAATGACCAAGATAAGTTTAATAAACGTTTGTTGTCAATGACAATTCTTATAACTAATGGCAATCTGCACAGACAAATGCTATCTAGACAATGCACACTATTGAACGACTTTCATGCGTTACTATGATATGAATATATAATTTTGGATATAGTAGAAGAACATGAAATAGGAGTGGCTTGACAAGCAGAGTATACTTACTCGTTACTCGGATTACGAGGACGAACAGTTGCGCGAAGTTCGTGCATAAGCACCATCATTATTCTCAACACGGCCCGTGTGAGGCAGGCTGCCCTGAAGTCTGGCAGCTCGGTGATGCATTGCGGTCGTGGCTCGCCTTCCGAAATGTAGGCCAGGCATCCCGAGTTTTCTCGGCAGCAGCAGTTCTCGTCCTCGGTTGGCATTAGCTCGCCCCGATTGCATGTGCACCAGGTGGAGACGCCGTCCAGGCGACTAGGCCCAGGCTCTTCATCTGTTGAATCGTCCTCCCAACTGCGGTCCGAATCCCCATCGTTTTCGCGTGCTTCCCTTTCCAGTAGCTCCTCCTCGGTATACTCGGGCTCGTACACATAGGGCATTATTGTAGCCATTGTGTGGTAAACAAAGTAAAATAATTTACAGAGATGGTACAGGTGTTCACACGGGCTACAAGCGGCGAAGGTAGCTGACCAGAGCACAGAAACGAGTCACAGAATACTCAAAGTAACACAGAGGGCCTCATTACGACCCTGGCGGTAAGGGGTTAACGCCAGCGTTAGCTGCGCCGACCCCTTACCGCCAACTACGAGGTCCCTTAGCGCCATGGCGCTTTTAACACCTGCTTTTAGCAGGTGTTAAAATCCATGGCGCTAAGGGACCATGGAGTTAATTACGCCACCGTAATTTACGGTGGTGTAATTAACGCCTTCCCCACTCCCATTATGCCCTATGGGGCAAAAATGGGAATGGGGAAGGGTAAATGGGGATTGGGGACTTACCGCCCCGCCGACCTCGGAATGGGGCGGTAAATCCGCCAACCACCATGGCGTAAACGTAGTTTACGCCATGGTGGTAAAGTCACGGCCCAGGCGGTAACTTACCGCCTGGGTCGTAATGAGGCCCAGAGAGAGGAATGGAATCGAAAATCTGCTGCTGTGTGTTGGGAAACGGTCTGTTTATACTCATTGAGGAAAGAGGCGTCCTGCCATTTCCATGGCAACATGTCATTAGCTGAAGTGCAGCGATTGTTGACACGAGACGTGCTTTGGTGTTGGGAAATGGGCGGTACGAGTCTGCTGATGACAGGCTCAGGGGCGGGGGATTTGATTTAGTGCCGCAGAAGCAGGTCAGCCAGGGCGATGCGGCAAGTGATAGGATTATCACAAAATGGCGGCTCCCTGGTGCCTGTTTTCGCTTGCGTTTAATGGATGTAAGGTCCATAGGAAAGTTTTCTAAAATCAAGCCACTTAGGCTTAAAAAAACATGGCCGACCCGTAAGGACAATAAAAGTTTTTACTGGACCATGCCTTTAAGGGTTTTCTAGCAGCTATCCTTGGGGGGAGGGCTAATGACATTTGGAGGAGAGCAGGGTACTCAAGTGTCACTGCACAGAACACAGCCCATGATGGAGCAACGTTTAATAATTGTAGATCAGCATTCTGGAAAGCCCTTTGAGTACAATATCCTGATACGTCAGATATGGGCGCTATAATGGCACGTAAAATGCAGGAAGGGGAGGATCCGCTCATTTATATTCTGAATTTTCAAGAGCAATGGTGTTTGGAAATGCTCAAGCCGTGCGGAAAATCTATACCTGTATTCTATCATATAATATGTCAGGGACTACCAGACAAGGTGCAGAGACAGCTCAAGAAACTGGTGGGCATGGAGGCAAAACCGTGGCCAGAAATGCAGCTGGCCATTGCGCATCATTGCCGACCACTGCAGGAAAAAATCAAAAGATAGACGATGCTAGGAAGATCAAGGAGGCTAAATTAGTGCAGAAGAAACTATCGAAGTATGCTATAGAAAAGGTGATGTTAACAAGTGGTGAAGGGCCAGAATTGCAAGAAGCAGCAAGCATGCCACAGGTGAATAACCAACGGCAGTTCGATCAAGGAGGGAACGGATTCATACCAAGAGGTAGGGGAAGCTTCCATCGGGGGGGAGGGGCCTTTCAGAACAATCAGGGACATTTTCAGGATAACCATGGTGGATTTCAGAAAATGCAGATTGATATGATACAATGTGATATGTCTGTCCCATTGTTGTATTCAAGGCAGACAGCAGTTCATATGCTGTGCTGAGATTTAATGACAAAACTAAACATGACGATTTCTTTCACTGATGAAGGCATAGTGTGTTCAACACCAGGAATACATTATTTAAATGTGGGCGAATTTATCATGGCATTTACAGGACAAATGGCATACGGGCGATGCCGTTAGAACCAGATGTTTTTCACTATGGGGTACGCCTTTTGTTAACATGGCTGCCTGGGTTAGTGGGAAAGACTATGAGAATACCTGATGAATTTCTCTTTAGGCCAGAGATTCCCATGTACGCAGAGCAGGGACGGGTTTTTCCCTTAGAGTTACAAGGAGCTGTAGTGCGAGAAGAATCGGCCATGCTCATAGGATTTGATGATGACGGCAGATCATGGAGTACAGTGATTGCTATTGGAGAGGGTTACAGATTGACTGATGTTACTGATGAGGATATATTTAGAGATGACCCATCAGATGACGAAGTAGTATTTGAGATGAGCATTACATAATGGATTAGGGCAGAAAGACGCAAGGTTCCACAGAAAATGATGATAGTGCAACAGCGTCCCACATTTTCTGATGTTATAGCAAAAGTGCCAGTTTCTTTATGGACTACAGGCCCTATGATGTAGGCCTGTTAAAGGGGGTTGGAGACGTCAAGATTAAATTGAAGCCAGGAGCAATTTTACCTCAAGCAAGGCAGTATCCTATGTCTCAAGAGGCAGACAAAGGTATTTTTTTAAGACAATATCAGCCATGATGGATCAGGGCATTTTAGTGACGTCAGAGTCACCATGTAATATCTCTGTGTACCCTATCAAAAAATCTAAGGGGGGGTTGTGGTGTTTAATTCAAGATAGGAGACCAATTAACCAGATTGTAGAGGCAGAGTTTCCTCTAGATCCTAATCCGGCGACAATCCAATGTAGTATCTCGGTTGAGGCGCAATATTTTACTGTGATTGACTTGAAAATGCATTTTTCTCAATCCCGTTGCATAAAGATTCTCAAGTTCTGACGTCATTTACGTTCTGTCAGACTAAACTGAAAAGCACAAGATTATCTCAAGGGTACTGTGAGTTGCCATCGATTTTCAATAGGGTCCTGCAAATGGACTTAAGCAATGTTGATTTACCAAGTGTCGTGCTGCAATACATATATGATATTTTGGTCTGCACACCAGCACATCAGAAGAAGAGTGCAGACGTGAATCAGTTCAGCTAATGATTATTTTAGCAGAGAAGGGATATAAAGTGGACAAAGAGAAATTACAATATTGCCAAGAAGAGATGTTGTATATAGGTCAGTTAATCTTGCATGAAGGAAAGAAAGTTACACCTGAAAGTCTGAGGCAATTTTGAAAACCTCAAAACCACACACAATAAAGCAAATGCAACACTTTTTAGGATTGTGCAATTATGTCAGAGCATGGGCATGGGTATTTGATTATAGTTCCTACACAAGACCCTTGCTGTAGGCCCTGAAAAAAGCACAAGTACATCAGGAAAAGATTGAATAGACTGAGGAAATGGAGGAGGGATTTGACCAGTTAAAAAAGGCAATTTGCGCAGCTCCAGTTTTAGGGATTCCCAATTATTCTGAGGAGTTATTTTTATTTTTGCATACGAATGGAACAGTCATGACAGCAGTACTCACATAGAGAACTACGTTGGGGTGGAAGCCCCGAGCATATTACAGTGGGATTTTGGATCCAGTAATGAGGGGGTCACTTCCCATGCGAACAATCATTGGCCGCAGCCGTGTTCGCTATTGAGAAGTCTGCCAGCATAGTAATAGGGTGTTCCTTGATGTTATTTGTTGAACATGCTTTGTTTGCTGTTTTGGAGAAAACTTAAGGTACACTGACATCTCAAAGAGCTTCTGCTTATGAAGGGGTTATATTGAATCCAGCAATTAAAATAGTCGGATGTAGGACGCTGAACCCTGCCACATTTGTAGCCAAACCACTGGCATAGAACGAGCAAGCACATGATTGCTTGAATTATGATCAATTGTATGAGATTCCCAAGGTGAAGGAAAAGGCTCTAGCAGCTGGGGAGATTCTCTTTATTGATGGTTCTTCGAAGATCGATCAAATTGATGGACAAAGGCATTCAGGTGCCGCTGTGGTAAAACACAGGGCTAACGGGGAATTTTAAGTAATGACAAGTGCACGACTACCGTCTCACATTTCAGCATAGGCTGCAGAATTAGTGGTGCTGATTGTCGCGCTTTAGAAACACGCAGACCAGGAACTAACAGTGTACAGTGACTCCGCCTACGTGACATCAACAGTTCATGCAGGGCTAGCACGTTGGAAAAGGAGGGGCTACCTCCAAGCGGACGGCAGTCCAGTGCAGCACGCAGCCTTATTGGACAGACTTATTAAGGCACTACAACTCCCAGTAGCCATTGCGATAGTTAAGTGCGCAGGGGACACAAAGAGAACAGACTTTATTTCATGCGGCAACCAAGCCGCAGAGGAAGAGGCAAAAAGAGTTGCATATTCACTTGACATAATGAGCTTTGATACACCTGATGTGAAAGAGAGAATGGTGGTGATGATGATTGTGAATGAAAGCTTTAACCATTTATCGAAAATGCAATTGATGGAAATTCAAGGTGGAGCCCCACAGGATGAGAAAGACCTG
Source organism: Ambystoma mexicanum (assembly GCF_040938575.1). NCBI lineage: Eukaryota > Metazoa > Chordata > Amphibia > Caudata > Ambystomatidae > Ambystoma > Ambystoma mexicanum. Next base: position 960,827,163 of record NC_090941.1, on the reverse strand, counting down.
TGGATACGTAGGGGGTGTCTTTATCCCCTTCCGAGGCACTGTGGCGACTGGACAGCACTGGTAAACCAGTGATGCCTGTAGCCTTATTAAGGGTGGTGTTGGAGCAGCTACACTACCCTGCGCATGACACTAGTGAGAGCCTCGCAGCAACTATTGCGGAGGACTGGTTCATACCGCAACTATTAGAACATGTTGCTTTTTATGTAGTAAATTGCATCGAATGTCAAAGGTTTACTGCTGGGCACAAACTGTGAGCAGTTAGAGGAGTTATTCCTTGACCAAATGGTCCTTTTCAGCATTTACATATCGACTATATGCTGCAGGTCTGTAATGGATATAGGTATATGATAGTGGTGGTGTGCCCCTTCTCTAGGTGGCTCTACGTGCACTGCAAAGTTTTTAGTTTGAGAAGTATTTCCTAGATGGGGAATATGTGGTGTTGAGCTCAGATAATGGCCCCCATTTTGTGAATGAGGTGTTTGAGCAAATTAGCTTATTGCTCAGCATAAAACACAAGTTTTCTTCTGCTTATCACCCGCAAGCGAACAGAATACGTGAGAGGCTCAACGGTCTTCTCAAAGAGAGAATAGCTCAATTAAATCTAACGCTGAAAAAGGGGTGGCTGCATTGCCTGGCCCTAGCATTATATGCATTGAGGAATCAGCCAGGCTCCGACCACCACCTCAGAACCCACAAACTAGTCACTGGGAGGCGAATGAGAATGCCTCTAACTCCTCCATCGAGGACTAGAAGTGATGCCCAGACAACTGCAGAACTGTTAGGAAATGAGCTACGTGCTTACTTAACATGTATGACCGCGAGTATCTCTGTCATTTCGGATCAAGTCAAACGGACAGGGTGTTGGTCTCAGAACGCAGATGAAGACCATACAGCAACTGGACCTGAAGAACTACGTTTACCAAGACTTTTTCCAGGTGATAACATTATAATTAAGAATTTCACATGAAAGTGGCACAAGCCCAGATTTAACAGCCCTTTCATAGTGGAGGACATTACTCCATCAGTAGTCAAGGTCCAAGGGAGACGCACGTGGATTTATCTCGGAGATGCCACCGCAGCCCCACCCCATTTGGAAGTAAGCCACGGAGAAGAGGTTCAGCATGTGCAGACTCGATCGATGACCAGGAAGAAGGACGCAGAGACTGTCCAGTAGACAAAGGGAAAGTGCACATGGACTGTGGTTAACCCGAGACACTCTTTGTAGCGGCTAAGCAAGGAGTGTAAAAGCTATTGTTCTTGAGCCACAGGAGTTTGCTAACATTGGACTGTGAAACATTGAGGTCCCAAAGGATAAAAATGCCAGATCTTGAATTCCTTTTTGACGACTGGAAGAGGGAGCAGTTCCATGACTCCTTTCTTACTGAGATTCTCTTGGGAGGCACCCATGGTGATGTCTGATGTCAACACGTACCGGCTCATTTTTGCTGTGTTTCTCTTTATTCTGCAAGCATATTCTGCACTGGTTGGAAGAACTTATGACATTCATCTGTTTCTGCAAGATCCTAAAAATGGTCCCATTGTGAGGAGATTTCTCCCAGCCATCATTGAGCTAATCCTCCAACTACCTGAGTATTGTACGGAAATACAGATGGTCCTATCTCACAAGGATGCCAACAAACTGCTTGGTATGACCTTTTACTATCTGATCCACGAACATCCTTATTTTGTCAGACGGAAGACCAATACTTCTGTATTTCTGAAAGATCTCAGGAATCGACCTACAAAAAATTGGCTGCTGCGTGAGATTATCGAGCAGATTTGTCTACTACTCGAGCATCTGATAAACTTGCCTGATTAAATTTCACTTTTTCCTTCCTTAAAAGTAATTACAGGCAAGATGGGGAATATTGATAGCAATAATGATCTAGCAAACAATGAAAGAGCACCACAACGTACAAGAAGCCATTGCTGTTGGAGTTTGATGTACTGGTATATAATATATACATGTATCATATTCATCATTATTCTTCTGTTTCTTATGATACACACTCTTTATTATGTTGGTCCAAAGAGAGCAGTCATTCCCATGTATCTTCCTATGCAGAAGGAAGGTACAGATATAGCAATCTTACGAAAACCAAGGCCCTTTTGGATTGTCCCTACTCCAGTAGTTCATGTGGAGGTACCGATTTCACTGACAAGTGTCCCTATGATTCCCCCTGTAGGAAGGATGGCTACTGATGTGTTTCATGAGTTGTTAGCACACACGCTTCTTGTGAGGAAGCGACCTAAGAGAGGTGCAAGAGAGGATGATTATGAATGAAAAGATTACCTAGATAGCACAGCACACTTGGGGAACAACATGTGGTAGCAGCAAATGAAAGTGGTGGGAAGGAGAACCTCAGAGGAGGAATGCTATGTATGTGCACTTCTGCCTTACACTATGGGAAAGTCTTAGATATTCATAGCCATTGAAATAGATGTTCAGACAGCATACTGCCTAACTCCCCTTGCACACTGTCAAGAAAGATGTCAATTTCAGGGTCGAACAGCATCCTTGATATGGGTGATAGAATGGTCAGACTGGATGAAGATGATTATGTGCAAGATATAAAGACAAGAACAAGAGCACACACCAGAAATCATATGATCAGATATGTACAGCTTGGTGTAAAGGGAGCTGGAATCAAGTGGGAGATAAACAGAAAACTGAAATTGTGAGAACTGATGAAGAGGTTCGAAGCTGCAAGGAGAGAGGACAGATCCCGATTTGGGAAACAGTGCCATCTCCAGATGGATAGGAAGAAGGTGTAGTTATATGCAGAGCTGTGGCAGTGACCGGTCATAGCAAACCAGTTATTGAACGAGTTGAAATGGATGCAAACCTTTATGGCCAAAGCTTGCAAAGCTTTTGACATGGGTCGAAGACAAAGGAGGCCCATTGCATATAGTGCCTTTGGCGAGTGCACAGCTATGTTTCAGAAATAATGACATTAGAAAAGTCAGAGAAAATCAACAGTGTGGACACATCTTTGATGTACCAGGAATGAAGGACGGGACAGCAGTGATAATGGATCACTACTGGGCCTGTGGATCCAGAGTTTACATGAATCTGCCCAGAGATTAAGGAGGACTATGTTCTATAGTGATTTTCCATGTTCCAGCGTTGGTGATTTCTAAAAGTGATTTGAACATTGGGGAATTTCCAAAAGCAGATGTTCACCTGATGAAGAAGATATCTGTTGAGCTCCTGAGCCGAGTCAAGCGGGAGAACTATTTCTCAGCTAAATCAATGGAAGCTTTTGATGCCATTCCATATGAACACAGATTGTTCAGTCAGATTTCATCGATATTCATGTTAATCTTTATGCCCATGGTCCAGTCAGCAGCAAATACCAAGTGGTTACAAATAACCAGGTGGAAACTGTTCCAGACGATTAACACTACCATAAAGAGATTCAATGCTATCAAGGAGTAGCTGAGAGCCATACGACTGATGACTCTACAGAATAGATATGTGCTGGGCATGATCACAGCTATGGATAGAGGTGTTTGTGCTAAAATCGGAGAATCATGTTGCACGTTCATACCTTCTTATGACAACGAGAATGGCACCTTGACAGAGGCCATAACGTTGCTGACAATCTTGCACACAAAGATGGAAGATGAAGTAGAAGACATTGCTGATGACAGTTGGTTTGGATCAATCTTTTCATGGGTTCCACAGTGGATGGCAAACATTTTCAAGTTCCTGGGAGCCCTGTTGGTGATGATTATATTTGGATTTAGTGTGATCAGAATAATAATCACACAATGCAAGAAGACTGCAAAGAAGGCAGTAGGAATAAAGATTGTGATTGATGTTGAATCAGGATTCAAATCTTAAGAGCTGATAGATGAAGAGATCAGAGACTACGTGAAGGCCAGCATCCATGCACTTGGGGAAAGGGATCTACTGCAGTCCCAATGGACAATGCATGCTAATGCATGCTCATGTCTTGGAACAAGTATGAGCATGTGAAATCAGCAGGATGTCTGAAAGGAGTCATAAAGATATGGGTCTCAAAGAAGCACTTCTTCAGACGAGGATGTCTAGATGCGAAGATTGATGAGAGAGTGGTCGATGAATCGCCCAGAGGGGGGATTGTAGAGAAGGAGCAAAGTACCCCCACCCAAAGCTCTGCCCCCTTGTTGCCTATATGCTGGGAGCCAGAGTATGAGACACGTGCAGTGCCAGTGAAGATACCTGTACTGAAAAGAATCATGGAAGTAAGGTACCCATTGAGGAAACCATATAGGCACTCACGAAAATATGATGGCCATTTGAATGAAATTCCGGAGGAAGTGTGAAAATGAGCAAGAAAGAAGACTGGTGACATCATGCAAAGCAGAGCTGATGCATCCAGAAAAGAGGCAAGAGGCTGAAGACCACAGACATTCTATGGGATCTAAGGAGGAGGTGTTAAAGATGAGCAACATTTTGAGCTGAAGATCAAGGTGCTCATGCTATAGAAATAATGAAAAAAATTAAAATCATTTTACAATTGTACAGACGCAGTAACGCAAGCAGACAAAGTATTCTTGAGGCTGGCTACATAGTAAATGGATTGTGGCGATGCGCCAATGTATGCGCATAGGAATGTATGGAATATGGATGTTCCACAACGCACTTTAGCAGAGTCTGGACCCCATGAACAGAAAGGTTTTTTCAGTGTTGCGCAGTTGGAAAACAGCTAAAGGATGGAGGTGAATTCAAGAAAGGCTTGGTTGGCCCAGAGCCAAGAAGTCGAGGCTACCATGGGTCTGGATGTTCATTCAGTAGCTACAAAACATGTGAAAGAACAAACCCTTTCTGAGGTTGGGTGGAAGAACACTGAAGACATCAGAGGTTCAGCATTTAATAGTATTTAATACAGCAAAAAGCACTAAAAAGTGGTCTCCAATCAAATGGTTAGATGAAAATAGACAGTGGGTCGAGCTACACCGAAACTGGGAGACAAACTATGCCTATACTCCCTTATAGTCTCAGGCACGAAGAACATTTACAAGGCCATGTTCAAAAGCTAATTGACTGGCAGACGGCAAGATTGATGATCTATGTTAGGCTAATTAGGTGGGAATCTATGGTCAGGACCAGTTCACGAGCACCTGGGGTGCAAGCCTGCGTGCTACTAGTGTGTGTGGAATATTACAGAAGGGTACGAGGGTGCCAACCAATTATAGAGGGCAACGTAATAGAGAGCCCTATAGTTTGTGTAACCAATAGGAGTTTGTGTATTTGATGACGTACTTAGTGACTTATATTGGATGAGGGCTTAGTTGCCCACCTGATGTTAGAGACCCAATCGCTATGCCTGTCAGTATGGAACGTATACTTATATGTTCCCTCTAAGCCTACCACTTCCCCAAATAGGTTTTTGTAGTGTGCCAAGTAGATTGATGTCAGTGATGATGAGTTTTTACTATATAAACTGTGTTTTTTATGAAACTCGCTGAGTGAGAAGCTCAAGCGTATGTCACTTGATGTTCGTTGTACTCCCTGTTTTAGACAATTGCGGATAAAACAGGCTAACTTTGCAAACTTCCTGAGTCGGTCTGATTATTGATGTTTGAGTAAATTCCTCATCCCCATCTATCTCAAAATATTGCTACCTCGTTTTAAAAGGCCCTGAGAGTACACGGGTTCAAGTGCTTTGTTCGCTGTTGGAGGGATGATGAGGGATGGTTGGGGTTTGGTTCCCTTGGTTCGAGTGTCCCGCTTTTGGGCCACAACTGTGGACCGTACGTTGCTTTGGCATGGTTGTCCTGTCCATTGCAATTGGAGGACGTTGAGGGGATGAGGTTTAGTGGGAGTTAGTGGGACTTTTGCTTTTTGTTCATAGTTTGGAATGGAGTTATAGGCTGAGTGGGAGCTTTGCTCCTTGTTCAATGTTGGAATGAGGCGATAGTGGGAGACTTCGTATTTCAAGATTTGTGTGCTCTGTTCCGTTCCCTTGATTTTGTCTGTGTTAAGGAGGGAGATATGTTGTGTTCTTGACGTCTCCCCTGTCCTGGTACTGTGAGCATTCAAGTTGCTGGAATGCCTCTGGACTGTTAATGTGTGATTGCCCCTGGGTGTTCTGTGAATATCAGTTGAGAGCCGAGTGTCGGTGAGAAAGCGTGCTGGTGGGTGTCTTCCTATGCCTTTACCTAAGAACGTACCTGTGACCTGTAACCGTGTCTTCTGAACTTGAGTAAAGAAGTTACTCACCCCACCATGGTCTCACAGAGTCTACTTTAAGGGACACATCCTTTCACCACTGCATCAAATTGGTGCTTGGACGCTCTAAAATTGTGCAGTGATCCTCTCATAAGGGTCAGAAAAGGTGTTGATTTGAGTTGGCGGGAAACTGTTCACTTTAGGCTGTCTTTTCGCGTGGCCTGATGCAGACTATGCAGGGAATATTTAGCCAATTAGCATTGAGGTGTGAGCCGTCTGTATGGTTTGAAGGCAGAATTCACACATGCTGCGGGAAACTGTTATTTGCTAAATGTGATATAAACAGTAAAGGTAATTCCAAAATGCATCACTTCTTAAAAACATTAAACCTATAAGGGGATTTCCCTTGATTTGTGCTTAGTTCTTTTTATGGGAATGCCTCTGAAAATAATCTACCGTTTTTGGGCCTCTTCTTTTAACTATATTATCCCCAGATAAATGCTGTTGCCTTGTCAAACTGCTCATTGGAAATTAAATGTTCTTTTTTTATTGGCACTCATAATTAATTAGGTTTTGTATTTGAGCTGTAATGTATCGACTGATAAACTGACTGCTGGCTATTTTAATTAAAAGAGTACATCGCCTTTACACCACTATTGTCCACTATGGGTAGGGAAAAAGTGTACATGCTTTCCACAATTAATGAGTCATGTGGACTCCGACTGCATTTAGTAAGTGCTAAAAGCAGGCGGGTTCCACATGAATATAGTGTATTAACCCCAGCATGGAAACGGGAACCTAATGTTAATGTTATTTTCTGCCAGGCAGAAATGTAAGATACTTAATGTGCTCCAGCTTTGACTAACAAAAAAGCTAAAACCCCCAGATTGGATAAAAACTTGTTTAGCATCTTGTTGTCTGATCTCAGGGAATAACAAAATGACCACGTTGGGCCTCATTATAAGTATGCCGGTCTGGAATTAAATTGCCAGTAATTCTGTTTACCGGCACGTTTCCTGACCAGCATACTACAAGTTTGCTGGTGGGGTGGCCTGAATTACCACCGGCCAACAACTGGAAGTAAGTCACCCCACTGGCAAAAAACTGCTGGTATTACTACCCTAGCAGCAATATTTCCTAAACCACCGTTATTTGCGTATGCCAAAAGTCCCTCCATACGAGACCATCTAATGAAGACATTGGATATGAAAAAAAAAAGGAAACAACATATAAAGGAACAATTCCATGTAGCAATTGCAATTGTTGCAATAATTTAATCAAAGGAAATGTGATAAGTCATCCTCACAATGGAAACAGAATTCAATTACAACACACTTCAACGTGTGACACTAGCAATGTAATTTATGGAATTAAATGTCCATGCAGACTTTATTACGTGGGACTTACAGGACGTAAAGCAAAAACACGATGGTGTGAGCACAAATCCAATATTAGACAGAAATCAGAGAAATCTCCAGTGGCCCAACACTTTGTGAAAGAAAAACACACAATTGCACAAATTAAATTTGTTATACTGGAACATGTGATACTACCCAGGAGAGGAGGTAATTTGAATAAAATGTTACAACAAAGAGAGATCTTCTGGATAGAAAAACTTGACAGCATGTACCCGAGGGGCATGAATATGGAATGGGACCTAAATTGTTTTCTGTGAGTTTAAGAGTAGGTAGATCTATCCATTTAAAACCTCAGTGAACAGCATATAAATTCTGAGGTGAGACTCAAAACCACATCGAATTGGAATATAACTGAGATATATGAGGAACCTTATTTAACACAAACGTTTCATGAACTACTAAACCTTTGAAAGGCTGGATAATGTGGATGAAACAAATATTGAGAAAATATGGACTATGAGTCACTCACCCAATGTAGACAGTACTTGAATTCATGTAGATTAATTGTTAATGAATGAATACACATAATAACATTTACGAATGTAATGCACCACGTGATCTGCTATTCAAATCATATAGGGGGGAAACAAAAGGACATTGTTGATGAAAAATCTAGAACGAGTTTCTCATACAAGATGTACGAATGTATATTATGCATTTACAGTAACATTTCAGAATGTGAAATACGTTAATTGTATCGATTCCAATGCGCTTCTAAAATTATCGCAATGAATGTTTTTGTGTTTAGCCTGTAATAAGTATCAATTGATTGTAGAAGAGAATATGAATATGACTGACTACATTGTTAACTTTCAGTTAACACACTCATCCAACATGGCGATCACAAAGACGTGCCTTGAATGTGAACAGGCAATATAGGAGACAGACTAGTGTAGAATGGTTGCTTAGCAACCCTGTGATGTAGGACCAAGCACACAGAAGTGTGGTCATGATCGGGAACGGTGTGAAGGAATCGGATAGCTGCTAAGGTTATGAACGAGTACAAATCAGTTTGTGACTAGAACCATGACCGTTTAGTGTAATTTAAGCAACACGCGTACACCTTTTAGAAATGGCAACGCGATGGAAATCTTGTAGAGACGTTGTACCGCGAGGGAGTCTCTGTCCTTAACGTACATCCGCAGCAGGATGCGGTGCGTCCTTTTCGAGCAACAGGCGGTTTCCTGCCCTGAACTCAACAAGCACAGAAGGCAGAATCCTTTGGGATTTAACTACACAGATGAAAGTGCACAACCAGTGGATATTTGACACAGCATCAAACGGCCGGTACAGAGTTGACCGTTCCCTGACCGATGGGTGAGTGTTACAATAGAAGTGAAGTCTTACTTTTCTCAATTATTGATCACAGAGGGGGGCCCAGCGCTGATTTTAGCGACTGGTCCCACTCGTGATCTGACCACATTTAAAAATCAAAAACAAGTAGTGTGAGTGCTGGTACTTTAGAACACATGATTGAATCAGGGCTTCTCATTTTATCTCTTACAGTTTTGAACTCCTGAAAGAGTATAAAAAGATATATGAAGAGATACGTTGCCATCTTATATAAGCGTGCAAGGTGTTGTTGGCCATTGGTTTACCTGGACCAAGGTTAGTAAAGTGCATAGAGTCTTAATAATGTGCAAAATGATTTAAGATAGAAAGAGAAACTAATTGAGTTACTTTCACATATTGATTTTGTAGAATAAAGACAGGAAAACACTGATAACCCCACCTGAAGAAGGGCAAACAGATCACCCGAAATGCATAGTGGAAGCCTAGGTTAAAACCCTAGAAGCCCGAAATTGGGCTTTTCGAATTGGAACAACAGACAAAGGATATCAGGATATTTTGGAATATTTGATTGTATTTAAGTGAGGTATTGTTGTTGAAAAAAATTATGTTGAAAAAATTATGTTGAAAATTATGTTGAATGTGTTATCACGAAGAACCATGTATATGACAATATAAGGTTATATATACAGAATGTTTAAGTTGAATTGAAGGTTAAGTGAGTGAATAGAAACCGATTGTATAAAACCTTTTTCATGAAAAAATAAATATACACATATTACTGTGCTTTTTTATAAAAATAACTTCTGTACACGTTAAGTTTATTGATACGGTTTGGCTGTTGTAATTGAGCACAAAAGAGTGCATTTGTTATGTCTTCCGGTTATAACGGTTGACCCTCACAATTTGTTCAGTTTTTCAATCTGGTAGCACAGACTTAACAGATTGCACCTAAGACTCTAAAGCAACATAGAAAAATATTTGGATTCATTCAAGGAAAATACGAGCAGAGAGTGCACCTCCTCAACCAAATCCTCTCGATAATACCCATTGTTGCTACACCAATCGGGAGGTTGCACCCATCGATTTAATAATATGTCATTCTCTAAAATTGAGTCACTAACTAAAAACAGAGCGGAAACATTAGCATTTTCCCAAGAGGAGGCAATTAAAATCTTAAAATTGATTAAAGACACAGAACAGGACTTCAGCACTGACTCAAAACCTGAAGAACTAGTAAACCAGTTGTAGTGATTGATACGGAGAGAGATAAGTCAAAGACTACACGCAACAACATTGGCACTATACTTCAAAGCACAAAGAATTCCGAGGGGCTTAAGGATAGATTTGGAATCTACCTTATGTAAAGAAAGGCCAGAGTTTGTAAAGCGTTTGAGACTCATATTCAACAAGTGTTCCCTGGACCTGATCCTTCTAACGATAGAGGAATTATCCAAATCCTTAACAACGATTGAACTAGACTTAGAACAAACCAAGAAGTCTTTAACATCATTGATGACAAAGGACAAACTGTCTGCATTATTAGAGGAAATCAACAACAAATTGGATAATTACAGAAAGGAAATTGAATCCAAAAAAATCAGAAAATTTAGGAGGGATACCCTAGATTACAAATTGGACATAGTGTACATGTGGAAAGAATATTACCAACAAAAAGACAACACCAGAGGGACAAAACCTGGTTGGAACAATAGAAAGAGAAGAGATCCGAATCCAAACACTCAATCGTCTGACGCATCTAGTGGTGAGACGGAACATCCCGAAACCGCTGTGAGCAAAGAACAAACAGAGAACAAAGAAACTAGGGGAAATAGTCAAGTACCAACAACTTCAAAACAAACGGTTGAAAACTCAATACCTGTGTATTCTTTTTTAGATCAAATCCATGCCGAAGAGGTAAAACGAAAAAATCCATTGAGAAAAGCCAACCTACAACAGAAGAAAACGTAGTTATAAACATATCCAACTATCGGCTTACAAACTTTGAGAAAAAGACACTACAGAAAGGAATTTCATTCGTCCCATCATATAACACCACGTTACTCAAAGAAAAGATAGATTTCTTCAAGCTGACCCAGAAGATGAAATTAAAAATCTTCTTTGACTCAATTGAGATGTAAGAGAGAACTCCAACTAATGAAAATTTGGAGATGAAATCTAAAAGCACTTTCAACCCTCAAATACAAAATCCAGTGATGGAGGCATTTCAAAAAGTTGTACTAAAAGACTTGCAGACAGTAAGATTCAAAGATAAAAGGAACTCCCATCTAACGAACAGAGAAAAACAAGTACTTACCAGATTGTGGCAAAATCCCGACATTATCCTGAAACCTGCGGACAAAGGTGGGGCTTTAGTGATCATGGACATCAACAAATATAAAGCAGAGGTGGAACGACAACTAAATGATCAGGATACATACTTGATAGTATTTCATGACCCAACTGACAAAATACGGGAGATAATAAAGAAAACACTGGAAGAAGCAGAGCTAGATGAGATTATCACGAACAAAACCAAGATGTTCCTAATGAAGACGCACCCAATCATGCCTGTCATATACATACTGCCTAAAATTCATAAGAACCTCGAAAACCCACTGGGACGACCAATTATTGCAGCTAAGAACAGCCCACTAGAGCCATTGGCGCAATATGTTGACAAATTAATCCAACCTCTGACACAAAAAACAACCACATATATCAAGGATACAAATCATTTTCTAACGACACTGAAATCCATCAAATTTGAAGAAGACACAGACATCATGTTCACAATGGATGTGACGAGAAAACTACACCAACATCAATCATCAGGGAGGACTCGAAGCCATGGAATGGCTTCTATTAAATACAAGAGAAGTTGTCAGGAGTGACCGTTTATTCATATTGAAATGACTTACAATCATATTGAATAATAATTACTTTCTGTTTGAGGATCGATATTTCATCCAGATCTCAGGAACATCCATGGGAGCTGCTATGGCCCCCAGTTATGCCAACACCTACATGACATATTTGGAAGAAACATATGTATTACAGAACCCGAGATGAAAGAATAAATTGAAATGCTTAGTGAGGTTCATAGACGACCTGTTTGGAATTTGGAATGGAACAGTGCACAAGCTAAATTAATTCTTTACATTCATGAACACGATCACACCGAGAATCAAATTTACAAACAAATTCAGCAAAACATCTATAGAATTTCTGGATGTAAAGGTTTATTTGAATGACAGCAAACTCGAGACAACAATCTTTACAAAAATCACGGACAGAAACAGTTTATTGCTGCCGTCAAGTTTTCATCCCAAGAAAACAGTAGAAAGTATTCTTTAAGCCAGTTTCTGAGATATAGAAGAATTATATCAAAAGAAGAAGAATATGACATCAAACCAAGAGATCTCACAAAACATTTTTTGGAAAGAGGGTACAGTTCAGATACAGTATCTAAACATTCAGCTAAAGCAAAAGGAATGTCAAGGACAGAAGCAATGATACCGAGAACAAAGAACACTGCTACCGAATTGGTCTACGTAACCACCTATTCGCAACAGAGCAACTTGATCAGAAGAATAATAAAAAAAAATTGGAAATTACTAGAACTTGATCCTACCCTAGCAGCCCCATTTCCTAAACCACCGTTATTTGCGTATGCCAAAAGTCCATCCATACGAGACCATCTAATGAAATCAGACATTGGATATAAAAAGAAAAAGGAAACAACATATAAAGGAACAATTCCATGTAGCAACTGCAATTGTTGCAATAATTTAATCAAAGGAAATGTGATAAGTCATCCTCACAATGGAAACAGAATTCAATTACAACACACTTCAACGTGTGACACTAGCAATGTAATTTATGGAATTAAATGTCCACGCGGACTTTATTACGTGGGACTTACAGGACGTAAAGCAAAAACACGATGGTGTGAGCACAAATCCAATATTAGACAGAAATCAGAGAAATCTCCAGTGGCCCAACACTTTGTGAAAGAAAAACACACAATTGCACAAATTAAATTTGTTATACTGGAACATGTGATACTACCCAGGAGAGGAGGTAATTTGAATAAAATGTTACAACAAAGAGAGATCTTCTGGATAGAAAAACTTGACAGCATGTACCCGAGGGGCATGAATATGGAATGGGACCTAAATTGTTTTCTGTGAGTTTAAGAGTAGGTAGATCTATCCATTTAAAACCTCAGTGAACAGCATATAAATTCTGAGGTGAGACTCAAAACCACATTGAATTGGAATATAACTGAGATATATGAGGAACCTTATTTAACACAAACGTTTCATGAACTACTAAACCTTTGAAAGGCTGGATAATGTGGATGAAACAAATATTGAGAAAATATGGACTATGAGTCACTCACCCAATGTAGAGAGTACTTGAATTCATGTAGAATGAATTGTTAATGAATGAATACACATAATAACATTCACGAATGTAATGCACCACGTGATCTGCTATTCAAATCATATAGGGGTGAAACTAAAGGACATTGTTGATGAAAAATCTAGAACGAGTTTCTCATACAAGATGTATGAATGTATATTATGCATTTACAGTAACATTTCAGAATGTGAAATACGTTAATTGTATCGATTCCAATGCGCTTCTAAAATTATCGCAATGAATGTTTTTGTGTTTAGCCTGTAATAAGTATCAATTGATTGTAGAAGAGAATATGAATATGACTGACTACATTGTTAACTTTCAGTTAACACACTCATCCAACATGGCGATCACAAAGACGTGCCTTGAATGTGAACAGGCAATATAGGAGACAGACTAGCGTAGAATGGTTGCTTAGCAACCCTGTGATGTAGGACCAAGCACACAGAAGTGTGGTCATGATCGGGAACGGTGTGAAGGAATCGGATAGTGGCTAAGGTTATGAACGAGTACAAATCAGTTTGTGACTAGAACCATGACTGTTTAGTGTAATTGAAGCAACACGTGTACACCTTTTAGAAACTCAGAGGCGATTGAAATCTTGTAGAGACGTTGTACCGCGAGGGAGTCTCTGTCCTTAATGTTCATCCGCAGCAGGACGCGGCACGTCCTTTTCGAGCAACAGGCGGTTTCCAGCTCTGAACTCAACAAGCACAGAAGGCAGAATCCTTTGGGATTTAACTACACAGATGAAAGTGCACAACCAGTGGATATTTGACACAGCATCAAACGGCCGGTACAGAGTTGACCGTGCCCTGACCGATGGGTGAGTGTTACAATAGAAGTGAAGTCTTACTTTTCTCAATTATTGATCATAGAGTGGGGCCCAGCGCTGATTTTAGCGACTGGTTCCACTCGTGATCTGACCACATTTAAAAATCAAAAACAAGTAGTGTGAGTGCTGGTACTTTTAGAACATATGATTGAATCAGGGCTTCTCATTTTATCTCTTACAGTTTTGAACTCCTGAAAGAGTATAAAAAGATATATGAAGAGATACGTTGCCATCTTCTATAAGCGTGCAAGGTGTTGTCGCTCATTGGTTTACCTGGACCAAGGTTAGTAAAGTGCATAGAGTCTTAATAATGTGCAAAATGATTTAAGATAGAAAGAGAAACTAATGGAGTTACTTTCATATATTGATTTTGTAGAATAAAGACAGGAAAACACTGATATCCCCACCTGAAGAAGGGCGAACAGATCGCCCGAAACGCGTAGTGGAAGTCCGAGGTTAAAACCCTAGAAGCCCGAAATTAGGCTTTTCGAATTGGAGCAACAGACAAAGGATATCAGGATATTTTGGAATATTTGATTGTATTTAAGTGAAGTTTTGTTGTTGAAAAAAATTATGTTGAAAAAATTATGTTGAAAATGATGTTGAATGTGTTATCACGAAGAACCATGTATATGACAATACAAGGTTATATATACAGAATGTTTAAGTTGAATTGAAGGTTAAGTGAGTGAATAGAAAATCTTTTTCATGAACAAATAAATATACACATATTACTGTGTTTTTTATAAAAATAACTTCTGTACACGTTAAGTTTATTGATACGGTTTGGCTGTTGTAATTCAGCACAAAAGAGTGCATTTGTTATGTCTTCCGGTTATAACGGTTGACCCTCACAATTTGTACTACCAGCAATCACACCATGGAGTCCCTAGAATGTGGCGTTAAGTGCATATTTCAGGGGCTGGAACGGGGGTAACCGCCCTGCCTGAGTGAAGCGAGGGCCATTAACGAGGGCTCCGATCCATTACCCCACCCCCCGTTCTAGCCCTTCGAACATGTCATTAACTTGGGCTGCTGGGCTGTTACCCCCCCCCCGTTCCAGCCCTTGGAAGGGGGCTTAAGGCCATTAGCACTCCAGCTACCAAAGTGGTAACACAGGGTGCTAAAAAAAGATTTTCCTTTGTTCAACGTGATTTGCGCGTGTCCCGTTGTACGAAGGAAAATCCTTTCCAAAGATGGCCGCCATTGAAAGGGAACTTCCCTTTTCATGGCGGACTGCGGAAGGCAAGGGGAAGGAGCAGAGGCGGCGGCTGCATCTGCCGCCGCCGAAATAAGGTAAGTAGGGGGGTGGGAGGAAAAAAGAAAATAAGGGGATGGAGGTTGGGGGGAAGATGGCGCAGGGGGAGCCAGCTGTCAGGCATCATGGAACACGGGCTTGCATCGCCGGTTCAAGCCCACGTTCCTAACCAGCTGATTGTGTGGCTCCCCCAACCAGGTTGCTAATGGGGATTAACATACCTCTACTGGCACCTGTAATCTGTGGGTAGTTCCGGCAGACCAGGTACCCGTAACGGCATTGCCATTTGGTGGTATCCCTCCGGATTTACCGGCGGGATACCACCATGCTTGTAATGAGGCCCACACTGTCTTTTACTGCATATTACTTGAACCTAAGCTGTCAGGGATGTCTCTTTCATTAAAAGTATGCTGTCTCTTGCTGAGTATATACTATTCGGTGGTTGAAGTGTGAGTGTTCTGAGTGATCTCTCTCCCATAAAAGGTATGCTTTCTCATTTGCTTGTATTAACATCATGCACAGCAACACGCTGCATGACTTCATCAAACAATGGGGGTCATTTTGACCCTGGTGGTAAGGGTTTAACGGTGCTGGTAAAGGTTCCGGAGCCGCCAACCCCTTACCGCCTCATAACGAGTTCTGCTTGCGGGACCCGCTAAGGCTGCCTGGTTTTACCAGGCAGCCTTAGCGGGTCCCGCGAGCAGCCCAGCATGCTAACAATGGGCCCGTTATTAATGGGCCCGTTGTTAGCATGCTCCACATTCCCATTGAGCCCTATGGAGGCTCGAATGGGAATGGGGATGTACCGGGTCTGGGCTCCTTGAATGAGGAATTACCGGGCCCTCCAAGGTCGGAATGGCCCGGTAATTCCTCATTCAAGGACACCGGATCCAGTACCTGGTAAGGGGGTAGCCATGCCGCTAACTGCGTCATGGTTACCTCCTACCTCGTAATGACCCCCAATGACTCCGAGCAGATAACTTTATAACACATGTACAGCCCAGAAGGAAGATTACAGACATCTCAAGTTAGCCAAGAAGGAAGATTACAGACATCTCAAGTTTACTTATGCCAGGTGAGGGATTCTTAGCTGTCCTAATTATCAGTTTCATTCTTGTACTTTTAATCTTAATTTTGGTTGAATGTGTGCTAAAAGCATGGACTTGAACACCTCCTCCCTTAGAGGGGACAACTCAAAAGATCTTTGTTTCTGCATATGTGTTACAAATATTGTGAATAGGCACACATGGCTTAGTCCCTTTTCCTCATGCCGAGACCTTTGGGATGTTTATGGGACTATAAATTGAAAACTTTGATAACCAGTTACTCATTCCACCCCACCCCTCACTTCCACCCTGACTTGTTTATGTCAAATCGCCCCCTTTCTGTGGCATAACTTCCAGATGTAACAAATGTTGCATCTTTAAAGCGCACCCATGACTCCGAGCAGAAATTTGAAAGGATGGCATCCATTAATGTAGTACTAGGCAGACCACTATGCAGAACATGCTATATGTTGTTGCAAACCTAAAGATGCATAAATATGTAGATGTGTAACTTGAATGATAATGATGTGCTATTTATTAACGCTTATGCCTAAGCGCATTACAGCAAACACATTTACATACAATATCACCCAACTGAAGTTTGTACTCATTTATCGACCTAAGAAGGATGAAAGGCTGAGAAACTGCCACCTGCATATCACCCAGAGATAGCAGTGGTGAGCACTGAACCCGCAGAACTATCTTACCGGCTTGGAGCCAAAGCATTGCACATAACACAAGAAAACCATGTCTCAATGCCCGGCCTTCTCATTTGACTAATGTTTGATCGTGTGCAAATCGTTCTATCTAATGGGACTTATTTTTCTCGGCTGCCAAAATGTGGATCACTGAGAAGTGGTTCCATTAAGGTCACGCTACACAAACAGCTTCACAGATACATGATCTAGTAGACTATTGTGTGTCTTTATATGCAAAACTTTCACTTGTGGGCCCTGGTTCTCTCCTAGTAGAAGAGTAAAATAAATAAAATGCTACAGTGTTTCCTGGGCGAGGGGGCTTGCCTCTGACAGGGCTCTTGAATGTTGATTAACTGGGTTTCTTTTGGTATTATTATCTCATAATAGGACTGCATTCACTGCAGGTGACGTCACTTAAGGCAGATGTTTTGAACCGTAGCATGACGATAGCTGATTAAAGGGGATTCCCGCAGGGTTTTGAGGGGCATTGCAGACGGGCAATTGCGTTTTGTATTTTTCATTACACACAGCGCAAAACATGTATTGAAATACTTGTTAGACGAAATGCCTTTGAACTGTTTATGGTTGTCTTTTTTGTGCCCATTGATTGTAACTGAAATCTCGTTAGGCTGATTTCGACATTTTCTTGCCCCAAACCTAGTCTGAACTTGCCTAATGTCATCCTTGTAATAAATACAAAAGGTTTGCTAAAAGCTAAGCTTGCTGACACCGAATTGGCCTTTCGGACCTTACTTGTTTGTGTCCCCATAGATCTGTTTGTGCCCTTTGTGTTTCAGCCTCTCCGCCCCCCATCCCCCCGCACTCCCCCACTCCCAATACTGATTTCGATAAAAGGCCCTTGGTGTAGAATGAGATGCGAAAAGAGCCAGGAAGCAGCCTAGGCTATCTGGTCAAGGATTCCTGCCAGGGGCACTGGGAGTGGTGGTCACGGAGTGTTCAGTCGGAATCTAGGTTTGTTTTCTTTTGTCGAACTATTGTTTAAAGCATCACAGTCTTCGATTAGTGGGAATACTATTTCTGGGAAAAGGAAGTACTCCCATTCTGCAACAGGGAGATAATAGGTTTCCATGTGACCCAAGCATACACAAAACACAGTGTTGACGAATCAAAGGCTACCGGGAAATGTTAGCATGGCGGGTCAATACGCCCACCAGCTGCTTCCGCCTCTGGATTACTGTCTGTCTGAGGTGGGGGTTAAGCAAGGACGCTACTGGAACCTTTGGTTTACATGTACGACCTTCCCACTGATGCTCTCGCGAGGCTTGCCCCTTGCGTGAAGTCGTCGGCATCAGAGTGTGGTGATGGCGACTAGGGACTCAATTTGAGTGGCTACAAAATAATGTGAATTTGCCAATTCACCGAGCAGGACGATGCAGCCATACATTGCACCTGAGGTTATCTGTGGGTGGCTGTGGTCTCAAGTCCACAGTGCAGAAAGACACACTACCTGGCTGCTCGGTTTGGTAGCTCATGAGCTAACCACTTGCCACTGATGCGGGCAAGCCTAAAATTGGCAAGTTTGAATCTCCCACATGGCGGACTCAGAACATTAAAGCAGAAAATAATGTCAGCCATTTCATAGTGCTAAGATGCTGGTGGAATCTGCTTTTATGCACTGTTAAAAAATCTGACCATTGAGCTGAGTGCATGTATGTACTGGAGCTGGAAAAGGTTTGGGTAGCGGTGAATATGCAGGGGCTATTGCTCTCCTTATCAACGCTAAGTAAGACTTTCAGATACTGGCCCCCATTTATAAGTGTGCTGGTATCCCGCCGGCGTTACCGGTATTAATGGCTGGACACTGGCAAACTTCAACTACCGTATCCTCTGCCTGATATCCACGTGTTACCATGATATTACGGGTGGCGAGTGCCGGTAATTTTCCATTCCCTTGGAGCGCAATAGGACTCCATGGGATGGGATTGCCGCGTGGCCTCCACCGGCAAACTTGAAGTCTGGTGGTCTGGAAAAAAATGAAATTACCAGCATTTTTCCAAACCGGCAAACTTGTAATGAGGCCCATTCCTGGAACTACTGTGTGAGGGCAGACAATAATGTGCCCACATCCTGGGTTTGGCTACGATGTTTGAAGAATGGGGCGAATCCACAATGGTAGAGAGGGAGGGAGAGAAGGATAGAGCGATCTGACCCCCAGGGGCACGAAGAAGCTCCTCAGTTTCGCGTGTTCTACCCATGTGGTGCGATCATAAGCTGTGGACAAGAGTGAGAGATAGGGAAGAGACATTGGGGCCTGCCATTTGCAGTCAGGATCTGCAACAAAGTCTAATACCACCAAGAAGCAAGACACTTGAGAAGAATACGCTGCCTGGAAGCCCACTGTATAGCCTATTACAGGGTCGGACTGGGGCATACAACTGTCTCGGGCACCAATGAAAAAGTGGCCCACATTTGCAAATAGAAATTCATTACTTTAGTGAGAGACTGTTTGAATAGTACCCAGGGGGAGTTTTTTGATAAGATGTGATGACAATTGTGCATTTTAAAGAATATGGGCCTCATTACAACTTGTGCGGATTGGGTTTAATGGCGCCGGTAATGGTGCCGGTGCCGTTAAACCCACTCCGCACTATTACGAGGTCTCCTCACAGGACCCGCTCTGGACGTCTGGATTTTTCCAGATGTCCATAGCGGGTCCCGCGAGGGGACCAGGGAGCTAACAACGGGTCCGTTCGTAATGGGCCCGTTGTTAGCTCCCTCCCCATTCCCATTGAGCCCTATGAGGGCTCAAGTGGGAATGGGGAAGGACCGGGCCCGGATTCCCTGAAGGAGGAAATACCGGGCCCTCCATACTCGGAATGGCACGGTATTTCCCCATTCAGGGAACCTGGACCCGGACAGGATTTTGGAAGGCAGCCATGCCCTTGTTAAGGGCATGGCTGCCTCCAAAGTCGTAATGAGGCCCTATGTGTTCAGCAGCACTGGTCAGAACTGCTAGCTACATGGTGAAGTAAGTAACTGATCAAACAGGCCCACTTTGGCCAAAAAAACTGGCCCACACTAGCATTTTGCGTGTTTGGTTCGGGCATTGCCCTATTGTCCTATAGGCCAGTCCGAGCCTGTAGCTTAACATACTCGAAACACGGAAGCGCCTGCATGCAGCAAAAAAAAACACCATATACTATTGGCAGAGTAACACATCAGTAAGGCGGGAAATGTGTTTACAGGGTGTGTGAACTTATATTTTCAGCCGGGATGCAGTCTGTAGCTGCCCAGCACGTTAACACACATCTTCCCTGCCAAGCAGCCATTCTGTTCCATGTTCTGCTGCATCATCCCACTTTCTACTATCCAAACTCCCGTTGAAGTGGCTGAGGGTCTGGGTTCTGATGTGTGCTCATGCACAAGGTTAGAAAACATGCTATTTTACAGTTGTATTGAAAACCATTTGTAGCCTCGCAAAGGGCGTATACATGCACGTGCTTCGGCAGACGTATTGTTATAGCTGCTTGCATGGGTGTGCATTTACGTAAAGGGACCCCGGGTTCGCCAATTCTCTCACTATCATCCTTACTTAAAATATCCATGCACTGAGGTAGAATTCCCTAGAGGTTATGCATCACTCCCCACTCCAGTAAAGGTTAATGCATTCACCTTTTTCCCCCATCACCAACACCAGAAAAAAAGGAGCGTGTGTTTGAAAGAGAACTGCAAAGAATTGAGACGATGTGGCTCTTTTATGCGGGAGAAAACCAAAATGCAAAAAAGGGGCAACTTATTTGAAGGGATGGTTTTGCTCTTTGTGTCATCAGTAAACATTTTGAGGAAGGGCCTTCCTCTGTGGGAGAGCCTTACAAAATATTGGAGTGGCTTTCTCTGTGGGAAAGCCATAAACCTCTTTGAATGAGTGATCATGAACAAGTTTGTTTAGGTGCCTCTGCTGCAGAGCCATTTCTTAAGCAGCAACAAACTATCCTCCGTGTGTGTGTGTGTTTGAATGTAATAGACTAACATGAAACTACCCATAGCTAATATCATCATCCTTGTTTAGGCCTCAAGCATTATCGCGACCACAGAGACATCTGTCAGTGTCACGGCTAACACACAACACCCTTCTCGGATCTGTGTGGTTTGGGCATGGCAGAATTGTTTGCGGCAGAATTGACCGTAGTCAATTTTGCCACAAATGCAATCTTACCAAACCACACTGTCCCTCCAGCCCCCAATATATTCCCCCATCCCCCCACTTACCTTTTCCTCAGCATGTTGCCTCTCATCACCCTGCAGCATCAGTTCCGTCCCTCTAACGCATATCAGATCAGACGCCGCAGGGACACCTTTTCTTTTTTTTGTCGCACGCCTCCAATCTTCAGTAAACGGGGGACAACCCTGCCACCACCCAAGGCCAAAAATGCCACACATGGGAGTGGGGGACACACCGGCAACCCCCGCTCTGCATGTTTGGCATTTATTACTGTGGGGTGAATTTAAAGGCCCCAAACAGAAGTCCTTTTCACATGAATAGCAAGATTTTAAACATTGAAACAAAAACGGCCTGGCATTTGTTTTTGTTTTTCAAGTAAAATTAAAGAGCCACGTGGAAAGGGTCCAACCTGTCATTACCAATGGATAAGCAGCATTTTAATTTACAAAAGAAGGAGGAATCAAAGATGCCTGTCACATGGAAAACAGGATTTTTAAACATTGAAAACAAAAACGGCCTGCACATGTGTGTGCAAATAAGAACGGTTCTTTTTTTTTTTTTTTTTTGGTTGTTACACAATCCTTTCAATTTATTATAACACAAGGTTACAAAACGTTCAGTCAACACGTGTTTTAACCAAATGTGGTCCTCTTCATGGCTGTTTAAATTACAAATGATACAAAACAGAAAAACATCAATTACAAATACAAGACAAATAAATCAACATATGATTCATCACCCAAATTAAAATATGGTAAAACACTGCTTAGATACATTAAACGAACCCAAAAATGTGGAAGGAGACAAACAAATAAATAAACGCAAAAAGGAGAGAAACGAGTTGATTTGACTAATTACACATTCAACATTGATTGTTGAGACCTAACAGTAAATCAAGAATATACCTCAAAAAAAAATGCAGTCATTCCCTATTTATTCTTTTTTTTTATATATTTATTTACAATTTAACCACAACAAGAGTACAACAATCACATAGCAAATACAATAAATACAACAAAGGAAGAACGAGAAGAAAAAAAAAAAAAAAAAAAAAAACCAACCCACCATGCAATATATATAAACCTCAAGCCAATGAATGTTTACACATAGTCTACGTGCTAATACAGATCCAGATCTAAGAATGAATCCCACACCTTAGCATGTACCTGCAGTTTCCTCAATCGCCTACATATTATCCTCTCAATATTTGCCAAGGAAATCATCTCATCAATCCAGCTTTCCGCAGTCGGAGGAATCCGGGATTTCCAACCCCTCAAGATCAGTCTTTTAGACACTGAAGCTCCCCTAAACAAAAATTTCTTCTCAGACACCGAAAGATCTTCAAGTAATTCACCACATCCCAAAACCATCGTCTTAAAGTCCAGGTCAATTGTGCGATCCAGGACTCGCAAGCACATACTGCAAACCTCATGCCAGAAGCCCCGTACCCTGACACAATCCCAGAGCATATGTTCAAAAGTTCCAACATCCAAACCACAGCACCAGCATGCGTCAGCATCAGTCATGCCCCTCTTCTTGAGCTTCTCCGGACACCAAAACACCCTGTTAAGAACTTTAATTTGCCTTGAACGTTCACACAGATTGACCCAGCAAAGCTGTACATTCGCACACATCTCGTTCCACATATCAATGGTAATCTCGCAACCTAAACGCCTACTCCATTCCTCCACCAATCCAGTATTATCTTTATAGCTTGCAACCATTCGGCGATACAATCTGCTCGCCACCGACCGAGAATCCATCGCCAAGTTCTCCAAAACTTCAAGTTCACACACATCAATCTCACCAACGCACCTTTTTAATTTCCTGTAATCCGCAATGGACACATTCTCAATATCAAAATCAGCACATAACAGATCAAAATTAATGAATTTCTCGTCTCTGTAAATGTCTCTAATCCATTGAACACCACCAAGAAACCACTCCGGCCAAAAAATAGGCCTACCAGCCTCAGTGATGGATTTATTAAACCAAATCGATGCCGAAGGAGATGTCTGAGCAGATGAGCCACACATTTCATGAACGTCCCTCCACACATCTCGCAAAAATCCAGTTAAGGGAAGCGTCCTACCTCTATTGCTAACCGACGTAAGTATCGCTCGTGGTGCAAGAGGACCCAAAGCACCCGCCTCCGCCACCGCCCAAGCACCCGGAGACACATCCAGGAAAGGAATCAAAAATTGACAAGAGAAGGCAAGATGATATGCCCTAAAATTGGGGACCCCAAGACCCCCTCTGTCAGCAGGGAGCTGTAACTTCCATAACTTAAGCATCAGTGGTTTCCCATCCCAAAGGAAGGTTTGTATAGAAACATCAATCGATCTCCAGTAACTCGCGTTAATCTTCATAGGAAGCATACTCAGAATATAGTTTATTTTGGGGGCCGCCACCATCCTCAAGGCATTCACCTTGCCCCATAATGACAAACGCAAAGCCGACCAACGTAGCAAGGATGACTTTAGTTCATAACAAGCCTCCCCCAGATTTGTTTCCACCATATCATTCACGATCGGAGTCAACCAAAGCCCCAAATATTTCATTTTGTGTGTGCACCATTGAAAACCAAATCTCGTCACCACGGATTTAATACAACTCTTTGTAAAAGGCAAAGCCTCCGATTTCAGCCAGTTAATCAAGTAACCAGACGCAGCATGGAACCGATCCAAAACAGCCATTAATGAAGGTAAAGAGACTTCCAAATTTCTCAATACCAATAGAAGGTCGTCCGCGTAAAACCATGTTTTTTGTAAAACTCCATTAAAAGGTACCCCCTCCAAGGTCAAATCATTCCGCAGAGCAATTGCTAGTGGCTCAATAGCCAACAGGAACAATAAAGGTGAAAACGGACAACCCTGCCTAGTGCCACGCCCTAGAGTAAAGGTTCCGGATAACAAACCGTTCGTCTTAACATTAGCCGTAGGGCGAGCATACAATAGTGAGACCCAAGAAATAAACTCATCACCCAAATTCATTGACCTCATCACAGCAAACATATATTGCCAGTTAACACGATCAAAAGCCTTCTCGGCGTCCAAGGAAAACACAGCCACATCATCGTCCAGATCTCGGGCCTTAGACATGGTCAACAAAAGACTCCGAATGTTGCTGGAGGTTCTACGATTTTTTATAAAACCTGATTGATCTGAGTGAACAAGTTTCTGAATCAAGTCCTCAAAACGTAACGCAAGAACCTTGGCCAAGATTTTGTTATTGGTATTTATTAAGCTTATCGGCCTGTAACTTGAAGGTAGAGCACAATCCTTACCCTTCTTAAGGAACACAGAGATGGTGGCATGGTTAGTAGATTCTGGAAGAACCCCCACCTCCCTGGATTCAACATACATGTCCCTTAGAAGGCCCAACACCGCCTCCGGAAGGGCCTTATAGAATTCAGCCGGCAGACCATCAGGACCAGGTGATTTCCCAGAATTCAAGCTCGCAATAGCAATCCTAATTTCATCAACACTAACTGACTGACTCAAACCATTCATGTCATCATCCGAGACTTTTGGAATAGACAAACTGTCCAAGAAGCCCGCACCACTGCCAGTAATATCAGCCTCATTCTCGTACAGCTTCATGTTGAAGTCTTTAAAAACAGCATTAATCTCGCAAGGATCAAAAGTGACCACCCCATCTGTCCCTTTTATAGAATGAATGGCACCCTCCGAAATCTGTTGCCTTAATCTATAGGCCAGCCACCTGTCACATTTCTCTCCTTTCTCAAAGTAAGCGCTTTTGATCCTATATAAATCCTTCTCAGCTCTTGCGCCCAAAGCGTCATTCAGATCCCTCTTCAACCGCTTTATTTCCATTCGTTTGTCAATATCATTCGGATCACGAATCAATTCACCCATCACCTCCGCAATACGAGCTTCAGTGTCTCTCTGCACCTTAGACATTCTATTCCTCCTACCACAGGATAAACCCAGAGCAATGCCCCTCATCGTACATTTAAATGCCTCCCAAATGACTCTTTTACTAATAACATCAGAAGAATTCTCAGTCACAAAATATTCAGCTTCCATTCTAATCTTTTCTAAAATAGACTCATCATGCAATATAGAAGTGTTCATCTTCCATTGAAAAGTCCTGCATCGCACAAAATTCAAAGACAGGCCCAAAAAGATAGGCGCGTGGTCGGTGACAGCTATACAGCCAAGTCGGCTATTCAAAAGTTTGGCAGTCGCATCCCCAGCAGTAAAAAACATATCAATCCTTGAATAGGTGTCATGTGCACCCGAATAGAATGTATACTCTTTGGAGTCTGGGTGGTGCAGCCTCCAGCAGTCCTTTAGATCAAAATCCTCAAGTAGTGTCCGAAAAGAACCAAAATGCCCATCCTTCCTCTGTACAGCAGAGCGTCCAGTGCTATCCATGGATGAATCAATCACTAAATTGAAATCCCCACCCAAAATGATATTAGCTGAACCCAAATCAAGCATCATCTGTGACACTTCCCCAAAGAAAGTGCCACAGTCCACCGAGGGAGCATAAACATTACATAGCACATGTAGGACACCCTGTATTTCCACCAACACAACCACCGCCCGCCCCTCCCGATCACAAGTGGTCTTCAGAATCCTGACAGGAGACCCCTTCCGAAAAAGAATTGCTACCCCCCTGGACTTAGAGGAATAGCAAGAAACAGCAACCTCACCCAACCAACTTTTACGCAAGACCCCAATATCCTCCAGCAAAAGATGAGTTTCTTGCAAAAAGTAAACATCACACTGCATATCTTTTAAACTATTCATAATTTTCTGCCTTTTGAGAGGATTATTCAGTCCATTAACATTCCAGGAGGAGAACTTAAGTTGAGAGTCCCTAGCAGTAGACATGACATAAAATTCAAGCGATGTCGAAGAACGAAAAAAAAATGAAGACAATAAAACAAAACAAGACAAGAAGAACAACCCCAAACCCTCTGCAACAGAAAAAGGACGCCAATGCAGAAGAAGCATAGGAGACCAAACCAGCACCCCAGCACCCCTCCCAAATCCAAGGTAGCCTCCAATCTGTCAAATCCTCTAACATTAACAATCAAAGTCATAAATAACTAAATAATGTTCAAGAAAATCAATCAATCCAACCCCATAAAATCTAGTAAAAGTAGCATCAGATCATCAAAGAATAGATATCAACCACGTGAAACCTACAAACAGCTACAAACACAGATAATTGAAGAAGAGAGAAAACAGACAACAAGGGGGGACCTATATAAAAAAAACCCCATGCACCAAGCAATAGATACAAAATCTAAAACCCAGCCCGAAGACATTAGAAGAGAGCATGCATATGACGACCCGCCACATAAATAAATTGGGAAACACATAGACTGTAGGCAGCTCTCCCATAACAACAGAGACTGTACTAATGTCTGCAGCCTCTTTCAAAAAGTCAAACTTTGCCACATCGTCATACCCCCCAAAACAACATCAGACGTGGCATGGCCGATTCTTAACATTCCGTATATACGTACATCCTGCTAAAACCATTAAACATTCAAAGAATGGAACACCTTAGAACCCGCGAATGAGTGACGTGTGCCATAAATAGCACCATAACATCCACTCGCAGTTCCATGCGTTATAAGGGTAGTTGAAGAAGCCCAAATGCAGCTCCATTTACACCATCGCTCACCGCCGCCTCAGTAAAACATGCCCATTCAGCCGAGCACCGAGTTCCGAAGCGTGCAATCATTCGCTGAGAGTCAGGCCTTCCACCGCGATCTTGCAGCTTTAGCTCTCATGGAGCCAACAGAAAGCAACCTGCAGCCGTGACGAGTGCCGGAGAGAGAGGGAAACACGGCAGCACCCGGGACCAGGAAGCAACTCCCCTGTGACGTCGGGAAAAAGACGGCGTTACGATAAGTCAGCTGACCGGAGCCTCGAAAGGTGCTTTACTCCACAGCACGGGGAGTCTACTTCGTCATGAAGATTTTGGCATTCGCATCATACGAAGTTATGAAAGTTCCATTCCAACGAAAAAAGAACAACTGTGGCGGTAGATGGGCGCCATTTTAACCCATAACAAGTATCCAAAAACAGAGACGAATATAATTGAAAAAAAGATTCCAAAGGGAAGAAGTCCTCTTTAAACTCACCCCTTTCCTTTTTGTGTCATTCAGCAACAATGTTGTTATCATGAGCACCAAGCTTGTCCAGCCATAAAAAGGCTTCCTGGGGATCCGAAGTGGTCTTGCTGCCTCCAGGCAAGATCAACGTTAAATTGTTGAATCTGTTTAGAAAAGCCTTCACTTGTAGGGATTTTGCACGCCCTTTCACCCCTTTAAACAGCTTCCTCGCCTCCATCACCATCTTGGGATAATCAGGAAACATATAGATAGGTTTCCCTTTAAAATTGACAGACACCTTACCCCTTGATGCCTCCAACAAGGACTCCTTTATTCTCGCCAGAGTAAAAGACACCAGAATGTGTCTACGCTTCAGGCCAGGAAGTTTTCCAATACGATAGACATGGTCAATTTCACTTTCCAAAGTGTCCACACCATAGCACTCTTTAAATATCTGCAAAATCAATGGCAACAACTTTTCACCTTTAGGATCTGAGTGCTCTGCTACACCAACTAGCCGCAAATTCCTCTCACGCAGTCTCAAATCCATTTCCAGGCGGTGATTTTTCCCCTCTTGTACATCAGCTTTCAGATTCTTGTAAGCTCTATAGCTCCCAGTAATTTCTGATCCCATTTCAGAGGCTTTTTTTTCCATATCAGTCACCCTTGTATCCAAATGGGAAACTTTTCCATTCAGTTCTGCCATGGTTGTCTTAACCTCAGCCATGTGCATGGCCACCTGGCGCATCAACTTGTATAAATCCTGAACACTAGGATTGTCCTCATCCATCACTGCAATTTGTTTTTGTTTCTTTGAAGTAGGATTATCAGGTTCCAAGATCTTTTTCTTGGTATTCATATCAGCAATAAAGCAGCTTCAGGGAGGAGGCCAGGAGCAGAGGACTCAAGCTTCCTTCACCTTGGCCACCATTCCAGAATCTCCATAAGAACGGTTCTTGAAAAAGTAAAAGTGAAAAAAATATCACTGCTCACAGAAAAATGTCAGGAAAACAAAACATGATGTGCGGGTTGACCAAAAGCAATGTATATTATGTTTCACCCACAAAACTCCAGTGACATTTGAAGAACCACTTTGTCTTCATGAAAAAAATGTGAGCCCAAGGCAGACCCTTGTGCTGGCTGTGGGCAAAATTTCACAAGGATATCTCCCATTTCCAGCCTGGATCTCATATCTCCCATTTAATGACCAACCACAATAAACATTTCCTGCTTAAGGTGTTCTCCAGATCTGCTGGCTCTGAAAGCATGGACTTCAAGAAAAGTCATCCTTGGCTGGAGCACAACTAATATGTGTGAAAATGGGGGTACTCACTTCAAAGAGCAGGCTTCCAACACAAAGGAACCAAAAATATTGATTTAATTAATTCCCCATTTGGAGAACAGTAGGGGTGAATTTTGTTAAAATTTGAAATTAACAAAGCTCACTTCCCAGTGTGCGCTGAAAACTATAGCCTATACATTAATTGGGTAATCCTTGTTGTCCAGCTGATCCTGACTTCTTTAAGGAAGAGGGGTGTCTTTGTTCTTATATTAGTCCAACCTTTTTATCCAGCTTCACCAACACAGGCCTTTTAGTAATGTGGGTCTGAAATCCAGAATCCCCCAAAGCATTCCAATTTTTCTGTCTGACTTCCCAACATAGACCAAAGCAAGGGAGGGTCTAAAAAACAAAATCGATAAATCACCCTGTAGTTATTTTAAACCAAAAGTGTGGGCGAAAAAGTAAAGTTGCCACATGCATTTTTACCAATCTTGAAATTCTACTGCGATCCTTTTTAGCCTGCAGGAAAATCAAAATCGCACATTACATAAGTGCCTTTGTTATTGATCAGTGTAATTATTTTGTTAAGTGAAATTTGCAGAAAGTAAGAATTGTGATTGTGTTCTTTTTAACTCACATTTGTGATTTATTTATGCTGAGAGAGGTTGATTGTGTTAAGCCACGGATAAAGTGGTTTTTGATATTTTCGTGCTAATTTCTATTACTATTAATCTAAATAAATACCAATATATTTCCCATACACTGGCATGGTTCACGGCTCATTGTTAGCTCAGAGGAGAGGGATCCAACGGGCATGATATGTGTCTAAGATAGGGCTAAAAAAAAAATCTGTTAAATAGTTTGTTGCATAACCACTTGAGTGGGGAGGGAAGGAACTCTCTCTGTTGAGGTTTGCTTCTCAATAAACTGTTACATTACCCAATCTGGTTGAATTTTATCGATCAAATGCTAGTGGTGAATTCGGTCAGATGTACCATTTGATCAATAAAATTCGATCAAATTGGGTAGTACCCCCTCCCCCACTTCTCTGTGTCTGACGTGTAGCGAGGAACAAGGCCTCTTCCTCTGAGCTAGTTTTGTGTCTACTTTCCTGTTTTTGATGTTGGTACAAAGTGGGAAAATATAAAATATTTATGCATAAGAGGATGTGTATTAGATTGGGTCTATGTGTGTGGCAGCGTTGTTTGAGCACTGAATTGTCCAGGAACAGCAGTTTCTGTAGTTATATTTGTTTGTATGTGCATGCCCAGCATTGTACCTCTCCACACTTTCTTACTATCTGTTTATTGTCATACAGTTGGCAGAATTCATTCACAGCAATCAAAGTAAAGTAGCCACAAATAAACCAAGCGTAGGGTTTACATTTGTAAAGAACACACAGCCAATAATTTAAAGTTGCAGTTGCAGTATGGTTCAATGTAGGATTCTTAGAATGAGGTGAAAGAGGATGAGGCCAATTATTTAGTTTTTTTTTTATTGTAACATTTATTTTATTACAAACTTATAGTCACAAACGAAAAACAAAACATTCACCTAATCCTTTCACATCTTATTCGCATCTTATTATTAAAACTTTCCTATACATCAAATTCCCATTAGATCATTCTCCTCTGATTCATAGATCTTTTTTTCTTCTTTTGCTATCAAGCATAGTTATTACAAGTTTTCAAAATCATTTCTTTTACATTTTACCCCAATATATTATCAAGGTAATCAACCATTGCGCACGTTAATTGGACAATTACCCCACTTAATATGAGCAACCACCAGTCCTCCATGTTATCATTTAGAGGTGCAAACTTTCCAAGATATTTAAGCTGTGGACATTTAATTATTGGGTGTTTCATTGATTCAACCTTCATTTCACAGTATCTGCATACATTGTCTTTGGTGTCAGGATCATGTCTCAAAAACTGCAGTTCTTTTGTTTTGTATGCATTCATCCGCAACCTCATGGAACGATCCCGATGGTGTCTTGAAGGGAACTTTTCTAGGTATTTTGGTAATTTTTCTACAACATTTATAGTCTGTCCCAGATCGAGTGCTGATGCCAGTTTATTATACTTGTCCAGGTTTTGAATCCAGGACCATTGTTTCAGTTTCTTTTTGGCAATTTGTGGTTGAGACAGTAGTGTTTCTAGTTTTATATCAGCTGATTGTAGGATCTTTTTCAACTTCTGGCTCCATTACAGTAGTAACCCTCTATGTGGATGGCTTTCAGTTGGAGCAAATATTTCATAAACTGGTTCAGGGTTTATTATAACCACCTTTCTTAACATAGCGATCGATTTCCATAAAACTGTTCCATATAAGGAGTCCAAGGCTAGTTCATGTCGAATGATGGTCAATGAGATGTTTTTAGATAGATTCAACACTTGTCTCCAGTATAGCCCTTCTAAATATGACCAGATGTTATGGTCTATATTCCAGCCAGCTTCAGCTCCAAATGTTATGGCCGGAGTTACCTTTTGCATATAGAAAGTGTGAGTCGGGACCAGGGTAAATGTTCCATATTGGTTGTGTATTTTTGCCCCTTGATTTATTAGACAAGACCCCTATGTATCGAATTTCCGAAATTGTTTCAATTTGTTCTGCGTTAATGAACCACTTGAAATTCTTGTTCTTGGTACCTTTAGTTGAGCCAATTGTCATTATCTTTGTTTTTTTCACATTTATCTGTAGTTCATTTTATTGCATGTACTCCTGAAGTTTTGTGAGAAGTCATTGGAGGCCTATCTGTGTAGCGTCGAATAGAACCAAATCATCAGCATATGTTGCGCATCGCATATGGTGACTATTTATTTTTGGGGGAAAGCAATTTACGGTGTTCAGAGCATTGGGAATGTCAGCGATGAACATTTTAAATAACAGCGCTGCTGTCATGATCCCCGGCAAGCTCAGGGCTCAGACTGGTAATACGGGGAGCTTCTGGGCCAAAAGGCTGGCTGCTTGGCGCAGGCACAGGATGCTGTCAGTTAATTAGTTGCAAATGCCCCATCCAAAATGGCCTCTAAGTTTGGACTATTCAGCAGTATCCAACATGGCCTCTAGAGGGCCATGGTATAAGCTTCCATGGTGGTCTAGTGGTGCTGGGTGGGCCCAGGGCTATATAAACCCCGCCCTGGGCCACACCCAGCGCTTAGCGTTTTCCCCAGCTGCCAGCGTGATGCTTGCCAGCCGAAGACCAGACTTCCAGCATCACGAGTCAAGGCGCCGAGAATTCAGTCCTGCACGGCGTGATCTCCACGACGTGTCAAGGTATCTTCAGTTCTGCTCAGCACGACGCGAGACGGGATCCAGCTCAGTTACCTGCCGACATTGTGTTCTTCGGGTGCGCCCGCATCCATCCTTTCTTCTGGTGCGCCCGCATCCATCCAGCATTTCGCCGCCTGCGGATCCAGTAATCCACCGTCTGCGCGTCCAGCGCTCCTATGACAAAGAGAAAGAACGTAAGTGGGTTATAACAGCAACACCTGCCACCATCATCTCATTACTAACCTGGAAAGCATCCCTCAGCAGCACTTCCGCGACATCCTCACACGGCTGCGAATCGCCTTCAGAACATTTAAAAGCCCTGGAGAAGAAACAAGAGGAGAGAGGAAAAGACAGTAAATCAGTAGGCACACTGACATTTAACCCACAGCCTCGTGGGCGGGTGCCTACAGCACCAATACAAAAAAGGTAGCAGGCACCCCTCGCTCGAAAGAACAAGGCAGGATAACCTGTTCAGTGGTTATTAACCACATTGAGAGTTCGCAGCCATTGCTTATTGCTCACTGTACCTTTCACAGATGGGAAATACCCATTTGCATATCAGTCTTTGTCCCGCCCACAAGGGCAGTCCAGCACCGAAATGCTATGGCAATTCCTCTCTGAACAAGAGTACCATCAGCAACCCCATACACGTGTTTCAGACTTGTTGGGCATCATCAGTGAGGTGAAGCTGAGCCTCTCTAAGCACAGTGAGCAGGGAGTCCACGTCTGGTTGCCCCCAGGTAACCTAGGGTGACCAACCCCAAGTTCCTTTCAAAAATACAAAAAAAGGTAGCAGGTGCCCCTCGCTCAAAAGAACAAGGCATGATAACCTGTTCAGTGGTTATTAACCACATTGAGAGTTCGCAGCCATTGCTTTTTGCTCACTGTACCTTTCACAGATGGGAAATATCCATTTGCATATCAGTCTTTGTCCCGCCCACAAGGGCAGTCCAGCACCGAAATGCTATGGCAATTCCTCTCTGAACAAGAGTACCATCAGCAACCCCAAACACGTGTTTCAGCCTTGTTGGGCATCATCAGTGAGGTGAAGCTGAGCCTCTCTAAGCACAGTGAGCAGGGAGTCCACGTCTGGTTGCCCCCAGGTAACCTAGGGTGACCAACCCCAAGTTCCTTTCAAAAATACAAAAAAGCTAGCAGGCGCCCCTCGCTCGAAAGAACAAGGCATGATAACCTATTCAGTGGTTATTAACCACATTGAGAGTTCGCAGCCATTGCTTTTTGCTCACTGTACCTTTCACAGATGGGAAATATCCATTTGCATATCAGTCTTTGTCCCGCCCACAAGGGCAGTCCAGCACTGAAATGCTATGGCAATTCCTCTCTGAACAAGAGTACCATCAGCAACCCCATACACATGTTTCAGCCTTGTTGGGCATCATCAGTGAGGTGAAGCTGAGCCTCTCTAAGCACAGTGAGCAGGGAGTCCACGTCTGGTTGCCCCCAGGTAACCTAGGGTGACCAACCCCAAGTTCCTTTCAAAAATACAAAAAAGGTAGCAGGCGCCCCTCGCTCAAAAGAACAAGGCATGATAACCTGTTCAGTGGTTATTAACCACATTGAGAGTTTGCAGCCATTGCTTTTTGCTCACTGTACCTTTCACAGATGGGAAATATCCATTTGCATATCAGTCTTTGTCCCGCCCACAAGGGCAGTCCAGCACCGAAATGCTATGGCAATTCCTCTCTGAACAAGAGTACCATCAGCAACCCCAAACACGTGTTTCAGCCTTGTTGGGCATCATCAGTGAGGTGAAGCTGAGCCTCTCTAAGCACAGTGAGCAGGGAGTCCACGTCTGGTTGCCCCCAGGTAACCTAGGGTGACCAACCCCAAGTTCCTTTCAAAAATACAAAAAAGGTAGCAGGCGCCCCTCGCTCGAAAGAACAAGGCATGATAACCTATTCAGTGGTTATTAACCACATTGAGAGTTCGCAGCCATTGCTTTTTGCTCACTGTACCTTTCACAGATGGGAAATATCCATTTGCATATCAGTCTTTGTCCCGCCCACAAGGGCAGTCCAGCACTGAAATGCTATGGCAATTCCTCTCTGAACAAGAGTACCATCAGCAACCCCATACACATGTTTCAGCCTTGTTGGGCATCATCAGTGAGGTGAAGCTGAGTCTCTCTAAGCACAGTGAGCAGGGAGTCCACGTCTGGTTGCCCCCAGGTAACCTAGGGTGACCAACCCCAAGTTCCTTTCAAAAATACAAAAAAGGTAGCAGGCGCCCCTCGCTCGAAAGAACAAGGTATGATAACCTGTTTAGTGGTTATTAACCGCATTGAGAGTTCGCAGCCATTGCTTTTTGCTCACTGTACCTTTCACAGATGGGAAATATCCATTTGCATATCAGTCTTTGTCCCACCCACAAGGGCAGTCCAGCACCGAAACACTATGGCAATTCCTCTCTGAACAAGAGTACCATCAGCAACCCCATACACGTGTTTCAGCCTTGTTGGGCATCATCAGTGAGGTGAATCTGAGCCTCTCTAAGCACAGTGAGCAGGGAGTCCACGTCTGGTTGCCCCCAGGTAACCTAGGGTGACCAACCCCAAGTTCCTTTCAAAAGTACAAAAAAGGTAGCAGGCGCCCCTCGCTCGAAAGAACAAGGCATGATAACCTACAGCACCAAGCAAGGACTACCCCAAGCCGGTTTGGCGTGCCGCAGCAGGCTTGGGCACCCTTCTGCAAAGTGAAGTAAAGCTTAATCCAGTGAACGAACTGGGTGAAGGCATCTGCAAACAGACTGGGAGTGACATTTGGCTGTACACACCTGGAGGTGCAGCACAAGCGCGCCCAAGACTTTATTATCCGGGCCACTCCTGCCTCCCTGGCCACTGGGCGATTTAACCTGCAGTGGCAGAGCGGACAGAGTGTTTTGGACATCATCTAGAGGTACACACAGACCGGACCAGAACCCGCCGACAGACCGGACCAGGCACTCCTGCAGGGCCCGAGAGGTAAGCGTTACAGCTGCGAGTGGACACCCCTATTTGACTAGTTTATTAGTTAGTATTTCATCTCATAGGTCTCTGTTCTCATTTAATCACACTCGAATTAAAGTATTTGAGTGAAGAGACCCAAGAGGATGGGAGACATTTTAGCTCAACAATTCTTGCGAATAGCGTTGCTATGAATCTTGACCATTCTAGTTTATTCGCTTTGAGCATGACGTTCGTGATGCCATCTGTGCCCGCTGCTTGTGAATTTTTTAGCTTGGAAATTGCATCTGCGATGTCTTACTCGCTCTCAGAAATGTCCCAACTTGTTGCCTCTTGCCAGGTAAGTAATGATTTTGTTTTAACTTCGCCAAAGAATACCTCTTTATGGTGTTTAATCCAGAGGCTCTCTGGTACTCCATTAGCCAAAATTGCACTTTGATTTATATATCCTCTATTCAGGATACGACAGATGTCCCTTGAGTTGTTTGTTCTCATTAAGGACAGCATCAGTTCGCCTAGCTCTTGGTTTCTCAAATAGGAGTATGATTTTAGCCAATTGCGATATTTCTATTTTCGTTTTTTGATTTCGCTTGTGGCTAGGGTTCCCAATTTATTCTTTAATTGACGAATATCTTTGTGGAGTTGTTTTTTTCTTTGTTCACCTTTGCGCTCCATTCATGAGTATGAGGTTTTAAGGATCGTTTTACCTGATTTAATCCAGCTTTAAGATGAGTTAACAACAGAGCGTAGCTGATCGTTTCCTCATTTGCAATTTCTGACCCTTCTAGGATTGATGTTAACTGATTTATTTGTTTCACGTTTATCCTCAATCTATTTCTTCCATAGTTAATCTCTAATTGTTGGTCTGAATTGGGTTGTTCCACTTTACACTGTAAAGACCAAGAAAGTTCTAAGACATCATGATCACTATTGACAGACGGGATAATGATGAACTTTTTGATTTTGTGCCACATGTTGCGGGAGGTCCAAATATAGTTTAATGTCTTGCTAGTAAACAGGTTATGCCACGTCAGTTTAGGTGGCTGATCATCATATACATTCCCGTTCACCATCCCAAGATCTCTTGAGTCAATCGCTTTTCCCCAAATTCTTCATCTGCTGCTTGTTTTAAAGGGTTCTTTGTCTTTATTCTGCTCATGTGCTTTCGTTGATTTAAACCATGAGAGATTCATATCTCCACAGATAATTATGGATAAATCCTTCATCTGTTTTTGGTATTTGTCCATTAAAGCCATTATAGAATTTATGAAGCTTTTAGATGCAATCTTTGCAGGATTCCAGTACCCATTAATCAAGAGGAGATGTTGAACCTTTGACACTCCACTCGAGAGACGTTCTAGAAGTGTACCTTGGACAAACATATTTGGGTTTTTGTTTTTAATTACTTCCCAGCTCGTTCCGTTTTTTGTCATTGTTATCAAACCAGAAAATGGCCGCCCTTGAACATTTTTCTTGGCCGAATTTAAACATGTCGTATAGCCATCTTTCACAGGAGGAATCCGCAGCCATGTTTCTTGTAAGCATATAGCAAAGTTGTTAGTCAAGTCTACTGGGAACTCATTAAATAAATGGGCGAAACCTCTCGTATTCAATGATATCAATGTTGAAGGGTCTTCCTTTCCTTCCTTTAATAGCTAATTTTTAGAAGAAGACCCTTCTTTTGAATGGTATTTTGCTGTCTGACTCACAAATCTTGTATTTTGTTTTTTATAATTGGAGCCATTTTTGAAATGTACAGTTGTTTCCTTAGCTCATCGCGTTTCTGTTCGTTCTTTAAAATATTCAATTGTGAGGAATTTCTGGTAGATTGGTTTATATTAACTTTGATATCTTCCTCTGATATTTCAAATCCAAGAAACGGGAGCTCTTCTCTTGCTGCCAGCAACGTTTTCCATACTGCCTGTGATTTTATATGTAATAAAACCCTGTCAGCACATTCTTCATTTACATACTCGGCTATATATATATCACCAGTAGTCATTTTACGGAGAGCTGGAACCGTGTGCAATAGACGCATCACATTTCCTCTATTGAGATTTACTTCATTGTCATCCACAAAAATGTTTTCGATTCGAAGTTTCCAAGATAAAGCCTTCACTTCAATTAGGTCTTATTTTATAGGTTGAAGATTTTGTTTTTGTCTCTGCGCAGGGTTAACTTCGGATTTAAATTGGCTGACGTCGATATTGAAGTCACTGTCTTTTGCATTGGCACATTCTTATTTTCCTGTTCGGTGGCATTCCCTGGTTTATTCGTGTTCTCCAAACTTGTAGGATTCTTATTTTCGTTGTGGTTGTCTATCCTCTTTGGTTTAGGTGCTTTCTCCGAGACAGGACTAGTTAAAGTTGCGGGAATTGAGATACATTCAGTCAGCGCTTCACTTCGTTCGGGACTACTTGCATTTTCCGAGTCTACCGAATAGGTTGACATATTACATAGGTCTACTGAGGAACCAGTTGAATCAGTTGAAATATCACTGAGTTCTACTCTTGGACATTTTTTGGGATTTTTCAAGTTTAAGTGGATTGACTCCTCCACAGATTTGCTCTTTCCTCCACCTTTTTTGCCATGTTTTAGTAGAGCAAGCTTCTCACGTGAGAACAGACTTGTTTTGTTGGCGTTGACAAATTCCTTATGAATTTTTTTGAGGGGCCCAATGTGTTTTAAACAACCCAGAACAGCCTCCAATAATGTTGGTTTCTCATTATTGTCTCTTGATGCCAAGTCACTCAATCTGTTTTGCCATATAGAGGTTTTTTCTGCCTCTTTGTCAAGCCGTTTTTGAAGCAACTCATTTAGAGTTTCCATTTTCGTTATTTTTTCAGATAATAAACCCATTATAGTTCCATTGTTATTTACTGCTTCATTTAAGGATTCATACAATTTTACAAAGGGAATTAGTGCTAGTGAAGATGCTACTAATACATTGTTGTGAATTTGTATTGCAGCTGCAACTGACAAGTTCGCTTGGTATGCATTGTCATATTCTGTGGAGTTTTCTTGATGTTTACTTCCTGATTGGCTTTGGTCATTTCCACTTTCTGCATGTATTTCAGAGGTTTCAATTGTCAGGTTTTTAATTTCTCCCGTTGTCGGGCTTTTGATGTATTACAATTGCTTCGTTCGTTCGGGTTTGTTCGTTCATTTAAGTGACCCATAGAAGGAGTACTGGTTCGTTCTACTTGCGGTCCTTTGCTTACACGGAGACAAACAGGCCGATTCATGGAAATACAGTCAAAAGTATCGCACGCGGCTGGCGCAGAGTGTTCCCGTGCGAATGTCTGCGGCAGCCGCGTGCGATAAAATCCATTTCAGCGCACAACGTATTCATGGATTAATCCTCCAAAACAAGCCGTGGCGCAGAGTATCGCAGCGACCCTGCAGCAGCGCCAGTTACGCCCCCAAGAACGCCCTCGCGCAAGGAAAAGCCATCAAGATCGAAAACCATCGCAAAGGGCTGCGCCAACCCTGTACCAGTGCGAGAAGCAACACACGCGACATGGGGGAGCGTGTGCGTGTAATTCAGGGGTGCGCGAGAAGTTCCACACGCGATTGGCCTGGGCGCGTGTATTTCAGGGGCTCGCGGGTGCTTCCACACGCGATCGGGCCTGGGGGGAGCGTGTGCGTGTAATTCAGGGGTGCGCGAGAAGTTCCACACGCGATTGGCCTGGGCGCGTGTATTCCAGGGGCTTGCGGGTGCTTCCAGACGCGATCGGGCCTGGGGGGAGCATGTGCGTGTATTCCAGGGGTGCGCGAAGAGTTTTACACGCGTTAGGGCTGGGTGCGTGTATTGCAGGGGTGCGCAAGAAGTTTTACACGCGTTAGGGCTGGGTGCGTGTATTACAGGGGAGCGCGAGTAATTCTACACGCGAATGGGCTGGGTGCGTGTATTACAGGGGAGCGCGAGAAGTTCTACACGCGATTAGCCTGGGCGCGTGTATTTCAGGGGTGCGCGAGAAGTTACACACGCGTTAGGCCTGGGCGCGTGCATTTCAGGGGCTCGCGGGTGCTTCCACACGCAATCGGGCCTGGGGGGAGCGTGTGCGTGTAATTCAGGGGTGCGCAAGAAGTTCCACACGCGATTGGCCTGGGCGCGTGTATTTCAGGGGCTCGCGGGTGCTTCCACACGCGATCGGGCCTGGGGGAGCGTGTGCGTGTATTCCAGGGGTGCGCGAGGAGTTTTACACGCGTTAGGGCTGGGTGCGTGTATTGCAGGGGTGCGCAAGAAGTTTTACACGCGTTAGGGCTGGGTGCGTGTATTACAGGGGAGCGCGAGTAATTCTACACGCGAATGGGCTGGGTGCGTGTATTACAGGGGAGCGCGAGAAGTTCTACACGCGATTAGCCTGGGCGCGTGTATTTCAGGGGTGCGCGAGAAGTTACACACGCGTTAGGCCTGGGCGCGTGCATTTCAGGGGCTCGCGGGTGCTTCCACACGCGATCGGGCCTGGGGGGAGCGTGTGCGTGTAATTCAGGGGTGCGCGAGAAGTTCCACACGCGATTGGCCTGGGCGCGTGTATTTCAGGGGCTCGCGGGTGCTTCCACACGCGATCGGGCCTGGGGGGAGCGTGTGCGTGTATTCCAGGGGTGCGCGAGGAGTTTTACACGCGTTAGGGCTGGGTGCGTGTATTGCAGGGGTGCGCAAGAAGTTTTACACGCGTTAGGGCTGGGTGCGTGTATTACAGGGGAGCGCGAGTAATTCTACACGCGAATGGGCTGGGTGCGTGTATTACAGGGGAGCGCGAGAAGTTCTACACGCGATTAGCCTGGGCGCGTGTATTTCAGGGGTGCGCGAGAAGTTACACACGCGTTAGGCCTGGGCGCGTGCATTCCAGGGGCTCGCGGGTGCTTCCACACGTGTTCGGGCCTAGGGGGAGCGTTTGAGTGTAATTCAGGGGTGCGCGAGAAGTTCCACACACGATTGGCCTGGGCGCGTGTATTTCAGGGGCTCGCGGGTGCTTCCACACGCGATCGGGCCTGGGGGGAGCGTGTGCGTGTAATTCAGGGGTGCGCGAGAAGTTCCACACGCGATTGGCCTGGGCGCGTGTATTTCAGGGGCTTGCGGGTGCTTCCACACGCGATCGGGCCTGGGGGGAGCGTGTGCGTGTAATTCAGGGGTGCGCGAGAAGTTCCACACGCGATTGGCCTGGGCGCGTGTATTCCAGGGGCTCGCGGGTGCTTCCACACGCGATCGGGCCTGGGGGGAGCGTGTGCGTGTAATTCAGGGGTGCGCGAGAAGTTCCACACGCGATTGGCCTGGGCGCGTGTATTTCAGGGGCTCGCGGGTGCTTCCACACGCGATCGGGCCTGGGGGGAGCATGTGCGTGTATTCCAGGGGTGCGTGAGGAGTTTTACACGCGTTAGGGTTGGGTGCGTGTATTGCAGGGGTGCGCAAGAAGTTTTACATGCGTTAGGGCTGGGTGCGTGTATTACAGGGGAGCGCGAGTAATTCTACACGCGAATGGGCTGGGTGCGTGTATTACAGGGGAGCGTGAGAAGTTCCACACGCGATCGGGCCTGGGGGGAGCATGTGCGTGTATTCCAGGGGTGCGTGAGGAGTTTTACACGCGTTAGGGCTGGGTGCGTGTATTGCAGGGGTGCGCAAGAAGTTTTACATGCGTTAGGGCTGGGTGCGTGTATTACAGGGGAGCGCGAGTAATTCTACACGCGAATGGGCTGGGTGCGTGTATTTCAGGGGTGCGCGAGAAGTTACACACGCGATTGGCCTGGGCGCGTGTATTTCAGGGGCTCGCGGGTGCTTCCACACGCAATCGGGCCTGGGGGGAGCGTGTGCGTGTAATTCAGGGGTGCGCAAGAAGTTCCACACGCGATTGGCCTGGGCGCGTGTATTTCAGGGGCTCGCGGGTGCTTCCACACGCGATCGGGCCTGGGGGAGCGTGTGCGTGTATTCCAGGGGTGCGCGAGGAGTTTTACACGCGTTAGGGCTGGGTGCGTGTATTGCAGGGGTGCGCAAGAAGTTTTACACGCGTTAGGGCTGGGTGCGTGTATTACAGGGGAGCGCGAGTAATTCTACACGCGAATGGGCTGGGTGCGTGTATTACAGGGGAGCGCGAGAAGTTCTACACGCGATTAGCCTGGGCGCGTGTATTTCAGGGGTGCGCGAGAAGTTACACACGCGTTAGGCCTGGGCGCGTGCATTTCAGGGGCTCGCGGGTGCTTCCACACGCGATCGGGCATGGGGGGAGCGTGTGCGTGTAATTCAGGGGTGCGCGAGAAGTTCCACACGCGATTGGCCTGGGCGCGTGTATTTCAGGGGCTCGCGGGTGCTTCCACACGCGATCGGGCCTGGGGGGAGCGTGTGCGTGTATTCCAGGGGTGCGCAAGGAGTTTTACACGCGTTAGGGCTGGGTGCGTGTATTGCAGGGGTGCGCAAGAAGTTTTACACGCGTTAGGGCTGGGTGCGTGTATTACAGGGGAGCGCGAGTAATTCTACACGCGAATGGGCTGGGTGCGTGTATTACAGGGGAGCGCGAGAAGTTCTACACGCGATTAGCCTGGGCGCGTGTATTTCAGGGGCGCGCGAGAAGTTACACACGCGTTAGGCCTGGGCGCGTGCATTTCAGGGGCTCGTGGGTGCTTCCACACGCGATCGGGCCTGGGGGGAGCGTGTGCGTGTAATTCAGGGGTGCGCGAGACGTTCCACACACGATTGGCCTGGGCGCGTGTATTTCAGGGGCTCGCGGGTGCTTCCACACGCGATCGGGCCTGGGGGGAGCGTGTGCGTGTATTCCAGGGGTGCGCGAGGAGTTTTACACGCGTTAGGGCTGGGTGCGTGTATTGCAGGGGTGCGCAAGAAGTTTTACACGCGTTAGGGCTGGGTGCGTGTATTACAGGAGAGCGCGAGTAATTCTACACGCGAATGGGCTGGGTGCGTGTATTACAGGGGAGCGCGAGAAGTTCTACACGCGATTAGCCTGGGCGCGTGTATTTCAGGGGTGCGCGAGAAGTTACACACGCGTTAGGCCTGGGCGCGTGCATTTCAGGGGCTCGCGGGTGCTTCCACACGCGATCGGGCCTGGGGGGCGCGTGTGCGTGTAATTCAGGGGTGCGCGAGAAGGTCCACACGCGATTGGCCTGGGCGCGTGTATTTCAGGGGCTCGCGGGTGCTTCCACACGCGATCGGGCCTGGGGGGAGCGTGTCCGTGTAATTCAGGGGTGCGCGAGAAGTTCCACACGCGATTAGCCTGGGCGCGTGTATTTCAGGGGTGCGCGGGAAGTCCTACACGCTCGCCTACAACACGTATTCATGGAATCGAACATGGCCAATCCGGAAGCACGTACGCCAGCAAGAAGCAGGCGTACATTGACCCGCACAGCATAAAAGTGCGCGCAAACAACAAACAAGCTCAGACGCCAGGATGAATATACCGTTCCTAGCAGCAGTGGCCGTGGGATATCGCAGGAGGAGGAGGATAGTCCGGGCCAGAATTTTCACACCCAGAACCAGCCTTTTTGGGATGCCTGATGACCAGGTGTATGGGAGGTACAGGTTTCCACCTCACATTATACTCGACCTGGTCAGTGAGTGGGAGGATGACCTCACATCACCCACCCTTTGCTCCCAAGCCCTCAGCCCCCTGGAGAAGGTCCTCAATGTACTGCACTTCTTGGCCACTGGATCATTTCAGCGGACAAGTGCCATAGTGGGGGGGGTGTCACAGGCCACCCAGTCACGCTGCCTACACCAGGTCTTGGCCATCATCACTGCACGCCCATCAGTCCACAGGCACATATACCTGCCCAGAACACCTGCAGAAAGGCAGGCTGTCGCACAGGAATACTACAGGGTGGCACAATTCCCCAAAGTGCTAGGCGCCATTGATTGCACCCATGTGGCTCTGCGTCCCCCCAGGGCAACTGAGCACATCTATAGAAACCGCAAGCACTGGCATTCCATCAACGTCCAGGTAGTATGTGATGCCAAGGGAATCATCACCTCAGTATATGCAAACTATCCAGGCTCAACCCACGACAGCTTCATCTACAGAATGTCTACCCTAAACCGGGACATAGAGGCTGGGCGGCATGGCGATACATGGCTGCTCGGTGAGTATAAATGCCACTGCGCGTGCATGCATGTCAGATACTGAGTAATGTCACAACCCCACTAATGATACCCATCACCACCTCCCCAGGGGACAGTGCTTACCCTCTCAGCACCCACATGATGGCGCCAATTCGGAACCCCACCACGCCACCCCAGGTAAGATACAACACAGCCCACATTGCAACCTGGGGCATAGTGGAGCGCACATTCGGAGTGCTCAAGTCACGCTTTCGCTCCCTTGACCGTTCTGGCGGGCAGCTGTTATACGCTCCCCCAGTAGTGTGCAGGATCATAGTGGCAGCATGTGTCCTGCACAACGTTGCAACACGCCGGGGCCTGGCCGTGGACATGGTGGTGCCCCCACATCCCCAACCACATGCACGCCCACTGCGCATGGGAGGGGAAAGGGCACGGGGGGAGGCAGCCCGCACGCAGCTGGTGGCTGATTACTTCACATAAAATCACACCCCTGTGGAGTGGGCACAGCCCTGGCACATACCAGATGACAATCAATGATGACTCATTCTGACAAAGATGGTGCCTCAATGGAGAGTCACCTGTCACAACCATACCAGCCTGAGACTGTACAACTGGAAGTGTACCATTGTGTGCCACCCTACCTACACAAACACCACCAATGCTGTGTCATCAAAAGACACACTTCAATGATGCCAATATCACTACCACCATCATAGATAGTACATGACAACAGTGCCATGTCACCCAACACCTCCCCCCCAGGCCCCCATCCATGTCCCCCTGCACCCCAACCCCCCAGCAGTGAGGGGCACCTGCCAACAGGCCCACACTCATCTCCACCATGGCATGTCATGCAATGTGAGAGCAAACAAATTCATACCCCAAACATTACACAAGTACCACAGAGTACAGTGTCCCAAATGGAAACTGCCCACACACAGTATGCCCACATACATGTATAAATAACAACAAACATGACCAAATACTAAAGGATACGTTGACCTACAACCTGATGATGCCAGCACATCGACCACCTCTTACTGTACAGTGTTGGTGCCAGCCACATCTGCGAGTGCACTGCTAACAACATGAACTCCATCTCCAAAGTAGACAGGCTTGTGAAGACATGAGGACTGACCCTGCAAATTAGGAGGGAGACATGGAAGCACAAGCACACATCAATACACCATGCAGTGTACAATACTACTACAATATGCACTAGGAATGTATACACAGTATTGACTACAGACTGGCCACATAGCTCATGGGAGTCCAACGTCACTGTGTAATTCACTGTCACTTGGGCACACCCTTTGCAAGCCCATGGAAACGGGAAGCAGGAGGGGTGTGTGTCTCACAAACCCAAGCATCTAACCCAAACTCAGGACAAGCCTGCATGTGCCCAACGGAACACAGTGGAAGCCCACGGGTGCCACACAAGGCAACACACTGCACCTCAAAAATCAAAAAGCAAAAATCAAAAATGGCCATGTGGGGGCCAGGGGGGGTGGGGGAGGCCACCCAGGAGGTCCGAGGACAGGATGCTCACCAACAGCCACCTGGGTGAATGTTGCGAAAATAAAACACCTCCATGGGCTCATTGCCTGCACGGCTACTAATTTGTGGGAGAATCACTGCTGGATTCGCTCTCCTCGACCTCTGCTGCTGCCACAGGAGGTGGTGGTGCTATGGGAGGCAGCCCACGCAAAGCCCTGGTGTGGTCCTCCATTGCAGCAAGCATGCGGGTGTTGAAGGCCTCGTTCTGGAGGGATATGGTGCGGAGATCCCCATGCAACACCCGACGTGTTGCCCGGACCTCCGCACAAGTTGCCTGCATCTCTGCCGAGAGCGTACGGGTGACGCGCTCCAGCAGCTGTTCTGT
This sequence comes from Ambystoma mexicanum, assembly GCF_040938575.1. Classification (NCBI taxonomy): domain Eukaryota; kingdom Metazoa; phylum Chordata; class Amphibia; order Caudata; family Ambystomatidae; genus Ambystoma; species Ambystoma mexicanum. Next base: position 960,782,280 of record NC_090941.1, on the reverse strand, counting down.
CCTGGTGACAGTGGAAGCCTCAAGGTCCAGTAGAGTCTGCCTGAGGTGCTGGACCTCCCCCCTCAGGGCTTCCCTCTGTCTCTGGGCATCTAGAGAAATTGATTCCCTCAGATTGTCCAGGGCCGCCTGTCTGTCCCTGTTGGACGCCAACATGTCCTCCCTTACTGATTGGCAAATGGAGGCTGTTGCCTGCTCTAGTAGCTCCCTCTGCCTTTCTGGGGGGACAATGGAAGTGGCCACCCTGTCCATGGCTTGAGCAATCATTTCTGATGATGCTGCCTGTTGGTTGGCCATACCATATATGGATTGCTCCCATACGGTATTGCCAGGTGGCGGACGGCCACCGCGTTGGCGGGCACCACACCTGTCTGGGGCAAGGCGAACTGCGCCTCGCTGTGTCGCCACTGCCTGAGGCTGCAGGACTGCATTTCCCCTCTGATATGCTGGCCCAGGAACAGGATCAGATGTTGCGGAGTGTGGCCCTGCATCCGTAACCACCACAGGCGCACCTACCAACACTGACATCCCCATTGTGGGCTCTACCCCTGGTGCAGGTGGGTAAGACAGAACAGTATCCCTTCCATGAACACATACCTGCGAATTCACATGGGTCTCATCCGAATCAACACTTGAAAAGAGTTCTGGAGAGGTGCACCCATATACAGCCCTGGAGAGAATGCCCTGCAGCAAGAGTGGGTTCTCACCCACCAACACACCACGTCCCCCACTCGTGCTTGGACGTGTCAGAGATCCCTCCTGGGTGAGCACCATCTCCTCACCCTCAACAGCATCAAGTGCATCATCCTCTGAAAAAACATGAAAGACAGAAAATGGAAACAGGCATTAGCACCATGGCACACAAATAGGCCAGACAAGCTACAGGAAATGTACTTGATAGACACATGTCCCACATGACTATGTCCCTCACATGCATGCACTGTCACTGAGTTGGAAGGGGAGGTAAATGTCAGACACTGATGACACCAAGATGGAAGGGCAACACATCAGATGCATGCTGGCTAGCAGTGCCATCCCACAGTTGGCATGTACCATAGGCATGTCATATTTGTGAGAATAGGGCAGAGTGATGTGCAATAGAACTGGGGGTATTCCTACAATCAGCCAGAACGTGCACAGCGAAATACGGAACAATGTTGTTGCATGTTGCCACTTCAAGGTCAACTGGCGCAATATAGTGGCAAATGCCTGCTGTGGCCAGAAGGGACACTACAATACCCAAATCCCGGGGGGCAAAATGCATTGGATGAAGCACATGGGTGACCCAAACCACTCAGGCACACACACCCTGACCTGGCACCCACCCTGGACCCCTCCCACATGCAACGTACACATGGATCACCCACACATGCATGTGCACTCACCGGACAATGCCTCGTAATCTGGAAGTTCTCCCACACCTTGGATCTGCTCCTCTGTGACGTAGGTCCCAGCGACATTCTCATGTGGAGTGAGCTCAATGTCCTCTACTGGAGACCCACCTCCAGTCACCAGAGTTGCGGCATGACTTGAGGCCAGCTTACTCTTTGCCCTGCGCTTCAGGTCATTCCATCTCTTGTAGCACTCGGTAGCTGTGCGCCTCATAAACCCAAGGGAACTTATGCTGTCCACGACGGCCTGCCAGTGTGCCTGACGGCGAGCAGGTGTGATCCTAGACCCTGGAGTGCTCAACATTTCGGCGTCATGATCGGACACATACTGCACAAGTTGATTCAGTTCGGCATCATTGAAGCTAGGCTTCCTCGGCGTGCCGGACTGTGTAGCTGTGTCTGGGGCATCAGCCTGTAGTGCACGTGCACTCTTCCTCTTCCTCTTGTAAGGTGGTGGGGACTGTGAGTGGCATATGCCGCTCTGGCCACTCGGGGCAGGAGCACCGGTGGACTGTGTCGTAGTGTGCAATGGCACACTGACCATCTGACTTCCTGCAGGCATTAGCTCGAGTGTGATAGTGGCAGGGGGAACCTCAGACTGACGGACTGGGACCAACACTGTCCTGGCTGGGAGAGTCAGAGCTGGGGTGGACGGAGCTGCAGCTGCCCCTGCAGCCTTCCCACCCCACCTACTTGGGGCAGCAGATGACATGGCTGCCCCTGATACACGTGGCCTGGTGACACTGACTGGCACGGCCACCCGTGGCCTAGACTTGTGGACCTGGAAATCAGTCTCGGAGTCAGCCTGTGCCAGGTCAGGTGCCACAATGGACGGGTCCAACAAGGGCTGAGCATCGATGGTGTCAGCCACGTTTTCCTCAACCATGGGGGTGGGGGGGCATGGGTCTCCCTGACTTGTCCTCCACACGTGGGGTGCTAGGGGTAGCCTGCAAATCCCGGCCACGTCCCCTACCGCGCCCACCACGCTCACCTCTTGAGGGTCGGCCACCTTTGCCACCCTTACCTCTTGCTCGCCTCCCAGACATGGCACTGATGTAGCTGTGCGTATGGGAGTAGCAGGGAAGTATTGTCCTGGGCAATTGGGGGTCAAAGGGGTAGGGTACTAGATGGTATTTGTATCCTAGTGCACTTGCAAGGCTGAATGGAACCCCTGGGGAAAGATGAGGGGTCACGCAATGCACAGGCACCCCAATAACAGAAAATGACGTGCAAGCGACCCCTCGTAGACCACGTGCGTGTAAACAAAAACACGCACTACGCTGTGGCACCCAGAAACACAATAATGAACGTATGCGTGTCACACGCAGCCTACAATGACCTCTGAAGGGGTACGCGACACACGGGGCAAGCACTGTTGGAAATTAGGTGCGCAACTCACCGTCTGCCTGGAAAAAGTGCGTGAAGTACACGCGCGTGCGCGCGCACGCGTTGGCAACACCCCCGCCAAAAGAAGAATTGTACGCTGTCTGAGGAGACAGGACTACAGGAGAAGTGAACGCTGTCTGAGGGAACAGGTCCAGAGAAAAAGAGAAAAAATAAAATCTGACAGAGGTAACAGGGAGTACGAACTCGAAACGCTGTGAAGTAATTCGCGTCACTTCCGCGTATACGTGCTAAGGACCTATTACAAGTGCTGATACTAGGACGTGCAGTTCACGTCACAGACGCGCCTGCGCTGTAAGGGCCTTTGGTCCAATGGATTCGCGTACCCAGCCAATACGCGTGTGAAACTTCTCGCGCACCACTGGAATACACGCACCCAGCCAAAACGCGTGTAAAACTTCGCGCGCACCCCTGGAATACACGCACCCAGCCAAAATGCGTGTAGAACTTCTCGCGCACCCCTGGAATACACGCGCCCAGGACAATCGCGTGTGAAAACACCCGCGAGCCCCTGAAATACACGCACACGCTCCCCCAGGCCCGATCGCGTGTGAATCTTCTCGCGCACCCCTAAAATACACGCGCCCAGGACAATCGCGTGTGAAAACAGCCGCGAGTCCCTGAAATACACGCACACGCTCCCCCAGGCCCGATCGCGTGTGAATCTTCTCGCGCACCCCTGAAATACACGCGCCCAGGACAATCGCGTGTGAAAACACCCGCGAGCCCCTGAAATACACGCGCCCAGGCCAATCGCATGTGGAACTTCACGCGCACCCCTGAAATACATGCACACGCTCCCCCAGGCCTGATCGCGTGTGGGCCTTCTCGCGCGTGTAGGACTTTGGCGCACATTTTTTTCCTGCGCAGGGACGCTACCGCCTGCTTTCGTGTGGCGGACATGTATGGGCCTGTGCGCGTCTTTGGCCGTGCGCTGTTTTTCCCTATTCGATTCCATGAATACGTGTTGTAGGCGAGCGTGTGGGCGTTCTGCACACTTGCCTCCTGTACTTCCCCGTGACGCCCACATTTTCACGAGTTGTTCCCCATTCTGCGTGTGACTCCCCATGTTACGCCTACTTTTGTTCTGTGCGCCGCGCTATGTGCGAATTCGCTGTGGCCTTATCGCACGGCGTTCGATGACCTGTGCGCCAGCGTGCGCCGCGCACTTTCTCAGCGCACATCCCACATTTCGCGCGTGCCCGTGCTTCCATGAATGGATGTGCGCTGTTTTCTATGCGATTTTCTGTGATTTTTTCTGTGCCACTGCGAATCGCACGTTTTCGCACGCGTGCGCCGGTTTTTCCGCGCACATTATTTCCATGAATCGGCCTGTAGGTGTTGGCGTTGTCTCCGTTCGCGAGTCAAAGAAACTCTCCTTTGTTTTGTTCACTTTCGAAAAGTTCTCTGTGAGCTTATCTTTCATCAGCTCGAAATCGGCTTTTAGGCGCTCTGTCAGTCTTGCCTCACGCCCTGCTAGATCAAATCCCTTGGGTGTCAGAATGACATTTTCTGCTGAAAGTCCAGATGTTATGCAGTACTTGACACGCTGCATCTCATGCATTTGATGTAATGGGGGTAAATCCATAGTTCCTGTATTTTGAGATTGCAATTTTCCTTTCAAGCTGTTCCTTTGAACTTTCTGGTACACTGACATTCGTAGCTAAGTTTTTTTCATGTTGACTCTCAGTTGATCATCCTTCTTCATTTCCTTCTATTGGTGGAAAAGTAAATTTGTACATACTAGAGTCAATAGGCACACGAGGGAATTCCATTTCTAATAGCTCGATGTCAGTTACATCAAACAGTGATTGAAAGGCAATAACATTTATTTCCATCGCTAGTGGATTCACAGCCTGATCTGTTTTGTGTTGGTTCCCAGTCAGTGAACCGATGCCTGGACTGGCTCCTCCTTGTTCAGCGACCTCCACCCCTGCCTGTGGAGTACCTTGTGCGGCGTCAGCATCTCTTTCAACAATCAAAACATTAGGGGTATTAGATTCCTTTTGCTTATTTACTTGTGCCTTCGCCAAGACTTCAAGTCGTGACACTGTTATTAGATTCAGTCCATGCTGGTGATCTCTAGACCAATCATACCCCACCAGGTCACAGGTTGAATTTATCTTGTTGGTTTCATCTCGTGATGTATTAGTTTTATGAGAAATGGCACGAAATTGGTTTGTTTTTAGCCGCGTCAACGGCCCCTTGTCAGGCCACTTGTCGGCCATTTCGTAGGTTACCGCTGATCTGTTTACCTGCTTTCTGCAGCGGACTGCTGCAGACTGAACCCTTCGCCCTAACACCACGCATGCTCCGCGCGCGCCTGGAGTTTTTGAAGGGTGTGGATTTTCAAAAAGTTAAAGGGCCAGTTCACCAGAAAAAAATCACAGTATCAGAACGCCAACCAGTCGCTGCAGCCCCTCTCACAATGGTTTCTGATGCAGACTGAACTCTGCGCCTGAACTCCGCGTGGTACAATGGAGGGTGTTCAGAGGCAGTCCATTAAATGATCCGAGGTCAAGCACAAGAGGCAATCCAGCAAGAAGTACAACCAGATGAAAACAAGTCTAGGAAAATCCAGTAGCGTAATCCAAGAAAGCGTAGCCAGAGATCAGTTAAAACAGGAGATCAAGAATCAAAACGAGTAACTAAGAACGCCAAACGCCGGCCGTAGAAACAGCTGAGAAGTAATGCTTTGTTTAATGTCTGTAACTCATACACCTAGCAACGATATTCTATCCTGGAACGTGTGGTGTGGGAAGCCAAACTAATGTCAATAGTCATTTCATTTTTCAATAAAAATACATTTGAAGGAGATAACAATGTTAAAGGAAAATAAAGTGGTTATGATTGTTTCCAGTGAAACATGGACTGAGAAGGAACAGTTGTTATAACTCGGTTCTTGCTCTTGGTCAACTAGGATGCTTGGACTACAGATTCTTGCTTGTGGTAGTTGCCCACTGATCTCTTTGGCTTTATGGACCATCCAAAGTCTACTCCTGGTGTCAGCCCTTTGGTTCACAAACCTTCGGCTCCAGCTCTCCATTCTGTCCCTGGTGCACTTTACTGAAAGGAGAACCCCCGCCCCGATGCATGACGTCATGCTCCCCCAGCATCATTGAATTGATATATTTTTATAGCCTGATTTTTCAGTAAAACCCACCAAATAGCAGTGTCTGGCGGTTCCATGTGTTAATATCCCCACAAAAATATCGCCATACAAAAATATCGCCATATTTTTGCAGCAATATTAAGGCATGGAACCTGCGGGGGACACTTCGCCACTACACTAATGCAGATTAGTACCCCCGTGGATAACTTTTATTTCATGCATGTTCCCAATGTTCAATTCTCAGTGTTAGTCATTAACTTGATTACTCCTGCTGATGTACTGGAACAACAAAAATGAACCTGGGCGAAATGAGATCAGAACATCTGTACACATTTAAACAATACCAGGTCTTGTCAAAAAATATATATATTTATTTATAAACAATTTACACAAATATTTATTGTTCTCAACATCCCCATTTAAACACCACCATTCATTCCATCATTCATTCACACTCTCACTATATATGTCAATATTCCACACTTGTGGTACTCAGACCGCCTAGAACCAATATATTAACATAAATTTCAACACCTCTTGGTGATTACAGTAAGTGTTAATACAAAGACAAATAGCATCCTGCTTATTTGCTGTAACTCAACATATGTTTCGGTCGTCACAATAGGCCCCTAATTTAAGCCGGTAAATATAAGCGACCTTCTTCAGGAGACGGATGGTTCTGTTGCAACCACTCCAAAATGTCAAAAGGTGGAGGATGTCATCAAACCTCAATCTACAAACAAACAATATACAAAACATCAGAATTCCGATCTCTTATTTGTTTAGACACAGATATATCTTGTGTGTATATCTCAGTTTATGTGTATACAGATTGGCACTCACCTCCACGGGAAATAATGGAGACGCGTGTAAACGATGGACTAAATCCTGCAGTTGTGCTAGATCACTCTGCCCCTATACTGCAACGTAAGAGGAGGACAAAGCATCTTAGTAAGCCTGCCCTATAAACAATACACCATTGTATAAATGGTCTGGACACACTGTCTTACCTGATCAAAGATTCAGGTATGGGGGTGTCTTGCGTCTTTAGTCAATAAATCCAAAGAGGAAAAATCCCTGTTCTCGCCTGAAATGCAACACAGAGACTCAATACTCAAATATTTTCATCTTGACCACACTGGAGGTAATCAAAACCTCCTATCAATTCGCCTCACCTCATGTGGCCGAGTCCAGAAATGTTCTAATCTGGTACCCCAGTTTTTTCTCACTGCGCGGTGATTCCAGTTCAATGTTCCTGAAGGGATACATGGAACAAAACGCCATGCTCATATATGTAACTAGCTCAAAGCATTATCAAGGTTTTTTTAATGCTGTTGTCTCACTCCCCTGCCACTCCCCACATAGAGTTTTGTGGAGGAAACAGATTAAAATTCCCTTTATGAACCTTTGTTCAATCATGCTGGAGTTCTATAACAACCCCACTCTCATATTAGGCTTTTCTGTCCCTAAAAATAATAATGGGTCAGCGTGCACAGTGACTGCCAAACAGCTTCTAATGCTTATGGAAAAACACACAACTGCTGCCTTAACTGGGCTCCATGGCTGTTCAAACGCCTCTATACGAGTGAAAAGGGAAAAAAACAGACACATCCAGCATCTGTTTACATGTGCTATGCATGCTGATTGTCAGCAGAAATGGAATTGAAAGGGTTGAGTTTACCCTCGCACTCTCTCTCTCTCTTCAAAACTGCAAACAAACTTTGTGGATTTAAACACTCAAACCCACACACACATTTTACTTACCATGGGTTCCTTCTCTCTTGTCCTGCACACACTCCAAATTTCGTGCTGTTTCCTGGCGTGGCTTCCTTAAATATGCCATCAACATGGTGAAAGGACTCTTGAGCCCCAATTCCCAGAGGCTTCTGGGCAATGTAGTCCCTCCGTAAGCAAAGAATTTTTTCTTTTTTTCTTTTTCCTTTTTCATGAACCAAATAGTGTTTGTTTGATAAACCTGGAAGAACAATGCTGCATGAAGGATGAATTACCTCACCCTATTACGTGCATGAAACAATAAACGCTGCTATACCATGATTGTTTCTGTAGGTGAACAGAACTGTTAGGCCCCGGCTCCCAGTGACTTAGGGGCATTGTAGTCCCTTCATGGACAAAAGTTTTTTACATCTACACACATTTTGGATTGTGTAAAAATACATTTTAGATTGTGTAAAAATACCAGTGCAGCATGAGGGATGTTAAAAAGATGCATTGCCTCACCCTATTTCGTGCATAGACCAATGGGTGCTTATGCTGCATGATTGTTACTGTTGGTGTATGCGGCTCATTCCAACATCCGAGGTGATCCTTGGGTATAGCTTGCTATTCTGGGTCATGGCCACTCACCTTCAGTTCATCCTGGATTATGGTGTGATCTTTCATGACTTACTAATGGACACAAATGCCCTTCCCCCTCACGGTGGCAGGAGGTGCCTTCGCCACAACCAATATTGTCAAAATCAAATATGGGTAAACCAGAGTCCAAATGAATGTGCTGACATGCCATGCCCTTCATATATATTTATCAGATGGCATATATATATCAGAGGTTCACCATATAACTGATATAGAACCGTGCTCAACCAATGAGAGCAGAGACCATGTCTCTTATCCAGTTACCAGTTTGTTCCACTCTATGGAAATATTCAAACCATTTTTAACTGAATCCAAAGAGTGAATCCATCTTTGTTCTAGTCTGTGTAACATAGTGGACATGTCGCCTCCTCTCATGGGGGTCTTGATGGTTTGAAGTACAAACCCCCTAATATCCTTGTCAGTGTGCCCCAATTTAGAGAAATGTTCAACTAAAGGTTTGTCTTGCACATTGTTCCTTATGCACGAACGATGTTCCGATATTCTCTGGCGTACCTCTCTCATAGTTTTTCCTACATATACAAGATCGCATGGACATTGGATAATGTATATGACATTTTTGCTCAAGCAATTGGTGTGATTTTTTAAAAACCACTCCTTCTTGTTGCCATATTCAAATGATTTTTTCGTAGAAGTAAATTGGCACGCCACACAATGGCCACATTTGTGATGTCCCGTGTTGGGTTTCAAACCCCATTGGTTCATCACTGTTTTGTTATCTTCTTGTTCTTTATATGTGTGGACCAGTTTTTGTCTGAGATTCATGTGTCTGTATTGAAAGGGCGAGTGGGTAAATTGGAGGATAAAATGGAGGCCCTTGAGAATTATCAGCTTTCCATTGAACTTGTGGATATGACAATAGGTGCCCGGTTACAGGATCTGCAGTTCAGGTAGACAGACTTATCAGCAAAGCTGGACGACCTCTAAAATAGAGAAAGAAGATTTAACCTGAGGATTTTGTGCCTAAAAGAAACCCCAAATGAAATGACATCTTTTTTGGAAAGCTTGCTCCAACTCTTGCTTAATTCCTTGTTTGATGGAATAGACCTTCTTGATTTGGCGTTTGACAGAGTTCATAGAGGAGGGCCCCTCCTGGAGGTCATCGCTCAGTGGTAGTGAAATGCCACTACTACACTCAGAGGCAGATGATACTTTAAAGAGCAAGGAAAAAAGAACTGATAATATGCAAGGGTTAAGTGGTCCATATTTATCAGGATGTATCTACCCTAACATTAATCAAATGAAGGGAGTGTAGTCCCCTTATGCAGTGGCTATGAGACAATGGTGTCCAATATGGTGTCCAGTCAAAGTTTCAAAACAATAGTTGGGAATGTCAATAGTTCCGACACAAAAGTGCTGAAAAAAAAAGTTTTTAATGTTTTTTTATATTAAAGGGTTTATTTTAATTTCGTATTGTAAAATAAGTGTTTTTAAAATAAATAGGGGTTTGAGGGGGCCCCCATAAAAAATAAAAAAAAATTAAAAAAATAGAAACTTTTTTTGGCCAGTTTTGTGTCGGAACTTTTGGCATTCGAAACTTTGACTGTTGAAACTATCACTAGGAACCATCCATTATGGATGGGAATTTCCCTTTTCTCTTAATTTTGAACTCAACATGGAATATTATTGTATTAAGACTTTGACAGAGGTGGAAGACATACTGGCTAATTTGTGAGATGGGATACAGATGGCGGGCCAAGATATGGCACCGAGAGGACTCGCTGCACTTTTGTGTCCCTCCCAGCCTCAAACATAGAGAGGAAGGAGAAAGGGTACTAGGACATTTCAAAAATTGAACACGTCTCGAAGAACATTGTGGCCTCCTGTTATGGTTCTCTGTTGGGTCTCTGTTGAGCCCCCTAGGGTCACAGGCCTGGTTTGATGACTTGATGTGTTTTCAAGGGGCTCACAGCTATGGTTCATCTGACATGTTCTGTGTGCTGGTAGTATGAGTGTTTTTGTTATTGTGACTACAAATTTAGGCTGGGGTCTTGTGTAGGAGGGAACCGTTTGGGTGCTGTTAAGGATTTCAATCAGGCAATACACCCTGGACTCAGCCTAGTATGCAGCGCACAACTGAAATGCTTACTTTGTTATATATATATAGGTTCAATATTTGAGAGATACACCACTCATATCACACCCCCTTTTCAAATACCCCTGGTCACAATGGACCAGGAACTAAGCTGGTAGGTAAAGGAAATATTTATTTGTTTATTTAGAAACTCAAGAAAATCACACACTTTTTAATATATGGGGCAGCAATCACCAATGGGGGGATAATAACAAATAGGAATGGGAATAATGCCTTTAAATTAACCCTTTAGCAACACAGATAGAAACCACAGAGAATAGAGATACTTTTGAATTTTGGGAAAGATAGCACTCAAGTTAGGATTCCCCCCTGCAATATTCCTCAACTCACAAATAATCAGTTCTAAATAGATATAAGGAAGCAGCAGGTAATCAGGAATGAGGAATAATAAACATAATTCGAATCCAACCTTCCCTCCCCAAACAAGAGAGAAAAACAGATTTGAACCCTTGCAATGTTAAAGTGACACTCGTAAATGGCTGAATAAAACAATGAATTTGTGCAAAAATTCTTAACTAAGTACAATTCTCTACGGGAGCAACACTGGAAAGTTGCAAGCAATCAAAAGCAATAGATTGAGCAAAATCATACAATGCGAAAAAGAATGGAAGGTTTAACACAATTGATAGTAAAAATAACACGTATAAAACTTTGCAAAAATGCTCATTCCCGCCTGAAATTAACCAAACGGTTTTTAATAAAAACGGGTGAAATATTGTAATGGATGCAGGTTTTGGGTTCGAGGGTAGCTATGCAACATAGGTACAGTTTGAAAGTGAAATGAGGTATCTACCTGTCAAATTGAGTGAGTTATGCAAGATCTAGTGAGGTGCGTTTTTTGGAAATTAAAGGCACCAAAAATGAACAGAATTCAATTTTTACAAGGACAATTTTAGTTTACGCTAGGGCATTCAGGCTAGGTGACCAGATTGAGACACAGTAAGCTCTAGAGTTGATCCGCGGAACCAACCCCAGCACCTCTGCGCCCGCCCTGGCTGACCCGGTCCGATTACCCGAGGGAGGACTAAGGGCTTAGGATTTCACAAAACAAAATTATTAATGATATTGGCGCTAGCACAAGGAATCAAGCTGGGTTTCAAGGATGATTGTGACAATATTACAGTTATCAGGATGAGTATTGAAAGACTTAGAGATTGGGATGGAACAAACGAAGGCAAGGTTTACTATGTTTCTTTGGTTCCAATTGATACTCAGAGTCCCCTTTTGGTTTGGATTTTGGACAGTCAGCACTCTGGATCACAACACGGATCTTGTCTAGCACAGGGCAGCCAGACAAACTCAGTGGGGCAGAGACAAGTTGGCAGGGGCTGGATACCAAAGGATAGTTCTTCTGGACTGGCATTCTGGTTACTGGATACTATAGGGCATCAGGATAGCAGGATAGCAGTGAGTGGCAGCAAGCCAGGTAAATTCAGGACGCTTCCCCAAAACACCACAGCGCTTCCCTTGGTTATGGGGATTATTTCAGAATGGCGGCCTAGCTGAAGCAGGATCATCAATTACTTGGCCTTGTGGTTGGTATCTGGAGTTTGGATGGATAGATGCAAGATGAAGACAGGAACAAACAGGAACAGGACGCCGACGTAGGAATCATGAATCAGTGTGTGCCTTAAGTGCTAGTCAGGGGCCCTTATTTATAATGCCATGACACCATTACAGTATATGACAGGGGCAGGATTCACTACCTCCACCCCTACAATAGGATTGGGCAAGGGCATAATCTCCGCCTTGCTTACAATTGGTTGGATATCAGAAAAGTGATGTCGTGTTTATGAGGTGATGTTTACTGTATCTAAAAACTCCCTCATTTCCTTTACTGGGAATCCAATTTTACCAAAAACAAATATTTATGCAGTTGCCAACTCTTAGTAAATCTGATACACAGGTTACATATTTGGAGAAGCACAGATTAGTCCAAACCTCCAGTCTGTGCGAGCTTGCTTCACCTTTCTGACACATTTTGGTAATTTTACACATTAAAGATTTGACCCACAATTCCCCAATTTTATACACAAATGCAAATTGTGCCCAGGGATGTGTGTACAAAATGTGACATTTGCAACATGTATGCTTTTCTACAACATATATCACCGTTTCTGTCCAGAGTGTGTCGTGACGTTCTACCAAGTTTTCAAACACAGACCACAATTCCACTTTTACAGTGTACAAATTCACCTTTTTACCAATTTTGACAGCTGAGATATAAGTCTTTTTTAAAGCTCTTTCTAAAATAGTCTTAAGGCAAATGGGAGTCATTGTCTGTCATTTTTGGTCTTCCCAGCTAACACCAACTGGCAGTTTCTTTGAAGCAGGATGAGGGCCTCTCTCTTGATTGAAGGTTTTATTGCCATTCACACTTGAGAGGGGAGAGTCGCAGGACTGCTTTTGTCCTAGCCTGGAGCAGGATTGGATTGGCCCTTCAGCCTTTCGGCCCATGGCCGGGCCGAAATCGTCCCTGGGAAGTGGGGGCCGGTTTCTGGACATGCGTGGGCCGGTTTGAAAAAAAATGAACAAAAATATATATTTTTTTTCTAATTATTTTTTCTTTTTTTTCCCAAAAAGCCTTCCATCCTTCTTAGGTCGATAAATGAGTACCAACATAGGTTGGGTGATATTGTATGTATATTTGTTGTATAAAAAAGAGCTTAAACGGAAGTGCTTTACATACAATCACATATTATCATTTGGCCTTGGATGTCTGCTTGGATTCACAGTTGTTGGGAGTCCTGACCCACGTTTGAGCTATCATGCTGTACATTTGGTGCTGTGTGCTTAGAAAATCCAAGATGGCCACAAAGCCCACATGTGCGCCCGAATCCAGGAGAACCACGCAGTTTGCGCACACCAAAATGGTTGCCTAACCTGCCACCCACCAGTGCGAGCATGAGTGGAATGGGTGCCAAAGGAAAAACACCAGTGCCATGTGTTGAACCTGGAGAATATACTTCCATGTAATATCTCTTGTTTGAAATGCTTGAATCCAAGGCAGATCCCAAAAATGGCTGCAATACTGGTGCTCACCACTATCAGAAAGCCGGCATTTTAAAACAACACCAGACATTTGTGTAAAACTGAATAAATGAACCCAAAGCAGGCCAAAGAAAGACTTACTGAGAGGTGGAGACAATGTAAAGTTATATTCTGAAGTGACTTGAAGGTTTATAACAAGACTGTCTGAGCTCTGCAGGTCTGCAGCGGCTTAAACTGAAACTGGATTTAAAATTACCAAAAATCGAAATGTGTAAATAAACTGAGGGACAGACTTGTGACTGCCACATAGTTTGTCACTGTAAAAATGTCATAGTTTTGAACTTAGAATCAGCATTCTAGCTGCATGTGTAAACATTGTTAGTTTTATTTGAATGCAGAAAACTGGGTAACTAAAAGTGACATTAGCTGGGGTCTGGTTTAAGGAACTGGATTCTGCCTGACAACTTCCCCCCAATTGGAGTGAAACTGGATCCACAGCAGTTCTCAGGCCTGGCTGCATTCTGAGGGGAGGTTACCCCTCTCTGATTGAATTACCAAGGGACTGCTAGAGACTAAACAAAAGACCCAGGCAGAGGGTTTATTGGGGGGAGGTCATAAATGGCTCCCTCTTGAACAATGGGCCTTCCAGGGCCCAGGCAGATGGTTTATTGGGGGGGCCGTAAAATAGCTTCCTCTTGGCAGAAGCTGGGAGGGGCAGGGTCTCTGAGCTTGGCAGAAACTGGATAAACTGGTTTCTACACCATGTGACCTGGGAAGACACACCCCTGTTGGCCAGAATATGATTTTAAGAAAGATGTATAACTCATGGTGCGGACTTGTCAAAATTATTTAAATGATACCATAATTCTTGTGATTTTTCTGCCCACATTTTAAGAGGTTTTAGGACCTGGTGGGTGGGGGTTGCTAGCGGAAAATAGGGTTTCACTCCAAATGCTTGAAATTGTCACCTCTAAATGATTGCGCAGCCCTGAGCAAATGGTAAATGTCCTATTCAAATTGAGTGTGTAACTGGACAACAGATACGGTGAAACAAAGAGTCCGAAGCAAGTAGATTCTTCAGTCAAAATACGCTGTTGAAACAGATTTTATGAAATGATGCAAAAACAAGACTGCCGACACGTGTTTCGACCCAGAACAACGGGTCCTTTTCAAGGCAAGACTGTGGTGTTATTATGATTCATATGCATTCAAATACAGCAATATATAATTTCAATTAAAATATTTTTATTATTTCTATTTGCATGCACACTGCCATTACAGCTTATTATGCATTAGACTTTTATTTAATATTTATTAGTTGTGCTAACGGATGTAGACATTCTCTAGGGCACATATAAAATGCAAGCGCTTGCCTTATTTAATACAAGGACTACCATTACCACAATTCCATGCACTAAATTTAACCACATGACTGAGTCATGTGACACACATCATACTAACACCACAGTCTTGCCTTGAAAAGGACCAGTTGTTCTGGGTCGAAACACGTGTCGGCAGTCTTGTTTTTGCATCATTTCATAAAATCTGTTTCAACAGCGTATTTTGACTGAAGAATTTACTTGCTTTGGACTCTTTGTTTCACCGTATCTGTTGTCCAGTTACACACTCAATTTGAATAGGACATTTACCATTTGCTCAGGGCTGCGCAATCATTTAGAGGTGACAATTTCAAGTGTTTGTACCTATTAGCAGTTTATGAGGTGACTGCTGGTCCCTCTTTCGTGCAGCAACCCAATCTTATTTGGTTTGTAAGGGTCTCATTGACTTTAGTTTGTCTTCTCAAATTTAGTTCTAACCCAGCGCCTCACCACACCGGCACACCTCAATTTTGTTTTTCACTCCAAATGTATGCACGTTAAAAATCTGACACTTCCTTATATAAATGCATACATGCCTTGCGCACATTTGTATAAATTTTAATGACAAACCAATGTTGCATAGCCCACTAAAATCGAAAAAATGTTGCCATTTTTTAATGCAAGCCTCCAGGAAGAGCAGAGTTTGATCAGAGTATACCTCATGTGATATGTGATGGGTGCATGTAATTTTAAACAAATGTGTACCTGTGCAAATATGTATTTGGGTCAAATATAGATTTGTGTGCAATTTGACAGGGGAGTATCCTTTCTGCAGACCATAAAACAGCATCACCATGACACACATTTCCTCCCCCCAATCAAAGCAGTGCGGAAAGCTTGACCAATGGGCAGTTGAGAGAGGGGCTGGCTAGTGATGCTGCACACACACCCACTTTCAAAAGACATAAAAAGAGCCACTGGAAGCTAGAGAGGGGGGTCAAATCCAGTTGCTGCAACTCGCTCTGCCGGACCACACAACATCCAGAAGATACCAGATCCAACACTTAGACTTTAAAACTCCAAAGAACTTGATTCAGAACTCAAAGCAAGGGCCTAAACCCACAAACTGAGAACTCTTCTCAGCAGGCCTCAGCATCCAGAAAACCTAACAGCGGTAGCAGCATCCAGGAGCCGTGCAGATCAGCGCTGTGTCCAGAGAAAGCTGTGCAGAAAGATCCAGGAGCTGTGCACAGACGCTGTACCCAGAGATCCAGGAGCCGGGCCAGGAGCAGTGTCATACCAGACCAGCAGAGCAGAGACCAGACGCTGTGCGCAGAGACCGTCCGGGGCGAAACCAGAACCGAAGCCATCTTGACCCGATCCGTGAGACCTAGACCTTCCAAATACATTGTGAGTACAGCTAGGACGGTGTGAAACCAAATCTCTTAGTTTTCAGTGATATAATTCAATCTATTTAATCTAAGTAGAACTGCCTCCTAACTGTCACTTGTCAATTCTGCAGCCGCATAGCTGTCACCTGTCATTTTTAAAAGCTGTCACCTGTCAATTTGAGTTACTTTAAATTCGAAAAACGACCTCTACAAAATTGTTCATATCTTTGGAACCGTTTGGGCTAGAAACTTAGCTTTTCAACGAACCTAGAACCGACTTGCTACTCCTTATACTTTTGCCGTAATCGTGATTCACGCATTCGCGAATTTTGCCGCGATTCGCGATTTGGTTAAAAATCCAGCCACGTGTGAAAACAGCAGCTTCCTTGCTTTACTTTGCCAAAAACTCGCTTAACCGGCTAGTTACTCCTAGAGATTGTTAAGGTGATCCTGAACTCATATAAAGTAGCTATCACTCACCCTGAACCTCCTAAAGGGAATTAAAAGCATTTTCAGCATATTTCTCACTGCATTGTCACCATATTCAAAGCATTTTGCCTGTGTTTCAAAACTCCTATCTGTTGTATAAGCTGCTGGGGGGGAATTGAACTGAATTCTAATTGATTGCATTCCTAAGAACTGTGTGCTCTCATCTTCATCTCCTTACATTGCATAAATGGGGGGGTGAATTGTCCAAGAAAGTGATTACATTGTCTTTTGCTGAAATCCTATCAAGTTATTTTCTGTACTGCATTTTCATTCCACCTTGCATCTATTTGAAACCATAAAAGTATTGTTGCTATCTTATCCATCCTATACCCACTCACCATTGATTATAAAGAAGTGTGCTAGTGCCAGACTATCCATTATTGATTACTGCTCAGATAAAGTGTGATATTCAATTATTAATTCATTATAAAAGTGTGATATATATATATATTGTTTAAATTATCGAATAAACCTTTTAAACTTGCAAAACAGAACTACTTCTTGGCTCAATGGGGTCAGGGGGATTCCAAGAGAGGGGTGTTATATAGGGGTAGTCATCCAGAACTCATGAACTGGACATAAAGATATATCAATAAGGGTTTCCATTCAGTATCCCAGACTAGGCATTGACTTAGCTGTAGTGTTGAATTGAATCCTCTTACACAGTAATTTAGTGTACTTAGGAACAATGCTATTTGATGCCACTTCCTGTTTTGTGAAGGGGTGAAAGGTCGTATTTCATCATTTCCCGGAATCTCATCAGAGATCAAGGGTCGTAAGGCAAGGGGTGGGCCACTTTTTTGAGGCGAGGGGTGGGCCACTTTTTTTTGGGTGACCGGGCCTATTTCTTGTCCCAGTCCGACCCTGGCCTGGAGCAAAGAAGAATGTCTGATGAGCATGTGAAATCCCTTTGTCCTGGACCATTCAAAGTCTTTCAAGCTCGCAATTAGTGCTTTGCTGTGCCAGGAGTTTATAGCGTGCCTCTCTTCCTGAAGAAAGTTACAGGCTGTAACTTGAAGAGCAGGTTTTCTTTTATATAGCTTGCCAACTTAGCCTTCATTCTGTCATTTTAAATATTGACTTAAACGAAACCTGTGGAATCAAAACAGCTCATAGGTGTACTTTTACCAGCAACAAATCCTTTATATTGCTAATTAAGCAGGCCTTTACCCAACAATTTACTTTTAATAGGCCAATTTTTCTTCAATCAGCAAAAGCACATTTTACCAGGTGTTAACAACTAATAACATTTCTTTCTTTTTAAATTCGACTTGGCAGTTTTTAACTTTGCAAACACTGCCTTTTCCTGGAAGCCTGAGTTTAATCAGCACAATGATACATGACACTAACGCAGGCGCAGATAGAGAGAAGTTCTTTGAAGACAGCTGATGTTTGATACATTGTCGAAACATACGAGCGCTTTTCTGTGGGAGTGAAAGCAGAGTCCTTGGTTGATTTTTTAAAGTAGCTTTTTTTGACTGGAGCTACCATTCAAATGAGGCCCGGTTCCTCTGAGACATATTGAATGATCCTGGACATGGCAGGGCTTTTTCAATCACAGTAGTTTCATGAAAAATTTATGAATTTAGCGCCAAGCAGCACTTTTAAGGTTGAAAATGGTGTCATTTTTAAATGGGAATTTTGAGATTTCCAGCAAGGCAATGCTGCCTCTTTCACTTAATTTGTAGAAAAATATTGCAGAGCACACTGGCACACTCCTGCGGTGTGTACTCTGTTCCTCGCCGCCTGAAACATGTGTGGCAGGGTGATGCAGCCATTATTTTGGTGGTTGTAAAAATGCAATTTTGAGATCCTGGCGCGCACAGGAGTTAGCGCAGCCATTTTGCATGCAGCAAGTGATGTGGTAAGGCACATCTGAGTGGGTAAATATATCCCACAGATTCCCCCCGACTTTGTCTGTACTTCCAGACATGGGGGAGTCGGGAAAATGGGATTTTTTTTTCTTGAAAAATCAGGTTCAGTTGGGTATGAGCCCTTCTTTCATCAGCAAACGATGCAACACGCTCCCCTCGCGGCCTCTGGTTGAAATGTGGAATGATACCCCCAGCCTTCTCTCAGGTTTTCTTTTCTGGTGTGGAGCGACACCACGGATTTCCTTGGGTTTATCCTTTTGGGTCCCAGAGGTGGTCCTCCTTGGTAAGGAGGTGCAACCAGTATGAATCTATAAAAGAGAACACAAACCGGTTACGACAATTTCCCACTAAATGTCCTCCAATCGGGATGACAGCAGTGGGATATGCATGCATTCAGTGACAATTGAAATATTCCTATGCTTCATATGTATCCCCCACTGGGTTTTCTATGGACTCCTCTATTTGTTGCAAAGTGTGACTGGGGTGGCAACTCTTTAGCTGATTGATGTGGTCCCATTTCTCTTCTGTCCCTTTGGGGATGCGGATTCTGTAGGCGACAGGTGAGATTTTGTCTACAATTTCAAAAGGACCCCGCCAGTTAGGCAAAAATGTGCACTTTGGTCTGGTTCCTTTGGAAATTGTCTAAGTAGATCCTGTCTCCTACTGCATATTCCTTTTTGGAGGTTTTTGGATCATACTGAGTCTTCATGCCCTCTACAGATCTTTCTAGATTCCGCTGAGCATATGCAAAAGCATGTTGAAGGTGTTTCCTTAGGATCTCAACATACTCATGAGTTGTGGAGGCATTGATCAGTGTCTGCTCTTGTGTTCTATAGAGCAGATACTGGGGTAACACCATCCTTCGTCCAATTATCAGCTCAAATGGAGACATCTTAGTTGCAGAAGAAGGTGTAGATCTGATGGCCATCAGGACAAGCGGTAATTGGATGTCCCAACTTGGGCTGGAATCTGCCACAAACTTTTTTTAAATGCCCACAATGGTTTTATTGTACCTCTCAACTCAACCACTAGAGGACACCGGTATGCAATGTGTAGTTTCCTTTTTACCCCAAGTATCTCCCACATCGTTGTCATCACTTTGCTGGTGAAGTGACTACCTCGGTCTGACTCAATCCTTTTGGGGCAGTCCAAAATGCCAGAAGATGTGATTGATCATCAGGGCAGCTGCTGTTTCTGCCTTGCAATTTGGGTCCGGGAGACATTCCACCCATTTAGTAAACAAGCATGTTACGGTTAACATGTACTTGTTCCCCCTAGAGGAGCGAATCACAGGCCCGATGAAATCTACTTGTAAATATGACCAAGGCAGTGTCATTCCCCTCTTTTGGAGGGGAGCTCTGTGTGTGAGTGATGTTGGCTGAAATTGTGCACACACAAGACTTGGTATTGGTCAAGGTACTGCACATGTGTGGCCAGTATGCAAACTCTCGCAAGATTTCTAATGTAGTATGAAACCCCCGATGACCAGCTGTGGCCGCATCATGGGTGTGACTTAGCATCAGGCTTCAGAATCAGGTAGGGACCACCCACTGGTCAGAGCCAGATATGGATCTCCTTCCCAACAAACAGTCGTGGATTCAGAACATTTGTGGACATTTCATCAACACCCTGAGGTCCTCTTTCCCAATGCAATCGGTGTCCGTAAGGGGAAAGTTCTCAGGATCCTCAATGTGTTGATAAAATTTACCAATGATTGGATCCCCTTTTTGAGCCGTGATTAAATCAGCATCTGGAGTCTCCTTACTCCACTGGGCAGTTGAGAGTTCATTGTGAGCGCTTGTCTGGGACCTAGTGGTAGCAGTGACCTGGATTTCCTCCAACAGGGGCTTGATCTCAAGGAGATCCCCTTGGATGGCTCCGGTTTTGGCCAGCTGATCAGCTAGGTCATTTCAAGTTTTGTCTGGTCCGTCTATTCTGGAATGACCCTGGATCTTCTTCCAATAGATGGTCATCCCACTAGAGGTGACCAGATCATCAATATTTTGGATGAGTTTGCCATGTTTAAGCAGTTTATTATTAGCACATAGCATGCCTCTGGTTTTCCAATTAACCAGGTGCTCCACGAACCCATTCCGGACATAATCTGAATCGGTGATTATGATCAGCTCATGGAGTTGGTGTTGGACAGCAGTGAGGATGACTTGGTGAACTACCATCAACTCTGCCACCTGACTACTATGGGGACCAATTTTGTACCCAGCGGGTGGGGCATCATTTACCCAGGCATTCCCAACGCCGGCCACCAGTTCCTTTTCCCCATTGTTGTCAACATGGTTGGAGCACCCGTCCACATAAACGGTGGCCATTCCCTTGCACTTGTCTTCTTCATAGACTATGTTGTCCTGGGTTTTAAGACTTTCCTCCTCGAGACAGATTTCTCTGGCACAATCATGCAAGTCCGACAGACCTTGCGCGAGGGGACTCTTCTTGTTTTGGCCATATCTGACCTCCACAGGAAAGCCTTGCATTTACAGAATCCAGGAAGTAATTCTGGAATTACACACATTTCCAGCCTGGATTCTGTCACTTTGAAGATATTGCAAAGGCTGGTGGGGAGTCTCCACTATGATGTGTTCCTCCAAGATGAAGGGGCGGTCATTTTTCAATGTCCACACCGTTGCCATGAGTGCCTTCTCACAATCGTCCAATTTTCTCTCCACAGAGGATAAAGTCTTACTGGTGTGCAGTCATAAAAACGAAAAAAAATGTCGAAAGTCAAAAAAATCAAAAACATAATGCCGAGAAAAAAAAGAATGATTTATTTTTTGGCTCTTGCATGTAAAAAAAAAGGTAAAATAAATAATAGGGCGATTTCGAATAAAAAACGTAATAAAAAAGAATTTTGACTTCGATTTTTTGACTTTCGACTTTTTTGTTTTCGATTTTATGACTATAAACCAGTCTTACTTGCATAGGAGATTACTTTATTGACCTCGTCATGCTTTTCATATAATACTGCTGTCAAGCATGTATTCGAGAACCCTGTCTCCAAGAAGAACTCCTTGTTTTTGACAGGGTAAGCTAGACAAGGCGCTTGTGAGAGGCTTCTTTTGAGTTGATTTACTGCCTCGGCTTGTTCTGGACCCCACTCCCACTTGACCCCCCCCTTCAACAGGTGGATCAGGGGTCTTGTGATCTCTGTGTAATTCTCAATGAACTTTGTACTGTAATTAGTCAGTCCAAGGAGGCCCCTTAGCTCACGCAGAGTTGTGGGGGTCTTTCAGTTTTAGTAGTGCTTCCACTTTCTTTTCCTGGGGACAGTGACCCCCAGGTGTTATCTCATGCCCCAGGAACTTGACATGGGTTCTGCACCACTCTGCCTTTTGAAAGGAGAGTTTTGCTCCGGCAACCCTCAACTGTGTCAGAACATAACAGATTTCCTCTATGTGTTCCTCCACAGTTGAGCTTTTGATCAGGACATCATCTACATATGCCAGGTTACCCCTTTCACCCAAGTCGAGCATGGCCTTATGCAAGAAGATGTTAAATTCATTGCCAGAGTTGATGTATCCGAAGGGAGTCCGGGTCCATGTGTACTGCTGCCCCCCAAAGGTAAAGGCCAGCTTGTAATGGTCCTCCCTACTGACAGGCACGGTCCAGTACCCATTGGTCAGGTCAATGGCAGTATACACCTTTGACCCCTGGATCTGGGCCAGCCCCTGGTCAATGTAGGGGAGAGGCCATCGGGACATGTGGACCCATTAGTTCAGCTCCCTCAGGTCAGCACAGAGTCTCCACTGGCTCCAGCACCGGATTATTAAAGGTGCTGTGGACTGGACTAATTATCCACGGGACTCAAGGTTTTTGATTATTTCTGTGAGGGACTCCATGGATGCAAGAGGCAAGCAGTATTGCTTCACAAACACTGGAGTCATACCAGGGTCCTTGAGAATTATTGTTGTATGGATTTCGGTGCGACCACAGTCGTATGAGTTCACTGCAAAGAGATCTTGAAAATCTAAGAACACCTGCTTCAACTTTTGCTTTTGCTCCAGAGTCTCACAGGCATCAGCTAGGTTGACTCTCCAACCATTTTCCTGAATCTCGTTTGGCTATTTCCGCGGCCTCCTCCAGCTGGGTGGAGAAGTCCCTGATTAAAGTATTGATCTGGACAGAAGGTTTCAGGTAGGGGAGGTAGTCACTGTGGACCTGGAAGATCACCTCATCCCTCCTGATGTCAGAGGTCACCTCATCCTCACTGTAAGGGCAGGAAGAGTACACCAGGAAATTCCCCACATGCTGGGTGAAGATCCTGTCTGGTGTTATGTCATTGTCACTATCACTGTCAAAACAGTCATTGGGGATTGGTCCTATCAGTTCATTACCTAAATCCATGGAAAAATGTCGGTCATCAACCGCCATTCCAATAATGGTGCCTGCGCCCAGAGTGATACTCCTAAGGTCGCTGTTATCCATCAGTATTGGAATGGTGTTGTGTTCCACATTGACTAATGGTGTTGGGTTTAACCCCAACCCTTAATGTTGGAGATGGGCGTCGAGGTGAACATATGCGTCATGATTTTGCAGTTTCGGTCCTCTTTTAATTTTTAGTTGTGTCCATCCTGGGATGGTGACCTCCTCTCCAATTTGAACTTCAACTGCATACAGCAGCAATTGGGCTGACCAAAATGCTTTTTCTGAATCATCAAAGTCCATGGGAATGCTTTTCTGAATCATCAAAGTCCATGGGATTACCCCCTAATCGGGACGAGGCTTTGTAATTTATCAGGTCCAAATTAATGGCAAAACGAATGAGAATGTCACTGCCTAAGTAGAATGCAGCAGGGACATCTCGCACAACCCAACAATTATGTACTATGCTTTTGTTCCCTATATAAATTTTGAGCATACACCTGCTAGGCAGGAGATGTTTGGAATTGGGAGTTTCCAGGTCCATTTCCCATTTATCAATCAATTTCAATGTAGGAACGGCTGGATCTTTTGGGAGTTTTCGGAACATGGCTTCGCTGATGAAGCTCTTACCGTTGTTCACGCACACTCGGGTGAGAACAGATTCCTTCCCCTCATTTAACTGAATAGGGATGAGTAACTGTTCTCTCATTTTTTGAATGTCAGCTAAACTTTGAGCTGGTTTCTCATCACTCTTGACTATAGAATTGGGATTTTCAGATTGTGAATTCGTATAGAAGTTCAAAGTATTTCCATCCAGTGTGGAATGCCACTTGGAAATGGAATGAAGGTTGATTATCAGAAATGGAGAGGAGTTCCCATCACTCGTTTGTTGTACTACAGCAATTACTGTCACATCAGGTACTTGGTTGTTCTGAAAATGGAACTCAATATGATCTGGTTTTTGTTCAACCATGTGGCATGTGCCATTTAAACTAACATGGTTGACGCTATTTCATCGGTCTGTTAGTCTGGGTCCAGAGGACCTTGTTCACACAGTCTATTAGGGGGACAACCTATGCAGGATGTCATTCCCCAGTAGACAGGGTGCGCCCTCGGGAGTCACGACTATGACTGGGTGTTTCACCTTGTGTCGCCCAATTTTTATTTCCAAATTCGTAGACCCCTCGACAGGAATTTCATTCCCATCGAAGTTCTGAAGTTGTCCACGAAGAGGGGTGAGAGAGATCTGGTATCTCTCCCCCCTTTCTGAATTCAGCTTATCAAAGGCCCTCTTTGACAGAAGAGTGGCTTGGGATCCAGTGTGCACCAGTGCCTAAAATGTACATTGCCCTTGCACTTGGACTGGGGCATAAAATCTACCCTCCTTGTCCGCCAATGGCCAAAGGTAATGGGCATTCTGGGCAAGTTTGATGGTCAATTTCTTTATTTTTTACTCTGATCCAGGGGTGGTTTGGTCATGCTTCGGTGTTGGAGTTTGGGAATCTGAAAGGAGAACTTGACATTGGGATAGGCGGGGAGTTTTGGGCTCCCCGTCTACTGATTTTGGGCAGCCCCCCCTTTTTAGAGGCAGTCCCCAGACTTGGTTTGGACAGTGTGGTTTCCAGGAGGCTCATTCCAGGGTTCAATGACGGGCTATTTTGACGCAGTCCCCACATTTACCCACTCTTCATTCTGATCTCTTGGGACCCATTTTTCTTTGGGAGGAGTTCCCCCGTCCCTGAAGGAGAAGATTTTTTTCCCAAATCCTCTGAAGGTTCTGCTCCTTCAAATTGGAGGACACTAACCTCCTCCCCAAAATGGGTCTTTTTGGGTTCTTTATTTCTCCTACCCGCCCTCTGTTCCTTTGGTGGCAGGTTTTTGGGGGGAGGAGATTTTGGTCCTGGTTCCTGGGTGTCCAGGGGCACTTCACGGGTAAGGAAGGAAGCTTTGTCTAGGGCTTTATACCTCCCTTCCCCCCATGCCTCTGCCTCTGAGACCAGTGAGTTGTGGGGGTGCTCTCCCCATCATTGTTCTGGAGTACCAGATCCTTGGATTGTGGGGTTCCGAGCCGCCATGTTCATCTGAGGGTTCTGTTGAGCCCTCAACATGCAACCCAGATCTTGGGACAGGTTATGGACCTGGCGCTCCAGTTGAGACACCCGTTCCGGCATGTACAGTGGCCTCTGGTCAACCCTGGGTGCATCACGGAAAGGGTAACTATCTCTACTCCCGTAGTACCCTGGGTATTGAGAATTTGGGTAACCCTCCACCCTTTGACTTCCTCTCCCGGATTGAGCTGTCTGGGCTCCTGAAAGTGGGGAAAGAATGGAGGGTTGTCCTGCAGGTTGTGGATTTGTGGGTACCGGGGAAAAAACTCAACCCGGCATTTGGGGAATGACTGCCTTCCTGGGGAAAGTTAGGAGGGAAGTTTCCTGGGGTGGTACCTACCTTGTTGGATCCCCCTTTGGGCTGGGGGAGTCCACACATCCCCCAGGATGGGTCTGTTACCCTTGTATTGGGGGCTAATGTAATCAGGGGAGTTGGGTTGGGGTTCCATTTGTGGGATTACTCCCTGACTACCACCTGTTTGTGATTGGCCAGAGGACCTTCTGGGTCTTTGATTGGATGGATTTGGTACATGTATATTTTTAGGCCCCCCCTCTCCATATCTAGAATGGGGGCAACCTTTACCTCTGCACCCTTAGCAGCAGCAGGGATGTTGGCTGGTTTGGGGTCTTTGTTTTTTTTTTGTTATCTGCCGGTTTTTGTACCTCATAAATGCGGGTCGTCTGTTCTATGACCCAGTCCAGCAATCTTTTCTGTGCAAAGGCGCATTTGAGCTCCTGCGCAAATTCTTGTGGGGCCTGATCTTCCCCGCACTGCAGATTGTAGGCCGCCTTGTGGGCCTCTTGGGGGTTTCTGTGTGCAGAGAAATATTTCAAGATAGCCGCCCTGTAGGTGGACCATCTTGAGTCGTTCTGGTCCTCCAGTCCCACAAAGAAACTGGAGTATCCATGGGAGAATGTCCATTTCACATACTGTATGCAATTCTGGCTGTCCTTCATATGAAAAGTATCCATCATTTGTTCATATAATTCTAGATGTTCCCAGACAGAATACTTGGCATTTTTATGATATGTAGTTATCACACTTCTAATGGCCTTGATCTGCCTAATGGTATCTTTTTGCATAGCTCTTTTAATTTTGTTTCCTTCTTGGTTCTAGTCACCCGAGTCCACTCGTCCTCAGACTCAGAGGCGCTGGTACTGGAGGTGGCTTCTTGGTCCTCTAGGCACTCCGGGATTCTGTGAGCTTGAGAAGGGCTCACAGAATGTGGGAGCCTAGTTTTCCTATTCCTGTGGTGCTCAGAAGAGTCTTCTGACTCTTCCCTGCTTCCACGATTGGCGGAGTACCCCCCCCACTTCCCTAACTGGGTAGAGGTCTTTAGGATGCTCTTTTTGGGCTTTATTTCCTGGAGATCCCCACCAAATTTCACAAACTGGTCCCTTGGAAGTTGGTATTTCAGTTGATCTGATTCCCTGACCCTCCCCTCATAGGAGTCTTCCTGGTCAGAGATAACAGCCCTAATATTTGGGTATCTGTGCAGAGACGCCCGTCCCTCAATTTCTGGGGGGCGCTGATCTGTCAGTCCCATCTTACCAACCCTATTGAATTCTGCCAGCCCCATGGCTCCCGGCTCGTGTGGGCCAGTAGACATGAAGTTGGCAGAGTTCATGGTATTGAATGGGTTTGAGTCCCTGAGTGCAGAGGTCCTGATGCTATGATCAGGGTTTGCCCTGTCCCTCCAGTTAGAATTTAGTCTAGCACCCTCTTTCTCTAATCTTTCTACCTTTTCTTTTTCATCCCTTCTTTCCTGGTGATAAGCAAAAATCTGGGCCTTTTGTTCATCATCTATCAAGCCCTTACTGGTCTCAATGATTCCCTCTTGCCCTGCTACTTGTTGGTGGAGTCCATCAATCTTTTCACAGAGGGCCTCATTGTCTCTCTGCGCTTCCTGAATGTTTTGGGGGTAATGGGATGTTCTCTTTGCAAGTGATTAATCTCCTGGTTTTGTGTGTTTTTGGCTTGGGTGTTCTCTTTCAGGGCACCTTCTACCCGTCTGGTGTGCTCTAGTAGCTTCCCATGCTCAGTTCTTAGTTCCTTTAGCTCCTGGAGGGCCAACTTACTTTCTTGTAACTCGGTTCTTAACTTACTTATTTCCTGGCCTATGGCTTGTTTCTCTTGATTTAGGGTACTCCTCTGCACCGCCAGGTCATCTCTTTGTTTTTTGATGGTGTCGGATTTCCCGTCGCTCCTGATCAAATTTCTCTTGAGAGTGGAGGTATTTTATAATTAATTTATTATTTTCCTCTTTCAAGGTTTCTATCTGATTTTGTAGGATAACTATCTGTTCTGCGCAGGCTCTATTATAATTTAATTGTTGCGCCAGTTTCTGTTGACTCTGTTGTAGAGAGTCAACCCTTTCCTTACACTCCTCTTTCAGTGCCTGTACTTGGGTGTCTTGCTCTGCATTCTCTTGCTGTAGGTGAGCCAGATCCTCTTTTAATTTTGTGACTCAATCTCTAGATTCTGCCTCCAATTCTTGACTCTTCTGTAGCCTTTGTTCTGCTGAGTCTAATCATTCTGGATTTTCTCTAGTGATTCAATTTGATTCTGTGCCAGACTATGGTTTGAGCATGCTTTTCCCGTGTCACTCCTAGGTGGATTGTATAGGTAGGCCGCAATTCTGGCAATTTTGCTTTGCTCTTCTTTAACTTTTTGGGCCATGTTTAATTCACTAAGAGCTTGGTGTAATAGGCCATTGTCCTGCCATGTATCCTTGTTCATGGCAGTGACCTATTGTGCGATTTTCTGTAGCCAGACATGTTCATCCTGTTCTGGCCACTCACCTCTGACAAAAAGCTTGTGCAGGATGTGCTGCCTAGCCATACCAATTTCTACTGGGATAGCCATTTTGGAAATGTCAATTTCTGTATTAATTATTTTGGGGTTGATTTATTTTTACTTTTACAGACCGGCCTGGTCTTACGGTATTTGTTTGGGAGGCACTTGTACAGTGTAGCACAGTATACCAACTATGCAAAGTAACACTACGCTGCAGGTTAGCCTGCTGTGCTAGACTGTCACGGGTGGTAATCAAACTCTAAATCCCGGACGAGCCCCCAAATCTGTTAAGGATTTCAATCAGGCAATACACCCTGGTCTCAGCCTACTATGAACCACACAACTGAAATGCTTATTTTGTTATATATATAGATTCAATATTTGAGAGATACACCACTCATATCACACCCCCTTTTCAAATACACTGGGTCACAATGGACCAGGAACCAGGCTGGTAGGTAAAGGTAATATTTATTTATTTATTAAGAAATTCAAGAAAATCACACACTTTTTAAAATATGGGGCAGCAATCACCAATGGGGTGATAATAACAAATAGGAATGTGAACAATGCCTTTAAATTAACCATTTAGTGACACAGATAGAAAATACAGAGAATAGAGATAATTTTGAATTTTGGGAAAGATGGCACTCAAGTTAGGATTCCCCCCTGCAATATTCCTCAACCCACAAATAATCAGTTCTAAATAGATATAAGGAAGCAGCAGGTAATCAGGAATGAGGAATAATAAACAGAATTTGAATCCAACCTTCCCTCCCCAAACAAGAGAGAAAAACAGATTTGAACCCTTGCAATGTTAAAGTGACACTCGGAAATGGCTGAATAAAACAATGAATGTGTGCAAAAATCTTTAACTAAGTACAATTCTCTATGGGAGCAACACTGGAAAGTTACAAGCAATCGAAAGCAATAGACTGAGCAAAATCATACAATGCGAAAATGAATGGAAGGTTTAACACAATTGATAGTAAAAATAACACGTGTTCATTCCCGCCTGAAATTAACCAAACGGTGTTTAATAAAAACAGGTGAAATATTGCAATGGGTTTTTAGGTTAGAGGGTAGCTATGGATCCTAGGTACAGTTTGAAAGTGAAAGTGAAATGAGGTATCTAGCTGTTAAATTGAGTGAGTTATGCAAGATCTAGTGAGGTGCATTTTTTATAATTAATGGCGAAAAAAGGAACAGAATTCAATTTTTACAAGGACAGTTTTACTTTACGCTAGGGCATTCAGGCAAGGCAACTAGATTGAGACACAGTAAACTCCAGAGTTGATCCACGGAACCAACCCCAGCACCTCCGCGCCTGCCCTGGCTGACCCGGTCCGATTACCCGAGGGAGGACTAAGGGCTTAGGATTTCACAAGACAAAATTATTAAAGATATTGGTGCTAGCACAATGAATCAAGCAGGGTTTCAAGGATGATTGTGACAATATTACAGTTATCAGGATGAGTATTGGAAGACTTAGTAATTGAGATGGAACAAGGCAAGGCAAGGTTTACTATGTTTCTAAGGTTGCTATTGATACTCACAGTACCCTTTTGGGTTGGATTTTGGACAGTCAGCACTCTGGATCACCACACGGATCTGGTCTAACACAGGGCAGCCGGACAAACTCAGCGGGGCAGAGTCAGCTGGGCAGGGGCTGGATACCAAAGGATAGTTCTTCTGGACTGGCAGTTCTGGTTACTTGATACTATAGGGCATCAGGATAGCAGGATAGCAGGATAGCAGTGAGTGGCAGCAAGCCAGGTAAATTCAGGACGCTTCCCCAAAACACCACAGCGCTTCCCTTGGTTATGGGGATTATTTTAGAATGGAGGCCTAGCTGAAGCAGGATCAGCAATTGCTTGGCCTTGTAGTTGGGATCTGGAGTTTAGAAGGATAGATGCAAGATGAAGACAGGAACAAACAGGAACAGGACGCCGGTGTAGGAATCAGGAATCAGTCTGTGTCTTAAGTGCTAGTCAGGGGCCCTTATTTATATTGCCAGATGACATCATTACAGTATATAACAGGGGTAGGATTCACTACCACCGCCCCTACAATAGGATTGGGCAAGGGCATAATCTCTGCCTTGCTCATAATTGGATGGATATCAGAAAAGTGATGTCATGTTTATGAGATGATTTTTACTGTATCTAGAAACTCCCTCATTTCCTTTACTGGAAATCCGATTTTGCCAAAAACAGATATTTATGCAGTTTCCAAACCTTAGTAAATCAGATACACAGATTACATATTTGGAGCAGCACAGATTAGTCCAAACCTCCAGTTGGTGCGACCTTGCTTCGCCTTTCTGACACATTTTGGCAATTTTACACATTAAAGATTTGGCCCACAATTCCCCAATTTTATACAGAGATGCAAATTGTCCCCAGAAATGTGTGTACAAAATTTGACATTTGCAACAGGTATGCTTTTCTGGTAATATAACATATATCACCGTTTCTGTCCAGAGTGTGTCACAATGTTCTACCAAGTTTTCAAACACAGACCACAGACCACAATTCCACTTTTAAGCTGTAAAATGTTTACCTTTTTACTAATTCTGACAGCTTAGATAGAAGTATTTTTTAAAGTTCTTTCCAAAATAGTCTTAAGGCAAATGGGAGTTATTGTCTGTCATTTTATTTCTTCCCAGCTAACACCAACTGGCAGTTTCTTTGAAGCAGGATGAGGGCCTCTCTTTTGATTGAAGGTTTTATTGCCCTTCACTCTTGACAGGGGAGAGTCCCAGGACTGCTATTGTCCTAGCCTGGAGAAAAGACAAATGTCTGATGAGCATTTGAAATCCCTTTGTCTTGGTCCATTCAAAGTCTTTCAAGCTGGCAATTAGTGCTTTCCTGTGCCAGTAGTTTAAAGTGTGCCTCTCTTCCTGAAAGAAGTTACAGGGATGTAACTTGAAGAGCAGGTTTCTTTTTTTTCATATAGCCTGCCAACTTAGCCTATGAGTTTTACCCTTCATTCTCTCATTTTAAATATTGACTTAAACAAAACCTGTGGAATCAAAACAGCTCATAGGTTTACTTTGATCAGCAACAAATCCTTTATATTTCTAAGTAAGCAAGCCTTTACCCAACAATTTACTTTTAAATAGGCCAATTTTTCTTCAACCAGCAAAAGCACATTTTACCACATATGTTAACAACTAATAACTGTTCTTTCTTTTTAAATTCGACTTGGCAGTTTCTTACTTTGCAAACACTGCCTTTTCCTGGAAGCCTGAGTTTTATCAGCACAATGATACATGACACTAACCAGGCACAGATAGTTAGAAGTTCTTTAAGACAGCTGATGTTTGATACATTGTAGAACCATACGCATGCTTTTCTGTGCGAGTGAAAGCAGAGTCCTTGGTTGATTTTTCAAAATTGATTTTTTTGATTGGAGCTGTCATTCAAATGAGGCCCGGTTCCTCTGAGACATAATGAATGGTCCTGGACATGGCAGGGCCTTTTCAATCCCAGTAGTTTCATGATAAATTGATGAATTTAGCACTAAGCAGCACTTTTAAGGTTGAAAATGGTGTCATTTTTAAATGGGAATTTTGAGATTTCCAGCAAGGCAATGCTGCCTCTTTCACTTAATTTTTAGAAAAATATTGCAGAGCACACTGGCACACTTCTGCGATGTGTACTCTGTTCCTCCCCACATGAAACGTGTGTGGCAGGGTGATGCAGCCATTATTTTTGTGGTTGTAAAAATGCAATTTTGAGATCCTGGCATACACAGGAGTTAGCGCAGTCATTTTGCTGTTTCTTGCACCAATGCAGCAAGTATGTGGTAAGGCACATCTGAGTGGGCAATATATCCCACAGATGCTCTAGTTTCATAGAGCTGTCTCCACAAGGGGAGGGAGGGAGGGTTGAGGTTCTGGTAGGTGGGGGAAGTGGGAGAGGTGGAGCGGTATAGCCGACAAGGGAATCAATGATTGCATGTTTGATCATGGGGGATATGTATGTGGGTCTATAAAGGTTTTTCGTTTTGCCTGTTGCTGCAAGGCTGACCCATGGAAGGCTTTGGTCACTGAAGATGCTTGTATGGTGGCCTGTGTATATGTTTTGTACCCTTGAATGTTCATGGCTGGGGAAGCTTTGATACGCATTGGGTCCTTAAACGTAAAAATGTCTGAATTCCATGCAGAAAAGGTCTTTGTCGAGGAGAGAGTTTCGGCAGTCAAAGGCTAATATATTGTTTGTTTAGGAATCAAGATTTAAGCAGAATGAGGAATATTACGGTTAATGGGATTGGCATGGTTGTTTGTACATCTGTTCTTGAAAGAAAGGGTGGGGTGGGGATATTGATCATTGGGCTTTCAGATGCTGCACCTGAAGAAGGGGATGGGTGGTCGCTACTTGGCAATTAAGGCTCGCTTGCCCCCAATTAGCATTAGCTGCAGTTCTGTGAAGAATTATTTTCCTTATTAGAGGAGTGGTGTAGGGGGATCACAATTTGTTGCAGGGACTTTAATGCTCTAGAAGATCCCTTGAGGGATTGGTGTTCATTGAGGGAAGGAGCTCAGCGACCAGTGGATGGGGGGTTCTTTGGAGGAGCTTTTTTCCAGATACCACTTTGCAGATACTTTTAGGTTTTTGAATCCCGACCTTAAGGGCAACACTTTTTACTGAGCGTATCCTAGTACATACACTCATATTGATTATATTTAGAGTATACAAGTAGGGCCTACAATGTTGCAGGCTCTTCTATTAGGGTTGTGGCATGGTCTGATCACGATATGGCAATGGTGACACTGAGTTTTGGTTCTTGTTTGGTCCCTGAGAGACAATGGGCCTCATTACGAGTCACCCGGTATGGAAATAACGGTGGCGTTAAACCCGCCGCCACCGTTGTTTCCATACCGGGTGATCTTGAATCCTGCAGGCGGAGGTGTCATTTCCGCCAGGTCTGACCTGGCGGGTTTAACACCGCCCGCCTGCAGGCGGACGTGGAAACACCGGCACCATCACGAGATGGTGCCAGTGTTTCCATGGTCCCCATTCCATTGAGTCCTATGGGACTCAATGGAAATGGGGATTTACCGAATTGTGCCTCTGTAACTCCTGGGTCACCGGGGTTGTAACGCCCCGGTAATTCCGGGAATCACGGAGGCGGAATGGTAATACGAGTCTGGCGGTAACCGAGCTGGAAAAACCGGCAGGTTACCGCCGGACTCGTAATGAGGCCCAATGGGTGTGTAATGACACTTTGGGCCTAATTACGAGGTTGGAGGCAGCCATGGCGCTATTAGCGCCATGGCTGCCTCCAAAATCGTTCCGACTCTGGTGGATGGAGAAATTACCAGTGCATTCCGAGGTCGGCGGGACCGGTAATTCCCTATTCACCAGAGCCATTCCCCATTCCCATTTGATCCCCCTTAGGGCTCAATGGGAAGGGAGAAGGTGGCAATAACGGTACCGCAAATTGTGGTACCATTATTGACCCCGGTATCCCTTTGCGGGTCCCATCCTTAACGCCTGGTAAAAAAACCAGGGTTTAAGGAAGGACCCGCAAAGGGAACTCATAGTAGGGCGGTAAGGGATTACCAGCACCGGTGCCCTTACCGGTGCTGGTGATCCCTTACCACCCACCTCGTAATGAGGCCCTTTGTTTAGGGATACAGTTTGTCGGGAAACATTCCAGGATCATCAACAACACAGGCGAGACTAGTATGAGTGTGGTCTGGGATGCAGCGAAAGCAACATTTCGGGGGCTCCTTATTACAGGAGGCTCTGCAAAAAATATGATCAGAGCCATGAGAAGCGCCCAACTACGTGAGCAGATTAGATGTAGGGAAGATGCATTGTATGGGTACCCTGGTGAAAGGGATGAGAATCAGAAATGTGTAGATGGCCTTAGGCAGGAATTGAAAGAGTTGTGGTGGGGGAGGTGGCTTTATATCCAATCTGGTGCTTAATGCAAAGATTTTTTGAGTAGGGGGATGAGGACCATACCCTCCTAGCTGCTCGGTTTTCGAAAACAGAAGGTGGAGAGGTCAGTCACAGAGCTGAGAGATCTTCAAAGTATGAGGCTCCTGGCTCCAGATAGCATAGTGCAGAGGTTTACTCATTTTTATAGTTAATTGTTTACTAGTGGTAGAGTGGTTTTACCCCAGAGTATAGATACATATTTACAAGGGGCTTGCCTTCCTACAGTGAGCCAGGAAGACCTGATCTTTCTCAACATGCCAATAGAGGCCCAATAGGTTTTGCAGGATATTGCTAAGGTGAGGGGGGTTTGGCCCACGGCCCTGATGGGTATACTGAGGCTTTTTATAAGAGGTTGTCCCCACAGTTGCTTCCTTTCTTAACATCCCTTTTTAACAGCATAATGGATGGGGATCGGGTCCCAGATAAATTTACGCATGCAAGGATTGCGGTTATTCCAAAAGAGGGCAAACATAGGAGTGAGTGTCAGTCTTATTGCCCTATTTCTCTCTTAAATGTTGATGTGAAGCTTTTCTCTGGTATATTGGCAGAGAGATTGGGATGGTTGATGCTATCACTGAGACATAGTGATCAAGTGGGGTTTGTATGAGGGAGACAGTGGCAGACAATCTCTGCATAATGATTGATCTGGTGGCAACCATTGGTCCTTCTGATCTCCACTTTTGCTTTCCTAGATGCCAAAAAGGCCTTTGACAGAGTCGAGTGGCCTTTTCTTTGGGGGGGTCCTGAGGAGGATGGGATTTCAGTCCCGTTGGACTGTTGGAGTCTTGGCTTTATATAAGTTTATGAGAGCACAGGTGTCAGTGAATGGCTTAACTCCAGATTATTTCCAATTACAAAGGGGTACCCGCCAGGGTTGTCCTCTTTCCCCATTACGTTTTGCCCTAACTCTAGAGCCGTTGGCAGACTGTATACATAGACATGAGGGAATTCATGGCCTAGTACGAAGGGGAAAGAATATAGGCTCTCTTTATTTGCAGATGATATTTTGATATATCTTACGAGCCCCATTCTATCATTGCCAGCGGTGATCAAAAACACTAGACGGATATGGGGTCTATTCGGGTTTAAGCTGAACTATGGAAAGTCAGAGGTTTTGCATTTCTCAGACTTGGACCTCAGTCTATAAAGGTCTGTCACTGAAAGTGAGTTCCAAATACAGAGTGAGGTATTGCATTACTTGGGGATTGTTCTCCACTGTTTGATAAAGTGAATACTAGAACACTTAGGTACAATAATACACATCAGCTGAAGGAGCCTAGATGCAAGTTTTCACAAGTTACTAAGTGTGCCTTTTTTGCTGCAGCTCCCAAAATATGGAATGCTATTACACCAGAGGTAAAGGTTATGGCCATTTTTAAGAAGAAGTTGAAGACTTTGCTCTTCAGATAAATCTTTCCCCTCTGAACTCGGTTTGACCTGTTGTATCTCTATTGGATCTTTTTAGGCTGGGTTTGTTTCTTTAGCACCCATAACCCTCCTGGTTCCTAGGTGCGTGGTACACATATATAAAGTAAAGTAAATAGGGACTCATTTGTATAAGGCTAGCTGTCCTCCTGTATGGACCGCTATTGAATCCGATTTAGTAAATGGTCTAATTCGCTTTTATCGTGGGTGTGTCGTCTTACCACAATTAATATGAACGTTCTTCACCATAGCATATTTTATGTTTCTGGCCTTGCCGATTGAATTGCGATTTTTATGGAAAGACACAAAACCACGTGTTGTCTATAGTACGCTGATGCAGCCAAAAGATAAGGCGGGGCTGGTCTCCCGGATCTGTGGGAATATTATACGGCAGTACAATTACGGGTATTGTGGGATCACCTTAGAATTAACTTGAATAAACAATGTGTCGGGATTGAAAATGACTTGATGGCCCCTGTAACTGTTGGGGAATGACTATGGGTTCCCCCTAACTGTCTTCCGAAAAGAGTAAGGGTGCATCTAGTGTTGGCTACCTTATTGGGGTTATGGAAGAAATCGGGAGTGTCACAGGGACACTCCCCTGAGCTGTCTTTGGGCACCTCCGATAAGGGATACAATTCATGAACCCCTTCGTTTTCAGCTTTGTTATGAAAGAAGTTTGAGATGGGCTGGACAATTGTGAAAAAATGTGTATTACTAAGGCAACGCTTGACGATAAGTTGGGGGGAATAATGTCAAATTCTATGTATCTGCAGCTGTGGGGTGCCCTCACAGCTCATGTATGGAATGTGCAATTGAGTCGCCCGCTAACGACCTTTGAACGAGTGTTAGACTCCTATGTCAGTTTTAAGGGTTTGATATCAAAACTTTACTCAGCCCAGCTGGAAACCAGGGATATGGAAGTACAGAAGGCGCATTTGTATTGGGCATGAGGCATGTCTTTTACAGAGGGTAGGGATCCCTGGCTGTTGATGTTTCGACAGTCCTGGTCGACTTTTATGGCCAGGCAATATAAGATGCATGGGTATAGGCTATTACAGAGGTGGCAATAATCACCAGACAGGCTGTCTAAGATGTTTCCATCGTCCAGTCCTCTTTGCTGGCGCGGGAGTGGGGTTACTGGTACCTATTGGCATGTCTTGTGGGGTTATCCTGTAATCCAGAGTTTTTGGAACGAGGTCCTAGCATGGGTGAAAGTGATGGAAGGTGTTGAGCGTCCCTAGGTCCCCTTATTACCTCTTTTTGGGTTGCAGGCAGAGGTCGAAGTGGGTGGGAGTGGTTGGGAGTGGTCGGGAGCGGTGCTCCTCTACTTTTTATTTTTAAGTTTCACCGTTCCTATACTTTTATTTTTAAAAGAAACCATTCTGGAATGGTTTTGTTTTAAAATAAAAGTATAGGAAGAAGTTGAAGCTTGCACTTCAGTGCACTGCACTGAACATTCCAATAAAGAGCAGGAATGTTTGTTTGGGGGTATGGATTGTGTGTCGGAGGGGGTGTGGCGATGGGGTTTGTGGGGAGCGGGGGCAGGCCAGCAGGGAACATAGTTCCACTACTTCTTTTCGTACACTTCGACCACTGGTTGTAGGATGATGGTGAAAACTATGCAAAAGTTCCCCACCTTACCCCCAATTTGTTCTTGCTGGCCAGTGTAGGGATTACCCTATGTTGAAGGTACCCTCTACATATGAGAAATGTCTGCGTAAGGTATATGACATATATGACATGGAGAGCCTGACAGCAGCCCTCTATGCCTCGCCCAGAGATACGAAGTTGGAGTGGTTTCCTTTTCTGACGTACTACACACAAAAGGGAAAGTTGACCTCTATGGAGACCCCTATGGGATGATCTTGGGTTATGTATGGGCTCCAAGGAGCGTGTTGAACATTTTGGTACTTCAGGATGGAGCCTAACATCTGTTAATAGGGTTTTGGGGACCGTTTAGACTGAATAGGTCTTTAGGGCAACCAGTCTGTTGATGTATTTTGTAATGAACTCCTAAGTGGCATACTCCTCCTTTGATCATTGATAAACCCAGTTTGGTATATGTTTGGATGATTTCCTTGGGGAGTCAAGGGGGTAATGGAGGGGTTTGGAGGGGTATGGTGGAAAATGTTTTAACAAAAAGATTATTATTCAGAAGGATTTCCATGTATGCATCCAGTATTGTGGCAGCGCTGTGTTTTGTTTACAAAGCTAAATTTGGTTAGCCCAGGTACAGACGAACGATTACTTTTTCTGCATGATAGTACCATGGATGGACATTAAGAATTCTCTGTTTGTTTAAGAGACGTGATGTTTTTGTTTGCTGTAACCTTCTGAATAAAACATTTTGAATTCACAAAAAGAAGAAAAGGATCTCTCAGCTTGAAGATATGAGACATTCCTGTTGAATCATGCAGATGTAAGAATTGTATCAGAGACCAAATCATTTAGCAATACAACTAAGAAACTATTAATAACCTATTAACTGAACTTATCACACAAATACCAATTTTTACATATGCATTTGCCAGTTGATATGCTCATTGAAACCTGTTGGGGATTCAGTCCACAGAGGATATATCTAAAATAACCTCTTTTCAGCAGTTGAAACACTCAATCTCTTCTTCTAGTTTGTGTGTTGACGACTTCAATAATTGGACCTTTTTACTAGGCAACAGTATGATTAGATTCACTGAAATGTTCAGCAATACTGTACTGAAAGACTGTCATGATTCTCATTCTGGCAGCACTAGCAGTGGACCGTGATCAGGAGTAAACAAATAACAGAGATGGACAATTACAAGAAGGGAGGGCCAGAGCATATGGAAAAGCGAATGATTTGACCTTCACAGGTTTATTCTGGAATTAGAAATAGCAGGACGAAAGCACAGATTATCAGAACATAAGATGGGCCTGCTCAGACTTTGTCTTGGGAATTCCCCAAAATGTCCCCTCCCGAAAAGAACTCCCTTGTGTCTTCCCTATTGAGTAGCAGCAGGTCGCCTACTGGATCAATGGTTCACTGAACTCGGCCCCTGCCTCTTGAGTCCTTGGGTGGGGTTGCAAAATGGACTGCATGAGTGGTATGGAACTCAAAGGAGGAAAATCTAAGGAAAACAGTGAAAGGAAGTGGGATTAACGTATGTTCTGTGAAAGGGGCCTAGTCTAAAGTGCCAGAAATCCAGAGACAAATCTCCTATCTGGTTTAAAAAAACAGTGGGCATACACCCAGCAGTGTTGTTTACGTTACTGCCAGCCATAGGCTTTTTAGAGTGCTCCAACATTCTTCTTTCAGGATTACATTTTTCTATTCATGCCTTCGATCTTTCTCCTGGGTGTGATTGTTATTTTGATCTTGACTTTAGCCTGATCCTTGGCATGGTCATGATCAATGCCTTGAACCTTGACCGTAGGGGGTGGTGACGGCAGCACAAGAGCTATTGGGTACAAGCCCTAAATGGGACCCAGTTGGTATTCTTCCCTTACAAGGTTGCAAATGTAGTGTCTGCTGTGCTGGAATCAGGCGGTGTCCACATGGTGGCTCACAGAGACAGAGCACAATCTGCCTGGCACTCTATTGAGCTTCTCCCCACTCTTTTGCTGGGGCTGCATGAATTGTGAACCCCCTGTGACATTGTTGTCTGGAGAATGGTTTCTTTTTGACTCTGGGTCGGGTACCCGGCTGAAGGTCGTGCACTCAGTGTTGCCCAATCGCCCACTTCCACTCTCAAACTGGACCAATGGCCAAGCACCAATGTGGAAATTCAGTCACTAGTGCTGTGTATGTAAAACACTGAAGCAAGGGTTGATTTGCTCATGATTTTCTCCATGGAAACTAAGGGTTGAGCTTGTGGACTAAAGATGCAGCCTGGCTCACCTAAGCCTTGTAGCACATTTCTGCTTGACTAAACTGGGGTCTGTTCACTATTTTATGTCCCAAGGTTACACCAGACTCAACTAAGGAAAGGCTGGGGGAGTTCTATGGGATCCTTCTTATACTTCCCTGGGGGCCTCATTCAAGTGTTTGTGGCTTCCCCAGCTATCCTCTATGGCTAAATTACAAGTGACCGGCCGGTAATAGCAGGGGGATACCGTCTAACTGAGCTATCACTACCAGCGCCTGATATCCCGGTATTACCGGGATATTGCCGATGCCGGCAATGGCAGCCTTTTCTCATTTGATGGAGTCGGACTCCATGGAGGGGAATATTGGCATTACCGGCACCAGTGTTACTGGTGCCGGTAATATCAGCAGTCATTTGCTGGTGGGGGCATGATTTACCACAAGCTCTTGGCTGGAGGTAAATCAGTGACCCCCACCGGCAAACCGGTAGTTTGGCGATGCAGTAAACTGCCACTTTTACCACCACTTTTACCGCACCAGCAAACTTGTAATGACCCCCAATCCTGCTTGGTCCACTCTGTATTGCATGACACTTTTAAGGGCATGGCATGCTACTAGCATGGCATGGCACGAGGCTTCGATAACCAGCACCAAGTCAAAATACACTTTTTTTTAAAACAATGAAGACAACATTATACCAAAGTAAATAGGGCGGTAGCAAGGAATAGTACGATTTTGTAATGGGGAAAATGGCATTGATATACCAATAAAGCAGAGTATAGGGAGGGAGAACCCCTGGAAAGAAAAACAAACATTCTAACAGTAATGATGTTTCCATTGGCATAAAGATACCTATCAAACTAAGAATCTGGGTGGAGATTTAAAAGTGTTTAAAAGGGGATGCAGCAAGCAGACTGAAAATAGTGAGGCATGCCCCTGATTGCTCTGATATGAAGCCATGATGTGAACGTTTATTGGGAATGCTTCTTGCAGCTAACGCACTCTTGCTGTTGCCAGAATAAATAGAAGAGATGTGCTCATTCTTGGGGTTAGTGCTGTACTGAGGAAGGTCCTCATCGGGAAGCTGCGAATGTTTATTTGGGTAATAGTGATTGCATTTCAGACAAGTTTAGGTCATGGTTTGCATAAACTTTATTCAAAAGCATGTGCATTATAGTTTACATCTGACAAAGTGAACAGTTTGTTGGCAAATGAATGAGACATCCAAAGACTATTATTACTTCACCAGGAACATGCAATAAGGCACTAGAAAGGGTGGGAAATGTTTGAGCCTCTGATGCCTCAGCATAAATCATGTGTGGCCCATTGCATTCCAATTCCAAATTCCACATGAGAATGCATTTTCCACTGTTCATCAAGGGACTCAGGTCATGAGAACAGTATCAAAATATGTGTCCTTATAATAACCACTGGAATAGTCAAGATATTATTAAACAAGCTTTGGCAATGTTAACAGTTTGGGCTGTTGTGTAGGCATGGGAAAGGGACTTACCAGGCCTTGCCGTAGTGATGTTAACTGATCATTGATGGTAGCAGGTGAGAACATTCTGAGAGTACCTGGGCATCTAATAGCAGCGCCTGGCAAATGCCTAATGCGTATATACAAGCCAATACGGTTGGCTTTGCCAATGCTTGTTTTTAGCAGGAGTTAAGGATACTCATAATGCCTATAAATCAAATGGCTGAAGGCAGAGCTGGTTTATATTTGGATTACACCAGGAGCATGTTTACAGCTCCAATTAAGTCCTTTACCCCCAGAAGACTGATTGGAAAAAAACACTGGCAGACACTCAGAGTGCACAGTTTGATGGCAAGGCTTGATTAAAGTGAGCTCAAAGAGTTTTCATTAGGCAGTATTTTGGGCATGGAGGGGCAGGAACAGGCTGGAAATGGTCATAGGGATTAGCATGGCCATGGGCAGTCAATGGGTAGGCAAATATCCAAACAACACCTACAAACGTTGTCTCCCTCCTCATATGCCATTTCTCCATATCTCGACTTTAATGCAATAGTTTTGCCTTAGAGGTGGCGCAAGCTCCAACTAAAGAGGACAGTCTGTTGAAAGATGAAAAAGACGATCTGTTGAAAGTGAGGCTTCAACATCGAGTGATGCCTAGAAAATGAGTGGTTGTTAGCTACTAGCAGCACAGATTTGTCAACTTACATACTTTTGAAAGGTTTTAATAAATCCTTCTATTTTAAACATTAACACATTAATTCAGCAGGCACCTGAGATACTAAAATTTATTTTTTACCTTAATTTGGAGGAAAGATTAATTTTCTGTGGCTCAGACATCATTTACTCATTTGGATTCAACCTATGAGATGCAATATTCACCACCTTCCCATCGTGGTCGGTTTGCCACTGACAATATCACCCAGTTACCAAATCCCATCACAAAACCAACTACTCTCCAAACGGGTTTACATGAAAATAGCACACAGAATTTGGCAGAATGCTTTTCTCCCTCCTATCCTTGGCAAATGACACATCTACCTTCAAAGGCCCAGTAACACAGCTTGAAAGCCTCAGTAATGAGACAGTTAAAACACTTAGCATGATTGCTCTAAAAGATAAAACAAGAAAATGAAACCCAACACGCAAAAAGATCATAAATAGTTTGATGATAAATTGTCTGCCCTAAAAATGGACGGCCATAGATTTTAACCCTCCTGAAGGAAGTCTCAGTCTCCCTATGGATATTTATTGGGCTGCAATATCCATGACATGGCCATTTATCAGATTATTTAGCATAGAAAGAGGCTTTTCTAACAAAACCACAGTGCCTACACCCACTGTGAAACAACAGATAGAGCACCATCACCAGATCTCAAACATCCCTATACCTTCCAATGGTATCAGGTAATATTATCTCCACCAATAATATCGATATTTTTGGTGGGGATAATTAATGGGGTAAATGGGACTGGAGTTGCAGGGTTGTCCACTGCTCCCTTAAAAAAATATGGGGTTGAGGGGGTGCCCCCCGCGGTTCCATGGCTTAATATCTCCGCAAAAATATGGCAATATATTTGTATGCCGATATTATTGCGGGGATATTAACACATGGAACCCTTCCAATGAAGTAGCAACCTAATAAACTGAAGTGAAAATTATTAAAATCCTCAAGGGATCGAAAACCAGAATAAATCGAACAATCTTGAAAGGATAGGATCCACAGGATCACAGGCTTTCTTCTTCAAGGGCGTCCCCACAAAAGAATTAAACTAACTTGCCAGGAACCTAATGCATCCACCAAACAACATTATCTCAGCTCTGCTTCTACCCACAGGGACCATGTTGTCACCAAATCCACCCAGGGCATTGAGTTCTACAATTGCTTCCTCTGCACTTGGATCAACCCACCAGACTTACCAGGCAAGGCAACTTCCATCACAGCCCTCCTAAAAGAAATCAATGCTCAGCTGCCTTTCCTCTCTAAAATTCAGGAGAAAACACTAGAGAGAAATTATTGTCCCACAGCAACTCACTTATTCCTCCATGACAAATAA
Organism: Ambystoma mexicanum; assembly: GCF_040938575.1. Taxonomy (NCBI): domain Eukaryota; kingdom Metazoa; phylum Chordata; class Amphibia; order Caudata; family Ambystomatidae; genus Ambystoma; species Ambystoma mexicanum. The sequence goes on along the minus strand of NC_090941.1, from coordinate 960,739,787 downwards.
TCGGATTTCCATCCTAACAAGAGTACAGAGAGCATTCTATTCTGCATGAGAGAGGCAATCCTGGTATGCCTGGAAAGTAATACCTTCTCGTTCTACTGGATGTCTCCTGAGCTTATAACACTGCTGACCGCCATATCTACCGGCATAGGCGGAAATGAAAAATGGACATTGAAGATATAGCCCTCAGGTGGATAGCTAATTACCTCAATGAGTCTAGGTAATTTTAAACTGAAATATTCGCTATCTACAGTGAGGCCCCCCAGGGACCTACTATCTACCCTTGGCTTTTCAATGTCTATGTTAAACCATTGGCTGATATAATTGACTCATTCACTCGGTCATTCCAACTCTGTTCAGATGACAGAGAGTTCACGCACAAACTGGAATCCCAGAGAGGCAATATTTAACACATTTTTTTTATTTCTTTATAGTGCGTTATTAGATATCTAGCATCATTTTCACACTTACACAATATCACATACCAATTTTATAAATAAAAATACAATCATATTAATCAACAAACATAGGCAGATTTTCCATATAAACCAATCTTAAGATCACTAGGAGGTTTCATAATCTATTTTAGCTATCCTTTTAATAATTACCTCCCATACATAGAACGCTGCATGGTTTAAAACCGATAACTTGGCTCGCTACAAAACAGATCAGAGTTAGGATTACTATAATTTTCATACGCTCGCTTGTATACTACCCCTAGTTCATCACGTTGAGTTAAAAGATGTCTAGCCGTCTCAATATATCTCCCACATAATCTGCATCGTTCTTTGTTCTCGAGGGATACCTCTCCAAGCGCCCGTGATTTCCAGCACCTTCGTTGTTTGTAATCTGAGCGACAGAATATCGCTTCCTTGTTAGGTAGATACTAAGGCTGCTTCTATCAAAGGCCTGTTTGACATACTCTCTTTATTTCCTTAGAGTGCCAAGATGGGTCAATGCAGAGTCTATGTCATTTGCCCTTGCCTTATCCGGGATTTTAGCCAGATTGTAGTTTAGCCATATTTCTGGTATTTGCGTTAATCCAATTTTATGCATGTCATTTAGTGCTCTAACTCCTAGCTCTCTGAACCATTTACTAGATTCATACCTACTTGCGTGTGGAATAGTAAGCGACAATAGGCTGTCTGTGCCTGCTAGGTCAAACTTTATTTTAGCCCATAAATTACAAGAAGCTACTGACCAACACATACTCAAACTCAAATATTCAATAGTGCACTCTTCCAAAAAATCCACAACTGGATGATAGACAATGACCACTTCCTCAACAGCTTCAAAACTGAAATCCTATTCATTGGCAACCCCATCTAACCCATCTTTCACCTGACCCTGTGATGGATCAAGCCCTAACACGGGCTGAGGAAGTCAATAACCAAGGCCTCATTTTCTAAGAACAAGCTCTCTTTCCAACCTTAGATCAAAACGGTCCAATTTTCAATTACTCAGGAACATACTCTCGTACCTAGACATGCCTCAGACAACTGAGGTCACCAGAACTCTGATATTGTCACAACTTCGTTCTTGTATTGTCCTGTATTTGGGGCTCAACAAATATCAGCCGAAACAATGACAGCTGATCCAAAATAGGGCCACAAATGTGATCCCCAGTACTTTAAATCTTATGGCTACGGAACTCTGCTTTTTACATTTTTGCACTCATCTTAAGCCTTTTATCAGGTTTGCTTTTATTTTAGATTGATTATTATTATTGTGTTTTACATGTTTTGTTATCTTTTATATATCTAATATCCACAGTGCTATGATGCTTTTTGTCTTGTTCACTCTTTATAAAAAATGTGTAATAAATGATGGAAGTCCTCAATGGGATTCCAGTTGAGAAAGGGTTAGATTCAGGACACTCTACCTCAGCTTTATATGCAAGCATGCATGATCCCAAACTACCTTAATCCCTTCATAACAAGGCATGAACCAAGAAGACATCTTCAATCCCATCTTAACCATAAATACTCTAACCCTAATTTTAAAGCAGCCAGACACGGATGAACATTCATAGCAGGCCTTCAAACGTCCATTGGGACACATATGCTCTCCATACAAAAGCCAAAATCAATTAAAAAAGATTTTTTTAAAATCAAAGAAATATTGGTCATTGAATGGAGGAGGTTAGAAAATGAACACTTCTTCTTTTTGTGCTTATTCAGTCATCAAACCTAATGACTCTTTACCGTGGCTTTAAACCCCTGAAAGTAGCACTTATACCAGTCAAAGCACTCCTATCCAATCCTAGACCTTTTCCCCTAGGATTGGATAGGAGTGCTTTGACGTGAAATCTGCCTCCTCTGGCTGTGCCACCGGTTTCCTCATTTTTACTTTGTCCTCCTCCTCCTCCTCCTCCTCTTCCTCCTCATATTTTGTTCAGTTATTTACTGGTCTACCAGATTCCTCTGAAAAGAATGAATGAATTGGAACTGGTGACTCTTTAGACCAATACCTCTGCTATGCTGAGCCAATTGTTTTGTCATTTAATGTTGGTGATTTAGGTTATTTTATCATTTCCTTACCATGATAACCTGGTCCATTTGGCCTGTTCATCTCTCCTCCTACTCTTCCCTGTCAACAGCTCTACCCCTGGGCTTTTAATTTACTTGATACATGACTACCAAACAAATGTATATCTCATAACTCCAGATCTGGCTTGTAACCTAACCCTGACCTCTGTCATCTGTATAGTATAGTATCCTTGAATTAAAGGAACATAAAGCAACACCATTTGCACTCCTACACAGTTCCACACTGGGTGTTGTATGGCTTAAACAGGCCTGGTGCATTACAGCACCATGTGCAAAGGTCAGGGGGGGCTGAAGAATACACCAGACACACAGTGGTAGAGGAGGTGAAGCATGCAGTTGTTGGGTTCACATGACCTTTTTGAAGCATCCTAAGGTGATTGTTTTCATTCATCATCTATTCATTCAGATATGTTGCCAGGATTATCTAACAAGTGGAACCTGGAGCTAATATAGCCGGGCCCACCAGACTCCAGAGGGAAGCAGGTTTGTTCTGCCCAAAGCCGTACATGCAGGAGAGAACGAGCTTAGCGAGTTAGCCTGAATCAATCAAAGGGGATTTGAGGGGGTTCACCTCCCGAGAACATCTTTTAAATAATAGGATAACATGGTGAATTGTATACTACACTTTCTGTGACAAATTTAGTAAAAAGGCACACAGTTTACAATCGGTTCTGTATGGTAAAACATAAAAAAAAATCCATTAGATGCAAAGTCATTAGTAGCATTTTCGAATTCGTTTTCATAATATCTTTTGGCCACTATATGCCAGTACTCTGCAAGTGTAAAAAATATTTTAATACTGAATGCACCCAGACATGTCCATGCTGGTGCACCTTTACATACCAGTATTGCCATATGAGAGCATATTCATGTTTGCTTTGCCCCTAAGACCAGTAATGATACTATGGGCCTTATTCCAAGTGTGGCAGTCTGGAAACAAGGGTACCGGTAAGCTTACTGACACCCTTGTTTCCAGACCGCCACACTACGAGTCTGCCTGCAGGGGTGATAGCGTCCGGCAGGTCTGACCCTGCCGGGCGCTTCAGCCCTGGTAGGCAGACTTGTCACAGAAGCACTGGCACCGTTAGGAACGGTGCCTGTGCCTCGGGGTCCCCATTCTCACGCAGTCCTATAGGACTCCACGGGAATGGGGATTTACAAAATCCTGCAACTGATTTCCTACACCGCTGGGACTTGTAATGTCCTGGTGGCATCGGGAAGTCAGGCACCGTATTCAGTGTTATGGGGTTGGCTGCAACATGCCGATAGCACCAGCAGGTTACCGTAAACCTCATAATGAGGCCCATATAACAAAACATACTCATGCTGGCACTGCCAAAATATGCCAGTACCTCCACGTAAGAACATACGCCTGTTGGCTTTGCCTTTATGCTAGTAAGAAAATGCCATGCCACAGTAAGAAAACATGTACTTGTGGGCTACACAAATCCCTCTTGCCCCATATAAAATTGCTCATCATGTTGTATTTGCCTACTAATACCAGTACAAAGTTGCATGCCACAGTAAGAAAAATATTGCCTTGTGGGCTTCATAACACCCCTACCCACGTAAGAACATTCATCATGTTGCCATGCCACTACAAAATTCCATCCTGCAGTAGTACCTACGCAGTCCCATTGTAGTGCCCTCCCCTCTTCCTTCCTTCATGTAATAACACTCACGTTGGCTTTGTTTTGCCCCAAAAACACCAGTAATACATGCTATGCCCTTGTCAAAAAATGTTCATGCTCCAATGCCCCCCGGCACCCTATCCTCGCATACACATACACACACACGCATATAGTTAGATGCACACATTCATGCACACACACTTTCATACACATTCACCCACCTGTTACGCATCCATACAGCTTCTCTGTTATTAACACAAGCCCAAGCTTGGATCACGCCCCTGATAAAAAATAACTTGCTGGACCCAACCATTCCTACTAATTACATACCTATTACAAGTGTCCCATTTCTGCTTAATCCACTAGACCACCTGGCATATCTACAGATACAAGCTCACCTAGTAGAGCATGATCTGCTAGGATCTAGACAATCTGGATTCAGAGTTTATGGTGTTTATGGAATTATTATAGTTTGGAGTGGTGGGTAAGTGTGTGAAGAGAGGTAAGGTGTAATAAGTGTGTGGTGTGTGAGGTGCAGGGGAATGGGGAGTGCAGACAATGTTGGGAGGGTGGGGTAGATCAGTGTCACTGAATTGATGTTTAGGAAACAAAAGAATATTACGAGTGCATAACCAGAAGTAAAACAGTACCGGGAAAAGATAATTAAGTACCATCTGGAGTGATTCGCGGACACGAGAAAAGGGATGTATAAACCCTTGTCCAAAGAAGGAACGAATAATAAGGACATGTTGGGTCATATGTGCACTTATTTAGCAGTGAAATATAAGGGGAGAAAATTGAAGAATAGGACGGGCATTCTTGAGCTTTGGAAGATGGTTGAGGATTTGGAGGATGTCCCCGAAGACCCTAAGGGAAGAGAACAAATAATGCATGTACTTTGTGTCACCCCCTTGTCTTGTGTAGCTCCCACATCCTGCGATTCCCCTACATCCCCACAGCCCTGCCACCCCCACACGGGTGTTACCTGGTGGGAGCAGCTGCAGGTTATATTAATCCCGACTATTTGCCCCCTGGAGCCCTGCGACAGGGAGCCCGGCCACATATGAAAATGTCCCGCAGGTCCCAGCAGTGAATGCGACGCATGACCCATTAGTTATGGAGACAGAGAACAGGGTGCTGCGAGAGTTAGAAAGAGCGCTTAGACAGACAGATGCAAAGCTTCCGCGAGTAACGCTGGAACAGGGAGAAGGGCGAAGAGTGCCAATAGGCACAGATGAATGGAGAGCAGGTGATATTTTATTTTGAATTGACAGTAGAGTGATTGGGGATGTACACGTTGATGTGAAGGATGATGGCTGCAATGATGAAGGTCATTGAGCGGGCCTAAAGCATGCTGACAATTTAGATTATGAGTCATTTAGAACAGGCATAGATGCAATAGTAGCAGAGGAATAGGAGTGGACAACAGAGGAGGTGCAGGTGGAAGAGATACTCCCCAGGGTGACACCAAGAGTAGAGAGTTTATGAGGTCCAGGATTAAGAGTGCCACCAGGTTTCATAGCCGTAGGAAAAGAGAAGATAGGGAGAAGAACAGTACCATCCAAACAGACGGGAACACAGCTTCCATTGTTACATAAAGGCCCCTGATGAGCAAAATATGTGCTGTGGCAACATATGGAAATGAACAATTTGATGAAGGCACTGCTGCCGGTCACAGCAGGAGCAGGCCAGTGGATACATGCATTTGAAAGCAGACAGTAGGCATTACACTATCAGTGGTAGACATGAAAGGTTTGCTTGGCACAATATTAGGAGACCAAGCAGACAACAGTTGGAGGAAATCAGTCTACCCTGAGGTATGAATGGGCAATGATAATCAGGACGGAGCACACTTTAATGATTTTGTATAGGCCAAAACTATAGGCTGCCTTAAAGGCAGAGTACCTCGACAAACAGGACATACATTTGATTATGGCATGCACTATGAAATCGGATGATGACCCGGCACAATATAAAACTGAAATTCAGGAGATGTGGAGGTCTGAGATAGGGGAACCATGGGACACAAACATAGCAATATTGTACCATATGCTAAAGAAGGGACTCCCAAAGGATGCACAGAAAATTGTTGACAAAGTAATGGGGATTGAGGCTAAAGGAGGGGCAAAGATTCAAACAATAATAGTACACCATTGTAGGCATAGGCAATAGAAGGCGAATGAAATAGAGGATAACGCACAAAAGGATGAATCAAAGTTAATGCAGAAGAAACTAGCAAAGTTGAGTTTAGAAGCAGCAGTGATCACAAGCCCGACTGTAGGGAAGGTGGATGCGAGAATGGCACCAGAGTGGACAGAAGGGTGCCATGGTTATCCCGATAACAGGTTATCAGAGTGGTTATCAACGAGGGAGAGGGGGATTTCAAGGAGGACAAAGAGGAAGAGAAGGAGGACTTGGCGGGATGGTGCTGAGATTTGGAGAACCAAGACTGAGTTGGTCATGTGGGAGATTAGGGCATTTTGCACAAGAATGTAGAAGTAGACAAGCACATTTGCATGATCCCCGCATCTACCCCAGCGGGCCGGTGGTTACCACTATATAATATCACCCATCAGGAATGATGCCGCTGAGTACACCATTTGGCCCAGGCCCTTGGCAGGGTCCCCAGCCAGGGCAACAGCCACAGTATCAGTATCAGACACCATTACCACAACAGATGCAACCCCTAGCATGAAGCCGCACAGCAGTATATGCAGAGCAACAGAAACAACAGTCATTACCCCAACTATGGGACCCAAATGCTTTGCCGCATGGCACAGTGACACACTATACAAGGGAGAGTGCGGTGGGGGTAACCCTTTCCTTTTCCCAGGGTCAAATACCTATCAAGAATGGTACAGCTCAGAGAGAGCCCTGACATGCCCAGTCCTATCAATCGCTGCCGACCCAGAACAGGAGCCCATGGTAGGTGTGAAGAGAGGAAACAAATCATTCATCTTTATGGTTGCTACAGATGCAACAAAATCATGCATAAATGAAGGGCCCTTCCCCTTATCAGGAGAGGTAATGGACACACAGGGGTTCTCTGTGACAATAAAATTGGTTCCATTTACAGAAGATTTACCCATCAAGGTAGGTACTCAAGAGGTGTTAGCTCCACTGTTTTCAACAGAAACACCAGTGAACATGTTAGGCAGTGACTTGCTAAGCAAGCTAAACATGACGATCTCATTCAGGGAAGACGGGGTAGTGTGTTCCACATCAGGAATTTATTATACTTGGATTCTGGCAGTAACCCAAGCATTGTATAGAAACAGAGCTACAAGAGAAATACCCTTCCACCCGGATGTGTTCATGTATGGAGCAACACTGTTCTTGAGTTCGGTGCCAGGCATCAGAAACAAATCACAGAGACTGCCGTATGAATTTTTGTGTAGGCCAGCCGTTCCCCAAGACCATGCCCCAGATACCATTATTACACTAGACCCGGAAACAGTGATGATTACAGACTACAGGGTAGGGTTAATAGGGACTGATGAGGAGAGGGACGAGTGGCACACAATTTAATGTATTGACCCAGCACAGTCACTGAGTGGGGTGTCAGGTGGACAGTTGTGTGAAGATATTCACAATGATGGTGAGATGATATTTGAGATTTGTATCCCATGTCAAATAATGATTCAGCATAGAAATGTACCTTACCGCATACTTACTGCTAAGACTATACCCACATATTTACAGGAAGATATGGCAAAGGTTCCCAACACCTTATGGACTGACAATCCCCATGATGTAGGGCTCTTGAAGAGCATAGGAGCAGTACATATCAAGTTGAAGCAGGGCACAGTGTTACCCATAGTACGGCAGTATCCATTATCGAGAGAAGCAGATGAGGGAAGACATGAGACAATTGTGGAACTATGGAACCAGGGTAGCATAGTATCTTCAAAGTCCCCAGGCAACACAGAAATGTATAACGCGCAGAGCATCCTCCCAAAGGGCATCTTGGTGCTAAAAACCCAACAGAACTGAGATTGACTATAACAATTGCTGTTTACGGAAAGCAAGATGGTTCACCGTTGCACATAGAGTGTGGGGAAGGTCATTCCATAGCTTAGCCACCGCTACTGAAAAGGCTCAACCCCTCCTACAGGATAGTCTAAACCGGGGAACCTGGATACAAAGAGACTGACTAGAATGGAGAGTATGAACCGGGACATATGGGCGGAATTTCAATTGCAGTTATTCTGCCCACTCTCATAAAAAACCCTATGAGCCAAACATAAAAATTTAAACTGAATACGTTTGGAGATGGGAAGCCAATCAAGGTAGAGAGAACCAAAACAATGTGGGCTCTAAAGGGGTTTGAGTGGCAATTCTGGTGATGGAGTTCTGCTGCATCTACACATGATGAGTTAAACACATGGGGTGAGCAAGCTGGAGGGAGTTGCAAAGGTCAACTGTGCTCATCACCAGTGAAGCCACCGCAGAAGCATGAACCTGCGAAAGAAGAATAAAGAGCATTTTACACAGCATCTTAAACTTATAGTAGCCATCCTGACAAACTGCAGCCACCTGAGCTTCATTAGAGAGTGAGGCAGGCACCTAAACTCCAAGAACCCGTACATTAGTGACTGGGGAAGGAAGAGGACCAACAGTTCAATACCAGAAGGACTGACGCCCATAAGAATGAAGCAGAAGGGGGGCCAACATCAGTTACCTCTGCCTTTCCCCATTCAACTTGAGCCAGTGATCACTCATCCAACACCCCACATCCTCCAAACAACCTCTAAGCAGATTCACAGTGTCAGGCTGAGCAAGATCAAGTTGTAGGATGATTTGTGTATCATCAGCATAGGATTAGCAATGGAGTCAGTTAGAGTAGATGAGCCTGACCAAGGGTTGAATGTAGATATTCAAAAGAATGGGCGACAAGACAGAGCCCTGGGGCACCCCACAAGAAAGGGAAACTGGCGGGGAACAAAATGGTGAGAGCAAGAATGATTGTGTTCCCTCGGCCAAGGATGATTTAAACCAGGCCAAGACCTGACCAGAAAGAATACCCATTGACATACGATCGATGATGGAGTGGTCGACAGTATCGAATGCCGCAGACAGGTCCAGCAATATCAGAGTACCCACTCTATCTTGATCAACAAGCTGAACCAGGTTGTCCTCACTGAAACAAGAAAACTCTCAGTGTCTCCACCAGGCCGAAACCCCGATTGGAAAGATTAATGAAAACTGAATTCTCTAAAAAAGCAGAGATCAAAGGTGAGATAAGTGCCTCCAATAATTTTATGAAATAGGAAAGCAGAGATATGGGACGGTAATTAAAGGGACATCAGCATCCAAAGATGTCTTTTTAGGAAGAGGAACCACTAAAGTGTGTTTAAGTTCACTAGGAATAATACCTGATGAACATGAGTAGTTAATTGCCCGAGTTACAGGAGGAGCTATTCCCAAGATGATATTTTTAATGACACTCAGATGAATGGAATCGAGTGGCAAGGCTGATTTAATTCTATTCGAAGCTTGTATAATATCCTCCTTCCGTTCTCTTCCACTTTTACCTTTCCTCTGCCTTTGATACGGTCAATCATGCTACCCTGATAAATCGGCTCCATGATCCCTTGGCATCACAGACCTGACTCTCGACTGGTTGACCTCCTTCCTCTTGGTCCGACCTTACCAGGTTCAACTGGACCCTTTTCTCTCCACCATCTCAATCTCCACCTGTAGAGTCCTTTAGTGCTCTATCCTCTCGCCTTGGCTGTTCACATTTACCTACCTCCTCTAGCCCACTTGATCTCCACCCTCTCCCCTAACTTCTAGTGTTATGTGGATGACACGCAGCTCTCCTTCAAGCATCCCTCTTCTGCCTCCTCATCTTCCTCTCTAATTCCTGACTGCCTGTCTGCTATTCAGGCGTGGAACTGTGCTTACGATCTCTGCCTTAATGCCAGTAAGACAGAGATTCTTCTCATAGGGACCTCTGCTCCCTTTTTCCCTCCCATATTCTGGCTGCTCTCCATGGGCCACCTCCACTCCCCCTCATGTGAGGCAAAACTCTTGGTGTCATCTTCGACTCCCCTGTCCCTTTCTCTCCTCACATCACGGACCATGCCAAGAGGGCTCACTTTTAGCTGTACCTCCTCAGAGGCATTCCCCCTTTCCTTACCTTCCCCTGTCCTCAGAGGCATTCTCCCTTTCCTCACCTTCCCCCTAAAACTCAATGTCTCCAGGGTTCTGGTCCTCTACAGGATGAAGTACTGCAACAGCCTCTTTCTTAATCTGCCTAATTCCTCCCGTCACCCCCTTCAACTAATCCAGAATAGGACTGTGAGACTTATCCTTGGCCTCAAGCCCAGGGACTGCATCTCTCCAGCCCTAAAATCTCTCCACTGGCTCCAGGCTGCTGCGAGGATCAAGTTCAAGCCCCTCTGCATTATCCAAAAGGCTTTCTAGGGCCTGGGACCCCTCTACATCCAACTCTCTCTCCCTAAATACCTCCCTGATAGAGACCTTCGGTCGTCTTGCCTTAACTCTCTGCAGATCAGACGTTTTTCCAAGCAGAGAGTTGGGGGTAGGTCTCTCTCCTCCACAGGTGCCTCCCTCTGGAATGGCCTCCCTGCCCCTCTCAGGCTTGAGCCGGATCTTCTTAAGTTCCAGAAGCTTCTCAAGACCTTTCTTTTCTCTTCTTCCTTTCCTCTCCTCCTCCCCTGCTAATGTCCCTGTCTGCTTCTTTACTGTCTGCCGGGTTCCTTCAGAGTCTTCAGGGCACCAGGACCCCATTCCAGTCTTCCCCTGCACTTGGTCTCCCCTGACACCTCCTCTTTACCTGCACTTGCCCTTCTGGGCCCCTCGCCCCACACTTGTCTGGATGGGCCTGCACATTTGTAGACATTATAGCCCCTTACCTCACACTTAGCTTGTGGACCTTCCTTCTGCTGCACTCTCTGCTTCCCCTGGCACTCGCTTTTTCTCACAGGCCCCTCCACCCTGACCGGCACTTCCCCCCTCCCCTCTCCCCTGCACTTCTCTTACTACACATTCATGTTCTGAATGTCACATGGCCCAGTAGGGTCATTTTGGTGTTGTCCTCCCTTTCCCCCCACCCTCTTGCTTGTTGCGCCTCAAAAAACCATTGTGTATAGGCGCACTACAAATACCCAATAAATAAATAGAAATAAGAATGAATTATGGGTGATACGATTCGTGACCCTGCAGAACAGATACATTCTAGATTTGCTCATGCTAACAAGGGGAACATGTGCAAGAATATTCGGCTTGTCTTGTTGCATGTACACCCTCCCAAATGACATAGACAATGGGTCTTTGCCATGAAGAAAGAAGGAGTGAATGCTGATGACTGGTTTCATTCAATGTTCTTGTGGGCCCTGTCGTGGTTGGAAATAGCAGTTAAGTTACTGGTTCCTATTATACTCTTCCTACTTGCAATTTTCTGCTTGTGCCAGATGATTTTAAGATGTTGTACGAAGACCCTGCTGAGGAGTGCTACAATCATGGTGTCATTGACAACGGGTAGTGCTCCTCCTCTCACAAAACACATGTATTCCCAGACTGACAAATGGGATAAAACTAAGAATGTTGAGTGTAGTGCAGGATTTCAGACCCTGGGTACCTTAACGTTCCCTCCACCAGCCACTGAGAATTATGTAGAGCACTGGGTTGACTTAGCAGGAGACAGGGTTGTTGTTTTATGATGGGCACTCAAGAATATGCCAGAGGGGGTGTCTACACCATGTATGCAGGGCATGGATACACAAAGATGATGACTATAGAAGAAGGGAAGCAGCAGGGTTAGTTAATGAGGTATTAACTAAAGGGGAGAATGTTGGGATGAACTTACAGCATCCCAGCCAGGCAAAATGGTTCAAGCTGAGAAAAGCCTATTAGCACGTATCGCACTGTGAGCAGGTTGAGTTTTGTACAGCAGAATACACACTTATCACTTGTAGTTAGTTTTGACACATAAAGGATACCCAACAATAGCAACACAGAAGGAGAAACAAATGTATAAATGTTAAAGTTGCAGAGGTTATAGATAGGGCACTTTTGTAGGCCCTGTGTGTAGAAGTAGTACACAATGTTATGTTCTTAGTCAACTGCACAGAAAGAGTTGAAGTAGGTGGAAGATGGAGTCAGAAAGAAACTGTGGTAAGAGCGAGGTCAACGTGTCAACATTTATTTATTTATTGATTATTTATATGATGCCTATACAACAAGACAGTGGGCCTCATTATGATTGTGGCGGTAAGGCAACAAAGGTGCCGGTAGTGCTACCAGCGCTGTTGTTACCATACCGCCACATTACGAGTTTTGCTTGTGGGTGCCGCTCTGCACGCCTGGTCAGACCAGGCGTGCAGAGCGGCACCCACGAGCAGAACTGGATGGTAGCAACGGTACCGTTATGAATGGTACCGTTGCTACCATCCTCCCCATTCCCATTGAGCCCTATGGGGGCTCAAATGGGAATGGGGACGTACCGCTCCGGGTCCTGCGCAAGGGGAATTACTGGGCCCGCCAAGGTCGGAATAGCCCGGTAATTCCCCTTTCACAGGACCCGGAGCCGGACCCGAATTTGGGGGTAGCCATGCCCTTATTAAGGGCATTGCTACCTCCAACCTCGTAATGAGGCCCAGTGTTTAAAAGCACCACAAGGCAAAAGGGAAGAGAACCAGGGAGCAAATAAACAATGGAAATGACAATGAAAGTTCTCAACTCACAAATAAGCAATTCTACAGAGATGTAAGGGAGCAGCAGGTATTCAGGAATAAAGAATGGTGTACAGGATTATAATAAACAAACAAGGGAGAAAAACGGTTTGCCAATCTTACACTTTTAAAATGATATTCGAAATTGGCTGGGCCAAACAATGAAAAGTGTGCAAAAATCCTTAAACCAATATACATTCCTATGTGAGCAACACTGAAAGGATGCTAACAATTATAAGCTATTGTAAGAGCAAAATTACACACTTTAAATCTTAATGAAAGTTTGGAAATACTTGTAATTGAAAATGACACGTGTAAAACTTTGCAGAAATGCGAATTCCCACCTAAAATTCACTAAACGGTTTTTAAGAAAAACAGTGAAATATGCTGTTGTGTTGGGATGTAGCTAAATGTCTCCTGTTTAAGTCATAGTTGAAATGAAGTCTCTAGCTATCAAATTGAGGGAGATATGCAATGTTTAATGAGAGACGTTCAGAAAATCGGTTTCAAAATGACAGATTAATTTTACTTAAGCTAGATTTAATGGCTAATAAAAAGAGAATGCCGCCCGTGAATCTCCACAGTTACACGGTCGCTTGTAACCCTTCACGTGGCGGATACCCCGTTTTCTTTATGGGAATGACTTTATTTAATGAAAATCACTAATGGCGTATGGTCTAGTAAAACAAAAACAAAGATAACATCAGAGCTAACACTAGGAATCACAGACAGGGTAGCAAGAATGGTTGTGACAATATTACAGGTTCTTAAGTTAAAGATAGGATGGTTTATAGATTGGGATAGGAAAAGGTAAGGCAAGATATGCTATGGTTTACTATGATTCATATTAATACTTACAGTCCCCTTTAATTTAAGATTTTGGACCGTCAAGGGTTCTGGTCATCTGGATCAGTCTAACCAAGGACAGCGGGGCACCCGTGACGGGATAGGATCAGGTGGGTGGTTTTGGTCACCGGAGTGGCACCTTGGGTTACTGCACTGGACTGCGCTGGACTGTGGTGGTTACTGGAGTGGTTACTGGAGACTGCAGATCAGTGGGATGGCGAGTTTGGAGCAGGCAAGTATTAATGGTAGCAAGCCAGACTGGATCAAAATTCTTCCCTTAAGCTTTGGGATTTCTTTAGAATTTGGACCTAACTGAAAAGGAGTTCAGCAATGCAGAGGCCTTGGCTTTGCAAAGAAATCTGGAATCAAAGATGGAGAATCTAGGAACCGGGCGCAGAAAATCAGGATGGAGTCAGGAATCAGTGTGTGTGTGTGCTGTGAGGTTCCCTTATTTATCATGCCAAATGACATCACTGAAGTTTATGGTAGGGACAGACTTACAACCCGCAAGCCACAATGCTATGATTGGGCAAGAGCACGGTTCCCGCCTTGCTCTTTGCTGGTTGGATGACAAAAAGGGGTGTCATGTTTTATGAGATGATCTGGAAACCTCCCATAGCTATTGGGACCAAAATCTAACTTTCCCACAAATACATATTCATGTAGTTCTGCCCTCTAAGAAAATCAGATACATAAGTTACACATTTCGTGGGTCACATTCCAATCCAACTCCCAAGTCGGTGGGACCTGGTTTAGTCTTTCTGTTGAATTTTGGCAATTTTAACCATAAAAGGTTTGGCCTAACATTTCCCAATTCTGTACATATGTGCGCTATTACCCCTAGGATATGGGTACACAATATTATGTTTGTAACATTAATAGTTTCTGCGCAATTGGTCATTCTTTATAACTTCTGTTCCTTACGCAGTAAGAAATTCTACCAAGTTTTCAAATGAATAGCATAAATCCAAAATAATATGTATGAACTTTTCATATCTTTTCTCATTCTTGCTGCCAAGTTAAATGTCTCGAGGTTCAGTTACAAAATAAGCATTTTAAACCCACAAGTCACATGTCCGTTTTTTTTCTTTCTTTCCAAGTGTAAGCAAATGTCAATCCTTTGAAGTTGAATGAGGGGCATCTCCCTGGAGAGTGGAGCTTCCTGCCCTTCCCCTGGAAGGGTGAGTGTCCTCGCCTGCTACTGCCTTCGCCTGGTGCAGAAACAAATGTTTAATGAAGTCCCTTTGGCATGAGTATGCAAGGCCTCCCGGCAGCAATTAGCCTTTCCTGTGCCAGCAGTGGAGGTATCAACCTTTCTCAGGGCTAAGAACTGTCAGAGCAGGGTTTTTCTTAATATAGTTGATTAACTCAGGCTGGGTTTAGCACTAAGTTTCACCTTTTAAAGCTTTCCTTTAAACATATAAATTTAAACAGTTTATAGTTGGATTTTTAACATTAGCAAATCCTTTGACATTCTTAAAGAATTAAGCCTTTACGCAAGAACATACTTTCACAACAGGCGATTTTGCTCTTCATTCATGAAAAAGCACATTAAACTTTTTTCTTTAAATCTGGTTTACATCTACAGCAAATAACCATTTTAGTCAGCACTAGTTCTTCCCTTGAGTGCTGGGATTGTTTGCAACCTGGATACATGCATCATGCCTTTGATTAGATTTTCTCTGGACAGCTGTTACTTGATACTTGTAGCAAAGGAATAGCCGCGTTTTTCCCATGGAAAATGAAAAGAAGGGTTCCTGGGTTGCTTTTTCATAGATACATTTTATAGGAGCTGTCATTTCAATGAGGCCTGGTTCCTCTGAGCCACACTGGATGATCCTGGGCATTGCAGGGCCTTTTCATCTCAATGATTCAGTAGAAATTAATGGATCTAGCGCCAAAAACAGCACTTTTTAAGGTTAGCAAAATGTTATTTTAAAGGCATTTTCGGGTTTTCAGCACAATGATGCTGTTTCATTCACGTTGCTCCATGTTGACTGTGGCAGAGCCCACTGGCATGCTCCTGCAGCGAGGACTCTTTTTTTTACCCCCCCTGAACTGTGTGTGGCAGCGTGTGCAGCCTTTTTCTGGTTCTGACATAAAAGCAGTTTTGAAGATTTTGGCGCACACAGGAGTAAGCACAGTCATTTTGGGCTGTTTCCTTCACCATTGCAGTAAAGTGATGTAGTGGGGCACATAGTACTTACCATCATTTCCTACTCCTCCCGAGAGTATTCTCGCACTGCTGGATTATTTGGCACTTCCCTACTGCATTCTACTTCTGAGGCACCAGGGTTAGCTAGGGGTTTCAGGTTCCTGTTGGCATGGTCGGGTTCTACTACTTCTACCCGGCTCTTATGACCCTTCTTCGCACTACCAGCTTTACTCGGGCCCCTTCCTGTCTATTTATCTCTTCATTACTGATGACTAGGCAAGTAGTAGATTGATTTCTCCTTCTTAGTGGGCAGTCCCATGCTAGGTGGTATCATGTATGGGTGGCACTCCCCCATCCTCGTCTGATGGGGCTTGACTTGGTCTAGATTTATCCTTTAAGATGTGCCTTTTCCTCCTTTTGTCCTCAACCTTGTATTTACTGGCATTTGCCGTTGATGGGCCTTTGGCCCTTTTTCCGTGTCCTGGCATAGTTCACCTTTTTTCTTTGGATGGGGTAACTATCCATGTTCATTAGTGCGACTCGTGTTGGCTTCCAGCTGTGCTATGTCACTGGCTGCAAATTACGTCTTAGACATGTTCTCTACTTTCGAGGGGATTCTGAGTGATCCCTACCAGCCATTAGGGATGATTTCTCCTTTTAGAGCATAGCTTTCTCTGCTGCTCTAAGATGGCAACCCTCTTACCTCGCTCCTTGTTTACGTTGTCCATGGACATAGTAATAGGACGTAGGCCGTCTCCTTGACGATGTTTATACTTTTATCGACCTCACGCGGCCAGCCTCTCCTTAGCGTTACTTGCATCGTTACGAGGCACATTCCGACGCCGGACCGCGGCATGCAGGTATGCATCCTTTGTTAGGCAATCCGATCGCTGACTCATCTTTTGATCAGCACAATAGCCTGACTGTGGTTTTCCATTTCCCACAGTGTTGCGTACGTGTTTGACCTTGCATCCTGTTAACTCGGGAGCGAGATAGTCTAAGCCTTAGTGTTGTTGGAGATTTTCTTGGCTGCACGTTTATCCTGTGTACTTGGTCCTAAATAAGCGGCAGGTATGTAACCTTTGAGTTCTTCATTTGCTAGTAGCGGGGTGGTTTTTGGTAACGGATTGCCACTGTTCGTCTGGGTGTTGCTCTTCTGACTTAGTTCACCACGCTATGCAGTTGTTACTAGCTACCCTCCTCAGCTAGCATATCTATGGCCACACTTTTGGTACTTCTTTACCTCTTCATGGGTTATCCGCTCCTCCCTATGGTATTTGCCACGTTGGTTTTGCTGGGCTTGATTTCATGCTGCCCTCTAATATTTCGACATGGTATTAATCCGTTTAATAACGTCTAGATGGGCTATTTGGTCTTTCCTGCCTCTTACCGTGCCTCCCTTACTATCACTCTTGGACTCCCCGGGTGAATCTTAATAGCCACACTGACTTTGTTCAGTGACCTACATCCTAGTGATCTGTTATAAGCATTTTTTATTGGCCTGTGTTTGCAGGATCCCTTTGGGGTACTACTAGTCCCGTGGAGACTAATAGCAGACACATGTAGTGGAGAGTTTCCAGTACCGGTCCAGAGACGTTGTTGTGGCCTGCCTTCTACCTATATAGGCAGGTGAGTAGTACTCCTCAGCACTTCTTGTAGCACCTCTCTACTTGGAATTTGGCCTTTCTGGTTTTATCTACTGATTTAGTGATTGTGTTGTGAGCACTGATATTGCTATGTGTTGAAAGCTCATGTTAGAAGCTTTCCTTGTATTTTATACTTTGTAGGACAGATGCTTCTTCCTAGTCCAACTTATCTATTGAAGTTGCGAGCCCCCACGAGCACCAGACAAGGTAATTTGTTGCTTTGTGGTCCTCCTGTTCAGTAATTTAGAACTTTACGAAGTAATATAGCTATTCACCAGCTGATCCTTTCTTTTTATATGTTTTAACTCTACAGGTGCTATGAGACTGACCCAGACCAAGTCTGTGATTCTATAAGAACTGGGTTTTTTGTTGTAACTATTTTCTCCTGATGAATGTTTGTAATTTGTGTTTGTGAACAGAAATATGTTGAGACAGCTCTCTGGATTGAAAACAGAGATGTGAGAATATGACATACTAATCCAAATGAAATTTGATACACAGCAGGTTGTCCTAGATGTACTCTGTTTTTCTTGAATTTGTTTTAGCTAGCATTTAATTGCCTATTACGTAATCCTATGTTTTTTTATAAGTTTTGTATTGTGGACCTTTGAATTTAATCATGTTTCTCACCTTTGTTATTATTAAAAATGATGTTCTAAGTTTTTAGATGGTTCTGGTCCCCCCTTCTTCTTAGATGTTCTGACCCTAGTACCTGTACCACTAGCTCTGTCTTCTATTATATTGTGGCACATTGGAATGGGGCAAAATATCCCACAACAGGCAGTCCGGGAAAATAGAGGAGGAGGAAGATGAGGAAGAGGGGAGCTTGCAGAATAGTTGTGTGTCATCTGCGTAACACTGAAAATGGGGAGAGAAGGCAGAGATCAGGTGAGCAAGAGGTGGAAGGTAGATATTGCAGAGCCAGGGCGAGAGGATAGAGCCCTGGGGAACACTGTATGTAGAGAGAGTAGTGGTAGAGGAGAAGGAGCCCAGTAGAACATGGGCGGGGCGGTCAGTGAGGAAGGAGGTCAACCAATCTAGTGCCCGGTGTGAGATACCAAGGGTGTCTTGAAGCCGCTTTAGGAGGAAAGAGTGGTTGGCAGTGCCAACGGCAGAAGAGAAGTCAAGGAGAATGAGAACAACAGGAGAGTTAGAGTCAAGATTTGCGTGCAGTTCTTCTCAGGTGTTCAGGAGAGCAGTTTCCATGCCTATGGATGCTCAGAGTCCAGATTGATGGTCATGTAAACAGCCAACAAGCTCAGTGTGTTTGGTCAGTTGGACTAACTTCTCCAGGAGATTCCCAGGGAAGGGTGTAGTAGAGATAGGGCAGTAGATGACCGGACATGAGGGGTCGGCAGAATGCTTTTATAGAAGGGCGGTGCACAAGGGAGTGCTTGAGAGAGGAAGGGAAAGAACGAGAGGCTAAGGAAGTCAGAAGTCAGCAAAACCCGGTGAGAGGGAGAAGATGTTGTCCTTAATGCTTTTGGAAGAACAGGGTGACATCTGTTTGGAAGAGACCTTCATAGAGCTGACTACTCAAGAGACCTCATCTTTTGTGATGGGTCAGAAGGAGGAGAGAATTAGTGGGGGAGGGGTAAACCAAGGGAGGCAGGGGGACAGGGAGAGGAGTGGAAGATGTGGAAGAAGAGAGAGTGGTCAGAATATCCTGAGATTTTGAGGAGAAATGGCTGGCTAGTGCAGTACAGAGGGTCTGAGAAGGAAGAGGTGAGGTAGAGATTGCAGATGGATTGGCTAGTTCCTTGCAGATTTTGAAGAGTTCAGCCATGTTGTTAGTGGCTCCACATATACGGGCCTGGATGTGGGCCCTCTTCATGGAGGAGATGGAGAGACTGTATTACCTTTGTAGCAGGCGAAAGACAGTTTGTCAGAGGATGAGCCCAAGGACTGCTACTTGCGTTCAGATGATCTGCACTTGCGTTTCAGAGCGGCTAGATCAGAGCCGTACCAACTGTTACGCTTGGAGGCAGGTTTCAGGTGGATCCTCATAACATGGGCAAGAATGTCAAGAATGTTAGTAACAGCAAGATGAAGGTTAGCAAGGACAAAGTCAGTAGGAGAGTCAATAAGGGTGGAAGGAGGGGAGGTAAAGGTGGAGGCTAACACAGCAACTGACACTCATTTTATCATCAGATGATTGTGAAGGAGGCTGGCAGTACTGGGGGAAGCTTGGTCCGGGGGCTGAAAGGTCCCAAGTGCGAAGAGAGGAGGGAGTGGTCCAACCAGGAGAGAGGGGTAATGAGAGGGTTAGCGAACTGAAGATCAGCGGGATGAAGGCATCAAGAGTGTGTCCAGCAGAGTGGGTAGGGCCGGACGGGAGAATAGTGAGGGAGGAGAAGTACAGAGATCAGGGAGCAGTGTGAAGGCAGGGACAGTGGTGCCAAGATGGATGTTGAAGTCTCAGTGGAAGCGGAGTTTGGAGGAATAAGTTAGAAAAGAGGAGGTAAAGTCAGCCCATTCCGAGAGGAAGAGAGAGACAGGGCCAGGGGGTCTGTAGATAGTGGCAAGGGAGAGAGAGTAGGAGAGACACCAAGCTTACATACAGGGATTCCAAAGGAGGAATAGGGCTGGGTGGGTATGAGAGAGGTGGGGACCCACTCAGGAAAGATCAGGGCTACTCAACCACCAGATCGGTTGGGCCAAGACTTGGAGAGGGTCTTGTAGCCATCAGGGAGGAGGGAGTCAAAAGCAGTGACAGAGCTGGCATTGAAGCACATCTCAGTGAGAGCGAGGATGTCGAAATCAAAGTCTTCAAGAAGGAGGCAGAGATCAGAAGAGTGTTTGACAGCAGATCGAGCATTTAGAGTGGCTAAGTGCAGCCTTTGAAAGATTTCAGAGGAGTGGTGGCAGGGGTGTGGTACACCCATCAGAGGTAGTAAAAGAGGTGTAGAGGGAGAGGAGGGAGGGGTAGCAAGAGAAGGTAGGAAATTGATGAGGGCCGGCAGGTGCCAGTCAAAGACAAAAAGATTGGGTTGAGGACCATGGGCCCTGACCGTGGCATTGAGATAGCCGTTAATGATGAACCTAGGGAATGAGAAGTGCACCAAGAGTACTTCCCATCTAGTGCCTCCATGAATGGGTTAAGAGGAAAAAAGAGAGAGGGTAGAGATCAGAAGGGTGGTCCATAGGTCTGGAGACGGGACAGAGAAGAGGATATCAGTGATAGTCGGTCTGGAAGTGGCACTGACATTGGTGTCAGCAATAGGTAGACCAGGATAGGAGGCCAAGAGATCGTTTTTAAGATTTTTACTTCCACACTTCAAGAGATAGGAGGGGTAGGTGATAGAGTAGCAGTTAGAATAGATGGGAGAGATGGAGAGTGCCATTGAGGAGGAGGAAAAGAGGGATGGTTGGAGAGGCTGCACAATGCACGTGCACACACACCCAGGTTGGCCTAGCAGCCGAGGAGGCAGGAGTATGCATACCTAAATCCGAATTTTCAGAGAAGCACTTAAATGCAGCACAAACTGGAGGATGCACAGATGTAAAGCACACCTAAATTTGAGAGAAACACTTAAATGCAGAAAAAATTGAGGATGCACAGATGTAAAGCATATCTAAATTTGAATTTTCATAGAAGCACTTAAATGCTGCACAAAATAGAGGATGCACCAATGTAAAGCACACCTAAATGTGAAGTTTCAGAGAAGCACTTAAATGCAGCCGAAAATGGCTTATAGACAGCAGATAGAGTAGGCATGTAAGGCAGTCGCCGTGATAAATAACAAGTAGGGGATAAAAGAGAGCCTGTTTTTGGCATCTTCTGATGGGGATCACATGACCCAGGTGATTGCCATGAGGGGGGAGCAAGTCAAACTAGGCCTGAATGGATGCATGTCACGGGGCGCAGAGTCGAAATGGAGATGCACATGTGTGAAGAAAGCGCTGAACGCAAGTCAGGAGAGGATTGCAGGCAAAGTAGATGGCCTGTGGGCTTTTTATTACAGGACCAGGTGACCCCAACTACGTGTTAATGTGTAGCGGGCAGCCGGAGAAACACTGGCAAGGCAAGGTGTGGAGCGCTTACCAGTAGTGCGTAGAGAGGCATCCTCATGCTCCACCAGGCTCAGACAAGGGGAGACCTGGCCCTTTGAGGGGGCGGCGATCGCCTACTAGCACTGGGGGTTTGTTGAGCAAAAAGAAAATGGCCAGCCAATCCGGCAGGGCAATAGGAAGCAGTGAGGATCAACTGTTCGGTCTGCCTCGGTAGACAGCCATGATGGAAGGCCATTGCGGCCAGCAGCAAATGCAGACTGCCTCCTGTGCGTGGAGTCGGGCAGAACATGGCAGAATTGCCACCATATTGGATTTTAAGGCCTTGTACACAATGAAAAGAATTAAAACGCTGATGTGAAACTGCAGCTCTGTTTAGCCTAGTTCCAAGACAAATCCCTTTTCCGTCCCCCAAGACAGATGCCGAGGTCAGAGGCACCTGTTGGTGCATGGATACATGCCAATTGTATCCAGCTGCAGAGCCTGAATGCGGTGGGCACAGAATGTTAGCTGTGGGAGGGCAGGTGGGGATGCACTCTTTGCAGGACACATTCATGAGAACAGGGCATGAGGTACTATGATGAAAATAGGCCAGGCGGAGATTTAGAGCACTACTGCCCTCACTCAAGGAGCGATCATCGAATTTGGAATTCAAAGTAGACGTATAACTACAGCAAATAAATCCCTGAAATTCAACCTTAAGAGTGGTGCCCTTGGGGTAGCTGTGTTTGGAACGTTACGTGATTTGGGATAGAAGGAGCAGAGTTGATGTCAGCACATTTAGTACAAGGACGGGGATGCAGCCAGTTTTACTTTGTGTCTGGGTCGGAGGGATGCATATCACGTGATGGTCACAATTTATTAGTGCCAATCGTGTACCTGGATTCAATAGTGACGATGACTACATGGGCCACGTGGATAGAACAATGGGTTTATATAAGGTGTGGCCAATCGGTACAGGGAATATAGGGGGGCATTAGCATGTTCTATAGGCGGTAACCAATGAGGGTGGTGGGATGGCATTGTAACCTATGTATGCTAATGTGTAGTTTTTTGCCATATAACCTGTAACTTCTTGGGTGGTGACAAGCTCCATGTCAGTTCGCTTCTACGAGACCATCTGATACCTTTTTTATACATGTAATAAACCTTGTTTTCCCTTGAAAAGCAGTGCAGTGGTTCTTTGGTCTCTTGGATTATTTTTATTGTGTGGGTTTTGGGTCACATCTTTTTTTACACTCATAACTGCCAACCCTACATGATGCTAAGACTGAACTCCTTTTGATGGGCTTACAGCAAAGGATTTCCAGATTTTCTGATCTGTATAAGAATGTTCTCATTCTTATACAGAACAACCTCCCAGCACAGATCAGATCCATCGACTCTCACCAAGCCTTCCGCAAGGCCCTAAAAACCAGGCTCTTTATCTAAAGAGTGTATCCCCATGAGCTTTGTACTGCATATGCTACTATCTATAAGAATCCTAATTGTACTGCATATGTTACTGTGTATAAGAATGTTATAAGAATCCTGCGAATAACTGTAACATAACGAACTGTTTCTAAGCATTCCTTCTGGCCCGCTTATTGTAACACTCAAGCAAGCCTCCTTAAGTTTCCTTAAAGCGCCTCGATACCCGTGGGCTGTAGTGGGCTCTACAAATCCAAAATAAATAAATTGCTGGTTGTTGTATTACAGTTCTTGTCAGTTTAAAACAAAAAAAAAACCTTTATTTATGAGGCAGTCATGAATCGAGCAACAGACATTACAATTTCTCAATGCAAATATAGAGCATACCTATGAAAAATAACATAATTACCACATAACATGTATTGGCAGGCCTCCTGCCGCGTCAACATGCATGAAATGTACAAGAGCCCATATCAGAAGGCTCAGTCCGGAGTTGTGGCCCTGCCTCGTGCACAGTCAGAGCTAGCATCTGCCAAATATAGTCAGAGCGGAGTCCAAATGTTCTTGGGGCTAAATGTCGCTGGCACAGTTAAAACAAATCAATCCTCACGCTCATTCAAATACACAAGTTCACGCAGCCACTCCTCTTTATATTTCCAATGTGTATGCCTCTCTTAGCTACCACACAAGCTATATTAAAGAAACAAGTAACCACAGAGACCTTTCCTATGTTCCCCAGTAGGTTCTTGAGCAGGAAGAGGGACAGCGGAATATCAAGCATAATGTCCATTACACCAGGCGCTCTGCCCCCAAAAATCCATGAGGGTCATGCCAGTTCTTGCTAAGGTTAAACCTCTTGTTTTTTCGGTTACCACCTTGTCTATGCAGGATCAAGTTAACACAGTAATCTCATCATCAGCTTATTACTTGAAGTTGTTTTGCCGCATTAGACCTTTTATTTCTAAGGAGAACTGTGCTATTCTTGCCTGATCCATACCTGGTGCTAAAAATCATTACTGCAGCAGTCTTCTTGTTGGTACTGCTCAGAAAACTATTGCTAAGCTTCAAGTGCCAGGGAATATTGCAGTAAGAATAGCTTCTAATCTGAAAAGAAGAGCAAATATTACACCTGCTCAAAGGGCATTACATAGGTTAACTGTGAAAGAACGACTGAATTTTAGAATCCCTTCCATTACACACACGTATCTTTGGCAAAAGCCCAGCTTACCTTAAAAGGAGGAATCGAGAGAATCAATCCCTATGATTGTTGAGATGTAATTAGAGTAGTTTCTTGATGGTTCCCCGGGTGAAATTGGAGTGGGCTAGGAAATGCCCTATTAACTTTACAGCTCCAGCCTTGTGGAACAAGCTGGACTATTCAATGTATTCCCTTAAGAAAGCTTTAAAGACCTTCTTTTTAACTTGAAGTGTTTTGAAATTGGTCAGGGCTTGTTTTTTAACCTGATGATTTTATGGCTCTGCTTTTTTGATGTGTTTATTGATTTAGAGATTTTACTGTTTTGGCGGGTTGGTTTGTATGCTTTTATTTTATGTACCTTGTTTTATCATTTTGTCTGCTTTTATATTTCTGTGTTTTTCGTTTTTGTTTTTGTGTGCCCGTTTGCCTTTGGGCCTAAGGCCCGTTACACATTTTTAAACATAAACATAAACATGAACACAAACACCCAGAACATTCACACTGCATTCTCATTCAAACACGCACTCGCACCCATTCACACCATTCAAACAACAGTTATTTGCGTGCACTGACAGACACCATCTTGCATGCATACATGCATACATATATATGCACATTTGCAAATCCAATCACATGCATCCACTCATACATGTATACATACATGCAAACCTCGCACATATGCAAACACACAAACAAAATTATTTTTTTTCCTTACCTGTTTCCCTTCAGACTCGACACAACCCTGCCCCCTCAGATGTTCAGTAGGTCGGTGGCTCCCTTGCTCCATGCAGACAGGAAGCAGGGAGACCTTCTTGGTATCTGACATGTGCGGACGAGCCAAAGAGCGACCCCTGCTGCTCAGCGCTGTATCACCTCTGTGGCAAAACCCCCCAAAAATATCAATAATTAATGTGATTGCTGAGAGGGCCAAAGGCGCAGCCCAATCATTACCATTGCAGAGCCGGGTCTGACTCAGGGCGCTCTGCAGTATTGATGACTGGCCTGTCCTGGCCTACAACAACACAGGGGCGCATCCACTTTTACGCATCTTTACATTATTGTAGATGCATGGTCCTCGTAGCTCCACGCACGTTACGTTGCACCACACAATGTAGGAGACTGGCGGGACCCTAGAGCAGCGTCCCTGCCAGTATATAATCTGTGCGCAAACAGCGCTACGACCAGCCAGCCTATGACTTTAAATTGGAGCATAGCAACAGGTATTTACTGAATGTCATTGGCTGTTTGCCAGCCGATGACTTTTATGTGTGGGTGGGGTTGGGGGTGATGGGTGCCGGCGTGTGGGTGATGTCGGTGTTGCCACCTTCCTTCTCTCACTCTCACACTTGACTTCGTGCTGACTAGTTGAGAGGTGGCTCAGCTTCCAAGCCAGCCAGGCCAGAGAACATGACGGCAGGCCTTCACGCAGCCAATGCAGTGCCGGTAATGACAATAAGTCAAAGGTCTGAGTCAGACTCGAAAGAAGAAGACTTTGTGCCCGGCCTGGGCTGGCCTTCAATCATTCCATAGGCCAGGAGGATGCTGGTCTCCTGGAGCCCTGCCCCGGGGAATGCAGCAGGGCTATGGAGGGCCTACTGTCTGTCAGTGTGGAATCGATGTCAACACCATAGTAGGCCCTGGCTGCATCATGTCCCCTCCTCCTCTTCTTCCATTCTAAGAGGAGTGGTCGTGGACCTGATGCAGCAGTACCTAGGTGACGTCGACAGGACACACGTCTGAGAGCAGGACATGCAGGCAGGCTGGATAATTCCTTTGGGGTCGGGATATTGTGGCAAGGGGACGGCTGACTTTTACTTTCTTAATTATTGTTCTTGGAGGTGCGGATTAGTCCCGATGTTTGTGTTTTTATTTCATACTTTAAATCCTCTCAGTTTGGACATACTTCATTATTTAAGGGCTTGACAAGAACGAGATGTATGGGCTGAATGCCTGGAGAACATACTATATACACGTTTACTCCACATCACAGTACACACGCTAACCGCCCATACTTCCTGGTCAGCAGGGCTTTGGCTGCAGATGACATTTGGGGAAAACAGGAGCAATGCTGCTTGGGAAGTTACTTTATCCAGTAAAAGGGCCAGGGGATGAGCCAGGTAGCGATTCTGTCGGTGCAGGTGGAATTGACCTCATTATGAAATGACTGTGACGCAACAACGTGATGGTGTTCAATGATCTAGGCATTAACACTAGTCACACTGAATAGCTCAAACCTGAGCATTATGCATTTTCTGTTAGATTCTCCAGAAAACAGTCCTTACCTTGTCTCTGCTGACTGTCACTATAACATAGAAGGACATCTGCTAGTAATTGCTGTCCATTTTCAATGTGCACAGCAGCGGTCCTCTTAGTTGCATGGATGATGGATGGCATTGGTGCTATATGAGGCCATATGTATTTACCTCTTGCATTTTCAAGAGTTAACAAATGAATGCGACTGTGGGGGTGCACGGTGACATTAATTGATCAACTCTTGTAAATTCTGAGAATTACAAAACTCACTTAGCACAGAACAGCATCTCCCGTGAAGTTTGGTTTTTGTTAACCTCCCTCGCCTGCAGCTGACGAACCACTGAGGTCAGGTTACAGGGATATTCTAATTTCTGGCCTTTCTGGTGTAATGGCCTAGCTTGCGGCCCTGGGAGTGGGCTGCAGCCACGCCAGTGTGCCATCTGCGAGCCCCCTCCGAATAATGAGGCACTAAAAATCCACACAACCGGAAACGAACAAAGCACGTTGCCATTTTGACTGTGATGTTTAAATTACAGAGAGAGAGGGATGGCTTAAGGTTCAAGCAATATCGTTCTCTTTCTGTCTTCATCACCTTGGAAGGTGCCTCTTGCAGCCTACAAAATCACTGCCCAGGCCCCAGCCCAGGGCCTTTTCTAGCAATTGCAAATGTTAAAGCAGAGCCCACAGAAGCGGAATGCTCCACTTACACAGAGCGCGGCACATGCATTTATCATGTGATGGTGTGTGCTTCCAAAATATGTGTTTTGCTAGTGATCATAATAATGGCATAACCAGGCATAACATAGCACCACATGAGCAACACATGTAGAACAATGCCTCTTGTCGGACTCGAGACGTGAGTATTAGAATAATTGCCAGGCAAAGACAGAAAACCAGGCAATGTTCTGGGTGGTGCCCAGGCATCCCCTGGTAGAGCACTAATCTTTAGGGTCACCTGATTGAAATAAGGTTAGTGCCCCACAGTCAGTGGTCCAGCACAACCTAGTGAATGTGCACGATAGGTATGAGGTGTGTGGTTTCCAGAAAGAAGGAAGCCAGTCACCCAGATCACAGAATAGCATTGCTGCAAGGCTGCACATTACATTGTCGTTGCCTGACTGAAGCACGAAAAATGGAAAAGGAACAATTGAACGGGTTCTCCTTTATAAAATGGCAGAGCTCTTTCTCTCTCTCTCTCTCTCTCGAAATCTGCTACAGGTGAACAACTGCCTAAGACCATATGCACACAATGAAATAGTGTCCCTCTATTGTACATTGGGACATGAACTGGAAATCAAACGTTTTCCTTTTTTCTTGGCAGATAAAAAATAATGCATGTTCGGTTAAACAAAGGTATTGTTCAGTCTCAACTTCTGCAGGTCCACACTGCTTGTCACTCCGAAGTACAGTGCATTCAATATAGTAAACTACATTCCTTGGCTCTGGTGTGTAGTTAGCTTGCCATATCCTGTCCCTATTATGGAACGAGGTCCTAAAACATGGACTTGCCCTCCCCATGTAGCTTCCATGCATTTACGTGCGACTGTTTTGCGTGCACCTTGATCCAGCTTATACCCAGGGTATCCACCTTCCCAGAGAGCTCTAGGCGGCCATTCCTAAACTCTCGATTCCCCTATGTTCACAACTATTAATTACATATCAGACAACACACCCATCTTAAATAATAGTTATTTGCAGGAATGTATGGCATTAGCAGATCGTTTAAGGTCTGGAACAAGGGAAAAAAATGAATTTCACAGGCTCTGCTTCACCTTTCCATCGCTGCTCACATTTCACCCCATTTCCAGGAGATTCAAACATGGCAGAGCTCTTTACTTTGCACAAAGGCATAAAGAAGTGTCTACAGACTTCAATATTCCCCTGCTAAGTGGACATTTGCATTGGGCTAGAACCGAAAAAGAGCCACAGCCCCTCCTGCAATGAGAACTGTACAAAGGGCTGATATCTGACAGCGGTGACAGAGCTGAAGGGATAGGGAAACTCACATGACTCTCTGCACCTCTACTCCAATCCAATTAGAGCGCACATCCCTCTGACAGGCCCAGCAGCTTGAGTCTGACTCCAGCGTTTGGGGAAGGACAGCATTGATCTCTCAGGTTATAGGATTCAGGTACAAAGAAAGGTGCAAAGGGAAGAAATCATAGCATAGCATTATGATACCCCAATCATGCTCACGGTCCGGACTGGAGCCTGGCCGATCTCGCCGGCTAGTGTCTGTGCTAATGGAGAGATAGTCCTTTGTGGTTGGCAGGATGATCTTACTTGATGAAGAGGCTAGCGCAGTGCATGCTGCTTGGTTGTGCAGTGTGACAGCGAGTTGGAGAACGTAATGGCAGCTGCAGGCCATTGAGAAAACAGACAATTAGGCCTGTGATCTGGCGCAGCGCATACATTTTGCACATCACATTTGTTAAATACCAGAGATCTGCTGATGTTATAAAAATGTCAGCAGTGATGGAGCCTCTGTAGCTGCCTCCAAACTCTGCCCAAAATGCCTTTATGAAAGGATGAGGCCACAGGATCACACACTGCTTATTGCAACTGCCCAGTGCTGTCATTTTGAATGTGTTTAAAAGCTTAGTAAAACAAGCATTGGCAATGCCAACAGTTTGAGCTTTTGTGTAGGCATGGGAAAGGCACTTGCCAGGCACAGCCATAATGGGTACCTGCACATCTACTAGCAGTGCTTCGCAAATGCCTGGCAAATGCCTAATACATATACACAAGCCAAAACCGTTGGCTTTGCCAATGCCTGGTTTTAACAGGACCTTGGTAAAGGACACACACATCACTACCAAATCGAGCGGCTGAAGGCAGACCTGATTAAGACATTTCTATTACAGGAACTGTGTGGGAATGGCTATAGGGATTTGTGTATTAACAAGGGGGGTCCTGGGAGTCCCTCTGCCAGACATTAGTCCCGGTTACGAGAGGCAATTGGTGGGCAAATAACCAAACAAGCTTTGTGAACCTCCTCATATGCCATTTCCACCTATCTGTACTCTAAATTCTAATGCAATATAGGTGTAATAGCCCACACTAAAAAGGCGTTATCAGAAGAGGACAGTGTCAGGCATTCACTGAACTAATGTCTCTGTAACTATGAATGCTTCCTAGCTGTAAAGCACGGACTATGGTTCACTCAATGAACCTCCAATTGTCAGTAAAATGATGGGAAATTGATCTTTATGATTACAAATAAGTGAGATGTCTGAAACTGTTGTTGCACATATTCACATCACTGTTATATTCTTTAACCAGCCTCAGAATCAAGTTGTTCCGATACATTACATTTTTTAAACTGCATGCAGAGTGATGATTCCGATAAATGGCATTTCTTGTGCTGCATGAGGTTTGAAGATTCATACTGCTCTGAGGCTATGTTGCCCTTTCTCAGATCAGTCTTTCGCTTTCTCTTTACAGACCGTCGAAAACAC
Source organism: Ambystoma mexicanum (assembly GCF_040938575.1). Classification (NCBI taxonomy): domain Eukaryota; kingdom Metazoa; phylum Chordata; class Amphibia; order Caudata; family Ambystomatidae; genus Ambystoma; species Ambystoma mexicanum. Next base: position 960,709,934 of record NC_090941.1, on the reverse strand, counting down.
CTTCCATGATCAAATTCAACCAGTCCAGGTTAATTGTGTAACTAAAAACATCAGACTTCAACCTCCATACTGCATTCTCCAGAACGACAAGCAAGGTGAGCTAGGATGAGTCTTTTGTAGAGTCGGGTGCTTAGGGCACTGCAACTCTGTCTGTTTGGGTTCTTTAGTAAAGAAGGCACACAGCTATCTTCCTTTAAAAAAAACTGAAAAGAAGCTCATGTTTTTGAGAACCAAAATGCTGGGGAAAATCAGATGGATGATACTGACTAAAGAATGGAATATATGGCTAGCTGAGAGAATGGCATGTGAAAATGGAAATTCATAAAACATATCATTCTAAAAAACCAGCATATGCGTGGGACAACAGAAGCAAATGTATTGTCCATTTGGAAACTGTTTTTAGAAGGATAGAATTGGGGTGTTGTGTCTGTTCCCACTTACCTCATGATGTCCTGGTATCTTCCAGTTGAATGGTATGCAGTGATTTCAGTTTTACAGCTGAGAAATCTCATGACCTTTAAAACATCAGAATGCCTTCTTTCTTTACCATTACTCCCACAGTGCTTGGTAGAGGTAGAGAAGGTGATGCAGGCAGAAAAGTGCATTTCCCCCCATATTGTAAATAATGTTTTAGAATAGTATTAACAGAACAAACTTGCCTCATTTCTTCCATAAGAACTCATTTATCAAACAAGCTGCAATACTTTATGTGTGGTTGCTCTCACAGTTGATAATGGGCATGTATGTTAACTCATGCACAGATAACATCTGCAATTATACCCAATTCAACTGTACTGGTCAATGAATAGTCCAGCTGAGTGGGGTATAACTGCAGATGTTATCTGTGCCTAGTACCGACAAATTATACTTCTGTGTTACGAAAGAGCATACCTTTGAACAATTACTACATGATGCCATATACATTTTACATCATATTTTGGACATTAACAGGTGTCACTCTTGTTGAAAATGAATTCAGTGTATCAATTGCTCACAAAACCATTTTCCAGACTCGCACAAAGTGACAAACTGGAGGTGAAATGACTATGGCCTATCTGCTAAAGATAGGGGAAAGTCCTATACATACACATTTGCTATGGTTTGGTATGAAAAGAAGACATGGCTCACTGGTAGCATTGCTAAGCGGTCTTTGTTCTGCTTCCTCTGCCTGTTGTTTGGAGGTGAAATGGCGTGGACAAAAACAGGGCTCACTTGGCCTCATTACGGGTGCGGCAGTAATCCTGCCGGTGCTTCCGGCTGGTTCCCAATGGACTCATAATATTTTACCGGCACCTAGCTTCCTTGTGTCACTGGGATATTACAAGTCCCGGCGGACCGGGAAACTAGATGGCAGAAAATATTAGTCCGATAGGACTCCATGGGAATGGGTTCACGGAAGCACGGACACTGTTTAAAATGGTGCTGGTGCTTCCGTAATCAGTTTGCCTACTAGGGCCACTGCGCCCGGCAAGGTCAGACCTGTCAGCATAGGGAAACACTCCGTAGATCCTTTTAGATCATTGAAAAACTGGATGATTTTGAGGGAGTTACTGTTGATGAGGCCCACGGATTAATTAGAACTCTGAAAGAGAAGGAGTTCCCTTTATTCCTTTTTTTGTTAAATTACATAATGCCCCATGTTGACATTCTTTATAACCAACTTCGGAAGCGAGATATTGATTCTGTGTATGTGCAGAAAGCTACTGCAACTTTTATCAAGTGCATTGACAGAATATTTGAAAGCACTGGCAATTTGGAAGCTAAACTTCCACCAGAAGCAACTTTTGAAAGTCGCAATATAAATATGACAACTTTAAATTGTTTGGCAATAGAAATATGTGATATCATAGTTACACAAGCTCAAGATCACTTTGCATTTACCAAACACTTGGAGGGTGCCAACTTGTTTTAGAGTGACCTATTTCAAACACATAGGCAGTCTTTTCCCAATGATGCACTGACTGCAACTGTCCAAGCATACCCCATGTTAAACAAGGAAATACTGCACACTGAGCTTTCAATTGTTTATGAGAGACTGCAATTCTGTAGTGCAAGTGAGGCAACCTCTTTATTAAAATTGTTCATCAAAAATAATCTGGAAGAAGCACTTTATGAAACAATGCATTTATGAAAAATTCTGATCACTATACCCATGACAACACTGCTACTTATCCTCCCTGAAGTGATTTAACAATGACTGGGGATTGTCAGAATGCTTTGGCGATGCTGTCCATGGAAAAATAACTCGACAAGAGCTCCCTTGACTTCAATACACTGACCATTGAAACATTTTCCTCTCTGAAAAATAGACGTGCACAATTTGTGTACAAACTTTCAAAATTATTGTCAGTTGAATTTTGTTCTGTTACAAGCTATTTGCAGCTATTTTGCGGGTTATACCTTCATTCAATTATTTAATTGTTTCAATCTCTTTACATGCTAGGAATGGATGGGTTGCAGTGATCTTTTTGACAGAACAGTGAGATGTGTGAAGTTTGTTCAATTGTTGATCAGATCAGATTATGCTGTTATGGTTGTTGGTTGTGATAATACCACACTGAAAATAATAAACTTAGTAAACTATTTCTGTTGCATGCAATATGTGCTATTCTGTGACCTGTGCATTCCATGTGTTTCAACTTTCAGCAACCGAAGCAACAAGTGTTGCATTAATTAAGTGATAAAAAAAAGTTTTAGCTTAGTTTCTCCCCTTTTAGATATTGCCTAAATTCCCACCTTAGTAAGAGGATGAACGCATATGAATGCCTGTAACAGCATGACAAAATTTTATTTTTCCATCATTACTGGATATCTATATAATGAATTTCTGTATACATACAAGCTTCTATTTGAGACTATCTGGTGCTATGTTGTATGATACAATATTGTATCAGCTATTCTGAAATACAAGCTGCTGTAAAATACACCATCACACTTGCACACATAAGAATAATGTACCACCATTAGTATGTAAAACCTAGTGCTTTTTGTTTCATATTTCTCTGGGTTTGGACAGTAAATTGCACATTTTGGAAACCATTCCTCAAAAATGTTCGCACCAGGGGAGAACATCTCAACACCCCTCTTGGTGTGGGTTGGGCTCACTCGCTGCACTCACTCAAACCGCAATTTGTAACCCACCACGGTACGCCCCATCACCTTTCAAAAGTCCCCAGCCGCCACTGCTCAGGCCATACCCTGCCCATGCCTCTGTATTCATTGATCTCTGCCAGACTTTGGCTCAGCAAAATGCTGGAAAGTCCTGTATGATCTGTGCCATTGCAAACCAATTGCACATTTTTTACACAATGACTGAAAGGTGAAGTTTATGAGTACCAATACCTAAATGGGATTTGTTAAGAGATCCAACGCGTGCGCGTTCTATGCGTAATTCAGTGGCAGCATATCATAAGTGCAAGGAAATCTGTATAACTTTTCAATCTTCAATGCATAATATTCAATTGCAGTTGGACCTTTCACATTGTCATCACAAAAGCCGGCTTTTCAGATTCAAAATGAATTTTAGTTTTGGGTATTAAGTAAAGCACCACCTAGAAGACACAGCCATTACTTTGGGGTACATTTAAGAGGGAGATGGAATGTGAGGAGAAAAACACAGCTTATAGGTGGTGTTTGGTTATGTACCCACCCATTGAGTGCCCATGCCCATGCTAATTCCAATGCTATTTCCACCCACTTCCTGCCTCTCAACACCCAAAACATATCCCCCTGGAATTTCTTCGAACTAGTTTTTATCAAGGTGTAACATCAAACTGCCTGAATTCCCCTTGTCATCAGCCCAGAGTGCCATTTTACAAGCCTGCACTCTCTTTGTTTTTGTTTTTTACAGGAGTTGGTTTTTCTGGTGTTTAATAGTTAGTTTGATTGTATTTTTAAATTATCTATATTTTGATAAAAACTTCATTGCACATTCTTTTATTTTTGAACAATTAGAATTTTTCTGTTTGGGCTGCTACTTTTGTCGGCCGACACCCTTCTTGATGAGAAAGTCTGCCTTAACCTGTGCTACCACACAAGATGAAGCAAGTATTCCTTTCAGTTTGTACTTTTTTCACCTTTATGATTGGTATCCATGCTGGTTTAGATTTGAGTAAGGCTTCCAGTTTTCTGTTTTTACTGATTTGTACATACACATAAATACAGATAGCAATCCATCAAAAACAGGAAAACAGGTCTTTCTGTCTGGTTCTCTATAATGTCACCCATTCACAGCAAGTCAATTGCAGATTGGCAGCATGGAGAGTGTAAAAGTTGTTTAAAATAGCATTAAAGTTTTTTAAATTGCCGACAGCATATATTTTAAGGGTTTCTTTCCTATATGTTTGCATGTGTGCTTTAATAAATGCATTTTTTATTAAAATAAATGCAGAAAAATACTGGCAGAGAATTATCTTTTTATATGACACAAAATAAATGTGGAAATATATAGAAAAAAAGGCCCAAAAATAAATATGGCTAAATACAGACAGAAATGGCTGAAAAATAAATACTATAAAACCAGAAGCCTTAGATTTAAGCAATAAGCCCTGAGTGGCGGGTGCATTACCACTTCAGGTAAGGACCTGAGGACCATAATTGCAGGCCTGAGCGAAGCGAGGGCCTTAACGCAGGCCCCGGCCATTACCTGAAGCGGTAATGCTCCCCCTGCAAGGGGCTTATTGCTATTAGTACTCCGGCCCGCAAGACCAGAGTACTAATAGTCTTTTTTTTCAGTTGCGAGATGCCATCAGCTTTTCGCAACTGAAAAAAATGGTTGCCATGTACCGGCGACAAGGGACTACATGAAGTCCACAACACACCATACATTAGGTATTCACATTAGTGTAGATCCACACTTCCAGGTAAGTTAGCAAGGAGACATTTGGGTCTCCTTACAGGTTTGGTGGTAGCCTTGCCGGTCGAAAAGGCACCAGCGAGCAGAACTTGTAGTTTGCCGGTCTGGTAACTGCGGTAGCGGCAAGCTTTCCGGGACCGTAGTTACCGGACCGGCACATTGTAATGAGGCTCATTGACATGCAGACCACTGGCCATCCACACCCAAGCCAGCCCCAGATGCAGCTGTCACTTCCTAGAACATTCATTCTGATGCACACATAACATCCCACTTTGCCACATTCTACTGTGAACATCACAAACATGTCAGCCTGCAGAGACATTAAACTGAAACAAAACTCTTTTCCCTATCATCAGTAAGTCTCTATGGACCGAAAAAGCTCTTTGGAACATGTAATGCGCTGTTTCTCTCTTCATCTGAGTGGGCTCTTCGCCAGCGTCAGGGCTCATAGTTATTGAACTTGGATGATACACAGAGAGGCTCAAGAGGCTCAAGAGGGTGCTTTCTGCTGCTGGAGCCAGCATGGAATGCCAGGCAATACACGGCCCTCTCTGTGTGACCCACTGTGTGATGGAAAAGAGATGCACTATCATAACAGATGCAAGTCAGCATAAAACTGAGCAGTAGCCTAGAGTTTGGCCCAATTTATCTAATCCTAATGGACCCATGCATTTATTATGCCTCCTTATATACAGACCCCACTGACAGCTGTATATGGAAGAAATCGAGCCTTGGGAAAGCTGTTTTGCTTCATACAAGAGGCCACGTAAAAGGGTGTGTTTGACAGGTAGGTGGGGTATGGGATTTTATTCGTATGGTGTTTGAAAAGTCTAATCAGTAAATGTTTCTGGATGAGTGGAAATAAAAACATACATTTTTTTTTTACTATTAAGAGACATTGAACAGCCTGCAGTGGTGTTATGGGTGCTTTTTTAAAACACTATTTAGAGTCTTCCACACATAGGGCCTCATTATGCGTGTTGCCGGTGCAGAAACATTCCCAGTAAAATAGTTGGTAATTCCGACGCCAGCACTTTTCAAACACCGGCAAAGTTTGCCAGTGGGGGTCACTGATTTACCTCCAGCCAAGAGCAAATGCGAGCAGAATGGCGCACAAAGCCCGTTTTTCGGCACACATAATTCCATGAATCAGCCCCTCAGTTGCGTGTTGTACTTATTTTGTGAAATTCCCTAAATTCTCACTCTCCATTTGAGAAACCCTTTGTGAACTCCTTTGTCATTATTTGTTTTTTTAAATCCCTTTCCGTTCCTATTCCTGCATCCGCTACCAGAAAAGTGGGGAAAACAATTTGAAAACCTTTTGTAAACATTTTTTAATCGTTGTTTTATATTTTTAGTTCAACTTTCCTCCTTCTATTCCAAAAAGAGAAACCAAGAAAAAAGAAACACATTGTGAAAACTAATTTTTCTCATAATAGAAAAAGAGAAACCTGCTTTGAAGGACCATTGTGAAAACCTTTTCCTTGGTGCTCTCCAGTTTGGTTTTGAAACATTTGGGTCTCTTTTGTAACATGTCATTTTTGGGTGAGGAGGAGGGGGAACATGATGAGGTGAATGAGATGCAGGAGGAGAAATTAAGGGGAGGCCGTTGTTGGGCAGCAGGTGGTACGTTAGGCAGTGGTGTAACAGATGTAGGGAGATGCATGGCAGGGCAGGAGGAAGATGCATATACAGGGAGAGGGTCAGGCAGAGGAGTGCCAGCCAGAGGAGGACAAGGAAGAATTGGAGGGTGACCAAGATGAGGCTGGTCTTTTCCGCGATGGAAAAATCATGCAGATCCTCTGTAAAGGATTCCAATCGGGCATCACACACTGGACCAGTGCCCTTGCCCTTAGCCTAGGATGTAGCGCTCAACTATAATGCATATTCTTTATTTTCTACGAATTCGGATTGAGCTAGCACCCAACCCGTCTCACACTCCCTTTTACAAATACCTCGGGTACAACGGACCAGGCCGGTGGGTGGTAATACAATATCTATTTATTTTAAATTCAAAGAAAATCACACAGTTTGAATTTTGGGCAGCAATCACCAATGGGGTGATAATTACAATGTAAACTGATGAAATACACTTGGTTGACCTTCTACTAGAACATTTCCAAAGCACAGATGAATAGGAGCAATTTTACTGTACGGGTACATAGCACCCGAGTTAAGATTTCCCCCTGCAATGCTCCCACAAACCCCAATTATTCGAATTTTGAGTGGATAGAAAGGAGCAGCAACCCTTTGCAGTTGCATAAAATGACACTCGGAATTGGTAAATAATTAAGTTAAAAGTGCGGTTGAATAAATGAGGTAAATATGATTTATCACAGTATCAGGGATGTAATATCACTAGCAACTACAAGGCAAGGTATCAACAAAGGGCATACAGTTCAAAACGCAACTTGAAAGTAAGAACACAGTACACAGTGCCGCCAAAATTACACTTTGAAAAGTTGCATTTCCACTTTTTTGCAGTTTTAAATGTCAAAACGTTTTTTAAAATAAACAGGTGAAATAGACACAATCAGGATGCGGTTTTTAGGCTGGGTGTTAGATGCACATCACAGGGATAATATAGAAGTGAAAGAGTGCCTCTAGCTGAATAACTGGATGAGATTTTCAATGTGGAACGAGATTCGGTTTTGGGAAAATAAAAGCAGTTAACAGAGAAAATTGGTTTGGAAAGAAAGGACAAGTTTTACTTAAACTAGATTTTAAGAAAGAAAAATACGGTACGCTCCGAGTTTAATTTGCAAAGTTAACCCTTTCACCCCACGTTTCAGGTCTATGTGGGAATTACTTACATTATTCAAAATATGACTAAGGATCTATGCAAGGCAGAAATGAATAGAAGAATTGTGCTAATGCTTAGAGATTAACGACAGGAGGCACAGAGAATTCTGACTGTATAAAGAAGTCACCAGGGTATGGATAGGATTACTTAGAGAGTGGAACAAAGACAAAGTATCAAGATGGGGTAGGCTATGTGTTGCTATGGGATGGGGAAATACTCACAATACGAACTTGAGTTTGAGATTTGGGACAGCCAACCGGGTTCTGGACTCAAAGGCTCTGGTCACAGCACAGTGGGCTCTCCTAACAGCAAACAGCTGGGCCTGTCTGGTCACCAGAGAACAAGGGTACAGCTGGCGTGCAGGTAGTGGGGCAAAAATCCAGTATGGTCACAAGATACTCCCAAAAGGGTACAACAGCTTCATCCCTAGTTATTGGGATTTTTAGTGGGGTTTCTGGATCAATGGTCCTGTCTGGATAGGGTCAGCTATGCTCTGGGCTGGCAGTAGAATCTGGAATCTTTCAGAGTGAAAGTGGAATATCTGGATACGCAGGCGCTGGAAAATTCAGAAGAGAGTCTCCTGTCTCTGTGAGCTTCCCCTCTTTATATAAGGCGGGTGACATCACAGGATTTATTGTTGGGCAGAACAAAGCTAGACCTACCCCTAAGAACCTGATAGGTCAGCCTATGTTGGTTGCCTCCCCCCGGAGGGGACTCAGTTTATGGAGTTGTGTTTTATGAGGTACAGAACAATCCCACAGTCATTTTTACCAACAATCAATTTTGACATAAATCGCTCCTTTTTACAATTTTGGCATTTTTGCAAATTACCTAGGCAGATGACATATTTCATAAAGAACATGGTATTCCAACTCCCAGGTCTGTATGGCATTATTTCGCCCTTCTAATAATTTTTCGCGATTTTTAGTGGGAACTGCTTCACTCAAAATTCCACAATTTTAGATATGTGTACATTTGATCATAGAGGATATTTCCATTCATTTTTAATGTTCCACCATCTGTATTTTTCCCATGATTCACCTTTTCCTGGCGTTTGCGTCCCATACATGCTATGAACAGCCACAATATCTTGTTTTTGGCATTTGAACTGTTAAACTTTTACATTACTGCATTGTCCGGTTGAAGAAATAACAGTTTTAGGGCCTCATTACACGGTAGGCGGAGAACCATGGCGCTATTAGCGCCATGGTTCATGCCGGTAAAATACCGGCACCGCCTTGGTGGAAAGGGGAATTACCGCCCCATTCCAAGGTTGGCGGGGCGGTAATTCCCCCTTCCACCATTGCCCTTCCCCATTCCCATTTTTGCCCGATAGGGCATAATGGGAATGGGGAAGGCGCTAATTACGGTACCGCAAATTGCAGTACCGTAATTAGCTCCCTGGGTCCCTTTGCGGGTTGGTTTTTAATGCCTGCAAAAAGCAGGCGTTAAATTCCCCAGCCCGCAAAGGGACCTCGTAGTAAGGCGGTAAGGATTAACCGGTACCTATAGGCCCTTAGAGTTTATTCATTAAAATAGTCTTTTGAGCCAGATGGGCTAGCCGTTGTCCTCCAATATGGTCTTTTCTGCCCAGGCTACCACCAAATGTCAGTTTAGCCCAGGGTTGCCATGGAGTTTGTCTTTGGTCTTCCTTGATTTGAGTGGATGGAAGGTGTCACTTCCAAAAGTAACACGTCAGTGTCCCAGAATCTATTGTGTCAAGCTGGAGCCCAGCCACAAAGTCTGATGAACGTGTTACATTCTCCCCCTTGGTCCATTCAGAGCTTCCAAATACTGGTCTGCTTGGGGCGATGCAAGGTCCATTGAAAGCAGAGCAGGAAAAACCTGTTCTGTGGCTTCCAGTAAAGCCAATGACTTTATTTATTTATTTATTTTTCCTGAGCCCAAAAGGCCAGGGTGTTGGAATAAAACATTATATTCAATTTTAACCAAACCCCCCTTACATTTCTTGGCAAGGACAGGGGGCCTCATTACACAGATGGCGGTATTAGCACATGGACCAAGGTGCTATTAGCATCTTGGTCCAATCCGGTAAAATACCGGCACCGCCTTGGTGGAAGGGGGAATTACCGCCCCATTTCAAGGTTGGCGGGGCGGTAATTCCCCCTTCCACCACTGCCCTTCCCTATTCCCATTTTTGCCCCATAGGGCATAATGGGAATGGGGAAGGTGCTAATTACGGCACCGCAATTTTGCGTTGCCGTAATTAGCACCAAGATCCCTTAGCGGGTTGGTTTTTAACGCCCTCAAAAAGCAGGCGTTAAAGCACCAACCCGCTAAGGGACCTCGTAGTAAGGCTGTAATGGTTAACGGTCACCGTTACCATTAACGGTGACCGTTACCCATTACCGACATCCATGTAATGAGGCCCAGGGTCTTATTGAACATTACACTTTTAAAACAGATATTTTTCTTGTTTGCAAAAGCACATTTTGACACGTGGTGAATTCTGCTAGGATATCCCTTTTAGATTTGGTTTTCTCTTCCATCTGGATTCCACACATTGTTTGCAGCCCTAGTCATTTTCTCTTACACAGCAATCTGTTCAAAGCACAGGTCCACTGTAATTGACATATGCACAGAGAGCTAGGGTTTCTTTTGAAGTGTCTATTTTTGACATTTTGTAGCATAAAAGTCAAGCGTTTTTCCATACGGCAGAGCGTAAAGTTTCTGGTGATTTTCCAGATCATGCCTGACACAGCCTGTCATTCAGAGAGAAATGCTTTCTTTTGCTAAAGCACAACTTGAATATGGCTGGGCATAGTTGGGTTTTACTGGATCAGAACTGTATATTGTTGAACAGATGAAAAGATGAAAAGAGCATCAGTGCGCCATCATTTTAAATGCCCAATACTTCCCTTTTTCAATGGGAAACTTTGAGCTAGCAGCAAAGCAGCGCTGCTTTTCAATTCTCTTCTTTGGTGCACATAAGAGAACACACTGACAGCCTTTCTTGGTGTGCTCCCTGTTGCATCTTGTCCAATAGGTGCTTGGCAAGACAGTGCAGCCATCATTTTGTCACTGCAAAACGCAATTCTAATGCAAGGCGATAGTTCTCAACAGTGCCAGTGCAGACATTTGGCTGGTAACTGCTGAAGTGCAGATTGGTGATGGAGGGAATTCTGCTTAGTGGGTAAATGTACCCCACAGTGCATTCCCAGACATGTTGCAGACAGGCCTCAGATAAGCCTTGCACAAGAAGCCCTTGCTATGGATTTCCATTATTTGCTCAATCAAGAGTGTTTCTTCACATTAACTTTAATGTTTTTGAATCACATTTGATGGTGCTATAGATTTCAGCATTCATAGTGGGGCGAGTTTGATGGTAATTCAGTTCTCATTCTGCCTCATTATCACCAAAATTGTTTACTGCTGCTGCCAATTGGTTATGTGGGTTTACCATGTAATTACAATTGGCAGTAGGGCGTTGTAATTCCCAATATTTAGAGTCCCTATAATTCTATGGGGATTTTTGGAAGATCTGCCACCGGCGGTGTTACTACATGATATACAATGATATTTTGAGGAAATGTGAAGGAAGGATTTACCTCCAGCAAGCTGGAGGTGAATCTGACACTTTTGCTCCAAAAATCTGTGAATTTTCTGCATGGTAATACCTCTGGTGGAAAATCCACCAAAACCTATAATTTGGTGGTCGGTAAAGTAAGTAGTAATTCTGTTCCCACAAAAAAAGTGCCAGTATTGGAATTATTGCGCTTTTTTCCCTGTGCCACCCAACGTGTAATAGGGCCCAATATCCCCTTGTTAGCTGATTGGCCTGCTTCCCAAACACTTTGCAGACAATGTATCCACCTGGTAAAAGTTTCAAATTGTTTGTCTAGTCGATATAAACTTTCAGAATATACAGTATTTTTCACAGAAAACACAAATTTTCCTACAGGTGGCTCCCATCAAGGAGCCAGCATTTTATAACCTGCCCATTGACTGCCATGGCTAAACTAGTCCCTCTAGCCATTCCTGCACAACCACCCCCATAGGATCTCTTTGAGCTAGCTTTGTACTTTTAAGGGGATGCCATTGGTATTTCTAAGCCGTCATCTCAAAATTAATGGCTAAATTGCAATTGTAATTCTCTTCCTGGTGTATTAAAAGTGTCTTAATAAAGACAAGGGATGGAAAACAGAGGGCGGACAAGACAAACAATCTTACAAGGCCTTGTGTCATTCAGATGTGACAGCTCAAGTGCAGGGGGAAGGGAGAGGCAGGATTGCCGGGGGGAAGTGCAATATGGCAGAATTTCTCTGAGTAAGTGCAACCAGGGCGGCGCAGCTCTGGGTGAGTGCAAGGAGGCAGGTGACTGTAGAGGTTACAGTTACAGCCCCTAACTGCACGGTAGTCCCAGAGGCAGTGAGTTGGAGGAGCCTGGTACCCAGCGAGACTCTGAGGGTAGCTAGGTACCCAGTCGGTGCAGCTGACAGGTAGATCAGCAGGGGAGGGAGAGAGAGAAAGAAAGCAGAGGAGAAAAGGAAGGCCTTGAGCTGCTTCCAGAACTTCAGGTGGTCCGGCTCAAGTTTGAAAAGGGCAGGGAGGCCATTCTAGAGGGAGGCACCTGCAGAGGAGAGAGATCTACCTCACACTCTCTGCCTGAAGAAACACCTGACCCTTAGAAAGTTGTAGGTAGCTGAGCAAAGGGCTCGGGAAGGTAGGTATTTTGAAATAGAGGGTTGGATATAAAGCAAGCCCAGGCCCCAGAACACCTTGTGGATGATGCAGAGGGTGTTGAACTTGATCCTTGCAGCCACTGGGAGCCAGTGGAGAGATTTCAGGGCTGGAGAGATATGGTCCCTGGGCTTGAGGCCAAGGATAAGTCTCGCAGTCCTGTTCTGGATTAGTTGCAGAGGGCGGAGAGTCGAGGAAGGCAGATTTAGAAAGAGGCTGTTGAAGTAGTCCAGCCTATAGAGATCCAGGGTTCTGAAGAGCTTGTGGGAGAAGTGAGAAAAGGAAGAATACCTCTGAGGAGTTACAGCTGGAAGTGGGCCTTCTTGGAAAGGTCTGTGATGTGAGGAGAGAAGGAGAGGGTGGAGTTGTGGGATATATTTACCCACTCAGCAGTACTTCCCATCCATAACCAAGCTTCCCTTCTGCAGTCAACAGCAAAATGGCTGCGCTGGCTCCATTGAGCACCATTGCATCAAAACTGAGTTTTGCAGCGACAAAAGGATGGCTGCACCATCTTGCCAAACACATCTTGGGCAGGATGGAACAATGGGGCACACTGAGAAAGCCTGCCAGTGTGTTTCTTACATGCACCCAAGAAAAAAATGGAAAAGCAGCACTGCTTCAATTCTAGCACAGCATTTCCTCTGGAGAAAAGGAGTCCCTGCCATGCCCACCCACCCATATCCAGATTGTGCTCCAGCAGAAAACAGCATTATCCCTGAATGACAGGCCATGACACGCCAAAATCTGAGAAATCAAAAGAAGTTTACTTTCAGCCGCACGCTTGACTTTTGAGTAACAAAATTTCAAAAATCAATGCTGCAAAAGAGACCCTGGCTCTCTGGGCCTATGTCAATTTCAGTGGATCTGTGTCTTAAACAGATTGCTGTTAAAGAGAAACTGACTGGGGCTGCAGAACAATGTGGGAAATTCAGATGGAACCTTTTGAAAGGAACATGCCAGCAGGCTTCACCACATGTTAAATGTACTTTTTAAATAAGAAAAATACCTGTTTTAAAAGTGTATGTTGGATAAGGCCCTGCTCTTGCCTAACAATGTAAAGGTGTTTTTGCTGGGAAACATATATGGGATGTTTTATTTAACAGGCTTGCTTCTGATTCAGAACAATAATAAAATAAAATAAGAAATAAAGACATGGCCTGCCTTCTGAAAAACAGGTTTTCTGCCATGGCTTAAGGGACAGTTGGCTGACCACAGGAGTGGCCTAACCCCCCGAACAAAGGAGTCACAATAGATTCTAGGACACGTGCGTGCTAATTGCTACCTTGTAAAACTTTGAATGGACCAAGAGCACTAAACAGCCCAGGCTCATCAAACTTTTGTCTGGGCGGAGGCCTCTTCCAATAGAGATTCTGGGACACGGACATGTGAAATAGGAAATCACACATCCCCACAACTTCTACTGGGAGATTCAAAGCCAACTCAAGAGCAGCCTTGTAAGTGATGCCCATATATGGTGAACAATGCTGACCATTTGACTATTTTATTAATAACATTGTAAGACTTTTATCTCTGCAACAGGACTTCACAGGAATGTAAAAAGTTAACAGTTTAAATGTAGTTTTTGTGGTTTTTAAACAAGACGAGGTAGCCTTCACTGCCATATCGGGAACAGAAATGGCAGAGAAGTGGATATTCTGAGGAAAGTGTACATGATGCCACTCTGAAATTCAATACTTACATGCCTTATGATAACCTTTACCCATGTTTAAAGTTATAGAATTTTAGGTCAAATATTTATCACTGAAAATTGTGAAAAACTATTAGACGGGCAAAACAAAGTCCGAAGAACGTGAGAATTGGACTGCCATGCTCTACATAAAATATGTAATCTGCCTTTGTAATTTGTTAAGATGCCACAACTGTAAAAATGTGCCATTTATGTCAAAACTGGGTTGGGCAAAATTAACTGTGGGAGGGTCTGGACATAGTAAATCCACATCATAAAGCTGATGTCATGTCTCTAAAAGTCAAACCAGCTGACAGGAAGGTGCTAACAATCAACCTGTCCAATCCAGTTGTTAGAGGCTTGCCTAGCTTAAGCCTGCCCCACCATATAACCCTATGATGTCACCATGCCTTATAAATAAGGCAGACTGAAAGAACTCTGGACACTCTTCTGAATTTTCAAGCACCTGTTTATCCACATATTTCACCTTCACTCTGCAAGATTTCAGACCCCACTGCCAGAAAAGGGATAGTTGACCCAGGCCTTCCTATCCAGGCAGAACCACCCTTCAGAACTAAAACCCCATAACAAAATCCCACTACCCACTAACTTCAGGGAGAAAGGGGAAAGGTGGCTGGGCCCGCTTTGGGATTCTCCAGTGCTGCCTGCTTACCCACTCCATCCAGCTGAGGCATCGCTGTGCCATGACCAGACATTTGCCCAGCTGTCTTTTGCCAGGAGAGCCCGCTATCCGGTGACCAGAACCTTTTGAGTACAGAATTCGTTTGGCTGTCCCAAATTCCAAACTCCAGCACTGATTGTGAGTATTTCCTCATCCCATAACAACAAATAGCATACCCCATCTTAACCTCTTTGTCTTTGCCCTATTTTCTAAGTAATCCTATCCATACCCTGATAACTTGTCTAAACTGTTCTAATTCTCTGTTCACCCTGTCCTTTTTCTTGTGTTAGCACCATTCTTTCATTCACCCCATCTTGTAACTCCTTAGCAATATTTTGATTAAATAAAT
This sequence comes from Ambystoma mexicanum, assembly GCF_040938575.1. Lineage (NCBI taxonomy): Eukaryota > Metazoa > Chordata > Amphibia > Caudata > Ambystomatidae > Ambystoma > Ambystoma mexicanum. The sequence goes on along the minus strand of NC_090941.1, from coordinate 960,694,854 downwards.
GAATTTTCTGTAAAGAAAAGGGGTACACTGCATGAAGGGTTACAACTGCAGCGTAACCTTTATATTCATTGGTGGCGTTCCTCTTTTCTAGCCATTAAATCTCGTGTAAGTAAAACTATTCCTTTCCTTCCAAACCAATTTTCTTTTTTAACTGCTTTATTTTCCTAAAATCGAAACTCATTCCACCTTAAAAATCTCATTCAATTCTTCAGCCATAGCCATCCTTTCACTTGTATATTGTCCCTGTGATGTGCATCTATTCCCCAGCCCATAAACCGCATTCCGATTTGAAGTATTTCATCCGTTTTCCATAAAAACGTTTTTGACATTTAAAACTGCAAATGAGTAAAATGCAAATTTCCAGCGTTTGATTCGGCTGCATCGTATTCTTACTTTCAGCTTGCTTTTGAACTGTATGCCTTTTGTTGATACCTTTCCTTGTGGTTGCTAGCGGTTATACAATCCTGCTATTGTGAGAAATCAGACTTGCCTCATCGATTTAATTACACATATAATTAATTATTTGTCAAAATCCGAATGTCATTTAGGCCATTGCAAAGGGTTTAAACTTTTGTGAGGGAAGGTCAGATTTTGATTCTGTTTGCTGCCTCATATCCCTGACTACATGCTGCTTCTTTCTATCCACTCAGAATTCGAGTAATTGTGGGTTGAGGGAACATTGCAGGGGGAAATCATAACTCTGGTGCTATCTATCCCAATTGAAAAAGTGCCCCTAGTCATTTGTGCTTTGGATATGTTCTTGTAGAAGGTTACCGAAGTGTATTTCAGTGGTTTTCATTGTAATTATCACCGCATTGGTGATTGCTGCCCAATATAAAAATCGTGTGATTTTCTTTGAAATTAAAATAAATAAATATTGTGTTACCCCCCACCGGCATGGTTCATGGTCCATTGTGACCCGGGGTATTTGTAAAAGGGGGTGTGAGATGAGTCGGGTATCGGCTCAATTCAAATTTGTTGGAATTAAAGAAAAAGCATTCTAATCGCGAGCTACATCTAAGTCTGAGGGCGAAGGTCCTGGTCCGTTGTGTGACGGCCGGTTGAAATCCTTAACAGAGGCAAAGATGAGGCCAAGGTTTTTTGCCTCACAGGAAGGTGAAGGAAGACAGCCCAAGGAGAGTAGCCAGAGTGAGAAAGGGAAAGCGGGAGCAGGGATCCCAATGAGAAGGATCTCTGTTTTACTGGCATTAAGGCAGAGATCTTTGGAGGCACACCAATCCTGAATCGTTCATAGACAGTCAGGGATGAGCGAGCGCGGAGAGGAGGCTGAAGGAAGCCTGAAAGAGAGCTGAGTGTCATCTGCATAACACTGAAAGTTTGAGGAGAAGGTAGAGATCAGGTGGGCTTAAAGGGCCAAGTAGACATTGAAGAGCCAGGGTGAGAGGGTAGAGCCTTGGGGAAAACTGCATGTGGAGAGAGATGTGGTGGAGAGAAAGTTCCCACGTTGGACCTGGGAGGGTCAGTCCAGGAGGAAGGAGGTCAACCACTCCAGGGCCTGATCTGTGAAGCTCAGGTTCTCATGGAGCTGATTGATCAGGATGCCGGGATTGACCATGTCAAAAGCAGAGGAAAGGTCAAGTAGAATAAGAACAGAAGGAAGGCTGGAGTCAAGATTAGAGCGCATCTCTTCATGGGTGTTCAGGAGAGCAGTTACCGTGCCTCTGACTGCTCCGAAGCCAGACTGATGATAATGGAGACAATCACCAGATTCAGTGTGGAGAGGAAGCTGGGAGATGGCCATCCTTTCCAAGGGTTTGTCCAGGAAAGGAGTGATAGAGATCGGGCTATAGTTTGTCAGACAGGTAGGATTGGCAGAATGCTTTTTAAGGAGGGGCACAAGGGAGTGCTTGAGGAGATAGGAGAAAGATACAGTGATGAAAGAGTAATTGCACAAATAAGGCAAGGCTGGAGCGAGAGTGTTAATGTGGTCCTTGATGGTTCTGGAAGAGTAGGGGCGCACCTGTTTGAATGACACTTTCACAGATCGGACTTGTCTAGAAATCTTATTAGGTGTTGTCAGAGAGAAAGAGGAGAAAGGCAGTGGAGAGGAAGAGGTGGTCACATGGGTGCCAAGAGAGGTAGAGGGAGAGCAAGAGGAGAGCGAGGAAAGGATGACCAGAGTTTTAGTGGTGAAGTGAGAGGCCAGACCCATACAGAGGGCCTGGGAGGGAACAGGAGAGGTGGAGACTGCACCTTTTCCCATTATAGCATTGGCTGGAAAAAGTCAATCCCATTCCTCGACAAAAGCTAAAACTGTTGTCATTGGAAATGCTTTATCTACTGCCTCTAACTATGATTTGAGCTGTATGAAGCATCACTTGAGTGAAATTTGCTTAGTAGAAGTTCAATGTCATATCCATTTTCACAGTGGCTTGATTTAGTGGGGCTCTCCGGGCTAAGGAATTATCAGTCAATCTTACTAGAGGCTATGTACAGCCTACAGGGGGGCTCTGTGGAGCTGCTTGAGGGGTTTTCCTTTGGGCACAGGAGGTCTGCTTACTTTGCACAATGGATTCCACTGAGAGCAGGCCAGTGTCCCTCGGAAAAACAGGACTTTGAATATGACCAAGAGGAAGCAAAGTATGGGAAAAGCGTTTATGTTTCTGAGGTCATGCAGCAAGGACCTAACCTCTTTTGTTTATTTTCATTTGCTTCATTTTATTTAAGTGTTTTTGTAAGGTGGTACATGCCACACAAGCCTCTTCTTTGCACAGGAGTGTGGGATATCGCTGGTCTGTAAAGTTCCATCAGGCATGGCAGGACCGTCCATAAGCCGTTTGAAAGAAGTACATCTCCATTAATTTCCTGAGAATTAACGAGAAGACATTCCAAAGGGACTATGCTTGATGGTGGAAAGATCTTCCAACAAACATTTAGTATCTTGGTTGGTTGTTGGCTTGTCAGTGTTGAGAAACATACATTGGGTTGTTGGTCAGCTGGCAGATAGTGAAAATGTTTGTGAGGTAATATGGTGCTGTCCCATCATATGGTTTGTTTTTTAAGTAGAGTCTTATGTGGTAAGAAGGAACATGTGGCCTGAGAGAACAACCCTAGAAAATCTCCTTTTTTGCCAATGACATCAAGATAAGTGTCTGCTATTGTCCCTGTTCTCCCTCCAGGATGCTGTACACTTGACTGCACTTCAAGGCTGGAGGACCTTATCAATTGAGCTAACAGCCTCTCAATGTACTCTGCAAGTGCCTGTTGCCACACTGCAGGCACAGCATTTATAGACCATAAGGCAGTTGGCGAGCTAGTGCAAGTGGATCTAGATCACGTGGCTAAGCTCCACTAACTTGTCAATTACTGCTAATCTTTTGGTGCCTTCTTGTTTTGCAGCTCTTTTTCGCCACTTAAATAGTCTTCCAGCTTCTTTTCATTTGCAATTGGTGAGCTGGTGCAAGTGGATGCAAGTCATGTAACCTAAGCCCCACCTACTCGCTTAGCCCTTTCTCTTTTTAACATAGAGAGCCTTTCGCCTTAGCATCTGTAGCTAAGGGCAGACAAAGAAAAGTGCAATCACAGCTTTCTCCTGTTAGAACCTATCAAGGTCTAGTTACTTAGCCAGTCTTGCAACAGACAGACATTGCCATGTGTATCATATCACCACAACCCATTCCCATCATCATCTCCAGGGATCCCCACAGCCCCAGACAACTATCCTGGTGAACCTCATCAGTGTTGCATCCACCCGGTTATGATGGTAAATGCTCACTCTACGGTTGCACAGGGTCAGACTGGGCCATAAAATTGTCTCGGGCACCAATGAAAAAGTGGCCCACAGTTGTAAATGGCTATTAATTCCTTTTATGAAACTGTTTGAATAGTATCCATGAGGGAGATTTTGATGAAATTGATGCAAATTGTGCATTTTAAAGAATATTTTTTCAGTAATACTGGTCAAAACTGCTAACCACATAGTGAAGTAACTCATAAAACGGGCCCACACTGGCCAAAAAACGGGCCCACTTTGACCCAAAAAACGGGCCCACATCAGCATTTTGTGTTTTTTGTTCGGCCATGGGCCTATTGCCCTATGGGCCAGCCCGAGCCTGTGGTTGCACACCCCACCAACATTGCCAACCTCATAACCAACAACATACACTTTTCATTACCGAAACATGGTTGACACTCTGCTCTCCCTAAATCTTTGATGTCCTTCTACCTCATGGCTCCAGTATCCAAAATATTTACCGCACAGGAAATATTGGAGGTGGAGTGGCAGTTATGCCATAAAATAGACTGGCCCTGCATGGTATTCCTGACCCCTGCATACAGATCCTTCAAATCCCTCTGATTCTGGTTCCCCATCTCAAGCAATGACTCAATTACATTCCACATTATTTATAGGCCACCCAAGGGAGTGGTAACTTAACAATGACATGATTAACATTCTCTCCTCAGCAACAGTCTCTTACACAAATAACATCCATCCCCCAACCAGAAAAACACCTACGTAACTCTTTGTTCTCTCTGACTGACTTCACGGACAATAAACAGATTGTACTTTTCCCCACACATGTCAAAGGCCACACTCTTGACCTCATCTTCACGTCCTCCCTGCTTCTCTTGTGCTCAAACGGCCACCCAATCCACCAGACCAACGCACCCCCTTCTCATATCACACAAAAAACTGCCCTCAAAGACCAGACTAAACCCCCTATGTTTGAGCACCGTCCTGTCAGGCATTTCCTGCTAGACACATTTCAGGTGACATTGACAATATTCCGCACCACAAGGTATGCCTCAGGCTGTCTGGATACATTTGAACACTTTATCACAGAAGTAGTGGAAGCCCATCTGCCATCAAAGTCTAGTTGCAGCACAGTCAAACTGTTCGCACTCTTGTACATACCTGAGCATGCCACCAACAGATGCTTAATCAGATCCCTTGAAAGTGGTGGAGCAAGGACCACAGCTGAGCGGATCTCTGTTCCCTCAAATACCTGTGTACCCAATACATAGACGCATGATCTCCAAGGCTAAGTCAACTTACTCCAACTCCAACACTGGGACAGCCTCTAAAAGGAGGAAAGCCTTATTCGTAGTAGTCAAGCAGTGTGCCAAGCTCACACAGTACATGAAGGACCAGCTTCACAAGAGAACTGCAAAAGAATCAACACCTTCTTCAGTAACAAAATTGATAAGATCAGGGGTCTGATCGATGCCTCAAAACCAGAAAGAGTCCAGCTATCCATCCCCCTGGGCATAGCCATCCTGGAACGGTGCCATCCTCCTCTCTCCTAAGGATCTCTCAGACACAGTTGCTTCCCTTAAACCTACAACTTACATTGATTACTTTCTCCTGGCCTCCTGCATTAAACACCTGACTGGGGCTCATCACGCTGCTTGGTACTATGAACCCCCTTTCTCAGGCAAGGTGCATTCCATACATGTTGAAGACAGATCTCAGATAACCCCTTTAAAAAGAACTCACTTGGCCCAGAGGACCTAGTCAACTGCAGACCCATCATAAGCCTCACATTCATCAGGAATCATATAGAGAAAGGTGAGACCCAACAACTTGCCAAAATTGACCAGCTTGGCATCCTCTATGATTAAAAAAAAGCAGCACTAAGACTGCAACTATGAAAGTGGTGGTAGTGAGCAGTGAATCACTGACATAGGGGACTCATGCCTCATTAGACCAAATAGCTTCCATTGACAAAGTTGACCACCCAACCCTTCTCTCCTTCTTAACTGACAAGATGGGCTTCTCTGGAAACATTCTAAAATGGTTCTAAAATGGTTCACGTCCAACCTATCTGACAGAGACTAGGACATACAGAGGGGCTCATTTAGACCCAACTGACTCCCAATCACCTGTGGTATCCCCCAATGTTCCATCCTCTCACCAATCAACCTCAATCTATAGATGTAAACCTTGGGAACTCTCTTAAATGACTTCAACATAGCCATCCGTCAGTATGCTGATGACACTCAGATGTACATCATGGTCAGTGGCCCCAGGTCATTGCCCACCTCTGTAATTGCCTGGCGACTATCTAAAATAGATATCCAACTCCTACCTCAAACTGAACCCCACCAAGAGTGAATTGGTCCACATCAATTCCCCTCACCAAACTACAACTGGTGCAGTCATGGCTGGATGACAGGTGCCTGGAAGGATTCACCTTTCAGCTGTCAAACTGAGCTAAATCTATGGGTTTCGTTGTTGACAGTAGAGAGGGCAGCTGCTGTCCCCCAAGCCAGTAAGTTTCCATCTACCTTTTTATTTTTATTTTCATGCTCATAGATTTTCTTTTCTCTACCTATTGTGACAACACATCACATGGATCCTGCAAAACAGTCATGATTTGCATATTTTTTCAGTTTTTTGTTGTTGCAGACAACCAGATAGAATCGCTTACAGGTAATTACATATTTATCCTCAATTTCATGTGAGATACATTAGCACTATGATGAAGATACATTTCAAAGATGCACTTGATTAGTACTCCATATGATTAAGCTGCTTTTTGACCTGTTACCATTCCAGACACATAAGAATATATATATTTTTTTCTTTTTTTTTTTAAATGTAAAGTGCCTTTTCACACTAACATATACAAAACGTAGTTACACTTGTAAGAGCATGCACATTAAAACATCTCGTAAAAGAAATGCAATTCATAGGATTGAAATCATAAAAGTTCAAAAAATATAAAATCAGTATTATATTCCATCATCATTTGTAATCATGACTTTCTTACACACTTCTTCCCAAACATACATTGCCGCTGTTAACAATACTGGGGAATCGGCTCCGGACAAGCTACTCCAAAATAAATCATAGGCAGGATTTTGATACTTATCTTAAGCCCTTTGGTAAGTGCTTTCCAGCGTTTCACATTGGGTTAATGTCTAGCTGATTCGACCTGTTATGATATGGAATGCCTCTCCATGCCCCCGTGTTTTCAAGCACCTTTATTGACTGGAGCCTGATTGTGAGGATGAACCTACTCATAGCAGGGTAACGTCTTTTTATTACATAATGCTTGGGGCTACCTATGACAAAGGATTGTCTAGCATATTCGCGGAACTTTTTCAGGGAGCTAAGATGCGTCAGGGCCAACTCTGTATCATGGGCCCTAGTTTTTAGAGGGATCTTTGCTAAATTGAATCCCAACCATGCATTGGGAATTTGAGTGACACCAATATCAACCAGATAATTTGTCACTCTGGAATTCAAATTGCTAAACCACTTACTCGACTCAAATCTGCAAGCATGTTGGAGCGTGAGCAATAGTAGGCTATCCGGGTTTGCCAAAGCATATTTTATCTTTTTATCTAAGAATATGTATCCATGTTTTGTTAGTATTACAACGTTGTTACATATTGATTGGGTTTGATTTGTTAAACATCTCGGACATTCCAGTTATTGTATGTAGCCACTGTAACCAAGTAGGCATTGTTCAAAAGGTAACCGTGCACCCAGCACATATCCAAATCAGTTTCACGTGGTATTAGTTAGTATATTATCTAATATGGAAATCTGGATGTAATTTCCATATACAACATACAAATAGATTTTTTCCATTTAGTCACACGTGAAAACGCAATTATGGATGACTCTCCTATTGACATTTTTTTCTGTTCTTTTTCCCTTTATGTTGTATTATTGCAGGTGGGGGTCTCTGATGAAAGACTTCGTAGTCTGAAATGCATTGGACATGTTTCTTTTTTCTTCTCCTTATTAAAACTCATGTTTCTCTATTTACTGTGGTGCATAAAATATGCTCTTCAATGATGAATGATACTATGTTGCAATCAATGAAGACTGAGTTAGCAGCTATCTAATTCGCAAGGGAACAGACAACACTAGGGGGACTTTCACCCCTAGTCTCCCTAGTCTCAGGCGTTGTTACATTTATTCGACCACTGTCTTTGACAGTGGTTTGCTCTTCATGGTTCAAATAATTGATTGTTCATTCAGCAATAGGGCTATAATTCAGGTGGTGCCTGCTTATGTGGTTGCACTCTTCGTTGTTTACCGTAGCCTTTTGTTCCAAAAGCACATATCCAAAAACTTGCAAACCACTATCTGCACTCTGTGCAAAATAAAAACCTTCATCCCAGCTCATGACTTCCGCACAGTGGTCCAAGCTCTAGTAATTTCACACATCGATGGGGGAAACACCCGCCATACTGGGCTTCCAGTCACACACCAGGTCCCCCTCAATCGGCCGACAATGCTGCACCCGCCTTTTTACTGTTGCCTGCAAATTAGACCATATCTCTCCAAAACTATGCAAGCTTCACAACCAGGATTACATTCAAAAGTGCATTTATCACCTACAAAGCAGTCTAAAAGAGAACAACAACATACGTGGTGGCTAAACTCCATAACTCTGGAGGCTCTCGCACCTCACACAGCAAAACTATCAAAAGGTTGGAGCCTAAGTTAACCCGTAAAGAGAAGACTCGTAAGCAGTCCTCCTACCATCTGGAACTCAATCGAAATGCAAACACCATCCCCCAGTTCTGCAAAGCACTAAAAACATGGCTCTTTCAACAATACCTGCCTGATGAAATAAAACTATTCTCTCCCCTCCACCAACAGTACTACCTTAGTGTATACAATGCCACGCCCAACGCTGGCACCTACCTGGGAGGCGCCCAGATGCTCTTGAGCTAGGTTTGTGCTAAAAATTAAATGAGGCTGCAGAATGTTCAAAGCAGTGTTATTGTGTGATGTACTTATGGCAGACTCCTTAATCCCCACACCTAGTTATGTATAGGGCTCGATCCTCCTTGCAATATGTGGAAAATCATCAGAAATATTGCACAATACCAGCAAGAGATATTGCCAGTTTCGGACTATAGGTTTTTGGTCCGAGGTTGTTGTTCATCACTTGTATTTCTATTTGGGGTTTTATATAGCGCCAACATAGCAAGGTAGTGATGGGGCACTAGATTTCTTACTGATGATAACATATGAATTAAGGAGTGGGTAGTTAGAATATGTAGCATGGGGAGGTCCAGCTATGTGATGCAGGAATGCAAGGTAGGTGGAAACTAGGTAGTGACTGAAGAGGAAGGTATTGACTTGTTTGCCTGAACTGCAAGAGCGTTTACCTGGTATCGACTGCCACTGAGATGGTGTCGCAGTACGCAGGGACATAGCAATAGTAGGTCTGTTTCTTCTTATTTTTCCTTCTGCACCATTTTCAACTTTAGATGAATGGATCCTGGAGTTGTGTGGCTAACCTTAGCTACAGAGGTTTGAAGCTTTGCAGGCATATGTGTGAGTGGTGGCTGGATTGTAGGTAATGTAGGAAATCTTAAAGAGTTCTCTGGCTGGGATAGGAATCCAGTGCAGCTCCCTTAGGATGAGAGAAGCTTGGTCGAAGGTTTTGTTTCCTGTTTTCATAGCACTTATGTGGTGCTGAAATCTCATTTGCTAATGAGAATTATCAGCAGATTCCAAGTGCTTGTAAGGGGTGTTACTTCCCATTCCATGGGGGGAGTTACCGCTACTACCGGCACTGGTAATACCAGCAGTTTTTGATGGTGGGGTGCCGGAATTACCTCTAGCTCCAAGCTGGAAGTAATTTCGGCCACCTCAACACCAAACTCTGAGTATGCCAGTGCAGTAACGTGCCGGTAAACAGTTTTACCAGCACATTAACACTGCACCGACGTACGTGAGGATATGCTCCATTCATCCAGGTCTTAAACTGGTCACTGATGAGCTGCCAAAACCACCATGTCAATCAGCCTGTACTCACTTCAAAAACAGTAAAACCAGTATAGACCAGTCTGGGCTAGTTAAAGTCAGTTTCATCCAGATTTGCCCTGAACAGTGTATTAAGAAAATTTCAAATATATATTTTCCTAATCTGAGATCAATTACAGTCAAAGAGGAACAAATGGGAGATTAGATGCTTAAACCAAGTTGTGCAGGTTTCATTTCAATACGATAATGAGTGCTTGTGGTTCAATAGCCCTCCATTGGCAAAAAGTGGTGTATTTACCTCTAAGAGGCTGACTATGCATATTTATTTTTAAGGTTGGCTGGTTGAATTCCTGGCTTCTTACCGGAGAGGTGTGGTCCGATTGGCCGAGGGTCTTGAAGAAGATGCCAAACCTGTTGTCTGCTACCAATCAAATTGGCTGGAAGGATAGCTCAGGGGCAATGATCCTGTTTTGGAAGCAGGACAGTGCAGAGCAACACAGGTTGGAATCTCGGTCCCGCTTTTAAGGACAGGTCGCTTGTATTAAGCATGTTATACAAGATGAATTCGTTTAATTAAATTAACATCTATGGACAACAAAGGAGCTGTGTAGATTTTCTGCTGCATCCGATTTTATCACATAGACTCCAATACCTTGTTGGATTTTTCTGGACCACTTGGAGTTGCCTGGATCTGTAAGAACATCTTGGGTGGCTGCCATCTACCAATGGACCCTAAACAGTGGTAAACTGATTTGTGGACCCTAGCCTATGGTAAAATCAAGCTGTCCCTAAGAAGAATACCAGCTCAGCTCTTGAGCTATGCAACAATCCAAGAACTATAAGCAAATCCAAGCACCCCCAAAATAGTTTTTTTCGGCTAAGCCCTGTTAAGCGTTTGAGCCTGTTCTTACACAGGGTTAGTAACCCATACGTGTCCTAAAACCGGGTGATCAGTGGTTCCCTCCAGCCAAAATTGATCCCACCTGTCTGCCCAAGTGATCGATGACCACTCAGATTTTGGCAGCAGGTTTTTTGGCTGTACCACCTGCCCCCTTCTCTCACCTGGGACTCTTGACCAAGAGACACTAAGCTTGCAGACAATTTTGCAACCCTGCATCATGGATACTCTGTACACTTTCCCTGTTGTTGATTCAGTCCACTCATTGTGCTATTTTTTATATTAGCACCCGGGGTGGGTGCCAAAGCCAATCAGATTGCTCGGATCGTAGGCTGAATCCCACAATCCATGCCTGCGTTCCAAGCAACCTGGAGGCTGCTCAAAGTTGCACAATTTTCCCACTCCTGCCAGTCCCTCCTCTCCCTTCCTCTCCCTCCTGTCTTTGGGCCTCATCACGAGTTCAGCAGTATCCCGGCTGAGATACCACCCAACTTTATTTGCGTTAGCGCCCACCTGTCTGGCGGTATTACAGTCAGATCATGGTTGGGCGCTAACCATTACTCCCAATTCCCCATTGGGTCCATTGGACCCAATGGGGAATGTTGGGCACAATTACTGCGCAGTAATACTGCAGGTGGTAATTGCACTATAAATTGGCATTTTTCTGGGCTGTTTACCCCAGCTCTGAGTTGGAGGTAAACACTACAGACTCGTGTTAGGGCCAGCCTTTAAATACAGCGGTAACACTGTTATTGCTGCATTTAAGGGCTAACACCCAACTCGTGGTCAGGCCCTTTGTCCCTTCACCCCCACTCCTCCCCACCCCACTTGCCTTATACCTTTGGCAGCATTGCCGCTGTTGCCAAACCCCTGGCCAATATGGAAAAGGAAGAGGGGCTCTGCATGGAGCTCCGCCTTCCATCTCCACAGCTGCCATTTTAGGTAAATATTTAGTTTGAATGAACGGGACGATGCAAGCATGTCTCGTACATTAAAACAAAATAGATTGCTGTCAGCATCCTGGGTTTTCGGGTTGAAAACCGGGGTGCTAATAGCAATAAAGCCCAAACTTCACTGGGCCCATTACCACCTGATCCAGCCCACGGATCAAGTTTTATTGCTATATTTTTGGCTTTTTGTCCGTGCCTGTTCTATGTGATCTCACAATCACTTACGGTTTTAGTTTTGTTTGCCTTCATATTTTGTCTTGTTGGTCTTTCTGTGACTTGCGTGGACTTTACATGACCTATATTGTAGCAATCAACCCCACTTAAGGGAGTGTACAGGGCAGGTAGCGGCCCGCCAGCCAGAGTCTTGGAAGGCCTGAGCAAAGCAAGCACCTCTGTGAGGACTGAGGGCTGTTACCAGCACAATATGCCCCCTGAGAGGGGGTGATTGCTATTTGTACCCCGGGGTTTGTCTGGGATGCACATTTTTTTAAATTTAATGGGAGATGGGGCCCAAGCTCCCGTGATAAAAATAAAAACAAGACTTGGTCCCTTTTCTGTTTGCATATCGGTGGCAGACACGGGCAGAATAGAGTTCTGGGATCAGAGCACAAAGCTGTGGTCCAGCAGGTAACTGAGGAAGGATTGAGGGGATGGGGAAGGGTGCAGGGTGTCTTGGATCAAATGGCCCTTCACCGATGGCGGCACACAGGGAAGGGCCTCAGGAGGCTGAAAAAGGTCACGCTACTGCTGTGTCCCATTTGTGTTGAGATCTAATCCGGCACAGCCGCATCTTGCCAATTTATTTTCAGTCTGTTGTGACTAATAGGAAATAACAGCAAACTGCAAACATATTTATTGTCCTGTCTGTTGAGTCATATGTTGTTCCTGGGATTTGGCCAGCATCCAGGTACTGGGTCTGACACATGGACCAGGCCCACCCAAGCTGTTCATTTCCTTGCCTGCTGCAACACTGTGCGCTTATTTAATCTGCAGCTCAGACTTTGCTCCAACATTAAGAAAGTGAAGACATGCAGAATATCCAACGTCACCCCCTTACACCGCACAGACTTATGGTATTCTGGTATGGCACCCACTGGGACGTCTTGCTCCACAACACCATTGCACACCACTGCATGGACCTTGTTCCGCAGACAGGTCCAACAGACCTTTTTTTTTTAAATGCTAGTTTCATCCGTTGGTAGATTTCCCATATTATACTCATTCATTCAAAACATCTTTTCATCCGAGATATTTTATAGTCGGGACATGTTCTAATGGCTTAAGACCACAAGCATCCTAAATGCCCTACATTTTATATTTTAGAAGCCAACCTTCATTCCCATAGGAAATACTGATATAAGATGCTTGCTCACAAGTTTGATGGCAAATTAAGCAAAAGAATAATTTGTATAACCCACTAAAAAGTTCTATTGCAACCATTTTATACCTTGAGGGTAGTATGGCTAAAAATGAATCTTTGACCATTTAGGATATCTGGGGAATGCCTGACTCTACCACAATCATACCATGCTTTTTGGTGCAGGCCTGCTATGCTACTGATTCTACCCCAGCCCTGCCAGAAGTAATCCTTACATGTAGCCTACAGTATTCCAGCCCTAACCATTTTTCTGAGTCACTGATATGTGACTCATTTTTCTCCAGCTCTGCCAGCCTTTCAAAGGTGATCCTTTCCTGATATAATGTCTTTCCTGGCCTCTGAAATTGCACAATAAGTAATGTAATTGTTGTGCTCGATTTTAAAGAAATAATAAATAATATTTTGATATTTTGATTTGCCAGGCTTTTTTTTCACCAAGTCTTCTTGACACATGTTAAAAACACTCGTTCAATCCAGGTCCCTGAAAGCGGGGTACACAGAACACTTTTACATGCAGAAGATTATTTGCATTTGCCAGCCAGATTGCACGCATGAGAAAGGCTAATTGTAGAGAAAACCCACGCAAATCTCTCCTGACATGGCATGCCATTCCAGAACATTGGACACCATGCCAGCCGACATGTTAAGCAAGATACCCATGAAGATGTCATATGCAGGTGCATCTAATACATCTGTAGCCAAATAATATGGTGGAGTAGGGCATATGGCCAAAGCAATGTGTTATTCTGTGAACCTATGTGTGTGCCCACCTCCTGAGAATTATTCTGTGACTGAAACCATCACATAGGCCAATGTGGCCTTCGGAAAAGGTCCTAGTCCTCACTAAGTATCTTCTTGTTCCCCCTACACTATACTTAGCATTGATGTCTCTCACCTCTATGCAATTCTTTTTTGAGGACACTGTGGTCAGCACACTCTACCACAGTAGAACCCTTCTCCGCCACATATAGATTGAACTGACTAGACCTCTCCTCTCCATGCTTAGCATACTCCATTAGAATTTGTTCTCAAATGTGCGAGGCTGTATATCTGGCTCGTGGATAAAATCAAGGCCACCATGGCACTCTGACACATTGTTCCTTTGACATCATGGTGTATGGTGATCAGGAATCCAACAGCATGGATGTCTTTTTGCCATAAACGTCCATGGTGCACCATGAGCTGCTGTTATTATGAGTTCCCACACAGCCAGGACTACCTCAGTGTCGGACCCATGAAACTCCTGTATGTCTTCTTGGAACAGTCAGATTGTGTTCTTCCCGCCCTTAAAACCTACCCTCATTTAATGACCCTTAGGCCCACATCGAATCTACTCAACACATACCTGGTCATCAACAGTCCTTGTCAATACCACCTTGACTGCTCCAACCAAATCATTAACTATTGAGTCAGGCACTGTATTGCGTCCTGCTGTAAACTCTCTGGTGTTGTTAAATTATTTGACTAAGTCCCCTGCCTGATCCAGGTGACATCTAGTGGGCAACTGATGAGGCCAGGTGCTTCCCTAAGCTAGTGGTTATTTGACAAGAGATTGTGGTAGGGGGAGGACAATGTGGTCACACGCAGTCCCTGTCCTAGGTCTCGGTACAAACAAATGAAGCCAGTTAAAGACCATTGTACTTAAGGGAGACAACTTCCAACTCTGAGAATCTGAAACAATATGGAATCGCTAACATAGGGCTCTCCCTATGCCAACAATGGAACACTTTATGTGTTTCTGCAGTAAGGAGTCCGCAGGTTATGCTGACCGATTGGTGCTCACTACAACTATGCCACGCACCCTACGCATCACTGCTCGACGCAGCTCTTGCCTTAAGACCTTCCTACCGAGCCCTCTCTGGCGAACCCCACGCAGGCTAAACAACGCTGTTGTGCACTGCAGGTCCACAGTTTACACTACCCAATCACCATGCACCCTACGCATCACCGCTCACCGCTGCTCTTACCCATACCCTCCCACAACCTGCAACCACCTAGGCCAGTCTCACGCAATGCCTGTCTACGTGCGCAAATCCCCACTGGCCCAAGCACCTCATCCACTCACCCACCTTACCTGCCACCCACCTGGCCCCCCTACCGAATAACCAGCCCTCCTCTCACCTGTGCTCTCATCAACGTGCACTCTGCCATCACCCATGCCACTGACATTAACAACCTCATTATCTCCCACAAGCTTGACTAGCTGGCCCTCACCCAAACCTGGCTCCATGATGCTGCAGGTCCCTACCTCTCCATCGCCATCCCCTGGCTTTGCCATCCTTTGCAATGACCTTGTCTCCCAAAAGGTTGGCAGAGTTGCACTCATCTTCAAAATCACCCTCCACATGTGTGACACAACTACAACCCCCACCTCACCAACTGTCAATCCCTATCCACTAAGGTCTCCTTGTCTGCCACCAGCACCATCCACATTCACCTAATCTACCCCCCAGCAGGCCACTCCTCCACCTTCAAAAGATGACCTCTCACACCTCTTCTTGCTCAACCTTAAACCCCATTCCAAGTCCCTTGCCATAGGCGATTTCAACCTGGGTTATGGGAACCCATCTGACAAAGAGGCAACATCCCTCTCCTCCTCTATGGACTCCCTCAACTTTTCCCAAATGGTATTCAACCCCACACACAACCTCAGTCACACCCTGGAATGACTGCTCGACCATAACTGTCATCCTTCCATCATCTCCAACACTCCCTGTGCCAGGACAGACCACCACCTCATACTCTTCTCCATCCTCACCTGCCAACCCGCTCCCCTCACCCCCTTTAAACCCCAACCATGTAATTCGGTCCACAATCAAAGAAGCCTTGATCACCCACCTCCTGAAGAAACCATCCCTAGACCCTGCCATCCCTTCCAACTACATGCCCATCACGTCCGTTCCATTCCTCTCAAAATTGATAGACCGCACTGCCTACATGCATGTCCAAGATCACCTAGAAAAACACCACCTTCTTAGCCCCCGCCAATCCAGCTTCCACCCTGGTAATGACACTGAGTCCGCCCTCCTGGACCTAAAAGATCATCTAAAGGATGCCTGTGACTCTGGCAACCTCTCCCTCCTCTGCGGCCTTTGACCAGGTTGACCATAACATACTCTGCAACCACCTCTCCACCGCCACCCATTTCTCCCCCGAACCCTGCTAATGGATCTCATCCTTCTTGTCCGACTGCACCTAATGCCGGCAACCACTCCTCCACCCCCATTGCCATCACCTGTGTGGTTCCCCAAGGCTCATGCACCCCCACCTTCTACAACATCTTTACCAAGCCCCACTTTGACCTTGACTCCCACCAAATCAAATATACTAACTACGCCGACTACACCCAAATCCTCATTCCCCTCTACAGCATTCACCACCAAGACACTGCCAAAGTCAACTTCATCTATGAATCTGTCCAATCCTGGATGGCAAGCCACAGGCTTTGTTTGTACGATGACAAAACTCAGCTCCTCATTTTCGTCACTCCACCACACTTAGCCAACCTTGGCATGAATATTCCCCATTTACCATTGAAAACAACTCCATTCCTTTCTCCCCGCTGGTCAAAACCCTGGGCGTCCACCTGGACTTCACTCTCTCCCTCTCGCAGCATGTGAACTCCATTGGCTCTTCATTAGCATACACCGCCAACCTCATCAACGGATGCCGCCCTTACCTCTCCACCAACAACGGCCGCAAAATTACACGAACCACCATCTGCTCCAAGCTCGATTATTGGAACTCTTTCCACATTGGTACCTCCAAAGGTAACCTGCTAAAACTACAAACTATCCAAAACAATGCCCTTTGTGCTGCCCTGGGACTAAATAAATCAGAACACATCCCACATGCCAGGAGGGACGCACACTAGTTGCCAGTGAAGGACCGTATCAATAACACTGCCCCCAATACCTCTCAGAGCACTCTCCAGACTCACCAGAATTGCCTATGCCAACTTCCTGCACAAACCCAAGATCAGAAGACCAGAGCTGGAGGCTCCAGTCTCCCCGCCCAAGCCACCCTCCTCTGGTACTCCCTCTCACCTCATCTCAGAATGGAGAACTCTCTGATCATCTTCAGAAAAAAACTCAAAACATTTCTGTTGAACTAACTGACCACCCTGACCTGGAAGATCTTGTTCATACCTGCCTCGTACTTAACTGTAACCACACCTATATGCTTAGAACGCCTTGACTCCTTTGGGTTTCCGTGCACTTTACAAATTTAATAAATAAATAAATAAATAAAGAAGGAGGTTGGAGATAAGAGACAGGGATCCATTCTCAGAAAAAAGGGGGTGGATTGTGAAATAAGGAAGTGGTTTGTTTAGGTCATCAGGAGTAGTAGTTTGGATTATGAAACTGGATTGAGAATTAAACAGGGAGTATGTTGAAATTATCATCCGGAGGAAGTTTGTAGGAAAATATCAGGTGGAGGCACAGGAGGCTAGTAAGGACATAGTTAGTAAGATCTGCAAGGCAGGAGGTGTCTTGTTTTGCCCAATGCATGGTGTAGGACAGAGACCCCGATCTCAATGCTTACTGTCCGAAAGCTGGAGAGATGTGAAATCAGCAAAGGCTAAATGGCGGTACAATTGACATTTTCACTTTTAGCTCACATGTTGGATGATTATATATTATTCAGTAGTGTGATGGTAAGTTCTAGATGTTGCACAATTGAGGACATGTAGTCTATTTAGTGGCGTTATGTTGCCTGGGACTGAGATCCTCTTCCTCTACAATCATGCACAGAACCTATGGCTCACAGTTATAAGATAACAGAAGTATTCTACAGGTCCATAGACCTTTATGGTGTCAGAGAGCTAGGCTCCAGTCACCTCTAGGATCTCACAGCTTCAACACAGGTGCAAAGATTCCTCGGTAGCTGAGGTCGCAAGCAGGAATGGAAGCTGGGCCACATGTGTATGGCTTCTTCCTTTCCGGGGACCTCACACTGACCTGGAAGCCAGGCAGTTAGTGGCCCGCAACTGTGGCTCTGAATCATTTAAGAAGCTAGCTGACATAATTCTGGTAGGCCAGTCTCTTTTGTTTCTGAAAGGTGAAAACATGTATTATTGGGTTCTTTGAAGTGATGAACATGTTTCTACAAGTCACTTCCAAGGATGCGAGTGTCGATGCTGAGTTGACCAATTTAACATAGAAAGTTCTAATACTATTGCGGCACTTTTAAAACCCGAAACGCACCAATCATACATTTTTGTACACCCTTTCTACTATATTGTGAGATTTCCAAATCCTGAGAGATTTTCAAATCCTTAGAGGTGGTTTGGCAAAGCCCATTTGATAATATGTACTTTCTTGAAATTCCAATATGACAGATGTCTTTTCCTTCTGGCAGCATTTGATTCGCTCCCTTCTTCCTTTAAAGGCAAGCCTGATGTTTCGGTGTGAGATCAAGAAATGCTGGAATCAGAGCGTGCAATTTGCTGTGGCCTTTTAGGGTAGTGGCCACACACCTGGCCATTGGACATCTGGTTGTCCTTTCTTGGTCTGGCTCCAGTTGTGGTAATCTAGACAGGGCTTCCAATGAAAGCAAAGCAGCCTAGAACATGATCTATTCAGTATAACACCATACACGATGTGTGTATTTATGTCTGAACTACAGAAAGTTAGATGAAGTTAGACAATTCTTTGTTTTCATATTGTTACTTTTACATATTGTGACAACATTGCGTTTCACAATGCAGTTCTTAATTAACTGAATGGGTTCTACTGTGCGATGCTAATCACACACTAGACACCATTAGTTTAGGGGTTCATTTATCGGAGATTAAATAAGCAAATGAATCAACATGTTAAACACATATGGTTATATTGTAATGATATTGGCCATTACTACCCAACATGTTTCACATGTCTATGAAAATGAAAGTCCATGGGTCTATGGGATCACTTATCACTTCCTAGTGCTCTTGCTTGTCTTCTCTCAACCTTCCTCTCGTCTTGATCCTCCTGGACACGCTGACTAGAACCCCAGTAAAGCAAGCTCTAAGGTCAAAGTCTCAGCCGCTTCCCCTTTTTAATGAGGTCCTGCCCTCTCTGTGCTTGTGAGATATGTTTCTCGCCACCTACGGCGTACCATTCATTCATGCCGTGTAGACCCAATGCACAGGCAACAGAGTACGTGCACAACTTCAGGGGAAGTCAAGTTGGGTAAATCAGGTCCTGCTAATTGGGTTTGATTGGGGAACCACAGCAGAGCCACAGCAGAGCCCCAGCTTTAGTTCAGTTCTTGGACCCTGATGGGCTGAGCCCCCAAAACACTGCCGGAATTAAAGCACGGTGTTGTAATGGGTATCTGAGGTGAGGTGGTGACATCACTGTTACATGGAATGTGGTGATGTCAGAGTGAGTGGAGTGTTGGGATGTTATGCTCTGAAGCTAGGTTCTATGTTTTACAGTTGAGAGTTATGCTGGCTTGAGGAGACATGCCAATGTTGTTCCTGGCAACTAACATGCAATAAACCTAATTATATCTTACCTGCTGGTCTGGGTGTTACTTCAGGTACCAAGATATTACACTGGCGACGAGGATGGGATCCTGTTGAGAAGGGGACAGTCCAGATCCAGGAAACATTTTCCTCCAGTGGATTCATGTCCCAGTACCAAGCTTGCAGCAGGCTGATGTCCAGAGTTGTTTTATCTGGGCTGTACAGGTTCTTCAGCAGGCCGGGTGGTGCTGAATAAAGGAGCCTGTTCGGCACACAAGTCGGTGTGGAGCACTTATAGCCTGTCGGCATACAGGTCGGTGTGCAGCGCAGTTTTGAGCCCCTGAGTGCACTTTTGAGCCTGGTCAGCACACAGGTCGGTGTGCGGGGTCCTAAGGAGTATCCTTCATGCTCCATCCGTGAAGTCCCAGCACACCTGCAGCGTCAGTTTCCGACTCCGGTGGGTGTCCGGAGTCAATTAGGTGCTGGCTGAGGAGGTTCAAACAGGAGGCGGCTCTTGGCGTGTGAGCCAGTTGGGATTAAGCGCCTCCCTGAGCAGTATGTGGAGCGCTGCGACGTAAGGAGGTGAGACTGTCCCTGCTTGTTGGCTGGAGGCCGGGTGGTCCAGCTAGCGGGCAGTTAGAAATCTCATCCGTGTGAGGCCTGGAGAGCGGCTTCAAGTGCCCTAGTCCACGGGCGTTGTCCTCACGCTCTCTGCATAGGGGGCCTCTGTTTGTCTCACCCTATGGAGGGGCACAGTAGATGTGAGAGCTGTGGTGCCTGGAGCAACAATGATGACATAATGCGTCTCCTGGAGGTACTCCATAGTGAACGTTGGTCGTGCGCACAGCAGGAGAAGCTGGAATCCAGACGCGTTCATGGGGGCGTGACTAAATGCGTAGTTGTCATTGCGATGCCTTTGTTGTGACGTGCGTTAGAGCATAGGCTGCTGGAACGCAAAGAGGGTTTACATAACGTTGCCAGTTATGAGCGCAGGGTGTGCGCCGAAGCAGTGTCTGTGGTTGGAGGAAAGCGGCCGCTGGGTTTTCCTAAAGGACTTAGTGAAGTACCTGAATGCGAGCGGGATAGGAGGAATGTCTGGGGTGACAGGGACATATGTCTATGCGCGTCGGAAGAGCGTGGTTCTTTCCCTGCATGGGAGAATGGCAATAAGGTGGATTTGTGTAATATAGACACCCGTGTGATCTGCGTTGGGTGTTCTGATCTCGTGTCAGAGACACGTGGCGATGAGGATTTGTTGCAATGCAAGTCCATCAGGCCAGGTACAATGGAGGAGTTGCCTGCGCTCTGTGACTGGAGTTGTGGTGCTGTGCGGGCCTGGAAGCTGTTGAGTTGTGAATCACTGCCGTCTGTTGCGAGGAGGAGAACGTTCCTGTTAATGAAGAACATTTTTCACTAGTAAGATACATATGTATATGTTGCCGGCTGTGTTTTGGGTGTGAATGAGAGTGGATGTGCGCGCTGTATGTTGTGTACGAGTGTATTTGGATGTGTGTTTTGTGTCGTGGTTCAAATTGCAATATTGTGCTAGTGAGATTTTGATTTGTTGCATTAATTCCCAAAATTGCAGTGTGTTTTTTTGTCTAACCTATTTCTTGCAGGTGGGACTGAACTTTTGGGATTTTTGGACTTGTGGGTGGGGATACCCACCCGCAAAGACCTGTGATTGATGGTCTGAACATTGTGTGGTAATGTAATATGAATGTCTAACAATGTTTTTTTTTGCAGGTCGGATTTCTCACTTGTGGGTTTGGACGGACTCGTGGGTGGAATATCTGTGGGTAGTAATTCTTTATTAAGAACAACATGTTATCCTGTGCCAAAATGATTTTTCATATCTTTCAGTAGTATTGCTGCAGTAATTTTTGACTAAAAAAGGTGCGTTTTTGCACATTTATGTCACTGTATTTGAACATTTATGCCTATGTTTCACGTGTATGCCCGCCTATCGTGTGTTTGCAGGTGTGCATACCGTGCGTGAGGTGAACATTGTAGTGTGTAGCACTGGGGTCATTAATTATATTGTGGCGTCCTGCGTTGTGTAGGTGGCGGGGTCTGGGTGTCCTCAGTTGGTGGTGTGAGTGTGCTTCGGTGGCACAGTTGGCTGGACATGGGGTCCATGGTGTTACTGTGTGTGCTGCGGTGGTGCAGTTGGCTGGACTTGGGGTCCAAGGTGTGTGTGGGTGAACTGCGGTGTGCAGTTGGCTGGACCAGGGGTCTAAAGTGTGTGTTTGTGTGTCCTACGGTCATGCAGTTGGCTGGACCAGGGGTCCATCGTGTTAGTGAGTGTGCTGCGGTTGTGCATTTGGCTGGACCAGGGGTCCATGGTGTTAGTGAGTGTGGTGCGGTTGCGCAGTTGGCTGGACTTGGGGTCCATGGTGTTGGTGAATGTGCTGCGGTGGCGCAGTTGGCTGGACTAGGGGTCCCAGGCTTGTGGTGTACTTGCATTGTGATGGTTTAAGGCGGTTGTTTTCCGAAATCCTTAGGATTGGGTTTCCTTAAGTGTTCCTGTGGTGTTGGGGGGCCCCGTTGGGGTGCTGTTGTGGACTAATCTAGGAAGGTGTGCTTCTTGTTGCTCTTGTTGAGCTGGGTTCGTACCCGGGGTTGACAGCCCTGGTCTCCTAGGGGGCAGACTAGGGTGGAAGGTTGTTTGTGCACAGAGTGTTTGGCGCGTTAGGTAGTTTTTCTGTGTGAACGCTGGGTCGTGGCAGGTCCTAGGTTCCAAGGGGGAGCTGGAACAGGTGGAAGTGCTCAGTTTATTGTTTTTGTTTCTCAAGGGTATTTTCCAGTTCTGTTTCATGGGAGGAGTTAGCCCTTATTAGATTGCGTTGGGTTCCTCATTGTTGTGTTTTAGAGAGAGGAGTAGAATTGGAGTAAAATTTGAGTTTGTTCTGAAGTTGGATTTGGGTGTTTTTTTTTACACTGGTTGGTAATGTTGTCCAAATGGTTGGTGGCACAGTTAGATTGTGTATTTCTTGGGGTGCCATGTAGGTATTGTTGTCCCATGGCTTCGTGGTTATAGCACATTTCCCTAGTGTCTTAAATTTTGGAGTGTTGAGGGTCGTAGGTGAGCTCCGGGTGGCAGTTTTCTTGTTGCCAGTGGAGTCTGGTTAGTTGGTGCATTACGTGCTGGCCACACGTGTGTGTAGGGGTTTGTTTGGTGGTGGTTTTAGTGGAATTTCTCCTTGTTCAACAAATGAAAGGAGGGAGAGGTGTTGTAATGTGTATCTGAGGTGAGGTGGTGACATCACTGTTACATGGAATGTGGTGATGTCAGAGTGAGTGGAGTGTTGGGATGTTATGCTCTGAAGCTGGGTTCTATGTTTTACAGTTGAGAGTTATGCTGGCTTGAGGGGACATGCCAATGTTGTTCCTGGCAACTAACCTACTTATATCTTACCTGCTGGTCCGGGTGTTACTTCAGGTACCAAAATATTACACACTGCTTTTACATTCTCAGTTGTTCTCATTCCTCGTTTCGTTCAGCATCTGGTTTTGGAATTGATGCGTTCTAAGTTGTCATTAAGGTGTCATTATTAAACTGAGGGCTACTTTAATTTAACCTGACAGAAACCATTACATTGGGGCAATGTATTAATTCATGATTCTTGTAAAGCTCTAAAGACATGTCACGTTAGAGAGCTACAGTGCATTAGATTTTAAAAGATGTCGCCTTAGAGGACTACTGTTAATTAGATTTAAAAACATGTCACCTTATTAGTCTACTGTCAATTCTGCCTAGCTGTGGGAAACATTAAAAAAGGGACAGGAAGAGATGTGTCTCTACTGCCAAATTGCAGAAAAAATCCTTGCTTCCCAATTTGACCACATCTCAGGCAAATCTATTAAAATCCCTGTGTCTTAAGTTCCATAGCTGCCAAAATGTAGGTAATCTATAAGTGATTCTTTTAAGTGTGCACCACACTAAATGGTTTAAAAGACTAAAGAGTAGCTTCATTACTACAAATAATAATCCTATACATGTACATATACAATTCGCTAAGGATGTCTGTGGGTGAGCCCTATCCCTATCTTGAAAAGAGGATTCCTCCCCAGGCTTTATTCTTCACAAACTCAGTCATTGCGAGTGCCATTGGATCGCAATGAAATGACAGATGTCATAGTCATTTTATCCTTATATGCAAATGCCCAGGCTGTCCGAATTAATACATATAGTTAAAGGTTACACATGCTTTAATATTAGGGTGTGTGTTTTGAAAATTAAATGTGTGTCAAGCACAGCAGGCTTAGGGATTCAAGGATTCAACCCTATTATCACTGACATATTTGTCAAATATAAAGGTATCTGAAACCAATGGCTTTGATATACGTTGCTCTGGGGGGCGACGCCTTACAATCCCAGTAGTAAACAATCGATAATCTATTTCAAAGAGAATGCCATCAATATAGGGTCATGTAGAGAAAACACGGATGTCGCAGGTCACTGTATCCAGACGGTAGTAAAGCCTAACCGTCACCACAAATAGTGTAAAGCAAAAGTGATTCCAGGACTCAGCGCCATCAAATATATGCTTGTTTAATTGTGTTGCATTGTCACACATTCAAAAGCGAAAAGAGCCCATAAACGATAACATGTTTCGGCTATGCTAAGCCTTTTTCAAATCTGGGCTACATAATATTACACAACCAATCATCATATGCATGTGATAATGTTTGCCATAATTACATCAAGTAAAGTTTGTAGAGAGGCATGATATCGGCATAAATGCAATGATGAAGTTACAAGAATTGTGACACAGACAGCATCGCGACATTCCACTGTACAGATGATCACATCAAAGTATTAATGAAAAGACAGAAAAACAGGGGTTGGTTAAAGGGGAGGATACAAGGGTATAGAAAGACATATAAAAAAATGAACAATGTTGCAAAAAACAACCAACGAAATAAACCAATAGGGAGACAACACAAAGGAGAGAAAAACAGAAAAGTATAGTGATTAGTGAAATCAATAATAATTGATCCAATATAGGCACAAAGTCAGCGTATTAACTAGTTATGCATGTGGTGTTAATGCTTACCCGTAATAGTATGAGACAAATCCACAAGACTATTGTCACTGTAGTAGTAACAGGGTGAGATCCCCAGAACAGAATCTGTAAACAAGTAAGTGTAATTTCAAGTATTGGTATAGCAAAAATGTTGATTAAGTTCTCATTCTAAAAGAAAGTATTCATGCCAAAAATCCTGTATGTTTAGTGCAAGTAACGTGTTGTGATGTCCCTACTTAATATTAATCACAATGTGTCCGAAAGTATCCGTGGGATAGGGTGTAATACGAATACAAGAAAGAACAGGAATCCCGTATATTAAGGGATATTTCCCTCACGCCGCACCGTATTGTTAGAAGTTTACATGCAAACTCATCCCAAAATGTCTTATTACAAAACAGAACCACTATGGTTTATAGCTATCTGGCTACATAACCGGATTCACGAGTCTACATCTAACAAGACCCGATGAAAAACAGAGCATTCAAAGACCAGAGCTCACTCTGGCTTACCTTCACTCTGCGAACAGACAGTCACACGCGTTGGCAAAATCAGAGTGCCGACCGGAGGCGCCATCTTGTTATCTCTACCATGTATGGTATCCATGGCAACGCGTGTAACATTGCCACGGAGATCTGCGTCTGACGGAACGTTTGGAAAACGTCTGCCGTGACCTCAAGTATCATTAACTTCCCACCATCTTGGAGGTGGCAGCCGCCATTACCAAGGCGGTCCCTGAGCCCACTACTAACTGTTGTCACCAGTTAACATAATGAAACTTTATCTACCTCATGCTGACTTAATCAAACGTGATCATTTGGAAGAGTACTATATGTAATGCAAGGAAAAGAATTAGAAAAATAATTAGTTGCGCGACATCATAGAAAAACATATATCACAGCAGGGGTACCAGCTTTGCACCTGCAATGTAAAACTCCCAGAAAATAAACAAACACATTTCACATTCATAAACCAATTGATAAGTATTACTTTATACACATTTAACATATACATTTTATTTTTTGTACAGACCATACAAACATTGAAAATAGTACACCAAAAGAAATATTGGATAAGACTCTCCAGCGCATCGAAGAAAAAATGGACATGCTCATGGCAAATTTCAACAATTTGAAAAACTTTGTGGAGGATCACTTGAAAGAAAGAACTAGATACCATTGTCCCACATGTACCTGTCCCCACTCACCATATCCCAGTCAATTATCCCTAAACCCTCTCCATGAACAAAAACATTTTGATGAGACTTCCATCCCTTCTTCACCTCATATGAATCCTCTTGAAACCCCAAATTCTCCTGTGATTTTTCTCAGTTTCTGCTTCACCTTCTCTTTCATAAATTTGACATCCATATATAAAAAAGTAAAATAACTATATGTTTCCTAATTCATTTCTTGTATTTTTTTTTTTTAAAGTAGTTGAGGTGTCCGCGGACAGTGCGGGTGTCCGGAATGTCCGTAAACAAACAAAAATGGGGGTGTCCTAAGGACACTATACCTGTCCGTACTGTTCTCAGGCAAGTTGAAACTGTTCTAAGAACAAACAAGGTGTGTGGGATGTCTGCAATTAACCAAAATGGAGATGTTCTAAGAACATTATGCCTGTCCCTAATGTTCGCAAGCAAGTCCAAACTGTTCTAAGAACACATTCAGTGTCCGGGATGTCCGCAATCAAACTAAAATGGCGGTGTCCTAAGGAAACTATACCTGTCCGTACTGTTCGCAGGCAAGTTGAAACTGTTCTTAGAACACAAGAGGTTTCCGCGATGTCCGTAATTAATCAAAATGGAAGTGTCCTAAGGACACTATACCTGTCTGCAGGCAAGTTGAAACCGTTCTAAGAACACTCTCGTTGTTCAAGATGTCCGTAATTAATCTGCTGTTTCTCCACTTTTCCCAGCATACCTGTGTCTACAAAGGGGCCTCCCACCCGCGGAGCGGCCGCGGAGTGAGCAGCAGAGTGAGGTTGCAGACAGTGGCAGACCGGAGTCTTTCTGCTGTTTCTCCACTTTTCCCAGCATACCTGTGTCTACAAAGGGGCCTCCCACCCGCGGAGCGGCCGCGGAGTGAGCAGCAGAGTGAGGTTGCAGACAGTGGCAGACCGGAGTCTTTCTGCTGTTTCTCCACTTTTCCCAGCATACCTGTGTCTACAAAGGGGCCTCCCACCCGCGGAGCGGCCGCGGAGTGAGCAGCAGAGTGAGGTTGCAGACAGTGGCAGACCGGAGTCTTTCTGCTGTTTCTCCACTTTTCCCAGCATACCTGTGTCTACAAAGGGGCCTCCCACCCGTGGAGCGGCCGCGGAGTGAGCAGCAGAGTGAGGTTGCAGACAGTGGCAGACCGGAGTCTTTCTGCTGTTTCTCCACTTTTCCCAGCATACCTGTGTCTACAAAGGGGCCTCCAACCCGCGGAGCGGCCGCGGAGTGAGCAGCAGAGTGAGGTTGCAGACAGTGGCAGACCGGAGTCTTTCTGCTGTTTCTCCACTTTTCCCAGCATACCTGTGTCTACAAAGGGGCCTCCCACCCGCGGAGCGGCCGCGGAGTGAGCAGCAGAGTGAGGTTGCAGACAGTGGCAGACCAGAGTCTTTCTGCTGTTTCTCCACTTTTCCCAGCATACCTGTGTCTACAAAGGGGCCTCCCACCCGCGGAGCGGCCGCGGAGTGAGCAGCAGAGTGAGGTTGCAGACAGTGGCAGACAGTGGCAGACTGTGGCCAGAGTGTGGGCTAAGGGGAAAGCTACCGAAATGGACACACACCCGTGGACAGACGAGTCTGAGAGGACTACACTTGCAATGAACATTGTGAACGAACAGAGAGTTGCAAGGGCGGAGTTATCACAACCAGGAGCGGTCACAGGTACGGGTGCGGCACCCCTTAACTATACTTGGGGAGTGGAGGGCTCTGTAAAGGATCCTTCAGTAGCGGACTTTTCAGCCCTCCTTGCCGCCCGCCCCCCCTCTCCGTCTCCCTTGTTGGAAAATTCTCCCCTTCACGAAACCTGCTTTCCCGTTACCCTACCCACCTCCCGCATTATTTCCCCGCCTTCGCTTTCCCGTTCCCTTACCTGTTCGACCTTGGAGGTGGAGACTGTAACAAATCACCGGGTGCTTAGACCGTTGAAGGAGTCCTGTCCGGGAAGAGGCTTTCCCCGGAAAAGTGGAGAGAAGATCACAGCTCCCAAGAGGGTGCCGAAGCGCACTATTTCGTCTGACCAAGCCGAGTCTCCTGTGACACCCAAACTCAAGACCGCGAGACTCCTGCTGAGTAATTCCAGCGACGAAGCGCTCCGCATCACACCGGAAACGGAAGAAGTCGGACCCTTGCCTTCGGTGGACCCGAGAGGCAACTCGTCAGTGGAGGCTCAGTGGGGAGGAACCACTGTGTCAGCGGTGTCGGCCCCCCGATCTGCACGTGTGTGCCGAGAGGGGGAGGAGAGCCAGACTACTAGAAATCATATGGCCCTCGATGCATTGCTTATTGCCGGTGTGAATTGCATTAGCCCAAAGGGTGATAAAGATCAAACAGAGACATTTGTGGGACAACGCCCAAGGATGGACGTGGCCGCCAACGGCGACTTTTCAGAACAACCAAATAACAGAGGTAGCGCCCAAGATGCTACGTCCAAGTCGTTGGGGTTTGCAACGAAAACTTTATGTGCCGCGCAAATTCACACTGCATCAGCAGCAGAAAATCAAGAGTGTCAAATAAAGGAGCCCCGGCCGATGCAAATTGTGGCCATAGAAAAACCTGGAGAAGTACTTAATTGTAAAACTGCACATCGAAATCCGGCGGTTTTCGACTCCTCAGTGGATGGAAGTACTGAGGATATCGAAACCGTTACGGAATTGGGCACTGCAACTAAAATTTTCGGAAAAACCGACAGTTGCATATTTCCAAATGAAAACCCAACCGAAAAAGAAAAAAGAAAAAATGGGAGTGGACAACGAGTGTCAGAACACCCTACCCTTAACGACGATCTGCAAACCGCACCGATATAACTACAATAAAGTGAGAAGTAGAACGACCCCTAGACCGAAAGCTCTCTCAAAAAAAAAACTGGGGCCAAAAATCGGTCCTATCAAAGGCTGCACAGTGACAGCCATGAACGATTTTTTTAGAACGAAGCTGGAGTTAAAATTAAATCAAGGCCACGAGCTGTCTGACTGTGAAATTCTTGAGAGTCTTGGTGAAGCAGAAACAAATACATCTAAACCAGACACAGTAGAGGCCCCTGTAAGTCCAGAACCACTGATCAATCCATCAGCCAAGACGCAGGGAGGGTCTTTCCCTCCGTTAAGATGGCACTACTCAAATAATCACAAGAAGACGACTGAATTTACTGAATCAACGGGAAAGATCACTGAATTAAGCTCCCAAGTTTTATCGGAGGTTGAACTAAGGACAGATAAGGAGAGAACTGAAGTAGAGATCTTGACCCTAGAGCCTAATACAGACCTGCACGAAACCACAACTATAGAAGGCAGCCTTATTAAAGAATCACGAGACATGGATCCTAAAAGCGATAAGATCAAGAGACCACAGGCAGATGAGAAGCAAGTGACGGACATCGGAGCAGTGTCGCCTCCAGTTGAATGGGGACCTACTGCTAATCCAAAAGACAATGAGATTAACAGGGGAAAAACAACTCTACTGTATCCGGCACGAGCCGTGACGCGGAGCCTCGAGGAAATTCGACAACTACTTCCACTAAACCTCGTGCCGCAAAGTATGGATCAATCAACATTAATGTCGTCAGTGACGATAGCAATGGCGCCATTTACAAAGATGTATGAGACTATAAATGATACACTCCGGGACCAGGTGTCTATGCTTACCGTAATGCAGTCCAAACTGCAATATTTGGAAGGCTACATTATGGGGGCCCAAAACTCTGAATCGGATGGAATAACGCAAAAATAAAGGCAGGTTGAAACCTGCCGCTGCGGTTATGCCTATGGATCCCACCCGACAGCTGAGGAACTTGAGAATAAACAATCACAATATCCTAATACAGATCAGACAGCCACATCTATCGGACAGGATGAAACCGTAAGGTCACAGGTTCATGATGAAAGAGTCGCCAATATTTCCAACATCGAACAAGGTGGCGAGCCATTGGATGCTATTATAGCTATTCTTGAAGAAGGAGATAATCATATGGTGACGGCAAAAGAAGCAGTCACGAACGGGGCAAATCAAGAAACAGCTAATCCCTTTTCCTATATCCAGACCGGGGAAAAAGCCAGGAACCCCAGTAAAGATATCAATGCAAAGCCAAAGAACTTTACATTTGGCATATTCTCGCAACAAAAATCAATCGTCAATCAAACTTCAAAGAAGGAAGGGAATAGACCAATAGCTTCTTTGGTCTCTGAAACATCAGTGAAGCAGCAAAAGGTCGCCGTTAGGAAAAACGGTCCTCCGACCAAACTAGCGAAGAAATCCACTGCTCGGACTACTAACGAGAGAGAAAAGCAAGCTAATTGTGCAAAGGGAAAAGGGCCTGTCCTTACGGTAGCGGAGCAGTCGGATTGGAGTATTGTGACTGTGGACGAGACAGGATCCGAAAATCACCCAACAAAATCATCAAAGAGAAAGGCACACAAAGCGATCACGGACTCTCCCAAAAACGAACCACCATATAAGGTCCTTATGTATGAAATTCCTGACTCGCCAACAGAAGTAACAGTGAAAAACTTAAGACCGCAAAAAGCTGAATCCACATCTACCTCGAACTCAAGGCCTAACATTCAGGAAGTACAAAGAACAAAAGAGGGACGTAGAAACGTCACAAACATATGGAAGGAAAACATAAACCGGTCTACTCCGGCTCATACTCGAGGACAGGCAGATAAAGGAGAGCGGATAAAGCCTCGCAAATTTAGCTATGACAACAAAAAAAAGACATCAGATTCTTACCTCCAATACATCACCGAGGTGAACCTGAAAAAAAAAGGAGAAAGCATATTAGAACAAGATCAAGAGCGGAAAAAAGCAGTAAAACAAATCTTTACTGCCCATATGTTAAGATTGAAAAACATCAACTCTAAGCAAGAGGATATAACCATGAACAGAACCAACATTTTAAAAATTCTGACCCAAATCACAAGCCTGCAGCACATCGAAAATAAAGGTCTGTGGATAGTAGAACCAAGCACCACCGGGAGATCTGATTATTCTTATATACACCTTTTTTCGGAGAACACCAAACGCCACATAATGAGAGAATCCGAAAAGCTACTGTCGATGGGATTTGAATTAACTGACCCCAAACATGCCCACGTAAAAGAGGATTCAACTACACGAAGTGATAGAGACACGAGAAATCTGAAGGCCACTCCGCAAATGAGCACTAGATACATCAGTAAAATGCCTCACGCGCAGCCTGGTCTGACGAATCGAAGATCATACAATTCAAGAACAGGAGTGGTCAACCAGAAAGAAAGAAAAAGATCTGAGATAATTCTACAAAAAGAATCGCTACGGGAACAAAACATTCATCGAAATAAAAGACCCCCACAATTTAACTGCAATAACCCGTCTTCCAATAATGATGGTAGACTAACTTCAAATGAAGTGGAATCATGGACATGGCACAGAACTGAAGTACCAAATCGAAAAAACCATTAGCAACGAACGAGGGGAATGAAGACTCCCACGCGCTCAGGAAAGCTAAAAGTTTGGGAGACACAAATTCAATCGCCATACCCACTAAGAATTGGCTGCTGGAACACGAGAGGCTTTGCTCATTTAACAAGAGAAACCGATGTTAACCTGGGAAATTTCGATGCACTTTGCCTCCAGGAGACCTGGTTAACTACTAAACCCCAACTAGACGGTTACGACATAGTATTTACGTGTGCCAGAAAAGGTGAATCGGGAAGACCGTCAGCAGGCCTCATCACCGCCATTAAAGCAGGGTCTGGCCTGGAAATTTTCGAAATACTAAAAACTTCTTATTGGACACAGGCCATGTTTCTAACAAGAAAATCTTCCACTCTGAACCAAAAGGAAAGTATGGTTCTTTTGGTCAATGTCTACTGGAATCCACAGGTAACAACCAACGAAGATTTCCTCAATGAACTTCAAAATGTTTTTGAGGAAGCACAGAAGATACGGAGTGACCACAGTACCATCATAAGCGGGGACTTCAATGCCATCTGTGAAGGAATTGGTAACCGCTCTACATCGTTTATTCAAAAGTCTCCCGCGCGGGAGAGAGGCAACCTTCTTGAAAAGATCATGGCTGAACGAGATATGCACAATCTACACTGGCAGCGAAATAAGGTAAATCTGGCAATTCCCTCATGGCAACGAGACGAACAAACAGGAACGATAGACCATATATTCGTCTCGAGAGACATCTTGCCAGAGATTCGTTCCTTTACAATCAGGCCAACAATTTTCAGTGATCATAATCTCTTAGTGACAGAAGTTTGGGCTGCTAAACCCCAAATGACTTTGAACAATCTGCCACTGGAGACAACAGAAAAAAGCAAGCGAGTCAAAATATCTGCGAAGGGCATACGGGAATTGGAAGCCCAATTTGTTGGTCCTCAAACTCTAAGACCGACAGTGCTAAAAAGAAAAGAGATTGATCTGGACTATACACCCCTTCTAACTAGGTTTCTAATGGACCCGGTTAAAGCATCGGCGGAGAAGAAAGATCGTTCTCATCCCCATGTATATAATGAAGAACTTGTAGAGAAAAGGAAGGAATACAGAAAACTTAAAAGACTAGCACAAAGAACTCCATCCTCAGAGAATAATGAAAAATGGCAAAAATCGGTACGGCATTACAAAAGCTGGCTTCAAAATCATCGCCACAAGCTGTATCTGAACGATTCCCAGCAAATGCTGTTAACCATCTGTGGCAAAAAGCCCAAGGAATTCTGGAACTTGATCAAAGGAACACAAAAGAATGCTAATGAGAGCATCCAGAACAATGTGAGTGAGGCACGTTGGATTGATCATTTTTCAAAATTATTCGCACCCATTAGGGCACTGAACGTAACTGAAACTTCTAAGAGTGACCGTCATAAAAAGACAAGCCCATGGTCTATTCCTGACGACAAAGAGTCTATCTTAGACAAACTTAAGAAATTAAACAACTCGAGGGCTCCAGGACCCGATGGGATCAGTAATTGGGAACTGAAAAAAAATCCGGAGTGCTGGGCTAATATCATGAGTGAGCTTTTTACAAATTGTAACAGAAAAGGAGCTATACCGCCAACCTGGCGAAAAGCCAACATTGTGCCCATCTACAAGAGAGGTGCGACCGATGACCCGAACCAATACAGGCCCATTGCTCTTCTCGACGCAATGGGAAAAGTATTCGCGTCTCTGGCTCTAGACGCGTTCCAAGATTGGACGCGCTCGTCAAAAGTATTGGACCCATTCCAGAATGGCTTTATCAGAAACTCTGGAACCTCAACGAACATCCTACTCATGAGTGCTTTAAAGGGAAAGGCTCTTCAAAGTGGCAATCCAATCTATGTCGTTTTTATCGACCTGGTCCAAGCGTTTGACCAGGTAGACAGGGAGCGCTTATGGGCGAAATTGGAATCAAAAGGTTGTCCGGAGTCAATCTTAAACCCAATAAAGGCCTTACATCAAGGGACATCAATTCGAGTTCGCTTGAGTGCAGATGGTCGACTCTCGGAAGAAATTGAAACAGCTCGTGGAGTCAAACAGGGTTGTCCTTTGGCTCCATCGCTGTACAACTCTTACATCGCAGACTACGGAGATTCCACCCTTGCGATTAGACATTTCCCCCCGACTATGGGAGGGGAGAAGATAGATCGCTTACTGTACACGGATGACATCATCTTGATGGACTTAACACCTATAGGCCTTCAACGGCAATTGGATAACATGGTAACATACATGTCTGAAAACAACTTGCGCCTAAATAACGCAAAGACAAAAGTGCTCATTCTGGGCAGACCTCCAAAGTGGTCTTCCAAATTCACCTGGCACTGTGATGGTAGTAGGCTGGAAAGAGTGGAAGCCTTTAAATATCTTGGGATCACAATTGGTAACGACCAAGAGGAAAAAATCATGTTGGAAACACTCTGGGCAAAATTAAAAAATCTTACAGCCCAAGCCAAGGCTGTGGACAAGAAACACGGCCGCTTCTCGATCGTACCTATTGTGAGATTCTATAAAGCCAAGGTCGTTCCGACCTTAATCTACAGGATGGATGCAATGTTGCTAGCTCCGAACACCATCTGGGAGAAACTGGAAGCTTTTTTCTGGCGAAGGGTCCTTGGTTTAGCTCAATCTACTCCAATTGCATTAATAAGACGAGAGCTATGCACCTCCTCACTGTTGGCAATAAAACTGAGAGCAACCTTGTTGTTATACCGTAAGGTAATAAATAATCCAGAAGCCCGAGTATTGCACTTGATATGGAAAGAACTTTCTGAGGGAAACAATCGGATGCTTGTATCCTGGGAACAATCCAACCGGAGAATATTGGAAGAATTGGATCTGCCTGTTGAGACACTCATACACAATCCAAATCGAGTGTCGAAAAAACTTTTGGAAGCCGACTGGATTCAAACTCAAGAAGTGGCTTGGTCGTACTCCATCACAGCAAAATTACCAACTGCTCCAATGAAGCTAAATGCCACGCGAGGTTACTTATTGAAGTTCCCAGATAAGAACCTAAGTCGTCTGTTTTTAAGATTCAAGTTGAACCAAATAAAAACCAATGAGATCTTGGCAATTCGTAACCAAGTACCATCGAGCACCTGCCGCTTCTGTCAGCCTATAAACGCTATAGAAAGCACAAAACACCTGCTAATGGAATGTTCCGGGCTCAAAACGAAAAGAGACAAGTATCTTGCTGACCCACTGAAAAACCACCTCACCCTCGATGAGGATAATCTCTGGTCACTTCTGACGAATGGGAATAACACCAGATGTGTCTTAGGAGTAACACTCTTCCTCAAATCCTTGAAGCTTGAGCAGGAGGAACTCCACTATGCTCTAGCTCATTGAACAAAGATATGTCTAAAAGGAACCTGGACGTTTGATGTATGAAACCACTCATGTGTTATTTTTGTAAAAATTGTGACACAATTAAAACAAAAATTAAAAAATAAAAAAAAAAAAAAAAAAAAAAATGGAGGCGTCCTAAGGACACTATACCTGTCCGTACTGTTCGCTGGCAAGTTGAAACTGTTCTAAGAACACACTTGGTGTCCTGGATGTCCTGCAATTAATCAAAAGGGAGGTGTCCTAAGGACACTACACCTGTCCGTACTGTTTGCAGGCAAGTTGAAACTGTTCTGAGAACACACTATACTTGTCTGTACTGTCTTAAGAACATATACGCACATGCGCACCACACCCGTAAATTCTCCGAACATTGCGCCTGTCCGTTAGTGTTCGTGTCGCTTGTGTCGCACTTTTAATTAATTTCAGGACCCGAACACTGTCCGTAGAACACCCGCGCGCATGCACACAACCGTTCCCGTGCATCTGATGTCCTGCGAACACCTCTTCTATTCACAGACATGTTTGCGGCGCCATCATGTGACCGCACCCACGCTGAGCGTATGTCCTGAATTGCGGGCACTGTACGGGTCCCCAAACATTTTAAAAGTACCTTTTCGGACAATCCACAGTATTTTATGCTAAAAAGGCACCATAGCACATGTCTCAGACAATAACCCTGACTTTCCACATATTTTTTAGAACTTTGAGCCCTTTTGGGGTGTTCGTTATGTCCGCGGACAGCGTGGCTCTCGATGAACCGTGCACCAGCACCCTCATAAAAGGCCACACCCCAGAGC
Organism: Ambystoma mexicanum; assembly: GCF_040938575.1. Taxonomy (NCBI): domain Eukaryota; kingdom Metazoa; phylum Chordata; class Amphibia; order Caudata; family Ambystomatidae; genus Ambystoma; species Ambystoma mexicanum. The sequence goes on along the minus strand of NC_090941.1, from coordinate 960,659,630 downwards.
TCATCCTCATTGTGTTTCTGGCTACCTTACAGAACACAGTGCAAGAACACAGAAGATGTTCTTCTGAATCCTGATTTTATCCATGGCTCCTCTACTGCCACCTGGTGCTACATCTGCCTTAGCACCACCCCCACCCCCTTCACCACCACCACCTCCCCAAGGTCCTGAAGAGGGGAACAGGCGTGAGGATGCAGAGGAGGATGAAGATGATGATGAGGATGAGGTAGTGGAAGTCCCTACTACCAGCACTCGCCGTGATTCTTGGGTGTGGTGGTTATTTACCATTCATGGTAACGTATCCAAGGCCTGTGCGAACAAAGTCACCTGCAACGAGTGCAAAATGGTCGCGGGAGGCCTGGTTCGTACAGCTTTGGTACGACTTCTATGAAGCGTCACCTAAAGTCATTCCACGGTAGGGCCGTTCGTAAGGTTGTACCTTGCAACAAGCGTAGTAGGTTGAGTTCCTCTACTTCATCCTCTGTTTCCGCTCCTCTCACCACAAGAGACACTCCTGTGGTAGAGCGCATCCCTCCATCTGCCTCACAGGCCATTCACAATGCTGATGACCCTTACCTTTCGAGGGTCACAGTTTTGTGTATGTACTGCGACGCAGTACTCTGCAGGGGAGAGAGACTTCGAAGTGCTTTTGAGACTCTGGTCTCAGAGCACGAGAAGACCTGTTCACTACCTAAGTAAGGCCCACCCTATATCTTCCTCTCTCCACCCACCCTTTCTTATCCCTGTGGTTGGTGTCCCCCCGTACCCTCCTTCCCTCCTCTCCTAGTGTGTCGTGTGTAAAAACCAAAAATAATACAAAACAACAAACATTTTTAAAAAAGGCTCTTTTCAGAGCCGCCTTTCGCAGTCAAAAAATAGAAGTGGGAAATAAATTGAGCAGGCTACTGTTTTTTTTAAAAGTCTGCGGACAGTTTGCGAACATCCAAAAAATTTGAAGTGTTGCCCTATCAAAATTATTGCACTTTTATCTGGAAGGAAGTGGTGGCTCTGAAAAGAGCCTTTTGTGGTATTTTTTGTATTTAAAAAACTTTAAAAAAATCAACACCTACTGCAAAAAAGCTGGCTGTAATTTCACAAAAGGACGCAATGCATCTTGTACATTTGTCAGAAAAATCTGATTACCAGCATAAGTAAGATGTACTCCATCTCTACCAAAAATGTTTGTGCTACGAAACATAATATTTTCATTGTGAAAAGAGGACATGCCAACATCTCTTAGAAAGGCACAAACAGCCTTATTGACATTATGCCTCGCTTTCTCCATTTGTGGACCAAATGAAGAAGAACGCAGCCACATTTGTCTTTGCGCGATACGAGAAAAAAATACTTGGGAGTTTGGAAACATATCCATGACCTTCCCAAGTCCTTCTTTCATCGCAAATTGCAAAGAAATTGCTGACACATGTCCCAAACTGTTCCCTCCACAATGAATTATAATTATGTCTGGATGATGCTCTGTCTGTAAACTAGCACAGAGAGGTAGCAAGTCTAGCCACTTCATTCCGCATACTCCATGCCAGTGCACTTCCACCTGAGTGAATCCAAGATCTACAGCTACTCCACAGCGTTGTGCATGCACCTCCAACCAATGTATCCATGAGTCTCCCAAAATCCAGACAATCTTTTCTGAAACACACAGCCATAGCTAACCGTTCTTCTCTCAGGAAAAAGACCTTCTGACAAACTGTCTTCTTACACAACACACCCACCAAACTTTACTGACCAATCAATTCCTCTGCTCATTCTCATTTACATGCCTCTCCACCCCAAAATCCCTGTATGTAATTCATGGTGTCCGCGGACTTCCGTTATGTCCGTGGACACATCGTAACCCTGACAGTCCTTCTACCATTTCCACTTCACTCTCTGTGCCATTCCCTCATTGGATACAAGTAAACAGTCACACAACCATCCACCAATCACATTCAAGACCTCTATATCTAACTGCATCATCAGAGTTCAGCACTTAAAATTTACTGTAGATTACTCTGAGTACAAGTCTCATATCATTGGAAAGCACTTACTACAAAAACTACTGTACAAGTCTCCAAGATTTCTACTTGCAGCTGCATGCATATCCACATGCATGAATACAAACTACAGGTATGCATTTTTCTGCACAGTACAAATACAAATCTTATGAATGCATATAAACAAAGTAACTGTCACTTAATCTGTATAACCTACAAAATAAACTCACTGTAATTTTTTCCATCTACTATAATCAACTGTCACTTCCAAACCTGGCTGCTATCTAAAAAAATGTTTACACACACAGCTATCAAAAAAATTACACACAGTCAGTATAAGGTCAAGCACCTTCAAACACTCACACAGATAAACACTAACATTGAAAAACTCCCAACTGCAATAACACCACTACCTGTATATCATATCCTTCTAATTTATTACCCACACCTTCACAAATGCATACATTCCATGCTTTTCTATAAACTATCTGCCATTTACCTTATAAAAATTGCAAAATAAGTATATCATTATTTCTTCTATTTCCTAACATCCAATAACACAGCCTTAAGAAACCAAGCATGTTTCATACACTTTATATTCTATTTATTTGCATAGCATGTTCAACTAACATAATGTAAATAAAATATGAAGGCTGCACATAGTCAAAGGAAACTACATACTATATACACACAAAATTACTAACTTCTTTCCTTTACAATTACAGTGAAGAGCACACTCCTGAAAAGCAGCAGAATCCGAAGTACAAACAAAAACTCAGAAGAAACCTAATATTTCCACACAAAAAACTAAGTACAATACTACCATAATATGCTTACTGTTACTCAAACACATTGTGCGGTTGATTCATGGTATTTGAGCACCAAAAAAAAGATAAGTGCACCATTCTGCCCACAAATACCCATTTGTTAAACATGAATTTGCAGCCAGAATGCTGCACAAATCCCTGTTTTTCAGAGCACAAATGACATAACTCAGCCTCTAGAATGTTATTATTGCAGAACAAAGAACTGTTTTAATCCTGTACCATTAGATTTAGTATTTGTGCTTATCCTCACCACTAGCTTACTTTCTACTGTCATCTGAACCCCAGTATAGTAACACACAAATAGAAGAATAGCCTCCACACACCATCATATACATCTCTACCATCATACTCAGACACTCGCACACACAGCATACAAGCATTGCAGAACAACCCAACCCATACCTTCTTCATTTTTTTCAACAGACCCCAAAGAATGCCTACCAAAAAGCAAGTCCGTAGAAAACAACATAGAAGTAGAGCAAATGAAAAAAGAAGTATCCAAAATAAGCATCCATCTCTAGAAGAATTTGTACAAAAAGTTCAAACAAAACAGCTAATACCGTCATTTAGCAAAACTAAACATGTTTCAAGTACAGAAATGTTGCCTCCTCTATCAAAATGTAAAACGAAACAGAAAACGATTGTCAAGAATTCAGCTACCACTACTGCTAAAACTACTCCCATAAATGTTGATATAATGGCAAGTAAAAATACCCCAACAAATATTTTTGCGAAAATGCTCCGCCACAGAGTCCTTCAAAATCTTATAAAAACAGGAGAGAAATCATACACATCCCTTAAAACCTACCATTGAAAATTAATATTAGAAGCCTTGAAAGACAGTGCAATCCTACTCAAAAGAAAATTATTTATTTTAGTGTTAAAAAGAATGAAACCACTAACAAAACTAATTAGTAAATTACAAAAAAGACATCTCAATAAACGAATGTTAACAAAAATAATTTCTTAAATATCTGTGGAGGTGAATGGAGTCACACCACAAACACAGAACCATATTTTAATGAAGAAGCATACAAACAAAATCAAACAAATAAGATTGCTATACATAGCAGTGGACGAGGTTATGAAAAAATTAATAATACCATAATGGAACAAGAAATACTGCTTACAAAAATATCCCCTGAAAACTCAGAATTACCTCTCCATTCAACTGGATGAAAACATCCAGTATACAAATGGTCACGCATGTCAATGTGTAACATTCCCAAAAAATCTTTCAAATCTTTACGCCAATTTCTCAATCAATATATGAAAGGCAAAGACAAAATCAAAATGAAACTGCTGCAAAATATGGATACCTGTCCAGTGCGTAAATACATAGGGCTACAAGGACATTCATTAGCCTGCATTTCAGGACCAATTTGCAACAGCACCTTCCATCATACCAAAATTATATCAGCTCATCATCCAACTATGAGAAATCTAGTCTATAAACTGTACTATGCTAAAAGTCCTGCATTAGCACTATCCAATTTAAATAACAATCTTCTATGTGGTACAGCCAAAGAACTACTTGAAGAAATTGACCATATCCAGGAAAAATATTTTGGAAGTGAAAGCCACTTACAAAACGCAATACCTTTACAACAAACTAGCAACAATTGTACACATGGCAACCTTCTACTACACACCTAAAAAAAAGAAATACTAAAATGTAAAAGTACATCCGCTGAAACACCAAACCATGTGTGTGTGTGTTGCCCCAGAACTTTTTATAAAACTAACACAAAAACTATAGACATAACATACAAAATAGACGACAATGAAGATTCTAAATAGTTTGAATTAGCTCTCTACCTTATAGCAGAAAACAAATATGAAATAACTGACCCTTTAATACTTTGCAGTTACTGCACTACAAAACTTGACAACAACCAAACTCCTTCACGTGCTATCACAAATAATTTGGAATTATTTCCACTACCAAAACCCCTGCAACAACTCAATTTATATGAGAGCATCATAATTCAAACAGTACACCCATTTCAAGCAATAATACGTCTTCAACCAAAAACAGCAAAATTACCTCCCTCAGAATTGGTGAAAGGTATTCGTGGCAAAGTAGTTTATTTACCATTAAATCTGACAGAAAATGTACACACTCTAAGAGTGCAACGTCCAATAGAACAATCTTTCATTATCTTAGTAAATGGTGTATCAACAAAAGACAAAATAATTTGACAACAACTCGTCAACTTACATAAAGTTAGACAAGCCTTGCAATATTTAAAAGACAATATTGAGTACTACAAAGAAATAAATATTGAAGACAACTTAAGTGGAACAACTGAAATAATTCAAGAGTCACGAGAAACTGGTCAATTTGAACTTCTGGATACCGATGCAGTATCCAATCATCCATTGCACTCTAAAGACAGCATAGATGAAGCACTAGAAATGTACCAAATGCGACAAACCAAAGGATCACCAATGAGCATATGGGAAGAAAGTATAGAAGCACATGCTTTTCCTCTACTATTTCCTACTGGCAAAGGAGGAGGATACGATGACAGACCCAATCAAATAACAGCATCAGAATACTGTTAATTACGAATGTATTCTGAAGATCCCAGAGTTAGACAAAATGTGGAATACATATTGCACCTACTCTTTGAAAGTGAACTAGCAACTCTATGTTACGGAGTTGCACACATATTGAAATCGGGAACACAGTTTCAAAATATGTCAGCTGCACAATTAATACAAAAGATGCAAGAAAAAGATGAGCTTTTACAATAAAGTATTACAAATATGTTTGTAAACATTCGTGTTACGAAAGAATACTGGTTCTGACGTCACAGAGATGTACGTTGTATGATCAAAAACCTTGGACCACCCACTTGGTTTGTTACATTAAGTTGTGCAGAATATGCATGGGAAGATTTACATGATTTCCTACACATATCAAACAAAAACAAAACAAACATAGATATACTAAAACCTGGAGAACTTTGCTCTCTAGATCCTGTTAATGTTTCAAGATATTTCCATCATCGTTTCATTGCTATGTTACACTTTATTTGTAATAAAACTGTTCCTCCACTCGGAGAAGTGGAACACTTCTTTTGGAGAAAAGGATATCAAGCCAGAGGAGCACCACATATCCACATGCTTTTATGGATTAAAAATGCTCCTAAATTTGGTCAGGACAGTGATGCCACTGTTTTGCAGTTCATCCAACAATATGTCACTTGTGAAATCCCTTCACAAACGACAAATAGTGACCTTCATGCACAAATTGTACAATTTCAAAGACAAAAATGTGGCCAATATTGTTGTCACAAATACAAAAAGAAAGTGAAATACTACACCAGATGCTGGTTTGGTTTCCCTAGACCAGTTACAGAAACAGGTGAAGTAAACAACTTCATGTCTTCAGTTAGACATAATGTTAAAAGTAAATCACCTAAGAACACATATTACATCAAAAGAACAGAAGAATCAAAATATATCAATGATTACAATGCAATCATTGCCCACTTATGGAATGCAAATATAGATGTGCAGTACATTGCAGACAATTCCACTGCAGTTGCACAATATGTTACAGCATACTTAACAAAAGCAGAAAACACAGAGCTTCAAGACCTCTGGAATGACCTATCATCAGACAAAACACTCTCAGAAATTGTACAGCTTAGGTATAAAAATGCTCTCTCAAAGAGAATGTGGTGCCTACGAAGCTGCAGATCGTTTAACCGGTACTGCTTTGTATGGAAAATCTGAAAATATAGTATGGCTAAGTCTTGGTCCTGCTAAATCTAGAAAAAGAGTTCTCAAATCATATGACGATATAGAAACAATAGCCAAAAATGATCCAAATAGCCAAGACATTTTGAAAAACAATTTACTAGACACATACTACCAGAACAGGAGTACCACTTTGGAAAACATGTGTCTATACCACATAGCCCAAAACTTTGCATACAAAAATAATATAAAACCAGATGAAAGCAAAGGTAGATATACAGTGACAGATTGTGAAGGCAGCTTAGTAAAACTTACCAAACCAAGTTTAATTAATCATATCAAATTGTCATTAAAAACTCCTCAACGGAAAGAACTATATTACATGTCCCTCCTACAACTTTTTAAACCATGGAGAAAAGAAGAAGAGTTACTCGATAACTATGACTGCTACGAAGATGCTTTCAAAGCAAATGAAAGCACTATCACCGATGTGAACTTTATGCAGTACAAAACAATGTTGCAAAATGAACAGCAACATGAAGAAGAACTCCAGGCCCAACTAGATAAGGACACTCCCGACAGTAGTCAACCTTCTATAACAGGAAGCCAAGAACCACTGTGACAGCCACTAATAGCAAATGCGGCAGAATTAGCTATGACAGAAGTAGAAAACAGCATGTTTCACTTTGAAGAAGATACAGAAGACTTAACTGCACTACAATAAAAATTAAACAAAGAGCAGCGCACCATTTTTGAAGAAGTAACAAAACAACTTGCACATAACATGAAAATAAAGAATGTACCTGCCAAAATTACAAACCTATACTACTATACGTCAGTGGTGAAGCTGATTCAGGTAAAACATTCTTAATCAAAACCATCAGCAAGTTCCTTCAACAATTGACAAACAACAAACTGTCAGCTGTTGTAACAGCCCCCACAGGTTTAGCTGCCCACAACATAGGTGGTGTCACTTTACACCGATTACTACTCCTTCCAGTAGAACACCAAAACAATTAGATTATTATAAACTTTCTACAGAAGCTGCAATGGAACTATGCAGAGTTTTGAAACAAATGAAAATGCTACTAACAGATGAAGTGAGCATGGTCTCCAACCTAATGTTGGCTTTGATTCATCTCAGATTGCAAGAAGTACTTAAAACAAACTACGAAGAACTCTTTGGAGGAAAACACATTATTGTTTTCGGAGATCTTCTTCAATTGACACCAGTGAAAGGTGAACCTATTTTTAAAACCTTAGGACACAAACTCTGCCGTAAAACTATTGGCAGCATAGGAAATGTCAACCTTTGGCGACATTTCCAATACACAGAAATAACAGAGAACATGCGCCAATCTACAGACCTCACCTACGCCAACATTTTTAAAAGTATTAGAGTTGGTGTACTATCTCAAGAAGCACAAACAATATTAAAAGCCCGGCACATCCATGCACTTTATGGCGATAACTCATGTGCTACTGATGTTATGGAACAATTAGCACAAAAAATGTCAATTGTATGGCCTTAATGTCAACTCTTGCAAGTTGTTCCAAATTCAATGAAACAATGTTAAAAAAAGAAATGCAACCAATTGAAATTTGCTCCACAGACAAACTGGACGTACATGGTATTAAACTACCTATGTGTCAACAAGCCACAACGAGACTAAATACTTTAGAAAATGCAATCTCCAACACAGCTGGCTTGGAAAAAATATTAAAATTATCCTTAAACTGTAGAGTAATGTTTAAACGTAACATGGACGTGGAGCAAGGGCTAGTTAATGGAGCACCGGGTACAGTTGTTGGCTTTCAAACATACCCACGTGAAAACAACATTCAGTTTGTTAATATACTCTTTGACAAACTTTCAGAAGTAAGAAGGATAGGGCGCTCAAAAGCTCGATTCCTTCTCTTCAAAGACATGTATGTACGTAGAGAACAATTTAATCTAACTCTTGGATATGCAATCACCATTCATAAATCCCAAGGTCTTACCCTAGATAAAGCATTGATAGATATTGGTAACACAGTCTTTAAAGAAGGCATGAGCTACGTAGCACTATCACAATTTCGTACACTTGAAGGTCTAGTTCTAATCAACTTTGATGCAAGTAAAGTCAACGCTAATATTCCTTGCATTCTAGAATATAATAGACTACGTTCACTATACACCCCAATCTAAAAGCATATCCTGTTCCACAAAAATAACACGTAAAAGAAACCTAATTCAAACAGAAATGCAACAGAATCTGATTGAAAATCCTCCAAAGAGAGTAAAAGAAGCTAATACTTCATCATTCACAATAAGTAAAGAAGAACCTATTAGTCAAAGTAACTTAGGTACTTCTTCCGAAAGGCAACATACACTCTGAAAAAATTACTTGGACACAGAACTACCTAGTCCATTCAAATTCTCAAATGTAAATGGTGTAAGATGTTACGCAAATGTAGCAATTAGTATTCTATTTCAATTGCCACCCATTGTTGACAACATTTACTTACACAGTACAGGGCAACTCTGTTTGCAAATGTTAGTCCTTCATAGAAATGCAAAAAACAATCCTGACAACACGTATAGTGTTCACGGAATAAGACAAGAATTGGACTACTGTGCTGGAATGGTGAAATTCACTATAAACTCACAATAAGATCCACACGAATTTCTAATGTACTTACTAGAAGTATTGGAAAACAGAAACATACCTATAAATGGCCTTCGACCATGTACCCAAGACTCTAGGCCCTGGCAGCAACCACTGCAGTATATGACACCCATAGATCACACCCATAGAATCAAACATTTTTAACTATGATCACACCCATAAAATCAAACATTTTTAACTAGGCCTCATGGCATTTTTAATGATCGCGGACACCTTGGATGTCCTTGTAAATACCGGAGGGGGGGTCTGCACCTCTGCTCTCTATATGGTAGAGGGGAGGCACAGAGACCCCTGCCAAGATTCTCTATTATGGTAACGTAGTGGAGCAATCAAGGCCTAGCTTCTCGGAAGGTGATGCAAGCTGGTTCTTAAGTACAGTGTAGTCCCCTTGCACCCACGAAGGAATGTCCACACACTGTATCGTTTGAAACACAGTCTTTATATAATTAATATTCAAAGTCATATACACAATCACAATAACTCACTTTGTGCTCCGAAAATCAACAATGGTAAATATGTACAGTTCTAAAGTAGTACCACTAACGTTACTCGATCTTATTAAAGTGCATACGGTCAGAATGACACACAGATCAAAATAAAGAGGAAACCAGCAGTAGAGAGAGGAAGGAAAGCAGGATGGTTGAGCAATAGGCAGAATACTGATAACTACCGTTAAACACAGCTCTGTGTGGAGATCCCCCCACCTGGGCAACCTGTAGAAGAAAGATACAAGCCCAGTCCATATATTGTTCACCCTTAGACTTCCCAATAGTTCTGCAACCCCAAAGTACCTTGGTGTTGTAGCGTTCCGCGTGGGGGAAATCGACAACCCTTCTTGAGTGTCCTCCCTTTCAGGCAAGAGTCACAGGTCGTCGAACGTCCGACGGAGAACAGGTCGAGCTACGACGGTGAAGTGGCCGCGTCGTTCCTAGCGGTGCTCGTTGACGGGGAAGCGTAAATGTCCTGCAAGGAAGAGGCGTGCGGGGAACCTCAGTGTCGATAGTTCTGGACCACAAAGAGTTGAAGAACGGTGGCCCAGCAAGGGCGTCGAGTCGTCGGCATCTTTGTGGTCTTTGGGTGGCGGGAAACCCACCGGTGGATGCTCCTCGGCGCATCAGCGGTCAGGCCTTCTCCGGCAGGATACAGCGGCGACGATAGGGATGAGAGGGTCCTTGGATCAATGAAGTTTCTTAGGCAACGTAAGCACGGCGGCTCCAGTCGGCGACGGCGGTCGACGACAGTGGCGGACAACAGTCCGAGCGCTTCTCCTTGCAGTTCCGCAGCGATCCCCGCATCGGGTCGGCAGCCTGTCGAAAGTCTGTCTACCAGGGAGCTTAGGCAAAGATCAGCTGTGCACAATGGTCCCTCGTAGCTCGGGAAGAGGGCGCCTTACCAGGTCCTCTCTGGGTCAGTTCTTGAAGCACAGCAGCTTTCATATTGCGAAGGAGAGCAACAGCAATTCTTCTTGTCCAGCAGGGCTCAAGGTTAAGCTTCACTCCAGTTACTCGTCGTAGTGGACTTCAGCATCTGAACACGATTCCTAGCAGTGAGAGGTCCCCAAATATACTGTTGATCTCCCATTCATTCCGCTGGGTCGCACATAAGCATCCAATCATGACTACGGGCATTCATGCAGACAGGCGACCAATCAGGTACATGAGGTATTCAGGCCATTCACTTCTCTCCAGACACTCACAACAAGTTATGTGTATTGGAACAAGTACCGAGCCATTCAACACTCCAAACTGCATTCATTCAGGTTTCGGGCAGGGCTGTCTCAACCATTGTGTCAAACACCAGATACTAGACAGTCACAACATAGAATGTATATTCGTCACACACTCCATTCACCCAGGTCCCACCCACAGGCGTACCCACAACATACGGTAGTTGAGAAGGCTCCAGCCAGTCTGGTCAGCACTTCCCCACACTACCATATACGGAACTTCCACCCAACAGCCAGTCAGGGGGAAGGGACAGAGGCAGGGCTTCCCGGGACTTTGGGAAGATCAGGGTAACAGGTGATGGAAGGCAAGAGGCCATGGGGGCCATTTTGTCTCCATCAGGAATCTACCGATTCCAATGACAGGGCCTGGGCATCCCAAAAGGGAGGATGCTCAGGGCACCAGACATTTCAGCACGGAGCTGCCACCAGACCGTACCCTGCTCTCTGGGTCACACACAGGTGCCCAAAAACATACACTAGGGGCACAGGGTTGTACCCCTACCCATGGGTGCCATAAGGGTATCCCATGGGTCTGTTCACCAAACCAAAAGAGAGAGAGCTGCACCTCCAGGAGTCCCACATGAACTCCTGCGCGGAAAACACGACAGAACACACAATACAAAGCAGTAAGGAACAAGGATACGGAGGCCCTGTCCCTCCGATACATTTCCAGCATCACAGTCGCCCCCCCCCAGACTGAGGTGGAGGGTGCCTAATCTCCCACGGTATAGGCACCCTCATCCAGACTGTCAGCATACCTTCTGGAAAGGCCATCTGCATTATCGTGACTCTTCCCTGGTCGGTGCTCAATGGTAAAGTCTAGTCCTTGTAGATTAATGGACCACCGGAGCAGTTTTGGGTTTTCACCCTTCATCTGCATAAGCCACTTCAGGGGCTTATGATTGGTTTGGACCTTGAAGGTAGACCCGGTAAGGTAGGGTCTAAAATGCCTAAAGCTCCAAACAATACTAAATCATTCCTTTTCAACCGTAGCCCACCTAAGTTCCCTACCCTTAAGTTGTCTACTGATGAATTTGATCGGATGTTCTCTTCCTTTGTCATCTAACTGGGACAAGACAGCTCCAATTCCGGTGTCGCAGGCGTCAGTTTGAACGATAAAGGGCTTGCTGTAATCCAGCGCACACAGCACGGGTGCTCGACACAGACTTCCATTCAAGCCATCAAAGGCCCTCTGACAGTCTTCAGTCCAATTAACCTCCCTAGGTTGCTTGGGCGAAGTCAACGCTGTCAGGGGTGCAGCTATGTATTCCATAGTCTGCCATGAAATTCGATAATACCCAGTGAGGCCCAGAAGGGCTCTCACCTGGGTTTGAGTAGTGGGAGTCTCCCAGTCCTGTACATCTTGTACTTTACTGGGGACCCCCTCCTACCTCATGACCAAGTAGGTGACTTTCCCCTGAGCTATATGGCACTTGGTGGCCTTGATATGAGGTTAGCCCTTTTTAACGCCTGCAACAATTTATCCAGATGAGTCAAATGCTCTTCCCAGGTGGAACTGTAGACAGCAATGTCGTCTAAGTAAGCCACACAAAAGGCTTCCAGCCCACTGAGCGCATGGTTGACTAATCTCTGGAAAGTGGCAGGGGCGTTCTTCATCCCGAAAGGCATGAGCCTACACTGGTAGAGTCTCTCTGGTGTTGAGAACGCTGTCTTTTCCTTGGCATGGTCCGTCAGAGCTATTTGCCAATAGCCTGAGGTAAGGTCGAAGATGCTCACAAATTTGGCAGCACCTATGGTGTCCACGAGCTCATCAGCCCGGGGCAAAGGGTGCGCGTCAGTTTTGGTGATGGCATTAACTCCTCGGTAGTCCACACAGAACCTCCAATCCTTGGTACCTGCCTGGGAACTTGTCTTGGGGACAAGGACCATGGGACTGGACCAGGAACTGGTTGAGGGTTCAATAACACCCAGATCCAACATCTTGGCGATCTCAGCCTGGATGTGGTTCTTGACGGTATCTGACATATGGTAGCTCCTGCTTTTGACAGGCACACTGACACCAGTGTCCATCTCGTGCCTATACCACAGTGTAAGGCCTGGTGTCAGTGAAAACAGAGAGGCGTACTGCCGGAGGAAAGCCCGGCAGGCCCTCTGCTGCTCGGTCGTCAGATCGGGAGAGAGATGCACTCCCTCCACAGAGCCATCCTGAGGGTTGCTATGCAGCAAATCAGGAAGGGGCTCACTTTCATCCTCTTCTTGCCCTGAAGCTAGCAAGAGGCATGAGACTTCGGCCCGCCTGTGGAAAGGCTTGAGCCTGTTCACATGGAGTATCTGAGGGGCTATCCCATAGGCTCCCATGTCAAGCAGATAATTGACCTCACCCATCTTGGAGATTATTCGGAAGGGTCCAGTCCATTTATCCGCCAAAGCCCGAGGCTTGGTAGGCTCCATCACGAGGACCACCTGTCCCGGAGTCCAATCCACTTGCAATGCTTTAAGGTCATGCCAGAACTTATTCAATTCCTGGCTGGCCTTAAGATTCGCTGTTGCCTGACCCATCATCTGTGTCATCCTCCATCTGAGGCCTAACACATAGTCCCTCACTTGCTTGGCGGGACCTGGAGGGGTGGCCTCCCAACCTTCTCAGATCAAGGCGAGGGGCCCCCTCACGGGATGTCCAAAGAGTAACTCAAAGGGACTGAAACCAACACCCTCTTGAGGTACCCCTCTGTAAGCAAACAGCAGGCATGGCAGGAGAAGATCCCACTTCTTCCTGAGGGGCTCTTCCAAAGCGCCTAACATGCCCTTGAGAGTTTTGTTAAATCTCTCAACCAAACCGTTGGTCTGGGGTGGTGAGAGGTGGAGAATTTGTAAGTTACCCCGCATTCTTTCCACATGGTTTTCATGTAACTCGACATGAAGTTGGATCCTCTATCAGAGGCAACCTCCTTAGGGAATCCAACATGGGCGAAAATGCCCAGGAGCGCCCTGGTAACCACCTTGGCCATAACCATCTGAAGGGGTATAGCCTCAGGGTACCTGGTGGCATGATCTACCAAAACTAGGATGAACCGATGTCCACCCGATGTTGGAGGGTCAAAGGGACCAACGATGTCGATGCCAACCCTCTCAAACGGTGTGCCCACCACTGGCAACGGTTGTAGTGGGGAGATGTCTCTACCTCCAGTCTTGCCAGAAAGCTGACAAGTTGGGCAGGTCCTGCAGTGGGACTCCACTTCTAATCCCATCCGGGGCCAGTAGAAATGGGCAGAAAGCCTCTGCTTAGTCTTCTTGGTACCAGGATGACCAGCCAAGGGCACCTCATGCACCAACTGCAGCAGGAAGGGCCGGAAAACCTGGGGTACCACCAACCTCTTGAGGGCACCAGGATCAGGCTTAGTGGGCTCACTAACAAGGAGCTCACCCTCCCAATAAATCCGAAATGTCCTAGGCACTTCTCCCTGTGCCTGGGACAGGGCATGTATCCTCAGACCCTCGAGAGTGTTTTGCGGGATAGTCGCCAGTACTTCTGCGTACGGTCCCAGGCCCCAAAGGACACTAAGGAAATCTCTACGGGAGCACTGAAGGTGATCCCAGTAGAGGAGGGGAGGACGGTGGCCTCCACCTCAGGTACGGAGTAGGGATAGTTCAGGCTGACAGCCTGGACTCCAAGTGCCTTACCCTTACAATTGGGGTCACCCCTTCGGTGATCCAGAGCCCCACAATCCCAGCATGTGCCGGGCGTGCGGGGTACGGTACTGCAACCACTGGGACCCTGCTTGGCAGCAGGCGGACTGCTACTCTTACTCCCACCCACAACAGACTTATCCCCACTAGGTTTTTGGGTCTTCGGAGAGGAAGGTTTTGGTTTACCCGACTGTGATTGCTTTTGGGTCTCCTCGACTTTTTGAGAGGCCCCTTTTTCTTTGTCCTTGTCCTTCCCACTGGAGTCCTTAGGGGACACCTGGTGGGAGACCCACTTGTCAGCCAACCTATCCAGCTTAAAGGGGTCCAAAATGTTCTGGTCAGTAACATACTGACGCAGCTCTGGCGAACAGGCTTCTGAAAAATGCTCAAAAAGCAAGAGGTGAGACAATTCAACAAACGTTTTCACTTTGTAATCATCAATCCACCCCATCATGTTCATGTGCGCCGCACTCACCCAGTCAACCCAAGACACATTCTCTCGTTTGTTAAAATCCCTGAACCGTTTAAGATATTGGGTAGGTGTTTTGCCAAACTTGGTGATTAAAGCAGACTTCATGCACTCATATTGACCCCTTTCTTCCACACTCAGCTTCAGAATACAGCCATTTCCAGTTTGAGGCACTCTGCTTAACAAACACTTAGCCCAATCTCTCTTATCAACATCGTGAATTGCACAAGCCATTTCAATCACTTCAATCCATTGGAGGATATCGAACCCTCCGCAAACACAACAACCAAATCTTTCATAAACTTGGTTGCTGGTGACCTGACACTCTCAACTGGTTTCACTGAAGTCTCCACTCGAGCTTTAGTGTCCTTGGCCCTCATTACGACCCAGGCGGTAAGGGTTTTACGCCGGCGTAAACTTCACCGACCCTTACCGCCTGAGTACGAGTTCCCGTAGCGCCATGGTGATTTTAACGCCTGCTTTTTGCAGGCGTTAAAATCCATGGCGCTAAGGGACCTTGTTGTTAATTACGCCACTGTAATTTACGGTGGCGTAATTAACGCCTTCCCCACTCCCATTATGCCCTATGGGGCAAAAATGGGAATGGGGAAGGGTAAATGGGGATTGGGGACTTACCGCCCCGTCAAGGTCGGAATGGGGCGGTAAGTCCGCCAACCACCATGGCGGAGTTGGCAACTTAGCGCCATGGACCATGGTGCTAATAGCACCATGGTTCTCCGCCAAGGTCGTAATGAGGGCCCTTGTCTTTGAGTTCAAGATCCCTATTCTTGAGTTCCACTTGCTGTGCCAACTCCTCTTTCTTAAGCTCAGCATCTAGTTCCAACTTGTGATATTCAAAGGCTAACTTCATCCTCAATAACTCAAGCTCTAAAGAATTGCTGGGGTTCGGAACAGAGGCAGCAGGAATGGCGGCATTCCCAGAATCAGTTTCGGTGACAACCCCCGGGGTAGAGTCCTCATTGGTTACATCCCCCCCCTTCAAGAGTTTCACAATCAATCTGGTAGTCCACCAGGGCAGCTATCACCTCCGCCCTAGACTTATCCACAAAGTCTAATTCCCTGGCTTCACAAGCACTCTGGAGAGCCTCTAAGTTCATCCGAGTCAATTTACCATTCGCAATAGATTCCATTGCTTGTAATGCAGTTATCTCGAACACGACTAAACCTTAATTTAACAAAGTGCAGATATCCTTTGTAAGTGGCACGGTTATACACTGAGGGCCTCATTACATGGTAGGTGGTAAGGGTTTACCGGTACCGGTAAGGGCACCGGTACTGGTAAACCCTTACCACCTTACTAAGAGGTCCCTTTGCGGGACCCGACCTTAACGGCTTGTGTAGACCAGCCGTTAAAGTTGGGACCCGCAAAGGGACCTTGGTGCTAATTACGGTACCGCAATTTGCGGTACCGTAATTAGCCCCTTCCCCATTCCCATTGAGCCCTATGGGGCAAAAATGGGAATGGGGAATGGGCCATGGAGAAAGGGGGAATTACTGCCCCGCCAACCTTGGAATGGGGTGGTAATTCCCCTTTTCTCCATGGTGGTACCGGTATGGTACCGGCAGCAACGGCCCTGAGTCTTAAAACCATAAGCATCCCACTGTTGCCACTGGTGACAGATGTTAAGACTGGAGGGGGGTCTGCACTTCCGCTCTCTATATGGTAGAGGGGAGGCACAGAGACCCCTGCCAAGATTCTCTATTATGGTAACGTAGTCGAGCAATCAAGGCCTAGCTTCTCGGAAGGTGATGCAAGCTGGTTCTTAAGTACAGTGTAGTCCCCAAGCACCCACGAAGGAATGTCCACACACTTTATCGGTTAAAACACAGTCTTTATATAATTAATATTCAAAGTCATATACACGATCACGATAACTCACTTTGTGCTCCGAAAATCAACAATGGTAAATATGTACATTTATAAAGGGGTACCACTAACGTTAGTTGATCTTATTAAAGTGCATACGGTCAGAATGACACACAGATCAAAATAAAGAGGAAACCAGCAGTAGAGGGAGGAAGGAAAGCAGGATGTTTGAGCAATAGGCAGAATACTGGTAACTACCGTTAAACACAGCTCTGTGTGGAGTTCCCCCCACCTGGGCAACCTGTAGAAGAAAGATACAAGCCCAGTCCGTATATTGTTCACCCTTAGACTTCCCAATAGTTCTGCAACCTCAAAGTACCTTGGTGTTGTAGCGTTCCGCGTCAGGGAAATAGACAACCCTTCTTGAGTGTCGTCCCTTTAAGGCAGGAGACACGGGCCGTCGAACGTCCAACGGAGAACAGGTCCAGCTACGACGGTGAAGTGGCTGCGTCGTTCCTAGCGGTGCTCATTGACAGGGAAGCGTAAACGTCCTGCAAGGAAGAGGCGTGCGGTGCACCTCGGTGTCGATAGTTCTGGACCTCAAAGAGTTGAAGAACGGTGGCTCAGCAAGGGTGTCGAGACGTCGGTGTCTCTGTGGTCTTTGGGTGGTGGGAAACCCACCGGTGGATGCTCCTCGGCGTGTCAACGGTCAGGCCTTCTCCTGCAGGATACAACGGCGACGATGCAGACAAGAGCGTCCTTGGATCAATGAAGTTTCTTAGGCAACGGGAGCACGGCGGCTCCAGTCGGCGACGGCGGTCGACGACAGAGGCAGACAACAGTCTGGGCACTTCTCCTTGGAGTTCTGCAGTGATCCCCATATCGTCTCGGCAGCCTGTCGAAGGTCTGTCTACCAGGGAGCTTAGGCAAAGATCAGCTGTGCACGATGGTCCCTCGTAGCTCGGGAAGAGGGCGCCTTACCAGGTCCTCTCTGGGTCAGTTCTTAAAGCACAGCAGCTTTCAGATTGCGAAGGAGAGCAACAACAATTCTTCTCGTCCAGCAGGGCTCAAGGTTAAGCTTCACTCCAGTTACTCGTCGTAGTGGGCTTCAGCTTCTGAACATGATTCCTAGCAGTGAGAGGTCCCCAGATTTTTTGTTAATCTCCCATTCATTCCGCTGGGTCGCACTCAAGCATCCAGTCACGACTACGGGCATTCATGCAGGCAGGCAACCAATCAGGTACACAAGGTATTCAGGCCCTTCACTTCTCTCCAGACACTCACAACAAGTTATGTGTATTGGGACAAGTACCGAGCCATTCAACACTCCAAACTGCATTCATACCGTTTTCGGGCAGGGCTGTCTCAACCATTGTGTCAAACACCAGATACTAGACAGTCACAACATAGAATGTATATTCGTCACACACTCCATTAACCCAGGTCCCAACCACAGGCGTACCCACAACATACGGTAGTTGAGAAGGCTCCAGCCAGTCTGGTTGGCACTTCCCCACACTACCATATACGGAACTTCCACCCAACAGCCAGTCAGGGGGAAGGGACAGAGGCAGGGCTTTCCGGGACTTCGGGAAGATCAGGGTAACAGGTGATGGAAGGCAAGAGGCCATGGTGGCCATTTTGTTTCCATCAGGAATCTACCGATTCCAATGGCAGGGCCTAGGCATCCCAAAATGGAGGATGCTCAGGGCACCAGTCATTTCAGCACGGAGCTGCCACCAACCCGTGCCCTGCTCTGTGGGTCACACACAGGTGCCCAAAAAAATACACTAGGGGCACAGGTTGTACCCCTACCCATGGGTGCCATAAGGGTATCCCATGGGTCTGTTCACCAAACCAAAAGAGAGAGAGCTGCACCACTAGGAGTCCCACATGAACTCCTGCGCGGAAAACACAACAGAACACACGATACAAAGCAGTAAAGGACAAGGATACGGAGGCCCTGTCCCTCCGATGCATTTCCAGCATCACAGTCCTTAGAACAGTTTCTACTTGCCTGCGAACAATACGGACAAGTATAGTGTCCTAAGGACACCTCCATTTTCATTTATTTGCGGATATCCCGAACACCATGTGTGTTCTTAGAACAGTTTCAACTTGCCTGCGAACAGTACGGACATCCTGAACACCACGTGTGTTCTCAGAACATTTTCAACTTGCCTGCGAACAGTACGGACAGGTATAGTGTCTTTAGAACACCTCCATTTTGATTAATGTCAGACATCCCGAACACCAGGTGTGTTCTTAGAACAGTTTCAACTTGCCTGCGAACAGTACGGACAGTTATAGTGTCCTCAGAACACCTCCATTTTCATTTATTTGCAGACATCCCGGACAACGCGTGTGTTCTTCGAACAGTTTCAACTTGCCTGCAAACAATATGGACAAGTATACTGTCCTTAGGACACCCCCATTTTCATTTATTTGCGGACATCACAGCGCGTGTTCTTAGAACAGTTTCAACTTGCCTGCGAACATTACAGACAGGTATAGTGTCCTTAGGACATTCCCATATGGAATGATTACAGACACCAAGGACAGCGCTACTGTCTGCGGACACAACAAACACAACAGCGGTGCCTACCTCCTAAATAGATACAAAATACGATCCATCTCTTACCCCCCCACCATCCCCAACAGTGCCAAAATTGTATTTCCCCACCATTTGACACCGCGCTGTCTGCGCGGACGTCCGCGGATAAAAGATGGCGGGTGTTTCCAAAAATATGACACACTTCACGCTCTTCACCATCCAATCAGCGAACACGTCGCATCTCTGCGGACATGACGCAAGCCGATCAGTCAATCAGGACACTGTCCGCGTACCAAACAGGGAAGTGTGTCTGCGGACGGGACATAGATATCACTAATTTTTGGTGACCTACTTTTTGGTCATTTTTTTAAAAATTACTGGATGGATTTTCACCAAATTTACAAAAGCATGCTTTCGAGACCAAGCCTCTGCTCCTGGTCCAAATTTGGTGAAAATCCGTCCAGCGGTTTGGGCTGTAGACGTGAGCAAAGTTTTTCCCCATTCTGTCTATAGAAAAAAAGACATTTTGGGACCCCCCCTGGACCAAACCTCACCAAACCTATAGTAGTATATATACTTTTTGTGCAACGTTTGGTGAGGATTCCTCCAGGGAGCGCGAAGTTATAAGCCGCCCAAAAAGTGCTCTTCCTATGGGATTAGCAACTTAACCATAACTACACGGCCACTACCGTGGGCCGTGCAATATAAGAGCTCAATAAAAGAGTGAACATATTATTTGTGTGTTTCTGTTTATGAGTATAAAGAGGCACTATATCACAATTGTGAATACGTGTTGTTTCACTAAAATCACTGTTTATGAATGAAATATACTGTCAATCATTTACACAACAGTAATTAGAATTGTTTCATAGATGCTCTGGGTATAAGCTCACAATATTTATACTGTCCAATAGTAAACCTGCCAGGTGCTCAGTGGTATTGGTTTCTCTTGAGTTGAACTCAGAGATCCAACTCTTTCCAAATCCTTGAGCCAGGTTTCAAACTATTTAATGCTGCATTTTGAGTATCTTTGGGATGGAGGTTAGACCATGGCAAGCAGGGTCTGATGAACATCATGACAGTGTGGCAGGTTGTGGTGCACCTGCAATTAGTGAAATATATTCCATGGCACTTGACATGGGAGTAAATCCTCCTGCCACACTATTCATGTAATATCTAGGTTATCAATGGCTGATGGAACGAGTGATGCAATGAGTGATAACAAGGTGAGGACATGGGCAAGGGACTATCATGATCTTGCCAATCTTCTTCATTGCAGCAGGGAAATGTCATTTGTTGCAGCTGCCATGAATTCTAGTTCTAATCAGTGTGAATTAAGTCATTGGAACAGTGGCTCTTCAGCCTCCTCCCCGAGGTAAATACACTGATGGGATTTGCCATCAATACTTTACATGCATTGAGTGACTTGTCGAAAGATGTTGCTCCTGCTGCCCTAGGGAGTCCTGTAGGAGTGCAGGTGATCTGCAGTGATGGCTTACTAATCTGTACTCTGCCCACTGGTCCACATGTCCATGGAGAACTGTATTGTTTCGCCCTCAAGCTAGTATGGTTCCAATCTGACATTACAAATGACCTGGTTGTACAAATGTGGTACAACATTCTTGGAAAATCCAATGCCCATCAACCACCTAGAGTCAGGTTTTTCGACTAACAATTCCACACGTAAATTATTGCCAAGTTTGCATTCAGCAGACATGCTTGGTCATGATACCTATGACCACATTCTAATGTCTCAGTGGTGGTGGTAGATTTCAGTTGAGAACTTATTTCCTTTTTCGCATCCAATTTAACACCTTAAGTGCCAAGGACGAGTATACTCGTCCTTTTTGCATAGACTTCAATAATATCCTGGCACTTAAGAAAGGGGAAAAGAGTCATGTCACAATGTAGGCTTTGCATTTACAACACCGGTTGAAGGGGTACCTGTAAGACTAACAACATCTTTGTGGCATCAGCCAGTGGATAATATGGTGTAGGCATAGAGCGCTATGGTTCAATCTATAGCATCAGTCTCATCACATAACATTTATTTCGAAAACACTAGAACAAAAATCAGCAATAATATAATACATTAAATTCATACTTGAGCCCTAAAAAAGAATGCAAATAATGAGCTAAAAAAGTACACCATGAACATTTACTTTTTGCATAAAATTCATCCAGATTAAATTTGACAATAGTACCAGTTAAGATAAAGTGGGAACATATGCACCTTATTTCCACAGCGTGTGAAAAAACAGCAGTACCTAACCAACAACTGATGCTCTCTGCTACGTGGTGTGTTACCCTAAACTCCATCATGGATTAGGGGCCTAATACACACTAATCCAATAGCTGCCGACCTTGTCCCAATAGATTGCCCGAATCTGTGTAAGTGCTACAGCACAAATGACCAAAGTCAATAGAATTAATGCAAGACAAACAACTTAATTCACAATAACCTTATATCCAAAGTCCAATGGTAACAAAATGTATTACTCATGTCAATAAACCAATACATTCCAATAAGAAGGTTTGCTTCTGTGCATTTGGCCAGGGAATTGTTAGAGAAGCAATTTATTGTATCTGCTTTGAATAAACTGCTGTTCCTGAACTTATGTTGCTATTCTGCTTTGTGATTTGCTAGGCAGCACGGTGTGTTACGCTCATTTTCAATATTCCCTTGTGTATGCCCTTTGGGTACCTTAGAAAATTCCCTTTAGTTGTATGTCTCATCATACTGAGCCCTATGTGCTACACTTTAACAGGGATTGTGTGCCTCTAAAATGTTAGGTTATGTTGTATTAATTTATAAAGTGTGATGGTCACCCTGTATGGGCCTCAAAGCACCGGGCAATATACATAGTTTAGATAGCGCTCTAACAGTCATGGGAGAAACTACTATTTCACAAGAGACCTTTTCAAGAGACCTTTTCAAGAGTCTACGGAAAGTTAGATGATTATCAGAGGTTGGGATTTGTGTCAGTAATGAATTTCAGAGTATGCATGCCTGACCCGAGACATTGTGACACCGCCATCTCTTTTAGCTGCTTGGCAGTGATTGGCAAATCTAGGATTGAGAGAGGGGTCATTCCTGCTGGCATTAGGGACAATTGCCTAAATGTTCACAATGAGATATATGCACCATTCAGACACACCAAATATCTCCAACTACCTCGGGGTGAATTTGTCCCTCAGCAAATAGCTTGGCTCCTTAATTCAAAAATGGAACGGGCGGGGGGTTATTGACTTACCCCTGAACCCTGTGAACTAATAGTTTTCACACTTGGGACCTCAGTAATCCTTGCGATTACACTATGGGCCCAGGAATCTTCATGTGTGTAGGGGCTATTGCCAAGGTCAGATTTGGCAGAATTAGATCTTAGAGGTAGCTTAGTTTCATATGATAATAGTTGTACTGTATGTATCATATGCTCTCACACTCCTTCCCACTCTCTTTCTCTTACTTGCGTTGCACTTTTCTTATGAGCGAAGCTTATTTTTGAAGCCTAGAATAACCATATAATTCATTTTATGGTAGGTTATCATTCTAAGATGGACAGTCTGGTATGTGCCTATTGCACTCTTCCAAAATGTCCCTATGAAAGGCAAATGCATGAGGATTCCAGTCTGCTTTGCATAACATTTTGGGAAAATACGGGTAACCACAGATCTTCATAATTGACAAAGATGTCTGTGATAAAAGCTCTATATGCTTCAATCCCGAAGTATATGATACACACATGGCATGGGGTTCATTTAATTTCCAACAAAAGCTCAGCCTAACATTAAAATGCTTGCAACATTGAACCATATACGTGCTGATGTACACACCCTCAGGGTCTGTGTCTGAGGATAGAATGGCTGTGGACATCTGTCACTCAATTGGTGTCCAGGGGCTCTCCTTCACCCACACAATTTTAGCCAGGACTCAAGGTAAGCATGGATGTTCACATGCTCAGTTGCCAGTGCTGGCACATCCTATGGGAACTACCAACATATAGGATAATAAAGCCCAGCGTGAATGGTGGTTAGGCAAGATTTGCGGTGAGCAAGATAAAGTATAGCGGATACTTTTAGATTTATTTGCGTATTATATGCATCTGAAGGACAGTGAAGTTCACTCTCTGAAGTTGTTTTCCCAGCAGCTCCCTGCATGGATTAAAGGCATCCAGCACACGGTTAAACCCTTAAGCATTATGAAAGAAGCGATGGAAAAAGGAGGAGATTTCTTAGTTTCTGCCAATGTCAACTGTTACCAATTTTTCGAAGGAAATCGTATGCAATCCGTCTCCTCCCAATTGGTCTTGTGTAGGTTGCAGGCATTGGGTAAGTTAAACAAGGCTTTATGGAAGATTGTTTTGAAAGCTGCACTGAGCTCCATTGGGTAACAAGGGATTGGGGGACTCCTGTGTGGCATTCTAAAGCAGTTGGACAATAGTGTACTGCGCAAAGGATGCGAGCCCGGCTGTTAATCACCTTACACAAATCATGAGATGTGCCAATGTGATGTAATAGACCCGTTTTTAGATTTCTGAATCTTACATGTAATACTGACAACACGCTACTCCTATGATGAGAAAGGATAAGTAGGTAAACACCATCAGCTGTTCAGGATACAATAGAAAGAAGCAATTTTCATGATTATTTAAATATCAGTGTCCAAAGGTCAAGGAAAGGCTCTGAACAGCACAATGCCACCATTAAACATGCAAGAAAGCACAATGCCACCATTACACACACTAGAAAGCACAGTGCAGCAATTCTCGTTGGAAACATACATCAGGGCTGAAAACAGGAGATGCTCAAGTAGTAACATCTCTGATTTGCACCTTCTATCTTGTACCTGATTCACAACCCCTAGACTTCGAGTGGATTAAATCTGGAAATGACTGTAACATCATGGAGAATCATATTTGCATGCGAGAATCTCAAAGATGCTCCAGGCATCTGCAGGCGTGCTACGTTGGAGACCGGTGTGCAAGAACTAATTGAGGGACAGATCTTCTTCATGAGTCCGTAGCCCCCCAGGAAAGGATCAGAGCAGCTGCTAGTGCCCGTGCTAAAAAGTGAAGCAGGACCATTTTCCTTTGATAAAATATACTGGGACTGATTTGCATAGATTTTCAATGGAGGAAATCAGGAAATGCCCGTCGACAGCTGTGATGTGCACCTGCCACATTGTACCTGATTCACAAAGCCTGTACGTGGAGCAAATATGCAGATGACTGGAACATCTGTGAGAATCTGGTGTAAGGAAACACTTGATGTTTGGAGATGTCCACAGTTATTGCCTGATTTCCTTCAGTCACATTTCTGTGAATCAGGCCCACTCTGTTTATCAGCATTGCACATTTAAAGTATGAATGCATAATAAATGCTTGAATGATGATGGCAAGTGGGCATTTTTTTAAAAGATCTAGATTGTGAAAAATACACTGAAATATGGGAAATGAATACAGGACAGTGTAGGGGGCAGGGAGTGCTCTGTGGAAGGAAATAATTGGTGGGAGTGGGAAATTGCATAGGGGGAACTAACTAGTAGCTTTGCAATAGAAGTTTGTTTGATACATTATGCATAATAGTTATAATATGAAATAGTGCTGTGTTTAAGAGTAGGGCTGAATCCTTGCAGGCCGGGTGTTAAAGACACAGAACAATGAAGCCTTATCCCTTGCTTGACCATCACATTCTGATTTCTAGGCGTGGCACAGAACACACACATAGACCCACATCAGTTAGGTCTCTGAACAAATTAGGCAGCAATGTGTGCAGCTGAATAAGTGAAGGGCTGAGGCCCAGTACCAAGGTTGTATTCCTTAGAGATAAGGCAGAGGTCTTGGGATGCCAAAACACAAACCAAGATTTAAGTCACTAGCACCCTGGAAAATGATGGTCATTTGAACTAGCAGATGTGCAGGGAAATGGGCCCTGAATCCCATGCAAACTGGATTGATTAGTGGGGTGCTAGGGTTACTCTCGGGGAGGGGAACTGATAAAGAGGAACATGGAGAACAACAGGATCTCTGATTTGTGCCAGGCAGAGCTAAGAACGATGCCCATACAGTGGGGAGGGCATGATGGGGGCGCCAACATTTCTCGGATGAGAAAAGGGCTGCTTAGTCACAAAGACCAGGCTTACCTCGAAGTTGTCTGCTGAGTTCATGTTGACAACCAGGTGCATGTCACATGGTTAGGATCGAAGGTTGGGGTGATGACAGATGAATTTAACCAATTACTTTGCAATATTCCAAGATGGACGAGGACATTACACACCTGTGGTGAAGATGGAAGAGAAGACAGCGGAACCAAATGGAAAATGGGCTATATGTAACTGTTAGCATGTATATAGGTGATAGCCAATGAGGGTGGGGGATTAACACTGTATATCGAGTGCATCATGAGTGATGATTTTTGTGTTTATAACCTGATTCATGTACGAGGGATGGCAGAGAGCACTATGGCAGTGAATTTATAGTACCCTGTCAAATGTTTCTTTTGTATACAAAATAAACACTCTTGTCTGTCTCAAAAAAAGGTGCACTTAGCCTTTTTCACTCGTGGATTGTATTTTCTTGGTCTGATCACTGGGGAGTTACCCTACACATGAAAAATAAAAAGCTGGACCTCTGCTCCCACCCCCAAAATAAAAATAAACACAACCAAAAAATGGTTAGGGACTAAGATGAGGTTCCAAAGAGAAGGCTGTTCAAAGCTCAAAGGGTGGTAGGATGATAGGTGGGAATTAGTAAAGCTACACTGCTCAAACCTAAGGGTGAACATCATGCATAACCTATGCAAAGAACGCCAACAGAGCTCTGGTAGCATAGTGAGCCTTATGAGATTTACATTGTATGTATTGAGGATTCCAAGTTATATCCATCAGTTCAGAAAAATCACCCTATGTTTTCCTGCTCTATTGACCCTACAACGTTTACACTGATTGGATTTGTTAAATGCCCGTTACACTGAGCAAGACGCTGACATTGGCATTTGCCTTACTAGATTAAAATATATAATATTTGATTTAGCAAAGTATCATCAATGCCAACCTACAATACAATGAAAACAATTCCTGAAGCTCTACACACCTGAGCTTGGAGAACTCTATAGGGGTGATATGCCTATTGTATGCATAACGTATTCATCCTTCTAATGTTGTCAGCCAATTACCTTTGTTGGCACTGGGTAACTTGCTCATGTCTGGACTGAGATACACTTCATTGATGAACTTGAATGTGAGTGAAACACGTATCAAGAGTTAGCTTTATTCTTTTCTGGTCTGGAATCATAGTAACTTACTAAAACAAATGAGTCAATATTGTGCATGCAATGGTAAATGTATATGATATTTTGGTGCAGTGAAGTGAGTACTAAACGGATCCAATGCTTTCAAAATTTCACAGAGTAAAAGTAATGGATTGCCTCAAAATATGGTATTGCTTGTGAGGTGGTTTGTTTCACTTGTAATACGGTCCTTCTAAAATAGGAACCTCCCAAAGCTGTTTTGGTTAGGCTTACAGAGGCAGTAGGCTAGCTCAGGGGCAACGTGCTTGCCTTGGAAGCAAGACCACACGGAGCACCACCTGTTTGTTCCCTAGGTCTGCGCTTAGAAACTTCTGGGTATTAAGTGCATTATAAATAACCAATCATATCATATCCACCATGAATAATGCTAAGCTCTGAGCTATATTTACATACATTTATAATCTCTCTATGTACAGGTGTCTTGTACATTTCGTTTGAATATCCTCCATGCCGTTAAAGAACATGAATTATAACTGTGTCACATTTTGTTTACAGTCTTGTCCTGGTCATCAAATGCAAAGTATAGATGAAGCTACGTGGATTCACATGTAATAAAACGTAGAATATATATATATATATATATATATATATATATATATATATATATATATATATATATATATATATATATATATATGGAATGTAGTTGTTTTTATGATGCTCTCTGTTGTTATTTCATGCATCCAGCACACATTTGCAACTCAGTACAACTGCACAATATAATCCTTCATATAGTTTTTAATAATCCTTCATATTGTTTTTTCCATAAAAAATACAAATACTTTAAAATAAAAAATACATTCAACTTTAAAACACATCTGCCCTGATTTGAACTGACATGGCGGGCTCAAGATATTAAAGGTTTAGTTTTCATGAACTACAACTTCCAATTTGGAAAAATATAGCTGCATTTTGCCTGTTTTGCCTGTAAGGTAAAACTGAGCCTCCACTTTTGCTTCAAGGTTATTTTTTTTTAAAATAAACAAGCACTTTGTGAAAAACATCCCCTGTGCACTGCATGGCAAAGGTTAGGTACTCAAGGGGTAGAACCAAAACGAAAAGCAAGGCTTCTCTCCAGCCAGAGGTATTAAGTGCCTCACTTTTATGTATAATGGTAAAAGGTATTTATATTTTTTTTAAATACCATCTATTTATGACTTGGGCTTGCATGGGATAGTTAGGGAATAGGGTTGATAGAAAGTACTACATTGGATAAATAACCCATAATGTCCTCATGCAGTTGTGATCGCATGGCACATTTACCACATGGTGTATACAGAAAGTACTTCATGGGGTAAACTACCCATAGTTAGCCCATGTCGTACTTTCTGTGTACCCCGCGTGGTAAATGTCTCATGCAATTTCAACGTATAATGAGTAGGTGTATTTGAAAAATATTTAAAAAGGCACCGGTTTTTATCCACACCACCACACTCAACATGAGACACTATGTTACAAGCTGTGTACAAACAAAACTGAGCCATCGCACAAAATCAGCCGCATAAGTAGCGTTACGTTGCACAGTCCCTCAGCCATTCACATTAAACCAGTTAAACATTCTTTGTCTTTTGACGAGGCACGTTATTGGTATAACTCCTGCTGTGATTTAAGGGTATGTTTAATCCAATGGTTTTAATTGTCTGTTAAACCTTTGTCTCCGAAAACAGCAAAAAGATCCAACTCCAATGACAACTGCTGATAACAATAAGACAAAAGTCAATACGATGATGAGGTTTGTTTTCTTAAGATCCTCCTTTTCACAGTCCAATGGCCGGATTTGGCTGACTGGTAAGTCTTCCAGATATCCAAAGCTTTGGGAGTGCTCACATGTCACAAGCTCCAGGTCTGGGAGTTTCACTGTGGCCCTTTGGATCATATGGGAGAGCCAGACATTACCACAGCAGCTGAGTGGGTTCCCCTTAAGATACAACACCTGCAACGTCTTCTCCAGGACTGGAATGTCACTGGCTTGCAGGCTGCTGAAGCGGTTCTTCCGAAGGTCCAGGCTTTCTAATGAACATGCACCGCTCCATGCGGGTAACCATGTTAGGTGGTTGCCTGATAGGTTTAAATGCTTGAGATGTAAAAATAGATGGAGGTCAATGTTCAATACAGTAAGGTTATTACCCTGAAGATGCAAATATTCTAAAGAAGGTTCCAACCCTGATAACGCTTTGGCTTTGATCTGAAGTTCTGGATTCAGGGACAGATCCAGCACTGCCAATGGTGTCTTTTGGAACGCATCCTTCGGTAGGATGGAAATCATATTATCAGATAAATGCAAATGTGCAAGTTTAGGGATGCGGAAAAATGAGGCACATCCACCTGTACCGCCACCCAGTCTGTCTTTGGCCACAGCTGAATATGTACTGCATATACTGATCGTATTGCTTCTAAGATCAAGCAGCTGGATGCTTGGGAAGCCTTGGAAGATATTGGGGTCCAGAAGATGGATGTTGTTATTCTGTAAATACAAGTATTTCAAGCTAGTAAGGGTGTCGCATGTAACTGAAAAGTTATGTAGGGAGTTATGGCTCAAATCAAAGGTGACCAAAGAGGACAAAGGATTGTTTGGACCTAATACAAACTCTTGAAGGCAGTTTCTACTCAAATTGAGAAACTGGAGGGATGACATTGTATCAAAGAACCCATGAAGAATGGATTCAATTCGATTATAAGATAAGTCTAAATGTATGAGCTTGGATAGGTTAGCAGAATTAGGGTTTTCAGGAGCTTTATCTTGGCTCTGATTTAATGTTTGAAATGGAGATTCCAGCCAATCATTTTCAAAGTATTCCATTCCATCAGCAGGCTGCACCATGCCCAGTTTGATTAAATTCTTGGATGCATTTACATATTTTAGATGATTGAACTTTGGGAGAATTGGGAAATGTAAAAGGTTGTTCTCGCTTAGGTCTATCGCCAATAAGTGAAATTCTTCCTCAGACGCTGCAGTGTGAAATGTTTCAATGCTATTTTGGCTCAGGTCGAGGACCTGAAGCTGATGGAGGCTGAAGTCGGAGATGCAGGTGATGGAGTTCATTGATAGGTCGAGCTTGAGAAGTTGAGAGAGGTGCTCGAAAGCTCCCTCTTCTATGTCCATGATGACATTGTTGTGCAAATTGAGCTCAGCTAAGACAGGAGTGCCAAGGAACATTTTCTGTGCGATCATCATGATGCTGTTTCCCGACAGGGAAAGGTGCTGCAGTGATGGCGCATTTTCCAAGAAAGGTTCGGCCATGCCTGTGTGCAAACTGTTGCTTGACAAATCCAAAGATGTAACATATGGCAAAGGTCCAATTCCAGAAGTGTTATGTTGGACAAAAGCACCCAGAAAGTTCTCTGAAAGGTTTATCATTTTTAGATTCTTCATATCCATGAAAATTCCTGATTGAATGAACTTAATTTGGTTTGAACTTAAATCCAGATTCTGGATTAATGTATAAAATGTTAGCGGTGTCTCGGTTAGATTTTGGAGCAGATTATTAGAAAAATCGATTTTCTTAATGTCTGGATGAAATTCCCACGGAATTTGCTGAAGGCCTTTCTTCTTGCAGAATACATCCATATTTACCTAAATAAATGAAATAAGAAAATTAGATAGACATCAGTTGCTGCAATAATTTAACATATTCCGCCTCTACAGTAACAATGATTTGGGTTACACAAAACAATCTGGAGTTGTTGGTTAAAAATTGTACAACGATTTTAGGTTTTTCAAAATGTTAAAATTAGATGAAACTCTATGTAGACATTTTACAAAATGTAAGATTGAAAATATGTAGCATATATATAAAAATATTGGACTTGGTACATTAGTATTTTCTTTAATCATCATTGGTAAGCCTGTGCTCTCAAGTGTGTCAATTCAGAGGCTTTCACTTTAATGCTGACTTGCTAAGAGGGGGACACTCCATCTACACTGATGATAGTGTGATTGCCACATAAATTGTGCTAGGAAGCTCGTGGAAATCTTATCTCTGATCAGAAATCCCTTTCAGGCCAAGACCCGGTCTATTTCAAGAAACATTTGTAATTAGCATTCTTTTTATCACTGGCCGGGCTTGTCTCCGTCTCACAAAAGAACCCAATTAGGGTGGTGAACTATGGCCACCATTGAACTGCACGTATCTAGTGTCACACATTAAGAATATAGCCTTCCAAAAACTGCTCACATAGCTGTTACAAAACAATACAAAGCCTCCATCTTTTTCTGTTTTTCAATGCTGCACACCTACATTTTTTCACATATCCAAATATATCATTTGTGAATGTGAAAACAAGTCAAATTTGATTTTATCTAACAAAATATGCACCATAGCATTTTGATAGCATTCCACTTTGCAGATACGTAAAAAAACAGAAGCTTCTTTTGCATGTTCTCTGTCACAGTCTCCCACTAACTCCACTTCAATCTTCCTTGTCACATCCCCAACTATCCCACCTCGCTTTTAACTCCACCTCACTCTTCCTCATCACTCTTCCTCATTACAGCCCCAACTATCCCACCCCACTTTTTCTCATCACAGTCCCCCACTAACTCAACCTCACTCTTCTGTCACAGACCCCAATACATCCACCCCACTCATCTTCATCACAGACCCCCAATAAGTCCTCCTCACTCTTCTTCATCAGTCACCCACTAAATGCACCTCACTCTTCTTCGTCACAGTCCCTCACTAATCCATCCTCACTATACCTCATCACAGTCCACAACTAGCCCGCCGCACGCTTCCTCATCACAGTACCCCACTACCACCAACTCACTCTTCCTCCTCACAGCCGCCAACTAAACCACCTAACTCTTTCTTGTCACAATCCGTAACTATCCAAGCTTATTCTTCCTCATCACAGGATTCCAATTCCACCACCTCACTCTTCTTCTTCACACCCCTCCACTACCACCACGTCACTCTTCCTCATCATAGTACCCCACTATCACCACCTTACTCTTGCTCGTCACAGTCTCCCACTACCACAATCTCACTCTTCCTTGTGACAGTACCCCACTGCCACCAACTCACTCTTCCTCATCACAGTCCCTCACTACCACCACCTCACTCTTCCCCATTACAGTCATCAACTACTGCACCACGCTCTTCCTCTTCACAGTACAGAATTAGTAATCCCTTCTAGTGGACACAAAATACTTGATAAACCTGATGCTGCATAGCTCAAGAACAGATATTGATACCAAATTATATGACATCAGAAAATAGGATTACAGTCGGTGGGAGGTATAGAATAGCAAAACTCTTGAAATTCAGTGAAGAAATCCTTAGTTGAAGCACTGTTAAGGTTAAACAATTTCATGAAAAGAAACCCTTGAATTTCAGCGAAACACTTTAGTTGAACTGATGTGAAGGTCCTGATTAAATACAACAAACCCCCTAAACGTCTGCAGGTGCTGGAGGCTTTGGCATCCTAACTATGAGACCTGCATTGTGCAACCCGTAAGCACCCTGATGACCACAAATGACATTACTGATGAGATCACATATTACATCACTTTGGCATCATAAGTGACATTAGTGGTACACCAGATCACGCGTGCAAGAAGGAGAGATGCAACATTTAAAAAGTGTGTTTCTGTAAACATACTGAGAGACCCACTGTTGTCCCCCCAAAACACGGATCAAATTTAGACCAGCTGTGAAACGGTGTAACATTATTTGAGTTGCTCCCTGTGCTGCCGGCTCCCTAATACCAACACAGAATTTGGACATAGACGTACTAGGGCTGCAGGACTGAATTAGCCTGGGGTTCACCGCATGCTAATGCTGCTCCACTCTGCTTCCACTGTCAGTACTTATCAGAAAGTGCCACTGGTGGGATTTTTGCCACTAGCAGAGCCTCAGATTGTATAATAACTTCTCTCTGTTACTATTTTTTTTTTTCCGGAGGTCTGGTACTTGGGTGCTTCTTCATGTGCAATCTCTCAATTTTTGAAGTGACAGAGGATGGGGGACATTTTGTTTGCAGTGGGTTTTACTGCATGCGGGCTCCATTACGGGTTTGGTTGTTTTATTTGTGCTAATAAAGCCATACTGAGTTACTATTCCTGCCATGATAAATGGTAAATCTCTGCCTTATTATGGGTTTTAGTTATTCCGCAATAAGAAGTTCCATATGGGTTCATTGGTGGATTTGAGTGTTACTCCATGCAGTATAACTGCCAGCAACATTACCACAAGAAGGTAATACCCCCACTGACAACCATGTGGTTTTCACGTCTTTTGGCTTTGTTACTAAGCCTAGTAGGATCAATGCTAGGCAGGCACAGAGAAATGTAATTCAACTGGGGCTTTTTAGGGATTTTCACAGGACCAATAACTGAGGATAAGCAACATACAACAAAGTTCAACATCAACCGCAGGATGGGCATCTTCTTTGGTTCAACAGCTATTGTTTTTGTGAATCTCAATTTGAGTTTGTTTCCCAGAGAGGGTAATTGGTTCACAGTCACTCACAGTTCAGATGCTTCTAAGCTTTCCTCTCACTTCTTTCTTGTCTCCTGATTCCTGTAGCTAGCCCATGTCATCTGCTTCTGATCCTCAATGCCACAGGAGTTCCTTTCCATGGATCTGCGTGTCAACAGCTGAGGCGTGGTAAGGACGGGCAAAACACCAGCACTTCTAACCAAGTAAGGACTAGCAAAACAACAGCACTTCTAACCAAGGAATGAGTAACTTTATCCTCTCTACTCAGGAGTGGACTGGACTATCTGGAACTCTGGAGATTTCCTGGTAAGCCTCTGCATCCTGGGCCTCTATTTCCTGGTAGGCCTCTGTCCACGGGGCCTACTTTGTGTGATTTTTCCAAATGTTCTAATAGGAAAAGTGTTGGGCTTGCAGAAAAATGTGCAACATGGGGCCACTTTGAAAATTATTTCCAGGGCCACTTTAGGTTCCCTGTCCACCCCTGTTTCTGTGTCTTCTCGGATGCTGTCTCTGTGTTGTCACAGGGTCATAGGTCCATTCTCTAAAGCCCCATTCGAATATTAGGCCTTGACAATTCACAACAGCCACTTTTCTAAGGTGCCCTCTCTGTCTCTTACTCACTCACCCTCTCCACACTTCTCTCTCTCTCTTTCCTACTGTGCCTTCTTAGTTCCATCTCCAAACTCTCATGTGCAGATTTTCCCAGTCTCTTTCTTAATGCTCCTCATACTTCCTCTTCAGAACCACTGCCAACCTCCTCTCCATTGCTCTCTTCACCTCAAACTTCCTTGAGACTTTGCTCAACCTCCTCATCAAAAGTCCCAACAACTACCTCTCCAATGTTTTCCTATACAACTTCCACACAACTCCTTCCACCTTGCCAGCTCCTTTCACCCACCTCATCCCTACTCCTTCCAAGTAAGTGGCCCTGATGTTTCCAGAGCTTCCAATGCTTTAGACTATATGAATACAGAATGACGTAGTAGGTCAAAAAGGATATATACATTTTCTCATTTGCTGCAGGGAAAATCTTTGTGACTCAGGCCCCAGATATTTGGTTCCTACCACCAGACTGCAACCCTGTGCTTGCTAACAACACATTCTCAAAACCCCAAGGCTATAGTTGATTTCTGTGCAAATTCCTTCCCTATCCGGAAGTGCTCTAAGGGTGCCGAGGGGTGGTAGTCAACGTTAGAACTTCATTATTAAATTATCTAATACGTAAATGAGATTCATTGGTTAAAGATCAGTGAAGTGAACCTGGTACTGATATTTTGGGTGCTCTGTAAAGGATTTCTAATTGGTAACCCCTTACACAACACCACCCACCGGCACCCAGGTCCAAGGCAAACTCTGCTCTCTTCTGGCTCCCTTGTGTGAACTGTCCTGGTGGGGGTGTAGCCTTGATCTTCCCAGAGTGGATTCCTGCCTCTTTCATTCCTATGCAGGCCTACTCCTCCTTCCTTTGAATTTCTTGTTTGCAGGCTTTCTCTCTTTCCTGGCCACTCTCTCACCATTGTTACTATCTTTCAGCCACCTGGTCAGACTACCACTTTCCTCTCTGCGTGGAATGATCTCTCCTCCTCCCTCCTGGCCACGACCACTCAACTCCTCCTCCTTGGAGACCTCAACATCCACGTGGATAATTCCTGTCCCTCCTCTGGACTCTTTTGTGACCTCTGTGACTCTCTCTCTTTCTATTCTTCCCTCTGGCCCAACTCACTCTGCAGGGCACACTCTGGATCACCTCTGACCTCCCTCTCTCTAACCCTCTCACCACTCCTCACTCCTAGAGCGATCACTTTCTCCTTCCCTCCCATCTCTCCCTCTCTAGCCCGCAGGCCAAGCCAGCTTCATCACTGCCACCTACCTTCTTAGTCATCTGGCCCATGAAGTGTGTGTCAGTTGAGGCTTTGTCTGCCACTTTCTCTCCACCTCCTCCACCTCTGGCTGACTCGCTCCACTCTGCTTTCTCTGATACTCTCTATGTTCTTGCCCCTGTCACGAGGATCCGCTTGAAGCCCAAAGACAAGTGCAACTCTTGGTACCACTCTAATCTCGGCACCCTTAAACGCAAGGGCAGGGTGGCTGAGAGGCAATGGCGGCCATCTTGTGCATCCTCTGAAAAACTGGCTGCCGCCTGCTCCAAAGGCAATACCGGCTCTTTGTCCGCACTAAAAAGAGAGCCCACATCAAAGCTTGCGTCTCTACAGCATCTAATAACTCTGCCGAACTCTTTAAAATCTGCAAGGAGCTGGCCAATCCTACTGCAGTCTCTACTTCTCATGTCCACTGAAGAGGGAAAATGGGACGGTTCCTTTCCCCGGCCAATGTACAAACTATGGCCAACGACATCAGGACCCAAGTACCATTAACGGGAGGAGTTTGCACCTCTGTCCACTACCGCGGATTTCAACATTCACCGTGACCATGCCTCACCTGCGAAACCTGGCCACATCCCACCCAGAGCACGAGGTGGGAACCAAGATGGAGCTGAGGCCGATTGCATGGACCAGCTTGACTAAACCATCCCACAACCTGAGCCGCCATCCTTAGAGATGACACGACGACATAGCTGCAATGGACAGAAACACATGTGCCACCACGCACCTGGATCAGACACACACCAAACCACACGAAGTACACGCTCAGTGCTATGACGTATAGGACCGTGTACACCCACAGACGTACATCATTATTATTTTTCACATAGGCCAGCAATCGCTTCGAAGAAACGCAAGACGCCAGAAGAATTTGTGTATATGCTTGCAGAAACTTCATGCTACTAACCCTGGAGACAAGACTCTAATTGGACCTATACACAAAGAAACACACTGCACCCTCGCACCCCCATCCTTATGGACCTTATGCCACAACATGCAACCAAGCCAGAGTAGGCGGCAAACCAGCAGAGTTGACAGACCCAGAGCAGGCACTGCAGAGCTACAAGTTGCTGACCGTGCAGAAACCGCCATGATCGGAGCCCCACAGCCAAGGTCACGATGTTGCAAACAACATTTCCGCGTTCCCCGAGCCACGGTGACACCTGACACTGCTGCGACTGCCCAGAGCAAAATACAAATCAAATCCTCATAATTCTGCCTCAGCTATGGTCTCTCAACACGTGACCAGGCCGACCTGACACGGCACCAACTCCCGAGGACTGAAGAAACACTAGTGTCCCACGGCTGGCACACAGCTCGCAACAAAGTTGTAACAACTCAGACACTGGCAGCGATGGAAAAGGAGTGCTCTAATAGCAAATAGCAGGACCTGTCCATCGTCGTCCACTGATACATAGTCATACATTGTTGCTAACACCAGGTACATCGTGAGCTGGGAACGACAATGGTCCCAGGCTTGGGGGCTTGCTGAAGGACCAATGAGGACACAGTGGGCTAACCACTGACAACATTACCACACAACCAATCACTAATTCTCTCCATGTAACCTTTTAAAAGTAGCAACTTTTGAGGATCACCCAAGCATACCACCTGACCTCTACTCTACCAATCACACTTTTCACTATATGGGTCTATACTGAACCCACCACTCGGGGAACCAATATGCGGCGATATGTTCGGGGGTGAGCTTTTTCAGATGATGCACATTGTTACGTCACTCAGACACAAAAGGGGCCTGCGAGCCCAATTATGATGAGAAGCTGCATGGAACCTACACTCTTTGTGCCTGTCCTTGTCTGTTTTCTTGTAATAAAACAGCAGTAACTATTGCTCTTGTGTGGGCCTCCTACTTCTTTGGGACACAGTTGGAGTTAGGGCCTTCCGAGAGATGGAGGTCCGCCGACCACGGTTACGGCTCTGCCGACCACCAGAAATTACCCTAACACCCCTCACAAGCCCTCTGCATGGCTCTGGCTTCTCATTTCATCTCTAAAACCCAGGACATCCTGTCCACCCTCTAGTCCTCTACTCCTCTTCCCACATCTCTCTTTGCTACCTCTGGCCCCCTTACCTCCCATTTGATGAGATTTCTAGACAAGTCCGATCTATGAAAGTCTCATCAAAACAGGTTCTTCCCTTTTCATCCAAAACCATGAAGGACCATATTGACACCCTCGCTCCTGCCCTGGCTGACTTCCGCAACCACTCCTTTACCACTGGAGCCTTCCCCTCCCCCCTGAAGCACTCTCTTGTGCACCCTCTTCTCAAGAAACCCTCAGCTGACCTCCCCTGCCCGGGTAACTATTGCCCAATCTCTATCACTCCTTTCCTGGGCAAACTCCTGGAAAAGCTGGCCTTCTCCCAGCTTAATCTTCACATTGATTCTGTTGGTTGTCCCCACGACCATCAGTCTGGCTTCAGAGCAGCCAGAAGCATTGAAACTACACTCCTGAAAATCCATGAAGACCGGCTCTCCAACCTTGATTCTAATCTCCCCTTTGTCCTCATCCTACTAGATCTCTCTTCTGCCTTTGACGCAGTTAACCACGCTATTATGCACAACTGACTCTGGGATAACCTGGGTATCACTGATCAGGCACTTATTTGGCTGACCTCTTTCCTCTCCAACTGACCCTCCCAGGTCCAACTTGGATCCTTCCTTTCCTCTATCTCACTTTCTACCTGTGGTGTTCCCCAGGGGTCTAACCTCTCTCCCTGGCTTTTCAACCAATACCTGGCACCCCTCGCCCACTGCATTGCTGCTCTTTGCAACAACTTTCAGTGCTATGCGGATAAGACTCAGCTCATCTTCAGGCTCCCCTCTGCCACATCTTCTCCCTCTCTCATCTCTGACTGTCTGTCTGCAATCCAGGAGTGGTGTGCCATCAACAAACTCTGCCTTAATGCCAGTAAGACAGAGATCCTCCTCATCGGCACTCCTGCACCTTCATTTCCTGTCACCCTCTGGCCGGCCTCCCTTGGCCCTCTTCCTGCTCCCAACTGTGAGGCTAAGAACCTTGGGGTCATCTTCGACTCCACGCTTTCCTTTTCTCCACATGATGTCTCTAAGAAGTCAAACTACAAACTGCACCTCCTCAGAGGTATTCTTCCTTTCGTCTCCTTGCTCCAGATGATCACTGTCTCTAGAGCTCTGGTTCACTCTAGGCTGGACTACTGCAACAGCATATTTCTAAATCTTCCTGCTACTACTCTCCGACCCCTCCAACTTATCCAGAACAGGACTGCGAGACTTGTCCTTTGCCTCAAGCCCATGGATAGTATCTATCCAGCCCTGAAATGTCTTCATTGGCTCCCAGTGGCTGCAAGGATTAAGTTCAAGACCCTCTGCATTGTCCACAAGGCCTTCTGGGGCCTGGGTCTGGAATACATTTTGACTCTCCCTTCAAATACCTGCCTACTCGAGCTCTTCGTTCCTCAACCTCCAACTTCCTCAGGGTGAGTCACTTCTCCAAGAATGAGTTGGTGGTGGATCTCTTTCTTCAGCTGGGGCCTCCCTCTGGAACAGCCTCCCTGCCTCTCTGAAACTTGAGGAGAACCATCTTCGGTTTCGGAAGCACCTCAAGACCTTGCTCTTTGCTTCTGCCATCTCTCTTCCTCTCCCCCTGCTGGTCTCTGTCTGTTTCTGCTCTGGGCAACTGGCTACCCTCGGAATTCGGTCCCAGATCCCTGCCCACTCAGCAGCATACCCGCACTGCCTCCTGGAAACCCTTGAACTTGGGTCTGTATCTGCCACCCTACAGTCCCCTTACCTGCACTTATTAGACACCCGTTGTCTGCGCTTAATTCCTGCACTTGCTACTTGCTGGCCGCACTGCCTGTTGTTGTTTTGATCACGTATTCAGCACGTTCCACTCTTCCCCTGCCCTTTGCACTTTCCCCCTTCCCTCTCCCCTGCACTTGCGTGTTCTCAATGTCTAGTAAGATCGTTGTCTTGTCCTCCCTTGTACCCCTCCCATGCCTTGTCGCACCCTGAAACACTTGTGTATGGGGCGCTATAAGTAAAATATATCATATCATAACTGTCTGCTTTGTCTGCTTTGCGGCCACTCCTCTCCTATCATCTTGTCCGTCCTGTTTCCTTTTCAATCCTGTTATCTGACCTATATCCAGGTTTGAAGCTATCTTCATCCCCACCACCCTTTACATGTCCCAGGCCCCACCCACATTCCACGGCCTACATGCATTCAGGTGTGTGGAGCCCAATTCAAAGTGGTGTTTGTAGGTCCCCTTGCCTACAGCTGGACAAATCAGTCTGTATCACCTTTGTGTGCACAAACGGTGCTTCACAGTTTTATCATCCAGGGTTCATAACATGAGCCCCACTTTGAACTTCGTTAATCTCTGAACATATTCACTCAACCACACCAAAGCACTTAATACATGGTAAAACATGTCTCTGATAACAGCTTTTACAGAGGTCTTTCTTTGGCCAGCAAGTACATATTTAAAGTGACACAACCTCTAGTTTGTGAGGGCTGAAGCTTCCTTGGGGAAATATGTGCCTATGTTCGGCCCCACCTTGTGGCTTCATTCTGTGGCAAAAAGCTAGATAAAGTAATGGAGGGAGGGTGTGAGCAGCTGCAGATTATCACAGGACAGGTTTATTGGCCTCTGCAGAGGAAAACAAAGAAAGCCAACGGAACAGAGATGAAACCCTAATACACCGACACATAAAAAGCTTTTAAGTTTGTTACTTAAAGGGCTCCTAAGGTGTGATGGCCAATTGTAATTTCAATTTCAATTACAACTTTATTCGAAATCATGCCATCAAACTCATATAATATTCACAGCAACAGTGGACTAAAATTACAGGGATACAAATGTGATAAATGTTCAAGACAATCAATTACCACCTATATATAATTATTTGTGAACAAAACCCAATTATGAACAGAACCAATATAATATATGCAAGTTACGTCCAGGGATCAGGATGATAAGAATACAAATCAGCTGTCATAAAACTAGAATTGAATACACATATCTCCTACTCTATACATTAGGGTTATGATATATATCGTTCTTCCTGCAGAGCCATGGTCTTTCCATATTCGTTGCTACTAAAATCACATTCCCCTCATTATACGAGCGTCTGCAGCAGTCCATTGCCTCGACAGTTCTAATTCCAGGTTCCCTTAACATAGGCTTTAAATAAGTAGTTCTAGGATCTCTATACAATGGGCACATTAAATCAAAATGGTCATTGGATTCTGTATAAGTCTTACAATGCGGACAATTAACATCATTTTCCCTATCTCATGAACTTGCGAAAAAGACTAGTGGTAAAGTGCCTGGACGAAACCTGATATATATGATCTGGCATACGAGGGAAAATTGAATCCAGATATTGTTCACATCCAGTAGCCCCTTTGATGGCTCTGTATGTGTGAGCCAACCCTGTTTTCTGGGTATTAACGTTTTGAAGATCTTCGACCATTCAGTCATAAACTGCTCTAACCGTTGACTTGGTCTTAATGGTCATAACAGTGGGGCTTGCACACACATTCAAGAGGCCCATAGTAGATAACATACCTTTCATATGTTTTGCCCATGGGGGAGGACCCCCCTTTTTGTGATAACACATCCCGTATTGCCTCTCTGTGTTTCGTGTGCATGGGGGATGTCCATATCCCAACTCAATAAAGTAGTGGCCTCAGACTCAGATCATACAATATGCTCCATAAATTAGTCTCTAAATGATGAGGCAAGTTAGAGGTGGTAGGGGGTAAGCCCAATAGCTTATTCTAGATGATGATTGTTGTAAACCCAGCACCTGGGCAATAGCCTCATAGTTCAGCACCAAATACCGCTCCATGTCTTGCCTGCATCTAGAACAAAAAAAATAAAATGTCCTGACACAGGACCTTCATGAATTGCAAGACTGAGATGGCGGTGCCTTGCAATGCTGAGGTTTAATTGAGATTGAAATAACATGTAACTGTATTGACTGCACTGAGGGGGGTTGTGGTTGTCTGGTCCTGCTGCTCAGATGCGTTTGCCTTGCATGCCTCCATGTACCACTCTCTTTGTATGCTGTTGGTGCTTCTGCTGTCTGAAACGAATCTCATTCTATCCTATATTTTGGTCTCTGTTACATAGACCCTTGGCAGCCACACTGACTGCTGATGTTCTTCTGCCCCTGGACTGGTGTTTCTCCTATTTTTGCTCTAGAACAGCAATCCAGAATGTAACCGCCATGATGTCCATTGCAACATCAGGTTGTACAAGGTTTCAGAGCCATCATGTATGGGGTGATGTCACATTGGAAAGGATGGACCACCCTGTGGACTTTTCCTCTGTGCTAACCCTTCAATTTCTGACCAATATATTAAGTCGCATTCACGGTAGCTCATGTGTACAGGGACATGCCCTTGCATAATATTTGCATGGCAGATGCTGTGTTACCAAGACAACCTAGAAACCTAAGGCGATTTTTAAAACTGTGATTGGACAAGGTCAATATACATGAAATGTCCTTATCTTGATATAGTATCCGTAATTTCAGTGCATTTGGAAGTATGAGCCAGCTATCTGCAACTCTGACACTTCACCTGATGATGTCCACTCTCCCGTAACTCTCTATCCTTTACATGTCTGCACTATGCACTCGCGGCTCCCTCAATACCGACTGAGTTATCTCTACCACCCTTCTAAGTCAACATCGCCCAGCATTTGCCAAATCCTGAGCTCTGAAAATACTTAAGTGTGCACCTGCAGCCCAAACAGCTCTGAGTGTAAGCTCCTGAGCCTGTGCTGTGTAAGGCTTGCTGCTGAACCCAGGAGCGCAGCCCAACCAATAGCATCAAGCAGTGAAAATAAAATGTGTCCTTATTTTAACAATGTTGGCAGGTGAGGATGCCAGGATAAGCACAATTAACAACATTGCCACTAAAATACATTTTCCACCACAAGTGTATCATGCAGGCTAATTCTAAAGAGTACTAACGGTTGCGCCACCACCCAGTTGAGCTATCTACAATGTTGATCGAAAGATACTAGCTAGTTTGTTCTACTTCTGTGGGTTTTGCTTGCATTGGTCAGAAGGAAGTTACCAAAGCCCCAGGTCACAGAAAGAGACTATTTGGATTGTTCTGGCTATGGTCAGATCAATGTAAATAATTCTAAAGAGTCCCTACCGACTTTGCTGTTAAAACACTTTTGGATTAGGACCTGGCACGCAATGCTGCTGAGAATTGCCGGGCCTTAGGGCAGGCCTCAAAGTAGATGTATTTTGCACACAAAAAAGAAAATTAAATTGAGCTTTTGTATCACACTTCATGCCAGAGACCAGCCTCTAAGCGCAGACGGGGCTTGGAAACAGAGATGGTCCTCGAACGCGTGATGCTGTGCATCATTTTGCTTCCAAGAGAAACGTTTTGCCCCTGAGCTGTTCTTCCTGCCCATTACTACGTCTGTATGGCTTTACTATTTCGTGTTGGAGTTCAAAGATTCAAAGAGTGACTGATGGATTAAATGAGTGAGTAGATCTGAGAATGAATGAGTGAATGAGTGGGTACATGAATGGACAAGTGGATTAGTAATTGAGGGCATGATGATATAATCAACAAGTCTGTGAATGAGTGAGTGAATCGGTAGGTTAAATAGTGATTGAGCCAGTGAGTGCGTTGATGAGTGGGTGAAGGATGTGTGAGTGAGTGAGATGGAGAGAGAATTTGTAAAGCACTCACCACTGACTGAATCGCTTCTTTGAGAGGAACATACCCTTCAAAATCATGATCTGTGAAAAAAGGGTGTATGTCCCAACGAAAACGAAAACACTAAACTGTCCAATCACATACTATGTAAATGTCCCAAGATTTAAAAAGATAACATGTGATCACATGACCATATTACTTTGACCCTGCATTATGCTGCACTGGTATTGTGTGCATATGTTATTGCAGTTGTCCTGTGATAGTATTACATATGCTTTAACATTACAAGAAAGTATCAGTTCAATAATACATTTTATTTAGTGTTCAAGTTTGTGGTATCCATGTCATGTGACTATAATAAAATATATTATTAACCAAATTAATGGCACTCAATTGAGCAACTCCAGGCGGGTGAAAAACGGAATACGCCATCTACAGGAGTCTAATGTTTGACCATATAGCGATGCAGTGTATAGATTAATGCACTAATTGATTGATCGATTAATTGAGGTTTTTGTATCATGCATCATAGCAAACTTAATCGAATCCAGGCGGAGATGGCAAAAGGTAGAGTTGGATAACAGAGCTATGTTTAGGATGAAAGTCGATCTACATGTTTAGATTATTGCACAGGTACAATCAGAATGCAAATATGTTGCTGTTCAACACCTAAAACCACCATAAGGCACCACTAGGGTCCACTGGAGCACCTCTGAGATACATCACGTAACCACACATCAGTCATACGTAGCACCACTCATCGTCTAGTCTACACATTGCCATCAACAGTTAACAGTTAAGCTTTGCTGCTGAACTGAGCTACACATCTTGAAACTTTCACTCATGCTTACCACTAACTAATCACAATTAAGAAACCTGCATCCCACCTGCCACCTCCTTTATCTCATGAGCTCCTCCTTCACCAAATTACTTCTCTACTGACCAATCCCTCTTTCCTAACACCTCTCACCCCAAACTCTTCTTTCATATTCAGTCCATTGTCTAGCAACACACAAGTGGGGTCCCAAATTCCACCTCCCAAACAAGGTCATGTGCCCTAGAAACACTATGATGATGATGGGAGCAGTACAAATATTGAATAACATGGAATGAATATGGCAGAATCAATCTCTTTACATGTTAATGGCGTAAAGAGTTTGTGTTAAACGGTGGTAGGCATGCTAATCTGACATGACAGATTATAATCTGGAACATACACTGGGAATTATGAATTGGATTCAATTAGAGGATAATGGCTGGCAGTGGGCTTTAACTGCTGATAATGACCTACCAGACGCAGCCCATTATCACAATTATCACTCAGGCTCTAAAATCCAGTATGCTAATTTTGTGAGGGCTGCTTCATTTTTGGCACATTCTATCTTGCATAGAGGAAAATCGATTCAGTGCGTGAAAGGTGCTTCAGATATCAAATATACCTACTGTGAAAGAAATTTTAAAAATCCAGTTCTTTTCTAACTGAACTGCAGAGGTGGGGCATGTGGCGTGTGGGTGGGAGCATCAGTCTTAATGCGCAGAATGTGGGTTGCTTCTGCCAGATACGTAATCAAGTTTCTAACAAAGCTTTATTGGAGAGTTTGGCAGGCTGCACTGGGTGGCAATGGCCCGCCCCAGTCAATATGAGGGTGGCCGCAGTTGTCACCTGGTACGGCCTGCCACACACTTCTTTAGAGCTATCAGTACCTCATCCCAACATGTGAGGTGCTACCATCCGTTTTTTGTGAGAAAAGATAGATCGCAG
Source organism: Ambystoma mexicanum (assembly GCF_040938575.1). Lineage (NCBI taxonomy): Eukaryota > Metazoa > Chordata > Amphibia > Caudata > Ambystomatidae > Ambystoma > Ambystoma mexicanum. The sequence continues at coordinate 960,615,120 of NC_090941.1, read as the reverse complement.
AAAGCCGGTGACTTGTTCTTCCTATAAATATAAATGACATTTATGGTGAATGCCCTCAAAATGGCCGGCACCGATCCAGCCAGAGTCTCTCTTCCATTTCCATGGCAACCCTGGGTAGCCAGGACAGAGCAGACAGAGATGAGACAGTGGCTTCCGCAAAGAACAGGTTGAGGTCGGTGCATTATTTTGTCTTGAATGTGGGAGACACAGTGAGGGCAGAGGTGAGAATGCGAGGGATGAAGATGTCTGTTGTGAGCAGCTGTCCTCTTGCTTCGGAAGATGGCTCTATACTGGGAAGTGATGTCTGCATTCCTAGCAATCTGATTGCCTGTGGCACTAGACCTGAGTGCTAGGCGAGGAAGGATAGCTCCGGGGCAAGATGTTTGTCTTGGAAGCAAGCCAATGTGGTGCACACAGGTTCAAATCCCGATCCTGCATTTAGAAACCACTCGCTGGTGTTTAGTGCATTATACATGAACAATAAAATAAATAAAATAATGACAAATATGGTGTCTGGGGCCTTTTGATTTCAGGGTACCAGAAGCACTTGAGCTCCAGGAAACGCCTGCATGAATTGGAAAGAAGAATCGTGTTTCGTGTGAACTTCCATTGACAAAGCGGTTGTCTAAAAAAGACATGTTCCTTATTAACAGATGATGGGATCCTTTGTCATTTATGGAGACAGTTTCTGGGGTTTTGGCATTGAATGGTAGCAATAGTGACTACCAGAGTGACTCAGAAATATAATTTCCAACCTGTCCTTCTGGATATGAAACCTCTCAACAGGATCAAAGACTAGTGTCAGCGTGAGTCAGGGCCAGTGAGATTATGTGCCAGAGTGAGTATGTGAATCACTGTGACTGAATGTTCTGTTATGCTATGTTAAAGGTACTTATATAGCGCACTGTCACCAACGGAATTGGTCCCCAGGTGCTCTGGAGGATCTGTTAACGAGAAGGTGGGATGGGTTAGTGCGGTGAAGAGGGAGTGGGATAGTGAGAGGGGTCGTGTACTGTTGGCAGCTTCAACTCGGTAGACACCGGGTGCTGAGCTTTGGTGTGAGTATTGGATCGGTGTCAGTCCGTGTGTGCTGTTGGGGCGGCTTATGTGTTGTTGCAGTATGGTGAAGTGTGTGCGGCTTGTTGTGCGAGAGATGGTTGTGTGAGTTTCTTTTGAGTGAGATAAGTATGCAGAGAGTTTGAGTTTATATTTGTTAGTGGGTTATGTGACATTTGACATGCTAACATTCACAGTTCTGTCTAAGTGTAGTACTTGCCGATCTACCTAGTTCCATCTCAGTGTTGTACTCGTTAACCTTCACAGTAATTATCTAGATATGAGGCCTGCTAATGTTCTCTATTCTAAGTATGGCATATGCTAACATTCAAGTTCCATCCAGGTGTGGCATATGCTAACATTTACAATCTATCTAGATGCGGCGCAAGCTAATGTTCTCAATTCTAAGTGTGGCACATGCTAACATTCAAGTTCCATCTAGGTCTGGCATATGCTAATATTTACAATCCTATCTAGATGTGGCGCAGGACAAAGTTAGGAATTCCGTCTAAGTGTGGAACATGCTGAAATTCACAATGCTATCTAGATGCGGCGCTGGCTAATGTTCTCAATTCTAAGTATGGCACATGCTAACATTCAAGTTCCATCTAGGTCTGGCATATGCTAATATTTACAATCCTATCTAGATGCGGCGCAGGACAAAGTTAGGAATTCCGTCTAAGTGTGGAACATGCTGAAATTCACAATGCTATCTAGATGCGGCGCTGGCTAATGTTCTCAATTCTAAGTGTGGCACATGCTAACATTCAAGTTCCATCTAGGTGTGGAATATGCTAACATTTACAATCCTATTATAGATGCGGCGCAGGCCAAAGTTAGGAATTCGAAAGTGTGGGACATGCCACCAGTCACATTTCTATCAGAGTTCTATCAAGTGTGGTGCATGCTAACCTTCTTAATTCCATCTGAGTAGGCAGATGCTGATGTTCACAAACCTATCTAGATGAGACGCAGAGATGGTTGCGTGAGTTCCTGAGTGTGATAAGTATGCAGAGAGTTTGAGCTTATATTGGTCAGTGGTTTATGTGACCTTTAACATGCTAACATTCACAGTTCTGCCTAAGTGTAGTATTTTCTCATCTACCCAATTCCGTCTAAGAGTGGCACTCGCTAACCTTCACAATGATTAAAATCCCAAAAAATAATCCAATGATAAATTCTTATAATTATCACGGTATTTCTTGAGTGCAGCTTTAGTTTAGGGAAGCAGTGGAGTGGCTTACACATCATAGGGTGATGGACATGGTGAGGGAAATACAGATACAATGGAGGAGAAGCAAATAACAGGAGAGGGCTGGAGCGGACAATTAGGCAGCAAGGGATCTACATAACCAGGGGAAGGAACAGGGAGGAGCAGATAGCTCAGTCTCTCTTTAGGTGGAAAGCGGAGGGTGTGTGGACCTAGGTGTTAGGGAGGAGTCCTTCCTTGAAGAGGAGGGTTTTAAGCTCTTTCTTGAAATGTAGACACAAAGGGTGGGTCTCGTGTAGACGGGGAGGATGTTACAGAGTCTGGGGGCATAGACAGAGCAGGCCTGTTTTCTAGTTCCTTTCTTCTAGCACCGGCGGAGTTCAAGTCTGCACAAAAAGAGTTACTCTGAGTCTGTGACTGAGTGCAAGTGTACATATGATTGAGAGTAAGCCAGTGATTGTGAACGTGAATGAGTGTGTTTGAGTGAGTGAACGCATTGCAAGTCTGAAAAAGGAAATAGTCCACGCTCTACACCTAGGCTATCACATGGTCCCTCGCACCACCTGACTCGAGCAATGCCACCCGCCCCTCTGCTCCCTGCCACTCGGTACAGCTGTACCCCTCTTCTGTGCCCCTCTGTATCCCACCCCCCACTGTAGATCTGTTCTTACCTCTGAAAAGCGATCCTTTATGCATCTGTACTGTTGTATACCCTGTAAAGTGCTCCGTTGCTTAGCTGTACTGTTGTATACCTCTGTAAAGTGCTCCATTGCTTCTGAAAGCTAGGTCCGCGCTCAATAAGTAAAATAATAATAATAATAATAATAATAATAATAATAATAATAATAAGCTTACACTCCCTCCACTCTCCATCCAACCTGAAACTCACTGATCTGCTCACGGTAGCCCCCCTGGTTGCTTGTGGAGCCCTGCTGCTGATTGCCCTCCTCTGCCTCCCTGTTACTCCCTTTTTCTCTGCTTCCCTCACTGTGTTCTCCCCCCATGACTGTAATGAGCGCTGTGCCTTCCTGAAGCTAGGCCCGCTCTCAATAAATGCCCTAAAAATAATAATAATAATACACTGCAAACAATTTCGTTTAATTCAGTTAATCTCATTGCTCGTATACGCCATGACAGCAACCTCGTATAGCAACGCACGTTTCACCTCACAAGGTATTCTCAACGCATTGTCAGACCCATTTGTAACGTTTGGCGGCATCTGACGTGATCGCCACACCAGGTTCTACTTTAGAGGAGCGATGTGGCTCTTATAATCGTGTATCCTTGCAAAGCTAAAAATAGAAACGGCTGCAATGCTTAAGTAAGATAGCATACACACACTATTGTAATAAAAACGTATTATTCTTAAACGAGTAGGCGCCTTCTTGACCCAACAGCTGGAGTTTATATTACATCTTTCAACAAGAAGTGCATGTTTATTTATGCTAAACAAAACAGCCTATAAATAGAAGACGCCCTTTTTGATTTAGCTCAGCTCCCGTAGCTCAGAGGTCTGTCACGTGGGAGGGGTGCGGAAGGCTGCACGCAGTGCGTAACCACTCCTTCCTGTGCAGTCACAGTGAGAGGGCCACGTGCCGCCCGTGAATTCCCTGTGCACAGCCTCATCTCACTGTGCCTGGAATTCAGGAAGAGCTTTATGACAAGGGCGCGGAAATGCCAGGAATTCACTGCACATGGTGGTCGTTGGCGGCTGCGAGCTGCTCTCGTTCAAAGGAGACCGAATGTTTTTGCGTAAAAGCAACATAACTAATCTGCGGGAGGTAATGGCCGCCCTCCAGCACTGGCCATTTTTTCATGAAAGCTCATTCCTGGTCAGTTGGACTCTTGTGCTATTCTCGATTTGGGAATCAACATTTAAACAAGCAGCATGTCTAAAGTCATGGTGTTAGACGTCACTAAGCCCTTTCGACAAGGTAACTCCATCTAGCCAAACCAGGAGATGTTTTATGTGAGTTGGGCAACAAACCTTGGTGCAGTATTTATTTATTTATTTGTTTCTGGTTATAAATAACCCTTACAAAATTGAAATTCATAATACAATAAAATTCAATACAGAAATCAAGCATATAAACATCAAATTCAACTTAAAACATTAGGAAAAAAAAGAACACAAATCATATACAGCATCAAGACCGACTAAACATAAAGTTAAACAGAAAAAAAGGACATAAAAAAACTTAAAACGACTAATGTTTTTAAGAACTCTACATTGTTAATAATACTTTTCATTCCACATCTCGTCCACTTATTTCAAGTTCTATGCCCAATTTCCATAAATTGTCTACAAATCTAACTACCACCAACTGAAGTGGTTTTTCTTTCCCATGCAACATTTTCCACCACAGTGAGTTCAAATTAACAAAACTAGTGGTGTCAACAAATTTTCTAAAATACTGTATTCGAGTTGTTCTCAGTGCAGAGCAGTCTAACATCAGATGTTCCAATGTTTCTATAGCTCCAAGTTCAGCGCAGAATCTACAAATTTGCGAACACCCCAGATCTGCCCTCCGAGCGTATTGGATTTCACGAGTTGGAAGCTTTGGTGCAGTATTCAGGGCCGTGCCGAGGACTTGCAAGGGCTTGTGTCGCAAAATTCCTGTGGGCCTACCTAATTTGCATATGCATTGATATCACTATGACGTCACAAAAATGGTGTCACCAGGAGTGGCGTGAGTCATTGATACTCGTGGGGAACATAGAAAGGTACATCACAAGAAGTTGTAAAGCAGGAGGAAAAACATTGTGCAGCATATGAGTGGTCACTGTTAATATGAGGATGTATATGGGGCAATACTAGCAGTTAGGCACTTATTACTGCCCCATCACCACCATAGTGGTATTTTGGTACTGGAGATCTTACAGAAACATGTTAAGTGAATAGGGAATTATTGTAGCTTAATTTCCCATGCTTCAATGGAAGTGTGCGAGTCACAGAATGCAAAGCATTTTTGAGTCTAACACATGGCGTTTGGGTTTTTTAAATTTTGTTTCAAGACTTAAAGACACACAGCACAACATACTGTGTAATAACTTCACCTGGGTTTGGCCATTGTTTGACAAAGAGATGCTTCATAAATGGTGTAACGAGAACCTGAAGTTACACAAAAAAAGCAAATGCCGTATGGTGTGTCAAATAAGCAAACATGAAAATAAGAAAGTAAGAGAGACCATTTTTTGTGTTACAACTTTTAATTGTCACTACAACAATCAGACAGTCCTTCGCACCGGAAACAATGGCTACTCGAATGAACCATCAGCTCCCCATTTACATGTTCTGCCCATGAGAATGCGATTTTTAATCATTACAGCACCTGCGTGTCCCCAGTGGAGCGTACAGGTTAATGTCTGCTGGGCAATGTTGGGATGCAGGAGGTGGTGGTGCCACAGACCCCCACACCTCATATACCTGACAGAGTGGGGGTCTGTGGCACTGTTCTGTCAACATGTGCATGTGTAAGGGCAAGAGTAGCCTCAATCCTTGACAGAACATAGACTGATGGAGGGTTTCCTGGCTTCCTTCAAAGGTGGATCACAATGTGCATAGATATTAACTGAAGCTAGCGGCCTTGCATTGGCTGCATAGCCATCATCTGTCAAGGTGTGGACACTGCATTTAGAAGGTACCAAGGCCATCTGTCGGGGGTGTCATTTGGAAAGTGTCTCTAGGACCCCAGAACTTTCCATGTATCCTTTCGCAGCTCTTCAACGGGGCACTAAATGTCAACCATCACACGAATGGTGTGCATTCCGTGACTCCCTCGTAGTGTGCTTGCTCTGAAACATGTTCTCCAATGAGGAGATAGATCAGAGAAAATGTGCAGGTCTACATGCAAATCAGGTTCGCAGCTAGACTATTTACTTATTTATTTATTTTTACATTTGTATAACGCACTTAACCCATGGGCATATGGGAGCTGATTGATGCTTAGATAGTTACCACAATTATCAGGAAAAGGACTGCTAATGAAACTGGAGATTTTTCAGTCTCTTTCAGAACAAGGCATAGGAGGGCTCGGATCACAAGGCGGGCATTTCAGAGTGTGGCCGCAGAGACTGGGAAACTATCATGATAAACTGGGCCTGTCCAATATACAAGTGGGCCTAGGGCAGGGGCGATATATTAATTTTCTTGGAGTCCTCTCATTGGCCCGCTTCTGCCAGTTTGAGCTTTTATTCTGTCAAGGGTTTTGACCCATGTTGAATCAATAGACTGGGTAGATGTGGGGATGAGCTGTTGCCGCCCATTATTCTATCCCAGAACAAACTAAATCAATAGCCTGGGTGGATGTGGGGATGAGCTATCGCCGCCCACATTCACGCCAGAATAGGAGAACTGCGCAGTTGGCACGAGACCACTCCAAAGATACAACCTTCTTGTGGGGGGTTCCACATCACCACTCTACTGTAAGGATGCCATCAAAACAATGTTAAGCAAGGGTCCTATACTATCAAGCAAAAGACCACTCTATTGAAATGCAGTAATTCAAGACAACTCAAAAATGGATGCAGTACCGACAAATTCCCCAAGGTGGCGCTAGCGGTCTAAACTCTGACAGGGAAACTGTATTTAGGAGTTGCAAGAGGGGCAGGGACTTCAAAGCTTGTTGGTTAATTGGAAATCTTAGCCACCTGCTGTTCCCAGAGGCCAAGAGGCTGGGAAACCTTAACACCTCAGAGATTCCACACCAGGAGGCAGGATATCACATGACCCTGTTGATTGATTGAGGAGAGACTTCCAGGCAGCCTGCTGGAGCCCACACAAAAGGCTCTTTCTGTTGAATGGGGTATGTTAATTTTGAGTGTTTCCTGTCAACAGCCCTCTGCCAGCAAGGAGAGACATGTGATCACTGACCCACCCAGACTCCTGGAGGCGGACCCAAACACTTGCGGGAGTTGAATTGCAACAAATATATATTTTATAGAAACAGTGATAATTTATTGTAACCAAATGACAGGAATGTACAACTTTGAGAGTCTTAGTATGGAAAATGCCCTCACGATTTGAGTCCAAACTCCAATTTGTACCATGTTCTGGGGCAAAACCCCGCTAATTATGATTATTGTAGACAATGTGTTTAAGCTAGAGACATGGAAAGTTACTGGTATATATGTGGAAGGGAAATGTACCTTTGTATCATTTTTGATGAAAAACCAATGTTGCAAAACCCACTAAAATCGAAAATAAGTTGCCATTTTTGAATGCAAGCTCCTAGAAACACCAGAGTCGGGACAGGGACTATCTTTAGTAATATATGATGTGTGTATGTGATGTCAAACAACTGTGTACCTGGGAAATATGTATTTGGATCAGGAATAGATTTGTGTGCACATTGACCATGGGAGTGTCATTTCTGCAGGTCATAAAAATGACATCACTCTGACACACTATCCCTTCCCAAATCAGGGACCAAAGAAAATATTGACCTATCAAATCAAGAGAGGGGCAGGCTTAGGGATGCTAGCCTCTCCACCCACTTTTTAAAACACATACAAAGAGACTGCTGGGACAGGTAGGGACATTCAATTCCATTTTCTGCGGGACGCTCTGCCGGGAGACTCCAGACTTCACATCCATCAATCTTCAAAGACTAGAACTTTACTTCAGAACTTAAAGCAAGGACCTAAACCCACAAACTGAGAACTCTTCTCAGCAGGCCTCAGCATCCTTAAAATTATTTGCAAACTATTCCACAGCCGGGCGAGCTGTTTGAATTCTTTGCCAAGAACAATTGCCAGAGACCAGACCAGAGATTCAGAGAACCACAGGCCGCTGTATCCAGAGAGCTGACCCAGACCGCTGTGAGCAGAACCAGAGATCCGGATCGCTGTGAGCAGAACCGGTGCCTGATTGACCCGCCGAGCAGAGAGAACCGAAGTCCAGTCCAGTTGACCAGATCCGTGACAAGGCCCATTCATATCAAAATTAGGAGTGAGTATCCGCCAGAACTGTGCAGAACCCAATCTCTTAGTTAAAATAATCTAATTTAAGCTATTTTAACCTAATTAGAACAGCCTCCTAGAAATCGTGTCATCTGTCATTTTTAAAGCTGCACAACTGTCACCTGTCAATTCTGCAGCTGCAAGCTGTCACCTGTCATTTTGAGTTTTACTTTAAATCTGAAAATCTACCTTTATTAAATCATCCGTATCTCCGGAACCGTTTGTGCTAGGAACGACATCTGAAAGCTTAGAATCTAGGCTTTCCAACGAACCTAGAACCGACTTCCTACTCCCTATACTTTTTCAGCAATCGCGAGACACGCTCTTGCGAAATTTACCGGGATTTGCGATTTGGCCCGATTTCTTCATCTGTAGAAATCAGCAGATTTTTGCTTCTCTTTGCTAAAATTCGTTTGCAATCTGCTAATCATTCATAGAGTATTGTTAAAGTGAGCCTGAACTAATATAAAGTAGCCATCACCTACCCTGAACCTCTAGAGGGAATTAAAAGCAACTTTTGCACCTTTTCACTTCCTTGCAAACCACATTAAAGTAATTTGCCTGTGTTTTAAACTCATCGCTGTTTTCCCTAAGCTTGCTGGGAGAACTGGAACTGGGTATTGCATTATAAAGTGTGATTTGTTGGGATTCTTGAAGACTATGTGCTCTCCTTCCATTTCTTGTATTGCATAGGGGGGGAGTGAATTGTCAAAAGAAAAAGTGATCATATTACCTTTTGCTAAAATCATAACAAGTTATTTCTGTACTGCATTTTATTCCACCTTGTGTTTCCTTGAACCATATAAAGCATTCTTTCCCACCTTATTCTTCTGTTCCTATTCATAAGTTACCTCTTGCTGACTACTGCTCATATTCACAAGTGTAATATCCATTATCAATTTATTTATAGAAGTGTGATATATATATATATTGTTTAAATTTTCAAATAAACCTTTTAATTTGAAAAACAAACCTACTTCTTGGCTCAGTGGGGTCAGGGGGATTCTAAGAGGGGGGTGTTATACAAGGGTTGTCATCCAGAGTACTGAACTGGATATAAAAATACATCAATAAGGGTTTTCCTCAGCATCCCAGACTAGGCATTGACTGAGCTGTAGTGTTGGTTGAATATCGCTTACAAAAGTGGGGGCTCGGAGCCGGGATATTCTGGGTTAGATTTACCACTTGTGCAGATTAATACAGTGTGCCAACTGACCAGATACAGATATCCGGTTAGATAACCATGCTGTTTTACACTGTGAAAGCATCCCTCAAAGGAACGCTCTAAGGAAATGGTCTGTTTTGCAAAATAAAATACAAACTTCTGTAAGTCAGGAAGGAACTCAAATTCTAGAATGACGACCTTGGTAGATATGAAAATAGCCAGAGAGCACTTCTTACATAAGCTATTTGTGAGAGGTGAGTGGACTCATCAGGACCAAACGGTCTGGTTGCAGGCAATCGCGCAACAGGTCACTGAAACAGGGTCAGATACATGGAGAGATCAGGGTCCATTACATGTGGCCCTGAGTGAATTATATATGGCTTCTAAGGCCAAAGATGAACACAATAAGATTGCCAGGATAGCGGCATATTTGTATCTATATATGGGAGCCATGCAGGACAAATGTGCTGAAGGCCAAGACCTGGCAAATAGGCAACAGATGGCATTAGAAAAGGCCCAATCTGACCTCGTCTCTTCTGAGCAGAGGCTGCAGAGGAGCCAGGAGTCAGAAAATGATAGTAGGCAGTATATCATTAAAATAAAAGAGGAAATGGATATACTGCAACAGGAAAAGACAGACCAGGATACCAGAATTCTGGCTTTGCAGAAGGAGCACCATGACAGTTTGGATTCCTTACTGCAGAGCCAGAAAAAGCTGGAGCAACAGATCAATTTCAACAGGGCATGCACAGAGCAGGTAGCCACCCTGCAAATCCAACTAGACAGAGAGAAAGAGGAAAGCAATGAATTGATTTTGAAAGACCTGGATACGCAGGCAGAGTTTGATGAAGAACGCCAGAAAGCTGGTGCCTTTCAAAGGCAGAGGGACGACCTGGTGTCACAAATGCAGGCTCTTGGTCAGGAAAGGGATACCTTAGGCCAGGAAGTCTGCCATTTAAAAAGAAAAATTGAAGAAAATCACGTGGCCCTCCAGGGGCTGGGTGACCTCCAAAAAGAGCATCAGGGCTTGCTAGATCACACCAGGAGGATGGAGGAGGCTCTGGCAAGAAAGGAGCAGGCCAGTAGATATGGGACTGAGGAGGTAACCCTCCTGCAGCAGAGACTGGCCCAGTACTCCAGGACCAATCAGGAGGCACAGAGAGAAAATGAGGCTCTCTGTCAGCAACAGGTAGCCATGCAGGAGAGACTGATAGAGTCTAGTAAGGCCTTAACTGAGGAACTGAAAGCGCAGGCTCTTGCATTGCAACAGGAAGCAGGGGCGGATAGAGATGAGGTTCGCTGGGAAAGAGAAACTCCTGAACATAACCTCAGGAGCCCTAATACCAGAGGCCTTCATCTCTCCCAGTCCCTGGACTCTGCCACCCCCATGTCCCCTCATGCACATGAGCCCAGGGCCACGGGGATGGCAGATTACTATCCAGCTAGAAGTATGGGGCTCATAGGCCAGTACCTCCCAGGAATGGATGGGTGGGCATCCGGGTATGGGCACCCAAGCACAGTGCAATTTAGTGGGGAACCCCAGGAGAGTAGGCCCACTAAGGGCATCCTGAAAACCTCTGCCGAGTTAGGTCAGTGGGGGGGATACCCAGCAAATCCTGGTAGCAAGGAGGGATCTGAAGACTCCTCTGAGCGTCACAGGACACAGGAGACCAGGTCCCCACATTCTGCCAGCCATTCCCAGGCTCGCAGAATCCGGGAAAACCTGGAAGATCAGATGGGCACCTCTGGGAGCAGCGCTTCTGAGTCAGAGGATGAATGGACCAGGGTTACCCAAACCAAAAAGGCCAATAAGGCAAAAAGGGCCTTGCTTAAGGACTCATTGAAACAAATAAAGGCAATAAGGAGTGTCATCACGCCTTATCATAAGAACGCCAAGTATTCTGTTTGGGAACACTTGGAGCTCTATGAGCAAATGATGGAGACTTTCCATTTGAAGGACAGCCAAAGCTGTATTCAATATGTAAAGTGGACCTTCTCACCAGAATACTCCAGTTTCTTTGTGGGGCTGGAGGATCAAAACCATTCAAGGTGGTCCACATACAGGGCGGCCATCTTGAAACATTTTTCTGTGCACAGAAATCCTCAAGAGGCTCGCAAGGCATCCTACAATTTGCAATGTGGGGAGGATCAGGCCCCACAAGAGTTTGTGCAAGAATTAAAGCGTGCTTTTGCGCAGACCACCAGAAGGGTGCGCACGGATAGCAGAGAATTTATCAATACGTTTTTTCATGCCTTACCCAAATACATAATGACCCAGCTCGCAAGAGATTTTCATGAGAAAAGATCTTTAGACTGGGTCATTGAACAGGCTACCTGGATCTATGAGGTGCAGAAGCCCATCAAAAATAAAAATAATGCGCCGAAAAACCCCAAAACCAACAGCACCCCTGCTGCTGCCAAGGTGGCAGAGGTAAAGGTTGCCCCCGTTTTAGATTTGGAGATGGGGGGGCCTAAAAACCTGCCTGCACCAAATAATTCACAGCCCAGAAGGCCCTCGGGCCAGTCACAGACAGGGAGTCGAGGAGGTAGTCCCACAAATGGGGTCCCCCGCTCCCCTGACTATGTAAGTCCCTGCTACAAGGGAAACCGACCAATCCTGGGTTATGTGTGGACTCCTCCAGCCCAAGGGGGGGGATCCAGCCAAGCACCTGACCCGGGGAACTTCCCTCCTAACTTCCCCCAGGAGGGCAGAAATTCACCAAATCCTGGGCAGAACTTTTTCCCCAGGTATCCACCCAATTTTCAGCCCCAAAATCATCCATCCTTCTTTCCCCAATTCCCTGAGCCCAGACGACCTAATCCGGGAGAGGGGAGGCCAAGGGTGGAGGGGTACCCAAATCTTCCCAATCTGGGGTATTACCAGAGAAGGGATAGCTACCCTTCCCGGGATCAGCCCAGGGGAGAAAATAGAGCCCCGTATCAGCCTGAGCGGGTTTCACAACTTGAGCACCAGGTCCAAAATATGGCACGGGATCTGGGTCACATACTGAGGGCTCAACAGAACCCTCAGATGAGCATGCCACCGCAGAATGCCCCAAACTCTGGACCTGGTGCTCCAGAACAATGACGGGGGCAGCACCCCGATAACCCACCGGTTCCCAGGGAGGAGGCACAAGGGGAAGGGGGGTGTAAAGCCTTGGAGGAAGCTTCCCTCCCAACTTGTAAACAGCCCCTGGAAAACCAGGAACCGGAAACAAAATCTCCTGCCCCTGAAAGCCTGCCTCCCAAGGAGCAGAGGGGGGTAGGAGAAACAAAGGACCCAAACAGACCCACTTTGTGGAGGAGGTACAGGTCTTCCAATTTGAGGGAGAGGGGTCCTCAGAAGATCCTGGGAAAAGGATCTTCTCCTTCAGAGATGGGGGAACTCCTCCCAAGGAAAAATGGGTCCCAAGGGATGCCAATTCAGACTGGGGAGATATGGAGACTGAGCTACCGCCGCCCATCATCTCATCCCAGAACCCACAATAGCGAAATCCCCTGGTTCAAACCCATCCTGGTGACTGCCTCCAAAAAGGGGGGCGCGGCCCAGAACCGGAACCAGGGGAACCCACAATGGCTCTGATCAAGAGGGGACTGCAGATTTGGACATCAAAATTGGGCGACACAATGTGAAACACCCGGTCATGGTAGTGACTCCAGAGGGGACCCCTTGTTTACTAGGGAATGACCTCCTGAGAAGGTTGTCCCCCCTAATAGATTGCGTAAACAAGGTCCTCTGGACCCAGACTAGTCGACCAATAAAATTAAAACAGAGTGTCAACCATGTTAGTTTAAATGGCACCTGCCACATGGTTGAACAAAAATCTGACCAAGTAGAATTTCACTTCCAGAACAACCAAATTCCAGACGTGACAGTAATAGCAGTAGGACAACATACTGGTGATGGGGGGTCCTCTCTATTTCTGAAAATCAACCTTCCTTCCAGTTTAAGGTGGTATTCCACACTGGAAGGAAACACTCTGAAATTCTTTACAAATCCACAATCAGACATTCTCACACCTATAGTCCAGAAAGATGTGAAATCAGCTCAGAGCCTGGCTGATATTCAGCAAATTGGAGAGCAATTGTTCATCCCTGTTCAGTTAAATGAATGGAAGGACTCTGTTCTCGCTCGAGTGTGTGTGAACAACGGTAAGAGCTTCATCAGCGAAGCCATGTTCCGCCAACTCCCACAAGATCCAGCCATTCCCACATTCAAACTGATAGACAAATGGGAAATGGACCTGGAAGCACCTAATTCCAAACATCTCCTGCCAAGCAGGTGTATGCTCAAAATCTCCATGGGCAACAAGAGCATAGTCCATAATTGTTGGGTCGTGCGAGACGTCACTGCCGCCTTTTACTTAGGCAGTGACATTCTCAATCACTTTGCCATTAGTTTGGACCTAATAAACTTCAAAGCTTGGTCCCGATTAGCGAATAATCCCATGGGCTTTGATGATCCAGAAAAAGCATTTAGGTCAGCTCAATTGCTACCTTGTGCAGTTGAAATTCAACTCAAAGAGGAAGTCACCATCCCAGAAAGGACCCGACCATTCTCCCTGGAAGTGAAAGTTAAAAGAGGACATAAATTGAAAAACCCTGATGCTTATATACATCTAAATGCTTCTCTCCAACAGCAAGGGTTGGGGGTAAACCCAACACCATTAGTCAACATAGAACATGACACCATTCCAATAGAGGTGGATAACAGCGACTTAAAGAGTATTACTCTAGCCGCGGGCACCATTATTGGAATGGCGGTTGATGACCGACATTTCTCCATTGATTTAGGAAATGAACTGTTAGGACCGATCCCCAAGGACTGTTTTGACAGTGACAGTGAGGACAATACAACACCAGACAGGATTTTCACCCGGCATGTGGGGAACTTCCTGGTGTACACTTCTTGCTCTTATGGTAAGGAAGATGTGACTTCAGGAGGGATGAGGTGATTTTCCAGGTCCATGAGGGCTGCCTTTCCCACCTGAAGCCTACAGTCCAAATTAGCACTCTGACCAGGGACTTCTCCACCCAGCTGGAGGAGGCCGCTGAGATAGCCAAACCAGAAGTCTTTCCAGGCTTCAGGCAGATGGTGGAAGAGAGAGTCAACCTAGCTGATGTCTGTGTGACTCTGGAACAGAAGCAAAGGTTGAAACAAGTTTTCTTGGATTTCCAAGATCTCTTTGCGGTAGACTCATATGACTGTGGTCGCACTGACATCCACACAACAACAATTCCCACGGACCCTGGAATGACTCCAGTGTTTGTGAAGCAATATCGTTTGCCGCTCGCATCCATGGAGTCCCTTACTGAAATTATTAAGAACCTTGAGTCCCGGGGAATAATCCGTCCAGTACACAGCACCTTCAATAATCCGGTGCTGGGAATATTGAAGCCAAACGGCCAGTGGAGACTCTGCGCCGACCTTAGGGAGCTCAACAAACGGGTCCATACTTCCCGATGGCCTCTGCCCTACATTGACCAAGGGCTGGCCCAGATCCAGGGGTCACAGGTATTCACTGCAATAGACCTGACCAATGGGTACTGGACCGTGCCTGTCAGTAGGGAGGACCAATACAAACTGGCTTTTACCTTTGGGGGCCAGCAGTACACATGGACCCGGACTCCCTTCGGATACCTCAACTCCGACAATGAATTCAACATTTTCCTACATAAGGCCATGTCCGACCCGGGTGCGAGGGGTAACCCGGCTTATGTAGATGATGTCCTCATCAAAAGTTCATCTGTGGAAGAACACATAGCGGAGATCCGTTATGTTCTGACACAGTTGGGGGCCGCCGGAGCAAAACTTTCCTTCCAGAAAGCACAGTGGTGTAGAACCCGTGTTAATTTCTTGGGGCATGAGATTACTCCTCAGGGTCTCTGTCCCCAAGAAAAGAAAGTGGAAGCACTCCAGAAACTGAAGGATCGCACAACTCTGCGGGAACTAAGGAGCCTCCTTGGACTGACTAATTACAGCAGAAAGTTAATTGAGGGCTACGCAGAGATCATTAGACCCCTGATTCATCTCCTGAAGGGGGGGGTCAGGTGGGAATGGGGTCCAGAACAATCTGAGGCAGTAAGACAACTCAAAAGAAGCCTCTCACAAGCGCCTTGCCTAGCTTACCCTGTCAGAAACAAGGAGTTCTTCCTGGAGACAGGGTTCTCTAATACGTGCTTGTCGGCAGTATTATACCAAAAGCATGACAAGGTCAATAAAGTAATCTCCTATGCGAGCAAAACTTTATCCTCTGTGGAGGAAAAATTCAACGATTGTGAGAAGGGACTCCTGGCAACGGTGTGGGCATTGAAGAATTACCGGCCGTTTATCCAGGGGGAACACATCATAGTGGAGACTCCACACCAGCCTCTGCAATATCTCCAAAGTGACAGAATCCGGGCCGGAAATGTGAATAATTCCCGGATTACTTCCTGGATTCTGTCAATGCATGGCTTTTCTGTGGAGGTCAGATATGGCCAAAACAAGAAGCGTCCCCTCGCGCAAGGTCTGGCTGACTTGCATGATTGTGCCAGAGAAAACTGTCTCGAGCACGAAAGTCTAAAAACCAAGGACAACATGGAGGCATACCTTAATTCCCCACACAAAGTCTTTGAAGAAGACAAGTTTGAGGGAATGCCCACTGTCTATGTGGATGGATGCTCGTACCATGTTGACAACAATGGGGAGAAAGAACTGGTGGCCGACATAGGGAATGCATGGGTGAATGAGTCCCCAGAACCCTCCGCTGGGTACAAAATTGGTCCCCGAAGTAGTCAGGTGGCAGAATTGATGGCTATGCATCAGGCCATCCTCACTGCTGTCCAACATCAACTCCACGAACTGGTCATAATCACAGATTCGGATTATGTACGGAACGGGTTCGTGGAGCACCTGGTTAATTGGAAAACCAGAGGCATGTTATGTGCTAATAACAAACCCCTGAAACATGGGAAGCTAATCCAAAATATTGATGATCTGGTCACATCGAAAGGGATGACCATCTACTGGAAAAAGATCAAGGGTCATTCCAAAGTAGAGGGACCAGACAAAACTGGCAATGACTTAGCTGATCAGCTGGCCAAAACCGGGGCCATCCAAGGGGATCTAATAGAAATAGAGTCCCTGTTGGGGGAAATCCAGGTCCCTGCTATCACTAGGTCCCAGACAAATGCTCACAATGATCTTTCAACTGCACAATGGAGTAAGGAGACCCCTGATGCTGATTTAATTACAGCTCAGAAGGGGGATACAATTAGTGGTTAGTTTTACCAACACCTTGAGGACCCTGAGAACTTTCCCCTGACGGATACCGATTACATTGGGAAAGAGGACCTAAGAGTGTTGATGAAATGTCCAAAAAGGTTCCGAATCCAAGACGGTTTGTTGGTAAGGAAATCCCAAGCTGGCCATGATCAGTGGGTGGTCCCTACCTCATTCCAAAGCCTGATGTTAAGTCACGCCCATGATGCGGCCACCGCCGGTCATAGGGGGTTTCACACCACACTGGAAATCTTAAGAGAGGTTGCATACTGGCCACACATGGGGCAGGACCTCGACCAATACTTGAAGGGGTGTCTTGTGTGTGCACAATTTCATCCATCATCCCTCTCACACCGTGCGCCTCTCCAAAAGAGGGGGATGACACTGCCATGGTCAGATTTGCAAATCGACTTTGTAGGCCCTGTAATTCGCTCGTCTAGAGGAAACAAGTACATGTTGACCGTTACATGCTTGTTTACCAAGTGGATGGAATGTCTCCCAGCCCCAAACTGCAAGGCAGAAACAGCAGCTGCCCTGATGATTAACCACATCTTTTCCCGTTTTGCTCTACCTCAAAGGATTGAGTCAGACAGAGGTAGCCACTTCAGCAGTGAAGTAATGACAAAGATGTGGGAGATACTGGGGGTTAAAAGTAAGCTACACATTGCTTACAGGCCAGCTTCTTCTGGAGCAGTGGAGAGATATAACCGAACCATTGTGAGCATCTTAAAAAAGTTTGTGGCAGATTCTGGGCCAAGTTGGGATATCCGATTACCTCTGGTCCTAATGGCCATCAGATCTACCCCTTCATCTGCAACTAAAATGTCACCATTTGAGTTGATGACTGGACGCAAGATGGTGCTTCCCCAGCATTTGCTCTTCAGAACCCAAGAGCAAACGTTGATAAATGCCTCCACAACTCATGAGTATGTGGAGAATTTAAGGAAACACCTTCAGCATGCTTTTGCCTATGCTCAGCGGAATCTAGAAAGATCAGCCGAAAGCAGGAAGACCCACTATGATTTAAAAACTACCCGAAAGGAATATAAGGTGGGTGATCGGGTCTATCTATACAATTTCCAAAGGAACCAGGCCAAACAGCGAAAATTCTTGCCTACATGGAAGGGACCGTTTGAAATTATAGACAAGATCTCCCCTGTTGCATACAAGATCCGCATCCCCAAAGGCAGTTCGGCAGAGGGGGAAGACAAGTGGGTACATATAAATCAGCTAAAGTGTTGCCATCCCAGGCACACTCTGCAACAACTGGAGGAGTCCTCTGCAATACCAGAGGGGACCGCTCCAGAGTAATTCAATTCCAAACCTAAAATATCCCACATATAGTCTCTAAAACATTATGACTTGGAAAAAAAAATGTCTTATAATTGTATCTTGTTTTTTGTTAAAATAAGAACGCAAATGTTTTGACTATAAAATGTATATGCCACCCCACTATATCAATGGTGGGGAAGAAATGTCTACGAATAGGTATTGCCGCTTTCCTTTGTTGTCCTAGGAGAAAGAAAACCTGGAGACTAGCCAAGGAGGACGATCCGGGGGCTGGGAGCAGAGACCCGACGGGGCCGGGGTACCGCCCAATATTCCCATCAGGACCAGCGAGGAGAACCGATCAATCCAACTGGGTGGAGGAAAAGATGCTGAACTGTGCCATCTACAGAATTGGAAGAAGATAATGCGGACATACCAGCGCAAGGGCTCAAAACCTCCTTGGCACCCGACTTCCCCTCGACTTGAATCAAAGCGCAGTCGGGCGGGGGGATTTGTCAAGGGTTTTGACCCATGTTGAATCAATAGACTGGGTAGATGTGGGGATGAGCTGTCGCCGCCCATTATTTTATCCCAGAACAAACTAAATCAATAGACTGGGTGGATGTGGGGATGAGCTATCGCCGCCCACATTCACGCCAGAATAGGAGAACTGCGCAGTTGGCACGAGACCACTCCAAAGATACAACCTTCTTGTGGGGGGTTCCACATCACCACTCTACTGTAAGGATGCCATCAAAACAATGTTAAGCAAGGGTCCTATACTATCAAGCAAAAGACCACTCTATTGAAATGCAGTAATTCAAGACAACTCAAAAATGGATGCAGTACCGACGAATTCCCCAAGGTGGCGCTAGCGGTCTAAACTCTGACAGGGAAACTGTATTTAGGAGTTGCAAGAGGGGCAGGGACTTCAAAGCGTGTTGGTTAATTGGAAATCTTAGCCACCTGCTGTTCCCAGAGGCCAAGAGGCTGGGAAACCTTAACACCTCAGAGATTCCACACCAGGAGGCAGGATATCACATGACCCTGTTGATTGATTGAGGAGAGACTTCCAGGCAGCCTGCTGGAGCCCACACAAAAGGCTCTTTCTGTTGAATGGGGTATGTTAATTTTGAGTGTTTCCGGTCAACAGCCCTCTGCCAGCAAGGAGAGACATGTGATCACTGACCCACCCAGACTCCTGGAGGCGGACCCAAACATTTGGGGGAGTTGAATTGCAACAAATATATATTTTATAGAAACAGTGATAATTTATTGTAACCAAATGACAGGAATGTACAACTTTGAGAGTCTTAGTATGGAAAATGCCCTCACGATTTGAGTCCAAACTCCAATTTGTACCATGTTCTGGGGCAAAACCCCGCTAATTATGATTATTGTAGACAATGTGTTTAAGCTAGAGACATGGAAAGTTACTGGGATATATGTGGAAGGGAAATGTACCTTTGTATCATTTTTGATGAAAAACCAATGTTGCAAAACCCACTAAAATCGAAAATAAGTTGCCATTTTTGAATGCAAGCTCCTAGAAACGCCAGAGTCGGGACAGGGACTATCTTTAGTAATATATGATGTGTGTATGTGATGTCAAACAACTGTGTACCTGGGAAATATGTATTTGGATCAGGAATAGATTTGTGTGCACATTGACCAGGGGAGTGTCATTTCTGCAGGTCATAAAAATGACATCACTCTGACACACTATCCCTTCCCAAATCAGGGACCAAAGACTCTATTGACCTATCAAATCAAGAGAGGGGGAGGCTTAGGGATGCTAGCCTCTCCACCCACTTTTTAAAACACATAAAAAGAGACTGCTGGGACAGGTAGGGACATTCAATTCCATTTTCTGCGGGACGCTCTGCCGGGAGACTCCAGACTTCACATCCATCAATCTTCAAAGACCAGAACTTTACTTCAGAACTTAAAGCAAGGGCCTAAACCCACAAACTGAAAACTCTTCTCAGCAGGCCTCAGCATCCTTAAAATCATTTGCAAACTATTCCACAGCCAGGCGAGCTGTTTGAATTCTTTGCCAAGAACAATTTCCAGAGACCAGACCAGAGATCCAGAGAACCACAGGCCGCTGTATCCAGAGAGCTGACCCAGACCACTGTGAGCAGAACCAGAGATCCGGATCGTTGTGAGCAGAACCGGTGCCTGATTGACCCGCCGAGCAGGGAGAACCAAAGTCCAGTCCAGTTGACCAGATCCGTGACAATGCCCATTCATTTCAAAATTAGGAGTGAGTATCCGCCAGAACTGTGCAGAACCCAATCTCTTAGTTAAAATAATCTAATTCAAGCTATTTTAACCTAATTAGAACAGCCTACTAGAAATCGTGTCATCTGTAATTTTTAAAGCTGCACAACTGTCACCTGTCATTTCTGCAGCTGCAAGCTGTCACCTGTCATTTTGAGTTTTACTTTAAATCCGAAAATCTACCTTTATTAAATCATCCGTATCTCTAGGAACGAGATTTGTCTGAAAGCTTAGAATCTAGGCTTTCCAACGAACCTAGAACCGACCTCCTACTCCCTATACTTTTTCCGCAATCGCGAGACACGCACTCGCGAAATTTACCGCGATTTGCGATTTGGCCCGATTTCTTCATCTGTAGAAATCAGCAGCTTTTTGCTTCTCTTTGCTAACATTCGTTTGCAATCTGCTAATCATTCATAGCGTATTGTTAAAGTGAGCCTGAACTAATATAAAGTAGCCATCGCCTACCCTGAACCTCTAGAGGGAATTAAAAGCAATTTTAGCACCTTTTCACTTCCTTGCAAACCACATTAAAGTAATTTCCCTGTGTTTAAAACTCATCCCTGTTTTCCCTAAGCTTGCTGGAAGAACTGGAATTGGGTATTGCATTATAAAGTGTGATTTGTTGGGATTCTTGAAGACTGTGTGTTCTCCTTTCATTTCTTGTATTGCATAGGGGGGGAGTGAATTGTCAAAAGAAAAAGTGATCATATTACCTTTTGCTAAAATCATAACAAGTTATTTCTGTACTGCATTTTATTCCACCTTGCGTTTCCTTGAACCATATAAAGCATTCTTTCCCACCTTATTCTTCTGTTCCTATTCATAGGTTACCTCTGGCTGACTACTGCTCATATTCACAAGTGTAATATCCATTATCAATTTATTTATAGAAGTGTGATATATAGATATATTGTTTAAATTTTCAAATAAACCTTTTAATTTGCAAAACAAACCTACTTCTTGGCTCAGTGGGGTCAGGCGGATTCTAAGAGGGGGGTGTTATACAAGGGTTGTCATCCAGAGTACTGAACTGGATATAAAAATACATCAATAAGGGTATTCCTCAGCATCCCAGACTAGGCATTGACTTAGCTGTAGTGTTGGTTGAATATCGCTTACAATTCGCTCTTGCATAGAATGGGACGATGACTCTCTCGTCACTTCTTCCCTATCCACCCACAACCCACAATCCAACTTCTTCTCTGTTATCGTCTTAATGTGATTTGCTTCCTCAGCTCTCTTCATAATTGGGGGCATGTTTTTTACAGAGCACATGGTCCGCAGTTTTGCTAGCAATATAAATAACAGCTGGGGCCAAAATATATGCAATGAATCAAAAGCAATGAACACATTACCAAAATATTTTGAGAGGTTTTCAAACAAACATCCTCAAATATTAAATATGAAATTTCGCTTCAATCTATTTCCGACTAAGGAGATCTTGGACATACGAACATGCAATCCTTTAGAGAACAACGAGCGCAGGTTCTGTGACGAGAGCGGAAACATTAAAACACATAACACTGTTCTGCACCACTTTGAGGTGACTGGGAACGAGACACTTGGGCCTCATCATAGGAAAAAGACTGTCATTAAATGGAGCAGAATGGTGGGAACTATGTTGCAATGGAACAGACACTAAGTTAACATTTGCATTAACTATGTACTTGGATCAAATATCCAAGGTCCTAGCGGCAACCATAAACAATCTGCAAAAGAAATGAAGGGGTCAGCACAAAGGTTAGAACTGGTTGAGGGAACATAACTTGGATAAATAAGGTCCAGAAAATATCATTCAAAATGTCAATTCTATTTTTAAAAGTTTGTAACATACTAAATAAATAAATAAATAATAATAATAATAGCTGTTACTATTACCCAACTTAGTCTTCCTTATTTTTTCGGCTGTCTAAAGATGAAGGGAAGAGATAACTCACCAGAGTGTGGACATATAATAGGGACAAAGATTGCACAGAGATGTCTGAAGATCACCGCATAGGTCCAGTTTCTCCGCAGAAATATGAATTTCCATGGCATCCCCCCATCATTTCGTGGCCCAAAATCCCGAATCCCAAAATGCAGAAAATATTATTGCGCATTTCAGAGCAATTTTATTTTATTTTGTCTATTTATTGCGCATGTGTAAGTAAATTGTGTTTCAAAGCGCCCACAGGGCAACAGTGAGGGAACGTGGGAATGAAAATAAATTAAACATGAAATATAGAGGCAGACCTATTAGGCCTTGTGAGCTTTCAGAACGTGCAAGTGCAGAGAGAAGAGAGGGGATGAGTGAATGGGCGATGCGAGTGCTCAATTATATGTAAGGCTTGGGTGTGGGTAATATATCATTTGAGGGACGTATGGTGGGGAAAGCAGGGTTTCCCCCCGCATGTTATTGGGCTGAAAGGTGCGTAAAGAAAAAAAAGAAATTGGACATTCTGGCATTCAGGATTTTTTTTCTCACAATGTTCACTTATATCCAATTTCCATGAGATGCACAATCACGCAAATATGCGCTTGTGAGATTGCACATCTCATCTGTAGGTGTATATTCCCAATGCTGTATATCATGGTTCTGCCACATTCACCACTGCGCTGTAACTCAGTCACATGTGTGAATAACACAAGTGTGAACATTTTAAGGGAGAATCATGTACAATGTCACAAGATGCACCCACATGCAGGGCATCGAGCACACACGAGTAATCAAAGAGAACATGCCTGAATGTAGCACATGAGCGATTCCAATGTCAGGAAAACGTGCATGCACAGGAAATAACCTTGGGTGGAGTCCCTGAACACTGTACTTTGCACTAATACTGCAAACATTGGCGCAGGAAAGGAGGAAAGATGGCGGCAGAGACGCCTCTCAACTACCATTGTATAGATTCTTTATTTAATTTCAAAGAAATCATGCATGGATTGTTGCTAACCTGTGTAGGGTAGAATCAGGGGCACCGAGTACACAGGTGCTCCGGGGCCCAGGGCCCTCCTTGGAAATGTCATCTGAGCTAAAGATCCCTATAGTTTCAATGGAACGTCCTAAAGATCGGTCCACCTTCACCTCCTGGTAAAATCAAACGTCAGCACCCATGGGTAGAATCTCATGTCCAGGAAAATAAATAAATTATGGCACAATACAATAAAAATTGCCAGATGAATTCATTTGGAATAAAATAGATTTTGAAATCTACATGTATAGGTCCATTCTTTATTTCACAAAAATGTGATCAGGTGCAGCAAATGTCATGCTTCCATGGCCCCTTTAATGTATTAATCATTTCCTCCAGCCTCTGTGAATAAATCTGTAATGGCTCTCAAAACTCATTAAACTTAATTTCTCTTTCTTTTTGCAAATATAAGTGCAAAGCAAAGCTCAGTCCATCGAGACATGTACCATTATCTCTTCATAATTAAAACATCAATTATTACCTCTTGTGCCGCCGAATGTAGCAGTGTGCTCCAGAGAAATATATTGTCAAAAGGGGCACAATCAGTGAAACTAAATTGAACTCAGTGACAGTAGCAATGGGTGCACAAAGTCAATGATTTGCATGTAAAATTTCTCCATTCCAATAACGACCATCTATCTATGAAAATGGAGATGTTATCTTTTTCCCCGAACAAAAGACATAATTTATAAACTATTTGTATCCCAGATGGAGTTTCTATAAAGAATATGACGTTCAAAGTATTCTCATGAATAGTACACTTATACCAGCCCAGGGCCGTCCACAAACAGCCTTCCATTCCCATAATATGGACACATTTCCCTTCTATGGGAGTGCATCTTTTGAGCTTTGAAGAAATAAAATATGCATTCATCACAGCATAAACCATCAAATGCACAAGTGTTCATATTTCTGTTTCCATCCCCAACAAATGTAACACCTATCTTTTGCAGGGAGTCATTCTCTTAGAGGGAAGCTGGAGGGTTTAGTTTTGGCAAGGACCACTTTTTGGCAATAACTCGTTACAGGTCTGTATAATCCTTTAACATCTTGAGACTCGCCGGCATGAATAAGATGAGCTTGCAACTTTCACTGAGATTTTCTGTGACACATTTACTGCTGGCCAAGTATTCAACAAGGTATTGACCCTACTCAGGTAGGATGTCCAATAACTACGCTAAAATTGGGCAGTCACTACCCTCCCTTCTGCTTTGACTGCATTGATGCATTCCATGGTAGTCTACATGTTTTTCAAGTCCTTATGAAAATATGGACTTCACCTTTGAGGTCCCTTAAAATGTATATGGGATCTAATCGGAGACAGACAAAGAAACTTAGGGAGCAATATTATGTTTATGCGATTATTCCTCATAATCCGCAGAGATTAGTTTGTCTGTCCCTCTCAGCTGGTCTTTATATTTCCGTGGAATCTACATGCATAATTGTCCAAACAGGGGGCCATTTTAGGTACAACCATGACAGTTTCAGGATTACATTCTGGACTTCATCTCTCCACTAATTAATTGTATAACCAGCACCTTCTTAGAAATTCCGAAATAGACTTGACCAGATATGAATCTCTGATCGCAGGTAGTGAGAATTGCAAAGAATATTGTTTGTGTAAAATAGGTTTTATAGCACTTGCCTTCCTTAATTCTATCCAACAATTCCTCTAAAGAGAAAAAAGGTATGCCCGTCATGTTCCTTTAGTTGTACTTATTTAATTAGTTAATTGACAGTGGGACTCATTACGGGTCCATCGGTAACTGGGTCGGTGCTACCGGTGTCTTGCCGCCAGACAAGTACAAAATGACCTGCTCCTGATTTACCGGTGCCACCGGGCTATTCTAAGTCCGGCGGCCGGGAAGTCAGTCACCAGCAATTTCATGAATCCCCATTCCCATAGAGTCCTATAGGACTCTATGGGAGTGGGGACATGGAAGCACTGGCACCGTTGCTAATGGT
The DNA here is from genome assembly GCF_040938575.1 of Ambystoma mexicanum. Lineage (NCBI taxonomy): Eukaryota > Metazoa > Chordata > Amphibia > Caudata > Ambystomatidae > Ambystoma > Ambystoma mexicanum. The sequence goes on along the minus strand of NC_090941.1, from coordinate 960,589,993 downwards.
GCCAGTGCTTCTGTGACCGGACTGCCTACCGTGGCCGATGTGCCCGGCAGGGTCAGACCTGTTGGGCATGACAGCTCCGGCAGGCAGACCTGTAATATGCCAGTCCAGAAAAAGGGGGTGCCGGTAAGCTTACTGGCACCCTTGTTTCCGGACTGGCAGGGTCAGAATGAGGCCCAATGTCTCTTACCTATGCAGATTGATCACTGTTTTAGTGTTTGTTGGATTTTTGTAAAATGTCCAAGATCCGAGAAAGAAATCTCCATTATAGCCTGTCAAAAGCCTTTTTGAGATCAATACTTCGGACATACAATGGTGATGTAACATATTGTTATGTGTGCTTGTTCCATAACATCTCTTTCTACTTTGTACCTAACTAATAAGTATACATCATCTAAGAAAGATTCTCAGAAAAAGAATTAGCATACATTTTTTAATTAACATTCAGTCATTCTTTGATTATAGCTTCCATCAAAAAGACCATGGTTGGGTTACTATCGACGAGGGTCTACATAGCCTTTGCAGTAATTTTTTCCTGAGGTCCAAAATTGGTATAACACTCTACCAATAAAGCTCCTGGTGATCTTTCAGGAAACCATGCCCAATCCATGTTACTAAAGGGCCTCCACTGAATTTTAAAACAATCTGTCAGACTTTCTATAAAGAATTTTTTAGCAGAAGGATTTGCACTTCAGCCATATTTCAGGACAATTTTTAAGTTAATTGACCGAGTTCAAAAGGTAGGCACATTTCACTTAAGAAAATGGAATCAACATGGTACATAACAGCAGCAAGGTCCTCCTGGGTTTATATAGTCCAATAAAGACTGATTGTGCATCTTTGACTTCAACTTTGCCTCAGGTCCTACAATTATTGAACAACAGACAATGGCCCTCATTACGACCCTGGCGGAAAGGGGTTTACGCCGGCGTAAACCATGGCGCCCCTTTCCGCCTGAGTACGAGTTCCCGTAGCGCCATGGTGATTTTTACGCCTGCTTTTTGCAGGCGGAAAAATCCATGGCGCTACGGGACTTGTTGTTAATTACGCCACCGTAATTTACGGTGGCGTAATTAACGCCTTCCCCACTCCCATTATACCCTATGGGGCAAAAATGGGAATGGGGAAGGGTAAATGGGGATTGGGGACTTACCGCCCCGCCAAGGTCGGAATGGGGCGGTAAGTCCGCCAACCACCATGGCGGAGTTGGCAGCTTAGCGCCATGGACCATGGTGCAAATTGCACCATGGTTCTCCGCCAGGGTCGTAATGAGGGCCAATACAAGGAATAGTTGCATTGCTTAATGTGTGCAGAAATTAGTTGACTACAACAATCGTAATGTTAACAGATGGGACAATAAGAGTAAATTATCCAAAGCACATACCATCTCACAGGGCGATTCCTCCCAGGGCCGATATGTAGATATCCCTCCATTCACAACTGCCAGGAAGAGTAGAAGGTACAGTCGCATGGCTCTGCGAGATAAATAAGTTCCTTTACATGTCAGTATACGGTAGAACATGCATTGCATTACAGGTCTCTTAGGACATTGAAATGGCTACATGTTTCAGTGCTAACGGGAAATACAATAATTGTTTTCGTACATCACAAAAGCATGGACACTGGCCTGATGGCCGGTGCAACAGGATCTTTGACAGCTGAGAACAAATATTCATAAGACGTACAGTCCATGCTCACTGGGTATACTCCTCAAAAAGTGTAGGGGTGGGAGAACATATAGGGACATGGGGATCCTTGATTTCCAACTCATTCGATTTCCAGGAGTTTCCTCTGGGCAAGATAAAGTGCCAGAGGGTGCAGGAATGGCAAGTTACATCGTTTGCGATATAAATAGAAAACATCTATTTCAAATAAGAAAAAAAGGATAGGGTAACCAGGAATACTTATTTACTTATTTATTTAAATTTGTATAACGCGCCACACGCGTAACAGGCTTCAGAGCGCACAGAAAATACAGCTCTACATTTATGTTTTTCTGATTTTGTTTCTATATTTTGCTTCAAAAACGAAGCATACCTTTGCACAAATTCAAGTAGGCAAAGGAGCACATACATCAAGAGAAAATATAAATGAGTGAGGTACTCGAGCGGTCCTTTCTAAGGCTTGTTAATTATAAACTTTCTCCTTTACAGAGTACATTATAGATTGCATTTTCATTTGTGATGCCAACGTTTTGGAGCCTGCTATAAGAGAGTGTGTGAAATGTCACAGAGAATAAATATTATAAGGTTTGCTCAAAAAGTGCACTGTTTTAGATACAACACTGTCTTGCCTTTTAGAAACACTTTGAGGTTATGAGTGTCAATTCATCATTTAACTTGAAATTTCAGTTTTAATTTTAAGTTGAAGGAAAACAAACGTGTCTTGTGTAACCTTAGTGTACATGTTTACTGTTTCAATCTACACAACAACACAGTTAGAGCGCCAACAATCTAATCGGTAAACATGTGCTTATCAGGGCCCTGATTTTGACTGCCCCAGACATGAGTGTGCAGATCTGAATAATGGAAGAAGTCAGCACCAACAGGAGAAAAACATTCTAAGAAAAAGATGATATAAGCAATAATACTGGTTTTCATTGGAGAATTGGATGATAATATCAGTAGACTAAATTTTGGACATCACATATTAGTTGTATTATATGTGTGAAGATTAGCAATTCAAGTTGAAAGTAGCCTAGAAGGAGCTCACTAGAGGTTGCAGGGATTTAGTGTGACCCCAGAAGCGAAACACGTGTCGGCATATTGTATTGATTTTTCTATACTGTTGCAAGATATTTGGTATAATGTGAATTTATTGTAAAACATTTGCCATATCTGGCACAATTACTAGGCAAAGTCATTCATAATATCAAATAAGAATAGTTGTGTTTACATGTTCATTGTTGGTGCACAAAGGGTGTTGTTGTGCAGATTGAATTTGTTTGTGAAAGGACCTTTTCAGGTGTGGTCCTGACAGACCAAGTGCAGCCTTCTCACAGCTATGAATCGGATTAAGTGTACATGAATTTAATTGATTATTGAATATGTATTGCGAAAGCTAGGTCATTTTGAGGAACCTGAGATATTTTTGTTGATGTTTACTGTTATTGTTTAAGATATCAAGCTAACTTGACCAAAGCGCCCGATGAATCCTGGAGTAAATATTAAGGTGAGTGGATATTGCTAACTGAACCCCATCATGAATAGCTACTTAAATCTTCCATTTCCATGACTATAGCTGTAGCGACAAGAACTAGCTTCTGATAGGAGGCCCTCTGGTGAGCAGATCATGTGACTCCATTGGTCAGATATCAACCGGATTGAACTGTCCAGTGTTATAGGTGTATTCAGGTTTACAGGGTACTGGGGATTACGGGTCAGATGATGACTTGTTTGGCATTTAGCGTGGAATGGTCTTTCTTGGGGGGGCAACCCTACCTGTGAGTGGAGCGGGTGAGGGCAGTCCCCTGGTCTTCGCTCAGGTGTTATGTGGCTTTTAATGTTGGCGAGCCTATTAAACTGGAGTTGGGGAATATGTTCCTTGTTGGCGCTTGTGGTAGTCGGATTTTTGAGGGACCTGCTTGCTGTGTGGAGGATACAAGGAGAATGAGTAGCTCGAGGGAATGTGTCTCTGCCAATGGACGCTTTCAGGTTCTTCTCCCAGGAATGCAAGCAAGCTGAAGCTGACATTTCGACCATATGTCCAGAGAAAGGGACCTTTTGGGGTTTGGGGGATACAAGGAGCATGAGTCAGCATGAAGGAACATGCCCCTTCAAAGCAGGATGTTCTGAGGGTATTCTTTAAGGGTGTGTAGGCAAGCTGAGATTTGGATTACGTGTCCAGAGGATGCTCGTGGCCTCAGCTCAGTACCATAATGGATTTTATTCATGCTTGCCCCCCCCCCCACCCCACGTTTCTATTTAGATACACTAGTATTAATGCAATGACTTTAAAGGAGTGGGCTGGCATTGCAGATGGAAGAAGCATATCCTGGGCACCAGGTACAAAAAAAACATTGTATCGAAATGGAAAATATGCAGAACAGTCAACTTTATTGAATGCAAACCCTCTTTATTCATGCACAAATATGTTGGTTCACTGGAAAGGACGTCTCTTTCTTGTGGCTCTGCGCAGGAAAGGGACCCAAATCTAGTTAGTGATCATTTTGAAAGAAACACAGAGCAGCATGAGCTGACGTTACAAGCCTCTGTAGTAGGACAATAAACTTTAATTGGCTTCTAGTCAGAAGCTTTATTATTTTTGGGAATGTTCGCTGAACACAGCCCCATTGTCCCCACTGACTCGCAGGGAAGTTCTCTCATCGTGGAGGAATTGCCCTATGGGTTTTCTTTAGGTGTGTCACAAGCCTCCCATGAGAACCGCTACAGAGGGGTTGCGGAGCATTTAAAGAAAGGAAACAGTAACTCATATGGCATTATTGCAATCATCATTCAGAAAACCTTCTGCTAAGGAACAGTTCCAATTAATGGATCAAGAATAACTTCACCCGCCCTCTGCTTTTCCTCGTAGAAACACAGAGGCACATTTGGTGTAGTTGGAGTTGGATTGACAAAGTAGACTTGGGGATCATTCTGAGTTGGACGGTAAGGGTTAACGGGCAACGGTAAGGATGCCGGTGCCGGTAAACGCTTACCGCCCAATTCCGAGGTCCCTTAGCGGGAACCGCAAAGGACGTGTGTTCAGACCACACGTCCTTAGCGGGTCCCGTTAAGGGACCAGGGCGCTAATTAAGGGCCCGCTATTTGCGGGCCCGTAATTTGCGTGTTCCCCATTCCCATTGAGCCCTAAGGGGGCTCAAATGGGAATGGAGAATGGTTTACTGAATGGGGACTTACCGGGTCCTCCAAGGTCGGAATAACCCGGTAAATCCCCATTCAGCTAGACAGGACCCGGACCCGGTATTGGAGGCAGCCATGGCTGCCTCCAATCTCGGAATTACCCCTTGTTGTCAGAGCTAGCAATGATTGTGAAGTTTGTAGTAAAGATATTCTAATGATTATACACTCACCTATTTACACGCCCTCCATTTCCTATAGGAAACATTGATGGTACGCCAGTCAGTGTTCAGCTTGCATGACTGGCCTCATGCGCCATTTATTGTTCAACTTGCTTAGGTGCATCCATGCATTACATATTCGTTTTACCTTGAGGGCAGTTTATAATGTCTCTTTTTGCTCAGTAGAGGAATAGGGAAGCATTTCAGTGACCAGTCCTCTCACGCTCTGCCATTAGTCTGCAACCTTTGGCCCACCAGATTTTGTATACGACTGCCAAGATCTGTTACCATTGACTATGCTGGCCAGGGTGATGGGAGTTGCAGTCCTAAACATCTGGTGAGCCAAAGTCTTCAGACCCCTGCTCTAGGGAGAGAGGACTGTAGAGATTCTATTGCGATAGGTTTCAGCTTGGGCTTTCAGGTTGGGTCACAGGACCTGTGAAAGTCATCAGCATGTGTGTGCCCAGGAACGGCCAGAAGAGATGCCATATCTTCTTGATTGAGGTCAAATAGGGAAATGTGCCCCCTAAAGTCTGTGGGTGAGAGTAAAAGGTAGTTCGGAAAAAAGACGAGGAAATCTGGTCCTGGGACAAGTCCCTGTTTCAAGGCCAAGTCACGTAATGGTGATTTATCAAAACACAGGTCTACATGTGCCTAAGCTGGAGCCAAGCCCCACTGCTTGTTAAAGGCTTTCAAAGGTCAAATGCTGTTGTGGTGCATTGTTCATTTGAGAATTCCGTGGCCTTTATATTCAGCTTGACCATGCTTGGCAATGTTTAATGTTTATGTTTAAAAATGTGCAACACGCCCTAGGCCCAAAGGCAAATGGCCACACAAATAACAGTAAGACAAAGGAGGACCATAAAAACAGATACAAACAATAATAAACGAAAAACAAAAAAAAGGCATAAAACAACCAGCAGGAGTCATAAAATTACTAAAGCCACTAAGAATGAATGAAAAAAGCACAATAAGATTGGCAGGATAAAACTAACCAGGACAAACTAGACACTTCAAGTAAACAAGAATGTCTTATGCGCTTTCTTGAAGGGAGAAAATGAAGGGTCCAATTTTAGCGTGCTAGGCAGCTTATGCCACAAATGAGGTGCTATAAACTTAAAAGAGCACTTCCCTGCCCTCTCCGGTTTCACCCATGGCACCACTAACAGATTGCCTTGGCTGGATGTCAGCAATCGTGAATGTTGCTTCTCCTGAATCCCCCTTCTAAGGTAGGCTGGGCTTCTGCCATGAATGCATTTATGTGTGATGGACAGGATTCTAAAGTTCGGGCGCCAAGCATAAAGCCCTCCGAGCAGTGTGCCCTTGTATTGAGGTTAGACACTAGTCTAACCGCACTGGTTTGTAGAACTTGAAGTTTAGCAAGGTTTCTCTGCACAGAACCAACAAGAAGGCTGCCACAGTAACCAATTTTGGTGCCAATTATAGATCGAGCAAGAGTGCCACAATTCTCCTTACAGCATTGACTAGGTCCTGCATAGATAAGGGAGAGTCCAGAAATACACCCATGGTTTTAACCTGGTCGAGGACTGAAATGCTACAGCCAGCAATAAGACATGTTTGCACAAGTCAGGAAGCTTGGATAGTCTTTGCTGGGCACCAACCAGAAGAAGATCAGTCTTTGCATCATTTAGGGATAGGCAATTATGAGCCCTCCAACTTTGAAACACGATGAAGACATAATTTACTCTTGTGGCGTCTGCTGCATAGTCACCAGTAAGCTGAATCAAAATGTGTGTGTCATCAGTATAATTTGAGTAAAAAATGTCCTGGTCATTTAAAACCTAAAAAGATTAAAAAGAGTGGGCGAGAGACAACAGGGGGTGCCATGCATTTTTTATGAAGGGCACTTGCTGACCTGCTCGATAAAACCCAAACAGCTGCTTATTCTGATGACAAGGTGGTGGACTGAACTCCATTATGCAAAATGTTAAAATCCACAAGATTGAATGCTGCTGATAAATCCAAAAGGACAAGAAGGGAGATCTGACCATTAAGACTAGGAATTATTGGAGACACTGGGTGTGATCAGGTAGAGCAAAGCAAATAGAGTGAATCATCTCTTACACATTCTCCTCCATCCCACATGGGCACAGCCATCACTGTCACAGTCATGAAATATCTTTGCTATGTGCAATGGGGCCCTGGAGGGGAAAGGACAATTACAAGTTCAAACAGACGACAGGAGTGTGCCTTGGCTCGCCTACACCTTTCCCTGTATACCCCTACATAAATACCTCCGCTCTTTAGCCCGTCGCTCCTCTACTCCTACCTCCCTCAGGGTCAGTCATTTTTCAAAGAAACGTGCTGTGGGTAGATCTCTGTCTTTGGCTGGGGCCTCCCTTTGGAACAGCCTCCCTGCCACCTTGAAATTTGAGGAGAACTTTCTCCGGTTCCGGAAGCATCTCAAGACCTTCCTCTTGGCTTCTGCCTTTGCCCCTCTTATCCCCTGCTAATCTTTTTTTCTCTCGCCGGCACCGTGCACCTGGCCACCCTCTGTCCTTCGGGCCCAGGTACCTGCTCACCCTGCCACCCTCCTGCACTGCCTCCGGGCCACCACTTGCATTGGGGTCTGTAGCTGTACCCATACGGTCCCCTACCCACTCTTCTTCTGCACTTCTCAGATATTCCCTATCTGACTAACCCAGCACTTGCCACTTGCTGGCTGCACTACCACTGTTTATCGCCTTTATTTATTTATTTATTTTACTTATTAATATTTATTCTGTTCTCTCCTCTGTTCCGCACTTTCCACTTCTCCCCCTTCCATGCACTTCCCCCTTTTCCCTCTCCCATGCACTTGCACATTCTTAATGTTACTGGGCCTAGTAAGATCGTTGTTTTTGTTTCTTGCCTGTTCCCCTCCCTTTGTCTGGTTGCGCTCTGAAACAATATACTTAAAAAATACTATTTCATTTTCATTTCATTCATGATATTGCCAATTCAATATTCGCATTGTAGTCAGGTGCATCATCAATGGATGGAATACATATAGGCATGCTTTTATTTGCAGTATTTGTAGTCCAGTTGGCAAAATCCTCTAGTGGCTTACAGTGCCAAGTGGGTACCTTCTAGAGCATATGTACTGCTATAGGGCTTACGATTAACATTACCAAGACCAAATCAATGGCGTGTCACTCTAGATGCCCATCAAAACACGTTCAATCGGTAAGATTGAGCAGTCTAAGAACAAGTAGATGATTGTACCTCTGTAACAGTGCCACAATGCCAAAGGGCTGTTGTGCGCTTTAGCAATGCTAATAAATAAATAAATAAATACATTGTGACTATCTGGGAGTAGGTCTGAATAATAAAGGGACTTTGGGGCCCAATTGTCAAAATGCAATGTTGTTAGGAAATATTTCTCTTTTGCCAACTTTCCCTCCATAGTTCTATGGACCCCCAAACTTGTGGCTTTTGTTTTTTAACCTGTTTTGACATTTTACCGGGAAATAAAGGCTTCAGCTTCACTCCCATGGCCTTTTTGCTCATTTTGTTATTGGCAAACTGATCAGTCCTTCAGGCTATCAGTTCTGGCAAACTATGTTTCCCTTTTGTCTTTTTATATTCTACCTTGTTGGTAACTTTATACCATTGCACATAGCATCTTATAATGCAGTGTGGATATATTTATATCACCTTAGTCTTTTAAACTTTGGATTTCTGGTTACTTTGATATGTGCCTAAAGAAAAGCTGGTGGCAGCAATGATATGTTTACCCTTTTTGTGTTATTTCTAGTGTGCACATTTGCCTTTATCGGTTATGGCTACCGAACGTGGCTAGTGCCCTAAAATGTCCATGTCATGAGATTTTTGCTTGTTCTTTGCCCACATTGTTGTTTGGCCTTCTTCCTGCCTAGCCAGGTCAGGAAATCCCATATAAGGTCATGCACTTACCCAGGAAAGCCCCAGCATTCACAAGCTAATTATGCCTTTGTGTGTGTGTGGCCCAGGAAGAGGGGGGGGACTGTCTGGTCCCACCCCACTTCCATGGCGCTTGAAAACTTGAGGGTGGGACATGAGTAAAACCCACAGTGGTCCCTGATTGTACCACTGCTGGCTGTTTGAATGGTGCAGATCTTTACCATTGTTGGCCTTGGAGTTGCTTCTAGACAGAATCTTAGTTAAGAAGAGGTCTCCTGCAGCCTTTTCTACAGATCAGCTTTGGAGCCAACAGTTCTGTGTAGAAGGACAGCTGACTGAAGACCTGAAGTAGACTCCTGAAGAGACCCAGCTTCCCTTCCTGTGTCTGGACCAGTGAAGCACTATTAGACTACCTGATCTGCAAAGGCCATGAGTGGTGCTTCAACCCCTGCACTGGTGGGACCAACCAGTCTGAACATGTCCTTAGGATCCAGATGTCCTGAGCCTTTGGAAGTGTCCCTGGACCAGCATGTGGACTGATCAGCTCTCCAGTTGGCTACCTCACTAGAACTGTCACTGTCTGGGTTTGCAGCCAGATCTTTGGTAGTCATCAGCTTGTTGTGCAAGTCAACTCCCTGCTGAATTTCAGCCTCCCAGATTCAAGGAATCTTGCTATGGAAGGTCTTCTTCAACCATGACTGGAAGGATGCCTGCAGCTGACTATGGGCCTCATTATAAGTTTGCCAGTCCAGTAACAACGGTACCGGTAAGCTTGCCGGTACCGTTGTTACCGGACCGGCAAACTACGAGTTCTGCTTGCGGGTGCCTTCCTGCCCACCAGGTCTGACCTGGCGGGCATACCGGCACTCGCGAGCAGAGCATGTCGGATGCACCGGCACCATTGTGAATGGTGCCGGTGCATCCGACCTCCCCATTCCCATTGAGCCCTATGGGGCTCAAAGGGAATGGGGAGCATTTTTTTCCGGCACCCATGAATGGGCAATTATTGGGTCCGGCGGGGCCATAATGACCCGGTAATTGTCCATTCGCGGGCGCCGGAAAAAAAATTATACCGCGGCAGCCGTGCCTGTTATACCGGCACTGCTACCACCGGTATTGTAAGGAGACCCTATGTGTTCAAGACCATCGCCATCTGGGAGGTGTTGAGAATACTATAGTACTATGTATTCGTCCAAAGGAACACAATCAGAGGAGGATATCCGGCTGTATCTAGATGGGGTGGAACTATACTGGCTGTCTTCAGAGCAACAGGAGTACTTGGAAACGGAGGTGACGCTGGAAGAAATCATGGGAGTGATTAAGAAGCTGCCCGGGGCTAAATCTCCAGGCCCAGATGGTCTCACTGGTGAATTTTTATAAGGCCTATAGCAAAAGGCTGGCCCCATTCCTTCTGCAGGTATATGAGGAGGCAGTTCAGACGGGCACCCTTCCGCCATCCCTTAGGGTAGCCACGATTACGATCTTACACAAGGAGGGGAATCCGGTGGAGAGTTGTTCCTCGTATAGGCTTATATCCCTGACCAATGCAGATAATAAAATCCTGGCTAAATTGCTGGCATAAACGTTCCTCCCCTTTATGTGTGAGCTAGTCCTGGCGGACCAGTCAGGGCTTGGGGAGGAACACCACCTTTGGGCTCCAGCGATTATTTGGCCTTCTCGAGGGGGTGAGTCAGGACATATTAGATGCTGAGAAGGCATCGAATCTGCCCAGTACCCTCTGGCACATGGGTTTGGGACACAGGTTTTTGAAATAAGTTGATCTTTTATACACCTCCACTGTGGCAAGTTTGGCTCTAAGCGGAAAATTCGCAGCACTTCTGCGATTGGAGAAGGGGACACATCAGGGTTGCCCTCTCTCACCTGGCTGCGGTGCTGAGAGAGCGCGATCGGCAGAAGGGTATATAATTGCACTCTCATAAGGTCATACTCACTCTATGCGCAGAGGACAATGCCCTATTTTTGAAGGACCGCCGACAAAACCTTAACCCAGTAATTGCGCAGATAATACACTTTGGAGAAATGTCAGAGTTAAACATCGATTGCAATAAATATGTGATTCTCCCTCTCACGGCCGGGGTGGAGACCTTTGACGATGCTTTTGGGTTTAGGTGGGAGACCGTTCACAGCAGATATCCGGGTATAGAGGTCTCGAGAGACCATGATATTCAATTTAAGGAGAATTACAGCAGAGCGGTGGACAAACTGCAGGAGCAGCTAACAAGGGGGAGGGACTCCCCCTTTCTCTAATGGGCCGTGTTGCGGCTATCAAGATGGTGGTGCTACCCAGATTTCTTTATTTATTTTTTAACCTCCCGATAATTATCCCAAAATGCTTTTTTAAGAAGTTGCAAGGACTGTTGGTGGGGTTCCTGTGGGTGGGGAAGATCCAGAGAGTACAATGGGAGGTTCTCATGCAGCCATATCGGGAGGGGGGGTGGGCCTGGCGCTCCCAAACTTTGAACACTACTGGTGGGCGGCATAAGCCCATTTCTTGTCATTCTGGTATGAGGAGATGCCCAGTCCATCCCACGTTTAAATTGAACGGGTGATAATGGCCCAGAATTTATTACGGTGGCGATCCAGGGTAGGACCAACCAAAGGGGAGGGATTCGGGGTGATGGCTAGTATAGGTGTGGCATGGCGGGGGATGGCGGATTACCTAGGGGTGAGCGTGCTGTATGTCTCCGGGATTTCCAGTAAAGTACATCCCTGGCTTGAGGGTCTCCAACCAGCGGGTATACACAGTATTACTGGATAAGCTGGGGTGACGAAGCTGGGTGACATTTATGTGAGCAATACCTTTTTGACCCTGGATGACTTTAAGCAGAGGGAGGTACAACTGCTGTGGAGGTATTGCTCTATTTTAGAATTAAGAATGAGTTCAGGGCTTTTCTCCCAGCTTTCCCACAGCAGCTGCCTACCTTTCCTTTGCTGTATGCGGTGATGGAGGCACGAGGTGCAGGGCGGCTGCTTTCCCAGATTTATGAAAAGATGACGACTGATGCCCTGCATGCAGAGGAAGGGGTGAGACCGAGGTGGGAGAGGGCACTTGGGAAGGGGTTTGGGGATGAGGCATGGGATTACTTCAGGGCCCAAACCCCTAATGTGTTGCTTAATGCCCAGCATAATCAAATCCATTTTAACTATATGCACCAGACCTATTATACGCCACTCAAGCTACACAAATATTATGCAGAGGTATCGGGGGAATGCTCTCGTCTGAGGCAGATTTATGTATTTGGCATGGAAATGTCCCCCCATCATGCAGTTCTGGGGGGCGATCTTTGAAATGCTGTTGGCCATAGTCAGAGAGGCTATTTTGGTGGACCCCCTGATGGCACTGCTAGGTTTGACCTCAGGACTGGCACGACCATTAAGGCGATTGGCAAGGGTTGTTATTGATTTTGGCTCGCAGGCGGATAGCTATTACCTGGTGGAAGGGTCCGGGGCCAAAAAAGGAGCAATGGCTGGAGGATGTGGCATATTGTTATGACTTAGATGTGGCTTTCATTCGTACACTACCACTACACGCACGCCCTCCAGATATCTGGGCACCGGATGCCCAGTTCTTGTTGGCGGAGACCAGAACACCGGCAACGCCGGACTAACGGCCCCAGGCACCCATTTGGTAAGCGGAGGAGAGGTATGGAATGGGGAAGGTGGGTGCTGGGAGGTTTTCAGTGGCAGGAGGGATGCCCTGGATGACTGGGGGCACAGCAGACCTGTAACTGATGGTTTGGCCTCACTGGAATAATGCGGTTGAATTGGACAAGAATATCTGGAACATTGAGGATGTTGTGGTTATGTACTTCATTCCTTTGTGGTTATGGCACTCTGATTGTCTTGTTCTGTTGTGGTTTGTTGGTATGTGTTTTAAAATAAAAAAAACACAGTTTTAAAAGAAACATCTATTACCTCTTTTTTAATATCTGCTGTGAGGCATTTTTAAAAGATGTTTATTCGCAGACTGTAAGGTTTTTGCTGGAATATAGGGGAGAATCTTGGATTTAAGAAAGGGCAGAGCATGGCCGTGAATGCACTTGAATACTAAACATAAAACCTTAAATAATACGTTGATGAACCAGAAGTCAGTGGGAGTCATTATAGGTTGGCCGGTCCATGAAAAGTACCCGTAAAAGTGGCAGTCATTTTGTGACCGGCACTTTTCCTGGACCAGAAAACAACAAGTTTACCTGTGGGTCTCACTGATTTACCTCCAGTAAGAAGCTGGAGGTAAATCAGGCCCCCACTGCTGGCATTTCCAGCACCGGTACTAGTGGTGCCAGAAATAACAGCAATCCCCTCCATTGAGTCCTATGGGACTCCACTGAGTGGGGATTTACCGCCCTTTCTGCCACCTGTAATATCCCAGAAATTCCCAGATATCAGGTGGTCGAAACGGTAGGTCAGTTTGCCAGTATTCTGCCGGAATTACCAGCAAACTTATAATGAGACCCAGTTTAAGGATAATAAGGGGAAACAAAGGATCTTTTTGGTTATTTGTAAATAAGACGGATTGCAGCATTTTGAACAACCTGAAGATGATTCAGGAGACAATCTGCCATATCAACATGAAGAGCTTTCGCATTGATGAGAATTGATAAGCGATCCCACAAATCCACCCCCCCAGCACCATTTTTATTGCCTTCAGTCAGTACTATTCAAACTGTGCGGCGTGCCCCAGGGGGGGCCGTGGCCGCATCCCTAGGGGGCTGTGAGAGCCCAGCATGAAATGTTAAAAGAAATAAAAAAAGAAGAAAACTTTTCTTTTTTTTAGATTGAAAGGGCGGCTCACATGGTCGGGCTGAAGCATGAAACTGTCTCAGGCACCAATGAAAAAGTGGGCCACAGTTGTAAATGGATATTAATTCCTTTAGTCACAGACTGCTTGAATGGTACCCAAAGGGGTGCTTTGTGTTAAAATGTAAGTTAATTGTGATATTTAAAGAATATTTATTCAGCAACAATGGTCAACATGACTAACTGCATAGTGAAGTAACTCATCAAACTGGCCCACATTGGCCAAAAAAGGTGGCCTATTTTGACTGGGCCACACCAGCATTTTGCATTTTTGGTACAGGCATTGCACTATTGCCCTATAGGCCAGTCCAAGCCTGGTGGCTCATCCATAATGGTGAGGGGGTGCCTGCCCAGATGCCCCATCACCCATTATGGAGGAGCTAAGGAGCTAGCCCAGTGAAACAATGAGCACTCCCTCAGCTGCTTTTTCCAGCTGAGGGAGTGCTCCTGGGCTGGTTGAACTGTCAAAGGGGAACACTATTTCCCTTTGACAGTTCAGTTCAGTTCCCCAGCTGCATATGCTCACTGAGCCATGCAAGGCTGGGGCGTTTTGCTTCGCGAGCATTGCATAGCTCTTGGAAATGCTGGCTGGGGCACTGCATGTCTGTATGTGTGAAGGGGAGCTCCTGCACCTCCTCACACATACGGACAGAGTAGCCTGGAGCAGGGCATTTCAGCACCCACACACAGGCCAATGCAGAAGGTATGTTTATGTTCATTTATTTTTGTATTTAAACATGTGTATGCATGCGTGTATGCTTGTGTTATGAGTGCGCTCTCCTTCTGAGGCGCAGTGGAGCCCAGGGGACAGGGATGGTATTTTTTTACGGGATTTGTATTATAGATGTCCAGTCGAAAATACCATGCTTTCCCCCTTGGCACCCCAGCGCCTTGCATACACACATAATCATGTTGATTGTGTTCGGCCCAGTGGGGCCCAGGGGACAGGGATGGTATAATTTTATCATGGTATCATTTTACTGGACATCTATCATAGATGTCCAGTAGAAAATGTCAAGCCTGCACCCTGGGCCCCCCCAGAACCAATTGCAAACTGTTTGGCTATTTATCCTTTTTTTTAAAAGTATGCTCTACAATGCAACATTTTAACCCATTATTTTTTTTTTAAATTCACGGGGGAAAACCCCCAAACACCTTTGATTGGTTCGGGCTCCCTCGCTACGCTCGGTCGCAATCCCATTTTTGGGGGATATACTTAAGCCCTTCCACTGCAAAAATTCACCAGCTGTCCCTGGCCCATGGACTGTGTTGGGAACGGGATGGGGGGAGCCCAGGGACTGTGGTGGGAACAGGATGACCTTCCAGGCCCCTCGGCTCCTGCGTGCTGCTCACAAACAGGAACCAGGAATCTGCGAGAGCTTCCTGCTTCCTGTATGTGCACAGCAAGGAAGCTGAGGGAGAAGGGGTTGGAGATGAACGTGGCTTGTGACATGTACCACATGTCACAGTCAGATCCAACCCCCATGTCAGATCCAACCCCTATTGAGTGCTTCCCAAGCCCAGCCTTCCCCCTGATGGGTGAGGATCAGGCCAGGGACCCATCAGACCTGCTGTGGTGGGGCCCCTTGTGCTGCAGGAGGGCCCTCTACACCAGGAGCACCCGTTTTCTTTGCACTTATTTTTTAAGTTGGCGTCACAAGGGGATCCCCAGGGGTTGCAACTGTGGACCCAAGGGGTCGCAGTTGTGACCCTTGGTGACCCCCAAATGACGTCCCTGCTCAGAGGTAAGCAAGAGGTAAGCAGGAGATGCTCCAGGGTTAGGCTGTGTGAGTCAGGTGCAGATCTGAGTTTCTCACAGGTGTTTCCTGATTTGCTGCAGTGCAAGTCTTTGGGAATAAGGTCCCTCGAGAGCACATGTCATCTGGCCCCAGGTTTCTGAGAAAAATGATCCGACACTACATAACCTGGGCTCTCTACGATAGAAGGTAAGAGTCTCACTGAGCTGAATGATTCTCATTGACTTTCATAATAGCATGGGCTCAATTGGCCACAAGTTCCTGAACCACCTGAGCCTTGAACCGAGACTACAACAAGACCACCTAGGGAATAGAAGTCTTTTCTCTTCCCCAAAACTTTCCCGGCAGAAGCAATCCCTAAGGGAGCATCCAGTTTGATCACCTGGTCGATCTCTACATTGAAAGCCCAATTATATGCATTGAACTGTTCATGGGTAGTGATGAGATTGGTGGGCAGTCATAATTTCGAAAAAAAAATGTCGACAGACAAAAATGTCGACAAAAAAATGTCGAAAAAAAAAAATGTCGACTTTCGTTTTTTTAAATTATATATTTATTTTAGGGGTTCGGGAGTTAAAAAAAAGGGAAAAATTAAAAAAAAAATTAAAAAAGGGGGGTTGGGGGGGAACCCCCCCATTTAAAAAAAAAATGCATTGAAAAAAAAAGTCGACATTTTTTTTTTCGACATTTTTTTTTCGAAATTTTGACTTTCGACATTTTTGTTGTCGAAATTATCACTATAAACCGATGAGATTATCTCTTTCGTGCTTCGCTATACAGGCAACTTGAAAGCAAAAGGGGGCCTGTACACCCCTTCCCATTATTTCCCCACTTCCTCCTCCCCACCTCACTTTTCTCACGTACTGCTCATGTTTGTATCGAAGCAGCCTACAGGGCAGCACAAAACTCTCACTAATGAATCAACACTCAGAACAGTTTGACAACCGTTGCCAATGCAACACATGTACTTCACATTAGCAGCACCCAGGCAGTGAATGTTTTAGGATTCAGCAGAGGCGTCGCTAGGGGGGGCATTGGGGGGCTATAGCCCTGGGTCTTTTGGTTGTAGCCCCGGGCTCAGGGGCTACAACAGAAAGGCTAGCTAGCCCCCAGTCCCGACATTAGCTTAGCCCAGGGTCTTTTTCAGACCTAGCAACACCCCGGGATCCGAGCTCCAAAAGGAATCCATCCACTGATTGAGAAATGAGTAACTGCAGATTAAACGCGCCACTCTAGCACCGCCGTTCATTTCCTACTTAAGTCACCCTCCTCGGGAGCGACTCTTGCTTTTATGACACCACATCATTTCTTTGCTATAGATCTGCACGCATTTTGATTGCTGTCATTTATAACGATTCTACAAATATGTGTTGCGTGAGCGTAGCAAAAACACATTTGTAATCCAACAAGAACAATATAGAAGATTGGGGGGGGGGGGGTTCGTTAGTAGATGCGCGTGACTCTCCTGGGACTCTTCTCAATCGCCACTTGTGTCCGATACCCGATCCCCCCGCGCAGGGCCGCTGGAGCACACCTATTGTTGGGTTTTGGTGTGACAGAGTTTTGAGTTTCGTCTCGTTTACCATATGCTTCACAAGCTCAGAAACCCAGGTGTTTTCCAAGAGACAATGCTTTGCATGTCACAGGTTCTCAAAGCGGGGACAATCTCCACACCTGCATAGCTTCCCAATGATTCACACATGCCTTTTGCACTGCTCTGCTCTCTGAGGAGGGTGGCATCCACCCCCAGGGGTAGCCCACATGGCATGCACGGTCTACCCAGAGCTTTGGGTTCATTTCCCATAACACTTCTAATTGGAATATTGCACATTATAACTGAACCCAGGAAGATGCGAGATAGGAGAAGCTCAAACATGTATTTGGCACATAGGTCAGTCAGTATCACATTGAGTTCACACCAGCACACAATTATCACAGGTGACCCGAAGCAAAAGTGAATCAGGCCCATGCCAGCGTAATGTGTAAGGAGCACGGTCTAAAGGCACACTGTGCTTATGTGCGCGGATGCCCACATAATCTGGGCATTATACATATATACCTTTTGGATACCCCTATGCATTGGCGGCCTGCCACTATATGTGGAGTGGCACCCCCCTGCCAGTCCACCCGTGTGCTGTATTTGCATGGGAACTGCGCTGCCTGGAGCGGTGGACTGGCCTATAGGGAACTCTGGAGATTTCCTGGTAGGCCCCTGCACCCTGGGCCTCTTTTGTATGGTAGTTCCAAATGTTACCATAGGAAAAGGATTGGACTCGCAAAAAATGTGTAATATGGGGCCACTTTGAACATTATTTCCAGGGCCTCTTTTGGTTCCCAGCCTGCCTGTCATTTTTTCCGTTTGTATGCACAGCCCTTTGGGTTCCGTAACAGATGTAGCGTAGAATAACGAGAACCGGCGGGTTGGCGGAAGCCTGGCCAAACTGGCGTTCATTATTGCGCTAGCTGAGTAGACACCCTGCCTGATAGGCGAGGCGATCTCTCCTGTCAGTCCGCGTGTTCACAACATCAGAGTCCTCCCCTCCTGTCAGGCAGTGTGTCTATGTACCACAGAGGAGGGGAGGGCCATCCGGTCCTCCATATGGATGCGAGGGCTTGTGTGGGGGGTGCATGCAGGTTATTGTTTTTAGTGTAATGTGTATGCATGTATGTATGCTGGTGTGTTTGTTTTTATGAGTGCATGTATGCAAGGAGTTGTATGAATGATGTGTGAATACGTGGCTGGAACGTTTGTGAGCGTGAGCGTGTTTCTGCATGCACCCCTACATTTTGTGGCCACACTGAGTAGCCAGTCTAGCCAGGTAATAGCACTTATGTTTGCTTTAGCCTTGATTCAAAGCAAAAAATGTCCGGAGATATTAAGAAAGTATATGCAGACTGTCACTACTAGTGCCTTAATGGATGAGAGTTCTTATGTGGTAGTACTGGCACATACTGGTGCAGCCTTCATGGACATCTCTTGGCACAGCCAGCAGGAACATATTTTATATACTGGGCAAGGCCTTAATTATAAGGTGTTGCAAAATGGTCCTGTACACTGTTGGCGACTTGCATGTATTGGGTTTTTCATGTGCTACCATACAAAAATGTTTGCAAGCTGTGTGGCGTTTTACCCAATTTGTCACAGAAAGTGCTGCAAAAAACCCAATTTCAACCCATTATTTTAAAAAGGTTCTTCGCCCCCCGCCAGGGACTCGGGTAAGCTTTTTATTTTTTCTTCCCTCCCTCCATCCTCCCTAACCCACTTACCTTTTTGCTCCTTCGACCCCGCTGGGCAATGATAGCAGGCTCCAGCAGTCCAGCAGTGTGGAGACTCGGAGCGGGCCATCCCCACTCCGCGCCTCCACATGGCTGGAGGCTTCCATCGTCCCCCAGCGGGGACGCAGGTACGTTTTATTTTTTCTTCCCCTCCCTCCCTTCCACCCTCCCAACCCCACTTACCTTCTGCTTCTTTTTTTTTCTTTTTTTTTTCGGGAGCGGACGCGCTGGTAACACTTGTGTTCCCAGCGCGTCCGTTCCCGATGGCCGCCATGGAAAGAGAAAACGGACTCCGTTTTCCCTTTCCCGGCAGCCTTTTTTTTCATTATTATTTTTTTTTTTTCTGTTTCGAAACGCACCAAAACAGAAAATAAATGCCATTAGCACCCCGATCCAACGGGCCGGGGTGCTAATGGCAATAAGACCCTCGGCGGCAAGCCAATACCGCCGCAGGTAATGCCCGGGGGCTTCGTTAAGGCCCTTGCTACGCTCGGGCCTATAACTACGGCCCCGGGCATTACCTGGGGCGGTCCAATATATGACCCACAATAATGACCCATTCCTCGGTCTTATAAGGCTTAATTATAGAAGATGTGGCTGCAATGT
This sequence comes from Ambystoma mexicanum, assembly GCF_040938575.1. Classification (NCBI taxonomy): domain Eukaryota; kingdom Metazoa; phylum Chordata; class Amphibia; order Caudata; family Ambystomatidae; genus Ambystoma; species Ambystoma mexicanum. The sequence continues at coordinate 960,570,634 of NC_090941.1, read as the reverse complement.
GGCTGCCAAATTGATAATACTTGCTCAGGACGAAGATGGTCATGCCTTAGCTGGTTAAACCAGTAGCACATGTATTCCACACTGTTCCCAACTGGTGCCATGAATGTATCACTACCTTTCATAGCTTGTTCCATCCTTACTTAAAACATAGACTGTGCTGTGTGCAAAGGGGGGGCATAGGGACCAGGAATGCAAGCACAATTCTGAAGGGCATCAGTCCATCAGAGCTGTTGCAAGAATTGTGCTGCCAGCCTACGTGGATCTAAATGAAGTGGCACTTTCCCAACCCCTTCACTTCGAGTGGGGGCACATTTTCTGCTTATTGAGGAGTTTTGGTGCCCCTCTGCTGGTATCGTCAATGAGGCGGTCTAGCATTGTCATGCACTATCTAGTACCGGTCCTGCTATCATTCAGTGTTTAAGAGGGTTTAATAGCTGAATAGTGGTTGGCAAATCCTTTTAAAACATGAGAATCTTTGCAGCCAATGGACGATATAGACCACAGTTCTTAAACAAGCATCATCAATGCCAATGGTTTCGGCATTTGTGTAGACATGGAGAAAAAAAACTTGCCAGGCACTGCTGGGGTGGCGTTAACTTTTCATTAATGGTAGCAGCTGCAAAATGGTGCAAGTACCTGGGCATCTAATATGGCTGCCTGGAAAATGCCTAATACTTACACACGGCAAAACTGTTGGCTTTGCCAATGCTTGTTTATAACAGACTTCAGTGAAGGACACACAAAGTGCTTATTAATCGAATGGTTGAAGGCAGAACTGGTTAAGACATTTTTATTGCACCAATAGCGGGTTTACAGTTCCAATGAAGTCATTAACTCACAGAAGACTGCTTTGAAAAAACACTGGCAGGCACTTCGAGTGCAAAGTTTGATGCTAAGGCTTGATTAAAGCGAGCTCAAAGAGTTCCAATGAGGAGGTTATTTGAGTGGTGAGGGGCAGGAACTGAGTGGGAATAGCCGTAGGCATTAGCATGCCCATGGGCAATTATGGGGTGGTCAAATAACCAAACAACACCTACAAGCGTGTCCCTCCTCATACGTATTTCTCCCTATCTGTATTCGAATGCAATAGTTTTGCTTATTTATTTATTGAATTATTGTGCATTTGTAAGGTGCTTATACATCAAGTAAATTGTGTTTCAAAGCGCTCACTGGGCAACAGAGAGGGATCATGGTAATGAAAAGCAAATATGACAATGAAAGATAGAGGTGGACCTACTAGGCCTTGCGAGCATTCAGAACCTGTAAGTGCTGAGAGAGAGTAGGGATGAGGGAGTGGGGGGTAAGTAATAGGATTAGCACAGAGGGAAGTGCTAGGGAGTAAGCAGCTGTTAGGTGATTTGGTGAGAGTGGTCAACTGCCAATAAAGTAAGTGCAGGCCTGTGGTGGCCTAGGCCAGTGGTGCAAGTGCCACCCAATAGTCCTCACCAAAAACAGAAATGGGACAGTTCTCCTGAAAAAATGCAACGGAACACAAAACAAAACACACACACACACACACACACACCTCCCCCCGGAATTATCGCATGCATTACAAACGCAGTTTGATCTGCAACCACAGGCTTAGGTTGTGTTCCCCAAACCAACACAATTCTTACACAAAATGTGTTTCGTTTATCAGCATATTCCCAATCAATATGTTTTAGAAAAACTTTAAATACTGAGAATTTTATTGGTGATTATTCACATTTGACTATTTGGTGGTTCAACAAAGATAGCTTGAACAGTACGGGGCCAGAGTTAAAGCTTAAGCAATACGTTAAAAAGGAAGGTATCTTTTAAATCACCAGCAAATCCATAATGCTGTATATTTTAATGACATCAAGGCAACAGTTGCCAAACCTCCAGGGATGGAGCAGATGCCAAATACAATGGCATTGCAACAAAAGAACCAGCATTTAGGTCAGTGCGACTGCTGGCACCCGGCCGACCCATGTGTGCATGAGATGGCAACACAAGGCTCTCAAATCACCCAGCAGAGCAAGTTCCAAAACAACAGAATGCAGGAGGTATCAGGTACAACACCCACAATCAACCCTGTCTTCATGAGGAGACCTAATGACACTTCCAATATACTACAAATCCACAAAGAGTGCAGATGGCACAGCAAATGGGAACACATAATATCAGGCAGCCATCATATCTTTAGCTTCAACTATTAATCAAAGACCTGCAATTTGACGTAAATAAAAAAATAAAAAAGCACTTGCACAAATTCTAAAACACATGTTTTAAGTAAATGCTAAAAGATCAAAAACAGTGAAATGTGCTTTAAATGGCGCTGCACATCATTCAAGATGACGTTTTTGTTTGTGGTCTCAAAGAAACAAAAAGCAACACCACCATCTGTCACAAAAAACTAAATTCTAACCCTGCTAACCAACCCCCCTCACAACAAACTAATTGCATATGCGCTACTACAAAACACTGAGCTATTTCCCGCCATCCCCAAAGGTGTGCGGTCTATAGTGCGCGGGAGCTTCCAAATCATGTTCTTTCTGTTAAACCTTCATTTTGCACAATGCACACGATTTAGCCAATTTTCTGATCACAAACAGGTCAGCATAAAATAACCGAAGAAAACAGTAAAACCATCAAAATAGAGGCTACACCAAGTGAAGAGGAGAAAGAATATGTGGCACCTCATGCCCATGAAGGACGCCCAGAATTGTGGCCCCTTAAAATGTGGGTCCCTTCATGATGCTCGCACATTATATCTGGAATAAAAAGTCTGCTTATTGTTTTACTTTTCATGTGATAACTTGTTTTCTTTGTTTAAAAACAAACGGGGTCAATTGTGTGCATTATGTGACTAAAATGTGATTGATAGCCACACAGTTATGTGGCTCATAAAGTTCAAGAAGACCTTACCATGCTGCCATCTGTATTTCTTTACAGATTTTACAACAGGGCAGTTCCTACCAAGTAAACACCAAAGCATCACAAGCATTAGGCATGCCAATGACTCAGGCATAAGGACCTGTTAGGGCAGGGATCCCCAATGTGTAGCTTGGGAGCAACATGTTGCTCGCGGCATCCTAAATTGTTGCTCGCCAGTTGCTCTGGGACATGGTGTGGAGTCCTAGAAGGAGGTGCTGAATGGATGAGACCTCAGTAGCACTGTAGTCAGGACAGAGTCCTGGACTGTGCAAGAATTTTGGCCAATGAGCCGCTGTGTTTCAAGCTGGCTTATTTTTATACATGCAAGATTTGTGTTTGGTGCTACCATGCGCATCATTTTTCAGTAAATGTCCTTACTTGTTATGGTAGTGTCATTCCTAAAACCCTGTCATCTCCAGTTACTTTGCCCAGCTGACAAATGTATTAATGAGTACAATATTTGAACCATGTTTGTGTCATGGAGAAAATTGGCATATTCTGTTCCTTGCTACAGCTAGTATGAGCATAATGGACAAGAAGGTGGTATGCATACCCAACTTTCCTTTATTAAATAATGTGCATGCACACTTTCTGTACAAGTGAGGTTTGTGTTTGATGCCACATGCATATTTATCGATAATATTCATTTTGGTGTCACCTGTATTTATTATTACATAGTGTCCTAGCGGAAAAATGGTCATCGTTTGTTACTCTGCTCATCTGGCACATGGTTATTGGGCAGATACAGTAAATGCATGCCATATTTTTCATAATTAATTTGCCCTGTATTCCAATCCAATTAGGTTATTGTTAAGAGGTTTAAACTAACAAGCCAGTAATTGATTCAAATACTTTGTTAATACCACCACACACTGCTATGAAGTGGACATCAAATGCTCAAAGTTTTCACCAATGTTTGCCACTAAGTCTTATGTAAAATCCCTTTTGGGCAGAGAAAATAGGCTCCAAATAATTGAGAAAGGTATTATTTTTATTCCTAACCACTTTTCCAGCAATGCAACAGCCTTCTGGAGCTTTAAAACACACAATTTCCCATAACATACCCAAATAATTTTCAAGAAGTAACCTCCAAGGGCCCAATGAAGCCTACCATGTAATGACCTAATTCATATTTAATCGTATTTCTCCATTAAGTCAGCAACATTTAAAAACATGTTTGATATTTTTCATACAATTTACACAGCACAAGCTCCAAATAAAAAAGCAACTTTAACATATTCAAACTTGCTATATATAAAAGTCTGATCATTACAATTAATTATATATAATCTAGCTCCCATGCATTCCACGCTTATGCAAAACAGAGAAACAACAGCAAATTAACAGAAAATGAACCAAATCTTTGACTCCTATTTTGCAAGCACACTTTGTGCTTCCTCCTGCACACTTTCTTAATTTATTGAGGAGTGGGTACATTTAAATGTACCATTACCACCAGCCTCCTGCATTCTGGGGATCTTATTTCACAGATTTATCCTTGCCATCTTATATGTGTACATAGTGCCATATATAAGGCTAAAGGGGGCAGCCTATGTATATTTTGGACATCTGACTCTTTCATCGGACAAGCTCTAGCTTTTGGAGCTATTTTGAGGTGGCTTAATGCACCAAATTTAGTTATATCCCATCCCTATAAAAATGGACAGTGCCTTACAACCACCCATAACCACAAGTATTTCTCTTGACTACAGTCGCACTTGCACTGAAATTCACTTTATGATTAGCCGAAAATCCCAGATGTGCTTTTAAAAAATAAGGAACATTCTTAACTGGCCTGACACTTTCAAATTGAACACCCCCAATTCAGCTCACAAGGGGCTAGCAGGTTTATCTGCAGGTAGACCTGCTATGTGGCACAGGAATTTATTTTGCAACCCCTCCAGGACATGACAGTTCCAACCACCCTGGATTTTGCAGCCTTAAAATCATGGAGCAGACCTTGGTCTTATATATCCCCAGACACTTCTCCAATCAGAATGCTGCAAACTTGAAATAACAACGTAAAAAGCCATTTAATCATTAATGATGCCTTTTCGGCTATCTTCTTAAAATGACTGATGCAAGCACTGCTCTTTCAGAAGAGTAGGCTCAAATAAAAATGAGACTGTCCTCTCATCTCTACATTTATTTAAAAACTAGCCACAAGGTTTCACCCTTTGCCTGAACACCATCATTTTTGTTTTTATTATAATTAATTTCAAACTGTAATTCCCAAAATAGTACCTTGTGTTTAGCAGGCCCTGTTGGAGAACTGCTGGGGGCAAGTCCAAAATAGCTGTGTCTTCTGCATGAGGAGGCATGCTATAAAAGGAACCCTTCAGGCGGAGGGTGGATTAACTTTCCTAAGAGAAGTACTAGAATCAAGATCCAAAAGGAATACATTGGGACCAACTGACATCCCTGCTTGTCACCTTTATTGGTGTTGGAAACAATGTATAATACCACAATCTTGTATATTGGACAGATGCTGAGATGTCTGCGTATCACATTGGATAAGACTAAAAAAAAAAAAAACATTAGTGACCTGTAAGAATGTAGATGTAGGACTCAGACACAGTGGGCTCATGTTGATCGACATATGCTTTTATTGAAAGTAAAAGGGTGGGGGACTGGGGAAACTCCTGCCTTTCCCTAAAGCTATGAGGGGATTCCCTTCCTCAACCAAAACTAAGGAAACTGTCAGGATGTCTTGTCTAAAGTAAATAGTCCACTGTCACAAGTCTGAAGCCTATTTCCATCCCTCACACTATTGACCAACCAATAAAAAACAAAAGGTCTTCTTAATTCAGAAGAATAGGTTGTAGATCCAATCAAAGAGTTCCAAGTAACAAAGGTTCCAAACCCAAAGTTCTTAAATGTAAAACAAAGTTCCATAAAGTTCTTAGATATTTCTCTGTTGCACAAACTTCGCAACAACCAGGGGCAACGACTCCCTTGTCCTGGTTCCTTCTCTTGGCAACTCTCTATTTATTGTACCACAACCAGGGGCAATAACTCCTTTGCACTGGTTCCTTCTCTTGTAGGCCCCAGATCTCTGCTTCTCTCTCTTTACCGCTTGGGCCAACTTGGCTCACTTCCCTGCCAAGTATGGTCCTTAGTAAATTACTCTGTGGTTTCCCTTCTTCTCATGTGATTGTGTCCCAGACCCCTCTTCTCCCAAGTACCACCACAAGCAAGAGGACTTGTGTGTTTCTCCTGTAGTGGGTCCCAAACCCACCTTCTTTGCGTGAGGGTACTTGGAGCTCTCTTCTCCCATGTACCACCACAAGGAAGATGAGTTGTGTGGTTCTCGTGTAGTGGGTCCCAGACACCTCTTCTTTGTGTGTGGGTACTTGGAGCCCTTTCCTCCCAAGTACTGCCACAAGGAAGAGGACTCAAGTTGCTTTTGTTTGGTGGGTCCCAGACCCTTAAATTTCTCTTGTTGGGGGACAGATATCGTTCGCATGCCTGCCAGGTACTGTGACTATTAAGATGCTGACTGCACCGTCTTAGTTTCCCACCAGCCAGTCTGAGTGCTCCCCCTTTGTAGTTGGCTCTGGTCTGCCAAGGAACACTGCAGTGTCAATCTTTCCCAGGGCAGCGTGGTCTTCCTTTCACGCGCTTCCCTGTCTGCAGGAACACCGGTAGCTTCTCTCTGCCAGCTCGCCTTTCGGTCCTCCCACTGTGGACGTGCCCTTGTACTTCCAGCTCCCCTCTTGGCATCCTGGTGTGCTTCCTTGCACTTTCCTGCACCATGCTGGCTAATGCAGCTCCTTCATGGAGGACTAGACAACTTCTTCCTGCGTCCCTCTTCCTTTTCTACTCTGCATTGGCCAATGAGCAGCCAGCAACAACTAAACTGCTCATTGTGGTTCTTAGGAGAACCCTTCATGCCTCTGCTCCTCCTCTTCATCCAAGTACTTATTCCAAGTTGTCTAGAATGCTCATGTAGGTTATGCGGAACACTCTACATTCCTCCATGCATCTTCTTTGTCTCAGTGGTTGTCAATAGTGTGGGATATATTGACCCACAGAACAGCATTTCCCCACATCACCAAGCTGCAGTTGCGCAGAAACAAACAAAATGGTTGCGCTGGCTCCTGTGAGCGCCTGGGCTCAAAACTGCATTTTGCAACAACAACAAAAAGGACTGCACCATCCTGCCAAGCACACATCAGGCAGGATGGAACAAAGGGGGCACATTGAAGGAGATTGCCAGTGTGTTCCGACATAAATAAAAGGAAGAAAGTGGAAAAAGCAACGTTGCTTGCTGGAAAAGCCAAAATCCCCATTGAAAAGAAACCCTTTTTCCACCTTTACAAAACAGCGGTTTTGATGCTAATTCCCCTTGTCCTTAAAGCCACTCTGATTGATAAACCCTACCAAGCCCTGTGTGTCTCACTGTGCCTCAGAAAAACTCCGAATTGACAAGCCCAATCAAACCAACTCTAAAAAAATCAACCAGGAACTTTACGGGAAACGCAGTCATTTTCTTTGCAAAAGTATCCAAAACTCAGCTGTTCAGAGAGAGACTCTAGCTAGCTGAGCCATTTTTGTTTCAATGTATCTGTGCTGCAGACCAACTTCAGCATTCAAGAGAATAACTATAGCTGGAAGACAGTGTGTGAATCTGCTGGAGATGAAAAGTTGAATTTAAGAAGGAAAGGCCAGCTGCACCACGTGTAAGAAAATTGGCTTTTGCAAATTAAAGAAAAACAAATGACTGTGTTTTCGAACAGTACACTGGTGACTGAAAACCTGCCAGTGTTTAGCAATATGAAGGGGTTTATCGATGGTGAGACTATATAACGGGGGTTATTTTATGCAACCGGCTTGCTTTAATTCTGGATCAAAAAATCATAAACTATGGTGGCTGGAGCTGCAAGTTGAAAATCAGGGTTTCTGCTTGGAGGGGTGGCACCAGAAGGAGGGCGCTCTCTCAGCAGATACTGACACCCCCCTGATAATTGCGGGGTTAAACAGACGTTTGTCTCTGCTGGGACCCTGACAATGAAGCTCCCAGGGAGGGAAGCCTGAAGAGTGAAGGGGCAATATAACTTCAATCAAGGGAGAGGCCCACCATGCTCTAAAGGAAATGACAGTTGGCAGCAATGGAAGGACAGGAAAAAAAATGGACCCAGGAACAAAGAGACTGCCGTTTGTTCCCAAAGACTATTTCAGGAATACACTTTAAAGACTTCTATCTTTGCAGCAATACTTTGTAAAATTGTAAAAATGTTGCAGTTTAAAAGTGGTTTTGTGCTTTCTTTAGAGATATGGTAGAAGTCACTGATACCTTGGGGACAGAAAGGGCAAAGTATTGACGGTAAATCGAAAAGTATCAATGTTGCACATACCATTTTGTACATACATCCCTGGGGATAATTCGCATCTGTGTATAAAGTTAGGGCATTTTAGGCTGAATCTTTCATGTTTAAAATTACCAAAATGTATTTGAAGGGTGAAACAAGGTCCCACAGACTGGAGGATTGGACGGATATGTGCTGCACATAATATGTAACCTGTGTATATAATTTGCTAAGAGATTGCAATTGTCTAAATGTATGTTTTTGGCAAAATTGGATTTTAAGTATATTAAATGTAGGAGTATTTGGACATTGTAAAACTCACCTCATAAACCTGACATCATTCCCTTGGAAATCCAACCAGTTGAGAGGAAGGCGGAGGAGACTAGCACCCCTGCCCATTCCAAGTAGTTTAGGGGCGTGCTTAGTTAACCCTGCCCAGCTTATACTTTGATGATGTCATTATGCACTATAAATAAGGGGACTTGACAAGACTCTAGACAGACACTCTCTTCCTGATTTCCTGTGCAGCATCCTGTTCCTGTTTCATTCGTCTTGCACTGATCCAGATTCCAGACCCAACTACCAGGCCAAGCATTGCTGATCCTACCAGCAAGGCCTCAATTCTAAAATCCCAATCCCCAAAGGGAGAAGCAGTGGAATTTTTGTGGGAAGCTTCCTGACACCAGCCTGGCTTTGCGGCTCACCAATTGCTGTCCAATAACTGCATCCAAAGGTACCTGTGCCATCCGGTGATCAGAACTATCCTCTGGTATCCAGTCCCTGCCAGGCTGATGCTGTCCCGCTGATTTTGTCTGGCTGTCCTTTGTTAGACCAGAACTTTCTGGTGCCCAGAACGCTGAATGTCCCAAAATCCTAAACTAAATTGAACTGTGAGTATCAATAGGAACCCATAGAAATCCATAGTATACCTTGCCTTGCCTTGTCATTATTCCCTCTCTAAGCCATCCTATTCTGACCACGATATCCTGTTAAAATTGTCGGCATTATCTGTGAAACCCTGCCTTTGATTCCTAGTGTTAGCGCCGGAAACGGGGTACACTGTGAAGGGTTGCAACTGCAGTGTGACTGTACAGATTCACGGATGGCATTCCTCTTTTTCTTAGCCATTAAATCTAGTTTAAGTAAAATTTGCAATCCATTTTAAAGCCGCTTTTCTGTTTTTCACTGCCCGATTTTTCTCATTCAGCTTAACAGCTAGAGACCTAATTTCACTTCTATCATATACCCGTGATATCTATCTATCTCCATACCAAAATATTTCACCCATTTTTCAAAGAAACCGTTAATTTACACAGAAAACAGAAATATTTGTGAAGTTTCCAATGTGTCATTTTGATTGCCAACTGTTTTAAATCTTACACTCACTTTTCAAACTGTATGCTCTTGCTAATCCATTGCTTGTGATTGTTTGTACCTTTACATTGTTGCTTTAGTGAAGAATTGTATCTGCTTCAAGGTTTTTACACACATTCATTATTTTATTCATCCATTTCTGAATGTCATTTTTAGCATTGCCAGGGTTTCAAACCCGTTTTTCACTCTTATTTGGGGAGGGAAGGTCGGATTTGAATTCTGTTTTCAGCTTCTTATTCCTGATTACCTGCTGTTTCTTCATATCAATTTATAATTGATTATTTGTGGGTTGAGGGAACATTGCAGGGGGAAATTCTAATTTGAGTGCTACCTTTCCTAAAATCAAAAGTGCTTCTATTCCCTGGTGTTTTGTATTTGTCAATAGAAGGTTAAACTAAGTGCATTGCTTACATTCCTAGTGTTTTTATTACCCCATTGGTGATTGCTGCCCCATATCAAAAGGTGTATGATTTATTTTGAATTTTCATATAAATAAATATTGTATTTTTCCAGCCAGCCTGGACCATGGTCCATTGTGACCCGGGGTATTTGGAAAGGGGGTGTGATATGAGTGGTGTACCATCTCAATATTGAATCTAACATAAAAAAATAAGCATTTCAGTTGTGCGCTGCATACTATGCCGATACTAAGGTGTGTGTCACCTGATTGAAATCCTTAACAATAGCATATCTTTCAACTCTTCCCCATTCTTCCTTGTCTCAGTATTTCTACCCTTGATCTTGGGTCGGTTGTGCTCTTCATAGTCCCAGTACTTATCTAGGGAAATGGCAGGGTGACTATATCTCATGAGCCTACTAGGGAATGGGTTGTTCTTTGGGTTATAGGAAGGTGGGGTCTAGTGTCTGGTGATTGGCGAGGATATTGCATTCTCAGGGTAGGGTTGTTCCTAGTTCCATGAGGGGTTTCTTCTCCCATGTGATCCTCTCCCTGTGCACCACCCTCAGGGGAACTATCGTACCGCCCTGGTCCCATGGGAATGGTCTCCCCCAAGGGGAGAAGGGACAGCATCCACAGATTTGTCACAGACTCTAATAAAATGTAAATTACGCCACATTACGTTTCTATCAATCAAATACTGGCGAATTCCACCCTGGAGTGCTACGGACTCCATAATTGGGGACTAACACCGCCAAACCACCACTTGGAATTTGGCAATGATACCACTGGACCAAGTGGCAGTAACGGTACCGTTGAGATGCCACTAAACTCATTATGAGCCCCAATGTCCACGAAGGGAATTGGCCTATAACCGTGAGGGGCTGGTGGTCCAAGAAACACTTGTCTAAGGGAATGGCATAATACCTGCCTTGACAACAGCAATAATCATAAAACGATTTGGTGTCCTTCAAAAAAGCTCCCATTGTTTCTCCAATTCTTTTTTTGTCTTAAGGCAATGTTTCTTGCCATTTTGAAACTATAAATCCAACCAGAAGTGTACACACCCCTCATTAAATCATGGTTCAGTTTTCTTTTCGAGATTCTACATTCTGCATCAAACCATGTTGCATCCCTTTCTATAACCTGGAACTTCTGAACTTGGGGGCACGGTTTGCCAATAGTTCTGTCCTGGACAGTTTCTTCTAAAGACTCAAACAAACGGACGCTTTCCTTTGTGGCCTCTGAACTGTTCAACAGTTTTAAGTGAATATCTTATTTTCTTGTGAAATAGTAATTCTTTCCAATGCCTCCTTTTCCAGCGTAGGCATTGCCAACCAGCCTCTCTGGCTGTCAGATATCTTCTACGTGGTGCCTACCCTGGCCATTGGAAAATTAACTCAAGAAGATTGTGTTTACTCTTTGTAACATTTCATAACATTCCTGAAGAAAAAGAACATCCACAATACAGTCATCAATGACTGTGGAACAGTATTGCCGATCTTACTTGCTTAGGAATGCACCATTTGCCATTAAAGATCCCATAAAGTCCTAGGCAGAATCTCAGTAGACCTGAAAAATCAGTGCTCCGTTTGTGGCCATTTTTACCGTCCATACATTTGCACTAATATTTTGCTCGGGAACCTGAAACCCCTGCTAATGTTTATGTACTCCTAATCTATTTTTGAAGAGCTAGACTGGTCGCATATGTCTAAAAATGTACTACTGACCACTCAATTTCCTCAACATTTCTAGTAAACAACCACTTAACATCAAATGAAGTTAAAGGCCTTGCACATTTCCTTGACTAGAATAACACGTGGTCTAGATAACTATTAAGTACTGCAAATTAAATGTTCTATATGCAGTTTTAACTTTGTTACATTTCTAATTTGTGTTGCAAACAATTTGTCCGCCAACTGTGCGCCAATAGGTTCCTTTGAAAAATGGATGTTGCTCACCATTTCATTTTATATGCCAATTTTGCTAATTCCGCACAAAAGGTTGGGGACCCCTGTGTTAGGGAGAGCAGGGTTCCAGGTGTCCTTATAGCGTATGATGACAAATAAATAGAAAGCAATGCCATCGCACATAGCACTTAAACAACAAGCAATGTGCAGAAAATCTGCTTCACCACGGACACAAAAATCAGCGATGTTTCATCACCAATCGCACCACAAACTCTCTTCATGGTTAGTAATTGCATATTTCATACCCTCTGAGCTATGACAAAATAAATATAGTTAGAAAAGAAAAATGTCCGGTGAAATTAACAGTACGACGTCCTTTCATTGGATCGGGGTTAGAATACTGTGACGGAAATGTTCAAGGGTGAAAAGACCGAAGATTATTTTGCCGAAAATAACCTTCGGTCTTTTCTCTCCTGCACATTTACGACTCTGCCCACCCTGAGCCCCACGCCCACCCCCTACTTACCTTGGGCGGCACACTTTACTGTGTGCTGCTGACTGGCGGTGTCCCTGCGACGCCTGCTCTCTTTCACTTCCGAGATCAAGAACCAGCGCCGCAGGGTTCTTTGCTTTTTTTTGGTACTTTTTGGGATCGGCTGCGGGGGACAGTCCTGCAACCCCTGCTCACAATATAGTGAACAAGGGTGCGGGGGACACCTCTGCAGGCCCTGCAGCCCTTAGCACCGAATGGGGGATTTGGTCGAACTTTTCAGCCGAATCTCCCATTCAGGCTTTTTTTTGCAGGCTTTTTGGACGTTTCCCTTTCATCTACAGCAGTATTTTCAATGTGTGTTTTTACGAAAATTGTTAAAACTCATCAAAAAATATAGGAGAGGGGGGAGGTTCATATAAAGGGTTTGGGTGTTCAGGAATAGTAACAAATAGGTGGATGTAGGTGGGGGGTTGGGGAACACCCCTCAATAAATAAAACATTTTTTTCATAAAAACACCCATTGATAAAACTGTTGTAGATGAAATTACATAGAACCAAATTAACGTTTCACTCCAATCCTCAATTCTCATACATGCCACCATTGGGAGCCCTTAGAAACTAGCTAGATGCTCCTCAGGTGTGCTATAGAAGTAGCTGGGCAGAAAACATGTATAAAGCAGAGACCAAAGAAACTAGCTCAGGCATCAGGTGGTCACAGCTCCGGTTTTGTAAATCAGAATTATTCACCAATAAAGTTACCTGGACAGTATTTAAGATGTCAAAGGCGTAGGAGTTACACACAAATTATATTTTTAGTAGAGAAAACCATCATGCATGTAAAGCAAGCACAATGACCAATGCATTTCGGATTTAAGAATCCTTCATTAGGTCAGATTTAAAAAGGCAAGATCAACAAACAAACCAATCCATAAAGATTCCTCGAGTCAAAAAGAAGTATGTCAAAGTAGAAAAAACATCACAAAGGACAATACCTGTCATTCTGGAAAGATTACAACTGCTTTTATATCACAAAAAAGACAAAACAAAAGTATGTATAGTGTAGGTGCACCACGAGAAAATCGAATCCACGGATGCGTATATATATGATTTTGAGAAATGTAAGAAAATACCTGTCCATAAGAAAGGGAGTCAAGTAAATCTATGTAGAGAGGTCAAAGAAATGAAATAATGACAAGCCCAGTCATGAAACCATAATGAGTAGAAAGGCACATGGAGAGAAATAAATTAAACAAAACACGAAAAATAAATATATCCTCTACCTGAGGCAAATCAAAAAATCCTGGAGGGTGAGCTGTAAAAATCAAGAAAAAGGGGACATTCAAATAATTGTATCAAGCCAAAACAGGTGGAAACATTAGCTCTTTCAAAGAAACAAATGGGAATAGAGACTGACCAATAGTGTGTGCAGGTCTCTAAAATACTCAAAAGTACGCTCGCAGCGTCAGGAAAAGTCCACGTTCCATAGAAACATTCAGCATATAGTGTCAGAGAACACATGCAACCGTCAGTGATTTATGGATTTATTTTTTCAGTTTTATAGGATGCGGACAAAACAAAAAGTGCAGTAGGCTGCAAATATTGAGTCAACGTGGACAGTGGCCACACCCAAAGGCTAAAGGCCACAACCAGTGGGTCCTGGAGAAGATGTAGCATAACAAAACCCTTGAAATTCAGTAAAAAAAAACTTTTGCAGCGATAACATGATCCGACTTATCTCAACTAAAACCATACTATTTGGCGAGTGTGAGAAGTGACAACCATCTTAACTCCTCCTCCCAGGATGTCACTTTGATCTCATTGGTGATTCCCTGCTACAGTCTTATGTTTGTGCTAGTGGGCTGAGCAACTGGGGGGACAGGACTCCAAGTTAAGATGGTCATCACTTTCCACACCCACTGAATTACATGGGTATTGTTGAGATAATTCGGATCAGCTTAAGTCAGTCTTAACTACAGATTTGTCACTGAATGTCCAGGGTTTTGTTATTTTATATCTGATCCGGCCTTCTGATGTGGCCACTATCCATGTTGCCCCAATTGTTAAAGATGTAGGCCCACTGGCATATGGCTGAGGCCCGTTACCCTCGCCTCGTAAGTAACCAGATCTAACCAGCCATGGCGGTTGCCCTAATTCATAAAAAATATGGAGGCTAATGTTATGGTTTTTTAATAACTTTTAAACTGTCTAATATTGCTCCCAATATTTTCAGGAGAGACCCATGAAGGACATTGCTTTTGGGAAATGTCATCCAAATCTGTTCCGGTAGTCAAATGTTATTAGCAATGGAATTTTGGGAAAAGTCAATGCAAATTGGTTTTTATCTTAACTATTAGGGCAGCAGTAGTATAGGGCAACAGTCATTGCCCTATAGTTAAGGCAAAACCTAAGATCCATTGCCAATAACATTTGTTTGACTCATTTGACATATGTACATTGCTTGAGGTCACATACAATTGGAAAGTTTGGTGTAAATTTGCCCAACGAATTAAAGGTTTTAAAGCATTGAATAAACTGATGTTTTGGGTTTTACACAGGTTTTACATTCATTGAATAGACGCACAGCCTAAACCATTGGTTGCATTTCCTTCAAATGAAAAGCAAGCTGTACAGAAAGTAGTGCAGATGTGCCTTTTGGTGGATTGGTGCCGGTCCGTCCAGTAGTTTCTTAAAAGTATGGTGGCGAACAGGGTACCCCAGAACCAGAATTTTTTTAAATCACAAATGGTACATTGAGCAAGCAAGGCTTTCCATTAGTTAAAAGCTGCCATTTTTTCATCAATGTTAGCTGTTCTCACAAGAATTCCCATGATGATGGAAAAGGAATCATGCTTAAAATGATGTTAGGAGGAGGGTAGTGAAGTTTATTGTCAAGGTAGATAAGGGGAAGGTGAAAGAGGACCAATTGGTGAGTTTGTGAGTTTGGAGGTGATGAAGAAGTAATTTTTGGATACTTTATTTTTTTCTTTTTGAGGGACAAATACCATTCTCATTCACATTTTGCGAGAAGTCCGGCAGTTTGAAGTGTGTCATGAGAAAATATGTAATTCACATGATATTATGAGGGGTCTAGGGGCGGTTTGCCTTCAGGGTAAAACTGGGTGGAAAGAAAATAATGAATTGTGCACATTTCAAGTTTGAGAGGGCTTGGTAAGAGATTTTGATTTTATACGGTTTTCCTCTTTTTAACTGAATCATGCAAGAAGCCAGAGCACGGGGATTCTTGCAGGAATCAAAATCCAGCATTGTCATGGGAATCAAAAACCATGGTCAAAATCTTGCAATATTTATTCTCAGGATTTACCTATGAGTAAATCTCGCAAGTGCAAAAAAGGAGGACACAAATAACCTCTTTCAAAATGTCTGCTAAAACATATTAGGAACATGTGCATTTTTGACGCCGGTCCTTCATTCTTGCAATTCTTGAAAAGCGCCCACTGTTGGGATATGGAGCCCAAGAAAACCTTTAAAGTAAGGAGAAAGGCGTTCAAATGGTTTAACACAACAACGCAATTTAAAATGAAAAGTGAAGCACATCACCTTAACTTCTAGTGCCCCTTCAGAGATCATACATTATGTCTTCTGTGATGTCATAGTCGATGTTACCTTTGATGTCATCACTGAACTCATATGCTGCGCAGCGGGGGGACTCAGAGTTAAAGTGTCATTGCTTCCAACACTTGCAGAATTTCCGTGGTTTAGGTACTTGGGGATGTTTCAACTTAACTGTCTCTCAGCTAAAGTTATTTTTCATTGAATATACATTCAGAGAAAAAACTGTTATGGCAGAGCTAAGATGATCCAATTCATTGCTTCATACATAAAAATGAGGTAGGGATAGTCCCTTACAGACCTGCGGAACCTGTAATACTAATTTAGGCCGCATGATCCTCTTTTTTTCTTCCTTTTTCTTTGCTCATCTTCTTTGCATTTATTCGCTACAAAGATTTGGTGTTCTTTCCAAAAAATGTTTTTCTTTGTTTTCAGATCTTCTTTGCATTTATGTGTTTCAAAGACCTTTTGATTTCACCGAACTCTGCCAAATCTCCCTCTTCAGCACTTTTTGCATTTATGTTTAAAATCTGACATATGTTCTTGTATGTGATTTGAGTCAAAGTTTCTTTTAATTTTTTTCAATAATTGTGTACTATCTATAGTTGCTTATCTTTTCAACTTTAAATATGCCCTTTTTCTTTTTAAGTGCAAAATAATTCATTAAAATTTGCTTCAAAAAGACGGACTGTTTTCAATATTTATAGTGGCGTAAAATAATTGTGATATCCGCTGTTAGGATACACACAAAATGAAATCGATTTAACTCATCTTAGATTTCTCTACAACAGCATAGTGGATACTATTAGTATAACAACGATCCAATTCATTGCAACAAAACCCATTCAATTAGCAAATCACCTGGTCATTAAAATTTAACTGAGAAAAGGAAAACAAAAATGGCAATATAATCCTAACAAAGATCACTGTTGTGTAAATAGATATAGAGGTCTTATTAGGAAGTCATTCTTAATGCAAACCTTTCTATTATTCTACACTAATACCCTCAGCAAATATGCCACTATATAATTGTTTAGAATTCTGCGATCGCTAGATAAACCCCATGCCACAGAATTTTCTAATCACCCTTTTGAATCCTGAAGTAATGAAATCCAAGCAATATTTCTTTTATATACTGTTAGAAATGGTATACATAGACAAATCATCTTTGCGTGTCTCACTTAATGCATAGTTGGTCTTCTCCAAGATCGCTACACCCATGACCCTCAGTCTGCTATTCAATTTTAAATGTAATATTGTCTTCATCGATTATATAAACAAGGTTGTGGGCAGTCTAAAACCTACATATTGTCCTGATTGCCCCACTCATTAATTGTGATAAAATATAATATAGTCACTCTAGCCCCTATGTTTACTCTTTCTGTTAATTCCTCTTTTACGTATGCTAAGATCCCTGGAGACCCAAAAAAGACACAGCTAACTACTCTTCTCCTCTTCTTAAAAGGCCTTCTTAGACTCGAACCCCAGCACAAACACAGGCAAATTATAAATGTTCCTTTCCTACTAGAAATATAGGAAAAGAATAGCTGCATCCCATCTCCAAAACCTCATCTAAAAAACTCATTTTTGGGGTGAATTACAATATGTCTTTCTCTCACAGAGAGTGATGGAAGTAGCCATAATTGGTGTTTGAGATCACCTGCTATGAATGATTGATGATGGAGATGCTTAGTTATCTTAATTGATCTATCTACTGCCTTCATTACTTTTGATCAATTACTCCTGTTGCAGTGCTTTGCCAAAGTTTGTAAGAGCATCTCAGAGTGCCATTAAATGACTGTTCTCATTTTTTGTCTAATAGGAGGCCAAAGGTGAAAACTGGTGCATCTGAATCTCAGGAGGAATATCTTAGTGTTTGTGTTCCTCAGGTTTCAATGTTTATTGTTAACCATTTATGTTAACCCGCTTTAGGATTTGCTGATGACTCAAAGTGCCATTTTCCAGAATTATTGTTGAGATTGATTGATTGATTGATTGATTGATTGATTGATTAAATGCAGATCATGTTTTGTCTTTGTGGAAATCATGGAACTATGTAACTCAAGGTTCTATGTTTTTACACAAGCTATCATAGTCTACAATTTGGTAGAAACAATTTGGTTAAATACATTTTCCCCTTTTTCTGTTATTGTTATGTGGTTCAACACAAACACACAGACACAGACACAGACACAGACACACATAGATAGTGATCCTATCAGTATGTGTAAGTTGGCTTCTACCTATGAAGAACTGTTTTGGGGCGGCATATAACTTTGTGTCATTAAATGAATCTGAACAAAACATTCCAAAAACAAATATAAACCTGACTTGGAGATTTTGGCAAGGTTTATTCAAGGCGGGAGGCAAAGTTACAGAGGGGGACCCAACATTTTTAAAATCAAGATTGGCCTGAATGGGAGGAAACTACTGTCCTGAGGAGAGGGAGCCTGTTCCTAAAAGTGTGCTTTTTCAAATTGGGTGTTAATCCATCCAGCATAAAAAAATCCCCACAAAGCAGGTAAAACAAATAGTGAAATCTTGGGTTTAATCGTGGATCCACGTCCTGATTCAGTGTCTGTGGTTCCTCAGAACCAATCAGGGAGCTGTGTAATGTTTGCAGACAGAGTAAAGGTGCTGAGTGGTCAATTGAGAAACATGAAGTATCGCTAAAATTTTGAAATGGTTGCCCTGTTGCATTGATGTTCTGCACTCGTAGCCCATGAACAACGCAGCGACAGAATATGTACTATTGTCCTACATATGCAACAACCTCTGTAAGGAAAGGGTTGGTGAGGGTAAGGTGGACTATGTCTAGAAAATGGTAAAAAGGGTGTTCTTCTCCAATGTTTGCGAACATCGCAGATGTTCAGGGACATTTCTGTGATGTTCACGAACTTGACACTTGTGTGTGTGTGTGTGTGTATATATAAATATATTTAATGAAAAAACTTTGTTAAGGGGACGCCATGGTTAAGTTGCACTAATAACAACATATGAAATTGAATGAAAAACCTTTGTTAAAGGGACGTTATGGTTACAAGTTGAACTGGAAAACCCCTGAAATTCGCCAGTTATGGTAAGCTAAGCAACCATAACTCGCGCCACCACCGTGCACTGCTAAGACTAACACCCAGGACATCAAAGATGACAACACAAATGTCATTGATGACATCACTGATGGCAAAGATGAAGAAAACACAGGTCAACTACCCCTCTCTTTAAGTCCCTGAGTGACTACTTGTCAGTCAAACCGAGCATCTATTTAGTCTAATAGATGATTCAGTACATTGCCCCCACACACATTGTATCAAAAAAGAAAAACATTCATTTTTATTAGATTATAACATTCTAAAAGAGACCTTATAAAAGGACCTTACAAGGGCCACTATTAGATAGTGCACACTTTAACAACAATGTACAACATATAACTGGTATAATTTAAAGACAGTTTCACAATTAATTCATAAACATTCAATGAAAATCAAAGCAGTACTTATGGGAAACAAAAACTTCCTGTGTATCTAAAAGTTATGTTGGAAAAAGGCAACCTTTGGTCTGCCACTGGTACGTCAGAAATGTACAATGTAGAGAGCTGAGAATGATTACTTTTTTTCTTTATTCTACAAGTTCTCTAGATTTCTTAATTAGAAGTTGTACTGATAGTCCATATTGTAAATCATATTAGACCACCAGCTGATTTCAATGTCAGTTTGAAAAAAGGAAATGTCTGATGAAATATTTCCTTTGTCTATGTCGACATATGTTTCGGCCTCTTGACACATACTAAGTACTCTCTGATGCTCATGGTCTATTCTGTTTATAGGCTTCGCCAGGACAAAAAGAAACAATGATTTAACAGGAATTTAATTCCTTCCCAATATGATGCTTCCTCAAATTCACTTTCTAAAATCAAAACAGTAAAAAGTACTTTACTAGAAGGGTCACTCTATTTTTGTAAACAATCATGTTAAAAGGGCAATGTCTACAGTATTTATCAAATGGTACCACCATTTACTGTTTTGTTTTTAGAAAGTGAATTTGAAGAAGCATCGTATTGGGAATGTGTTGTCCCTCGTGGTTATGGCCAGTAGCCAGATTGTCCGGATCATGACCTCATTCCATGACCTGGACAATGTGGCCACTGCCCATGGCCACAGGCTACACCACAGTCACCAAAGATATATCACGATTTTTTGTACCTACATTAGGACACTTGTCAAAAAATAAAACACGGGCACATTTGCAAAACCATCCTTTCAGGACCTTGCCAATGCTCCTTACACAAGTTTGCTGGAAATCCACCTATGTTTTATTTTTTCAAAAGTGTCAAATGTATGCACATACAATGGTCATATAACCTAGCCCCCACTTGACAAAATCCATTCAGACTTTACGAAAACATTTATATCTAGATCTATAATCTTTTTGCAAACCTTTGTGTAGTTTTGTCAAATGGCACCACATTTATAAGCCTTTACAATATTTTGGGACCCCCTCCCCCTCTAATTCTGGTCCCTCTTCACAAAATCCTACCAAACTTTCCTACTGCCCAAGCCACTGGATGAATTTTCAACAAATGTGCACGAGAAGTGGTGACCTTGTCCAAACAGTCTGCTTTCATTAATTTGGTATTCATCTGTTCAGAGTTCGTTTTAAATAAATGCCAAAATATAGTTATACTTAAATTGTGATATGACTTTGGTGCCTCCATGCCTCAGACAATCTGGCCACTAGACATGCCCACCAGGGACCGTTTATGAAGTTAAAGTGGCCAATGAGCTTGGTCTCCACACAAACACCATTTGCACTCGGAGATGTTTGGCAGGGCCTGCCACTGGCTTTGGCCACAAGCTATGGACAGTGGCCCAAGTTCTCATTATGGTTTTACAGTGAACACTGGGCCAGGCCACATGCCATGGCCATTGTCTACTGTGGGTTGATACACGATTCTGGCAACTTGGCTGAAGCCCACGCCACAGGGATTGTGACTACTAGCCTTGGCTGCAAGTAATGGACAGAGGTCCACAGTTACAAAATAGGGGTATATAGTTGACACTGGGTCGGGCCAAAGGCCAAACACAATGTCTACTGCGGGTTGCTTGCCGGGGCCGACAACATGCCAGAAACCCATTCCCCAAGGTTTGTGGATACACTCCGTGACCACAAGTCATGGACAGTGGTCCACCATACCATTATGGTTTAGTGAACACTGGACCTGACTGCAGGCTCAGTCCAGTGACTATTTCCATTGGCTTGGAGGGGCATGGGGCATAGCCGAAACTCATGCCACAGGCAATCCAGCATAACATTCATCCACTAACGTTATTTATTTATATCCCCAGCATTGGTTGCTCAAAGTCACAAATATCAATGTGCAATGCAAAAAGTATGTTGGTTAAAGAAACATCGTTTTTTCTCATATGTTAAAAGAGGAATTGTTAACAACTGACATACAGTGCTGGAACAGCATGAAACATTGTCAGTTATCAAAACTGTTTAAATTTACTGAAAACACTTTGTCAAAGGGGCATTATGGTTAGGTTGCCTTGCCCGATCTATACTGTAGGTTGCTTGTGGGGCCTGCAACATGGTTATGTTAGGGTATCTTACATTTATTTCTACAGTACAACATACACCAAAAAGGCATGTTGGCACTGATGCTTGTGGTCTCGTACAGAAGTGTGGGATGTATTTACCCATGCATCCGAGCCATACCTCAAAACTGTGCAGTACTGACATGGAAAACATCATGATGGCCAGAGCTTCCCAGAAAATGCACAGGGAAATGCATGAAGAATAGGCTGCCACTCATTTTTGCCGATGTTATGGGCACAGAAGGAAACTGCCTAAAACCACCATTGGACTACCCACACAGTAGTCTGAAACCATTGGGAATGGCAATGCTGATTGCCAAATGCAACCTAGAATTGTTGGGAATTCATTTTCTTAAATCCCAAAAATGGGTGCAGTACCAGTACTCACCACTATCCAAAAGCCGGCAGTTTAAAACCACCCTGTGTTTCTCTGAAGGCAGGCTCAAACTGTCTATTTTAAACATTGCAACACATCTAAAAACTCACTGGACACCAGCAGACATTTGGTAGAATGGAGTGCTGTGTGCCTACAAAATCTGGGAAATGAAGAGCCCAGAACAATGCTTATAACAAAACTGGCTGAGCTATGGAGTCAGCAGTTTAAGTTGCACTGGATTTAAAGACACTAAAATCGAAAATGTTTAGATCAAATGAGTGACCTATGTTTGGTGTCACATGCCTTTGTAACTGTTGAAATGCCATAGTTCTGCACTTAGAATCAGCCTTCTAGCTGCATATGTGAAAATGTTTAGTTTTATTTGAAGGCAGAAACTGGGGAACAAAAAGTGACATTTTATCTGAAACCTGGCTTAAGGAACTGAATTCTGCCTGGCAACTACCCCCATCAGGAGTGAAACTTGAGTCACAGCTGTGTTCCCAGGCCTAGCTGCCCTTTTGCTGCTCACACTAAGGATATGCCATCTATCTGATAATTGAATTACCTGTGCTCTGCAGGAAAGTGAACAAAGCCCTGTCCTGGCTCAGGCAAAGGTTTTATTGGCAGGAGTCGTAAATGGTCGTAAAAAGTGGCTTCCTCCTGAGGAAAGGGGAGGAGCACTGCCTGTGAGAGCAAGCTGGCTTGGCAGAACTGGAAAAACCAGAAATTCAACCTTGTGCTGAGGGTAAACCACACCCCTTTGGAGCCAGAACATAACTTTAAAAAGATGAATAACTCATAGAGCGGACATGTGAAAATTTTATAAATGATACCATAATTCTTGTGATTTTTCTGCCCACAGTTTAAGAGGTTTTTAGAACCGGTGGTATGTTCAGGGGGGTGTCAGCGGAAAAGTGGGGATAACTCTAAATGTATGCATGTTAAAAATCTGAAACTTCATCAGTTAATGTCCGTACTCCCTGCGCACATGTATGTAAAGTTGGGTCAATGTCAGAAATTGCAAAATCAGTTAAAAAGTGAAATATGTGCCATTTCTGAATGCAAGCTCCCAGGAAGAGCAGAGTTTGAACAGGGGATACCTCCTGTAATGCATGATGGGTGCATATGATTTTAAAACAATATGTACCTCTGCAAATATGTATTTGTTTCAAATCTAGATTTGTGTGTAAGTTGACAGGAGGAGTGGACTTTCTGCAGGCTGTAAAATGACATCACTCTGACTCACAGTTCATTCCCCAATCAAATGATAAATGGAAGTTTGACCAATTAGAAGCTGAGAGAGAGGTAGGGTCAGTGATGCTAGAACACACCCACATTCTAAACACATAAAAGCAGACAGACAGGACAGATAGGGACTTTTCAATTCCATCTGCAGCGGGACGCTCTGCCGGAAAAATCCATGCTTTACCTCCATCAAACCTCCAGAGAGCCAAACTAGAGACTTCAATCTATCCAGAACTAGAGACCCAGACCAGAGAACCAGAGAGAGCTGACCCAGATCACTGTGAAGTGCAGAGACCAGAGGCGAATTTAAAACCCTGACCAGATCCGTGATGAGGCCCATTTCACTCAAGAATATAGTGTGAGTACCTAGAAAACTGTGCAGAACCAATCTCCTAGTTAAAATAATATAATTCAATCCATTTTTTATCTAAGTAGAACTGCAGCTTAGCAATTGTGTTATCCTGCCATCATTTTTAAAGCTGAAAAAGTGTGCGTTTAAAATTTCAAATCTGAAAAACGACCTTTATTCAATCGCTCATATCTCCGCAACCGTTTGTGCTAGAGACTTGCAGTAACTTTTATTTGGAAGCTGAGATCCTAGGCTTTCCTAGGACCCCAAAACGATAGAGATAGTCCTTGTGGTTCCTCTGTAATAGCGCTCGGCGCATCCGCGAATTTTGCCGCGATTTGCAAATTTCTTCACGTGTAAAAAGCTGCTGCTGCTTGCCTTCCATTGCCAGAAATTCGTTTAACCTGCTAACTATCCCTGCATCATTGCTAGTGTGAGCCTGGACTAATATTAACTAGATACCAATCACCCTGAACCTCTGAAAGGGAATTAAAAGCATTTCCAGCATATTTCTCATCCATTGCTAGCACATATAAAAGCATTTGGGCCTGTGTTTTCAAACTTCTGTAGTCTAAGCTTGCTGGGGTGAACTGAATCACATTTGATTGCATTTCTGAGAACTGTGTGCTTCCTTCCATTTCCTTGCATTGCATCAAGGGGGGGAGGGGATTGCCAGAGAAAAGTGATTACATTGTTTGGTTGAAATCATATTGAGTATTTTCTGTACTGCATTCATTGAATATTGCATCCACCTGAGCTTACATAAAGCATCCTCTACCACATTATACTTTTGTTCCTATTTACCAGTGTGCTACCTTATCCATTTCATGTCAACTCATTAGTGATTATAAGAAGTGTGCTATTGCCAGATTCTCCGTTGTTGATCTTTATCATATCAGATTAAGTGTGCTATTCAATTATTAATTTATCATAAGTGTGATATATATATATTTTAAATTATCAAATAAACCTTTTAAACTTGCAAAACAGAACTACTTCTTGGCTCAGTGGGGTCAGGGGGATTCCAAGAGAGGGGTGTTATATAGGGGTAGTCATCCAGAACGTATGAACTGGACATAAAGATATATCAATAAGGGTTTTCATTCAGTATTCTAGACTAGGCGTTAACTTAGCTGTAGTGCTGAATTGAATCCTCTTACAAATTGGGGGCTCGGGCCGGACGTTTGGGTTAGAATACCACTTGTGCAGCTTAATACAGTGTGCTAACTGACGGGATACATACATCCAGTCGGATCACCACGCTGCATTACGCTGTGAAGCATTCCTCAAAAGGGACACTCCAAGAAAAGTTCTGTTCTGCAAAAATAAAATACAAACTTCTGTAAGTCAGGACAGAGACCAATCTCTAGAATGACGACCTTAGTAGACATGAAAATAGCCAGAGAGCACCTCTTGCATAAGCTATTTGTGAGAGGTGAATGGACCGAACAGGGCCAGGATGTGTGGTTGCAGGCCATCACACAACAGGTCACTGAAACAGGGTCAGATATATATAGAGATCAGGGTCCCTTACATGTGGCCCTGAGTGAACTATATATGGCTCCTAAAGCCAAAGAGGAACACAATAAGATTGCCAGGATAGCAGCATACCTGTACCTATATATGGGAGACATGCAGGATAGATGTGCTGAAAGCCAAAATCTGGCAAATAGGCAACAGATGGCATTACAGAAGGCCCAATCTGATCTGGACTCTTCTGAGCAGAGGCTGCAGAGGAGCCAGGAGGCAGAAAATAATAGTAGGCAATATATCATTAAAATAAAAGAGGATATGGGCATCCTACAACAGGAAAAGACAGACCAGGATACCCGATTTCTGGCCCTGCAGAAGGAGCACCAAGACAGTTTGGACTCCTTACTGCAGAACCAGAAAAAGCTGGAGCAACAGATCTATTTCAACAGGGCATGCACAGAGCAGGTAGCCACCCTGCAAATCCAACTAGACAGAGAGAAAGAGGAGAGCAATAAACTGATTCTGAAAGACCTGGATACCCAGGCAGAGTTTGATGAGGAGCGCCAAAAAGCTGGTGCCCTTCAACGGCAAAGGGACGACCTGGCGGCACAAATGCAGGCTCTTAGTCAGGAAAGAGACGCCATAGGCCAGGAAGTCTGCCACTTAAAAAAGGAAATTGAAGAAAATCACCTGGCCCTCCAGGGGCTGGGTGATCTCCAAAAAGAAAACCAGAACTTGGTAGAGCACACCAGAAGGGTGGAAGATGCTCTAGCAAGAAAGGAGCAGGCCAATAGGGACATTGCCCAGGAGGTAAACCTCCTGCAGCAAAGACTGGCCCAGTTCTCCAGGACCAACCAGGAAGCACAGAGGGAGAATGAGGCCCTCTGTCAACACAATGATAGGCTCCAGCAACAGGTAGCGATGCAGGAGAAACTGATAGAGTCGAGTAAGGCCTTAACAGAGGAACTGAAGGCACAAATGCAGGCTCTTGCATTGCAACAGGGAGCAGGGGCGGATAGAGATGAGGTTCGCTGGGAAATGGAAACTCCGGAGCATAACCTCAGGAGCCCTAGTACCAGAGGCCCTCATACCTCTCAGTCCCTGGACTCTGCCACCCCCATGTCCCCTGGTGCACATGAGCACAGGGCCACAGGGATGGCAGATTACTATCCAGCTAAGAGTATGGGGCTCATAGGCCAGTACCACTCAGGAATGGAGGGGTGGGCATCCGGGTATGGGCACCCAAGTACAGTACAGTTCAGTGGGGAACCCCAGGAGAGTAGGCCCATTAAGGGCATCCTGAAAACCTCTGCCCAGTTAGGTCAGTGGAGGGGGTACCCATCAAATCCTGGCAGCAAGGAGGAATCTGAAGATTCCTCTGAACTGCGCAGGACACAGGAGACCAGGTCCCCACATTCTGCCAGCCATTCCCAGGCTCGCAGAATCCGGGAAAACCTGGAAGATCAGACGGGAACCTCTGGGAGCAGTGCCTCTGAGTCCGAGGATGAATGGACAAGGGTTACCCGAACCAAAAAGGCCAATAAGGCAAAAAGGGCCTTGCTTAAGGACCCCTTAAAGCAGATTAAGGCGATCAGGAGCGTCATCACGCCTTACCATAAGAACGCTAAGTATTCTGTTTGGGAGCACTTAGAGTTGTTTGAACAAATGATGGAGACTTTCCATTTGAAGGACAGCCAAAGCTGTATTCAATATGTAAAGTGGACATTCTCCCCGGAATACTCCAGTTTCTTTGCGGGGCTGGAGGACCAAAATCATTTAAGATGGTCCACATATAAGGCGGCCATCCTGAAACATTTTTCTGTTCACAGAAATCCTCAAGAGGCTCGCAAGGCAGCCTACAATTTGCAATGTGGGGAGGATCAGGCCCCACAAGAATTTGTGCAGGAGTTAAAGCGTGCTTTTGCACAGACCACAAGAAGGGTGCGCACAGATAGTAGAGAGTTCATAAATACGTTTTTCCATGCCTTGCCCAAATACATCATGACCCAGCTCGTGAGGGATTTTCATGAGAAAAGATCCTTAGATTGGGTCATTGAACAGGCTACCCGGATCTATGAGGTGCAGAAACCGATAGATAGCAAAAGTAATGCCCAGAAAAACCCCAAAGCCAACAGCACCCCTGCTGCTGCCAAGGTGGCAGAGGTAAAGGTCACCCCCGTTTTGGATTTGGAGATGGGGGGGCCTAAAAACCCACCTGCACCTAATAATGCTAGGCCCAGGAGGTCCTCGGGTCAGTCACAGACAGGGAGCCAGGGAGGCAGCCCCACAAATGGGGTCCCTCGCTCTCCTGACTATGTAAGTCCTCGCTACAAAGGTAACAGACCCATCCTGGGTTATGTGTGGACTCCTCCAGCCCAAGGGGGGGGATCCAGCCAAGCACCTAACCCAGGGAACTTCCCTCCAAACTTCCCACAGGAGGGCAGAAATTTACCAAACCCTGGGCAGAACTTTTTCCCCAGATATCCACCCGACTTCCAACCCCAAAATCATCCATCCTTCTTTCCCCAATTCCCTGAGCCCAGACCACTGAATCCGGGAGAGGGGAGGCCAAGGGTGGAGGGGTACCCAAATCTTCCCAACCAGGGGTACTACCAAAGAAGGGACAGCTACCCTTCCCGGGATCAGCCCAGGGGAGAAAACAGGGTCCCGTATCAGCCTGAGCGGGTTTCCCAGTTAGAGCGCCAGGTTCAAAACATGGCGCGGGATATGGGTCACATACTGAGGGCTCAGCAGAACCCTCAGATCGGCATGCCGGCGCAGAACGTACCCAACTCTGGACCTGGTGCTCCAGAACAATGACGGGGGCAGCACCCCGATAACTCACCGGTTCCCAGGGAGGAGGCACGAAGGGAAGGGGGGTGTAAAGCCTTGGAGGAAGCTTCCTTCCTCACTTGTAAACAGCCCCTGGAAACCCAGGAACCGGAAACAAAATCTCTTGCCCCTGAAAGTCTGCCTCCTAAGGAGCAGAGGGGGGGTAGGAGAAACAAAAGACCCAAACAGACTCAGTTTGAGGAGGAGGTACAGATCTTCCGATTTGAGGGAGAGGGATCCTCAGAGGATCCTGAGAAAAGGATCTTCTCCTTCAGAGAGGGGGGGACTCCCCCCAAAGAAAAATGGGTCCCTAGGGATGCAAATCCAGACTGGGGAGATGTGGAGACTGAGCTACCGCCGCCCACCATCTCATCCCAGAACCAACAGCAAGAAAATAGCCTGGTTCAAACCCATCCTGGTGACTGCCTCCAAAAAGGGGGGGGCGGCCCAGAACCGGAACCAGGGGAACCCACAATGGCTCTGATCTCCAGTTGCCAACTTTTTCTTTCAGATTCCCAAGGCTCTCCACCGACTTCTGCCCAAATCTCTTCGCTAGCGATGTCCAAAACCAGAAAATTAGCCCACCAGTTGTCCAAAAATGTACATTATCTGTGCCCCCTTGAGGAGAAGGAGGGAAGATATTATGCCCCGGTACAAGTACAGGGGCAGGGTACAATCTCGGCACTGGTGGACACTGGATCTCAAGCTACCCTTCTGTCCAGAAGGGCCTTTGACGAACTGAATGCAGGAAGGGGAGAGAATTACCAAATTCCTCTCACCTCTCTTCCTGGACAACTGCAGAACTTTGACGGGAAGGAAATTCCCGTTGAGGGGACTGCAGACTTGGACATTAAGATCGGGCGACACAAGTTGAAACACCCGGTCATAGTTGTGACCCCGGAGGGCACCCCTTGTTTACTAGGGAATGACCTCCTGAGAAGGTTGTCACCCCTAATAGATTGTGTAAACAAGGTCCTCTGGACCCAGACTAGCCGACCAATAAAATTAAAACAGAGTGTCAACGATGTTAGTTTAAACGGCACATGCCACATTGTTGAACAAAAATCTGACCAAGTAGAATTTCACTTCCAGAATAGCCAAATTCCAGACGTGACAGTAATAGCAGTAGGACAACAGACTGGTGATGGGGGGTCCTCTCTATTTCTGAAAATCAACCTTCCTTCCAGTTTAAGGTGGTATTCCACGCTGGAAGGAAACACTCTGAAATTCTATACCAATCCACAATCTGAAACTCCCACTCCTATAGTCCAGAAAGATGTGAAATCAGCTCAGAGCCTGGCTGATATTCAGCAAATTGGAGAGCAGTTGTTCATCCCTGTTCAGTTAAATGATGGGAAGGACTCTGTTCTCGCTCGAGTGTGTGTGAACAACGGTAAGAGCTTCATCAGCGAAGCCATGTTTCGCCAACTCCCAAAAGATCCAGCCATTCCCACATTCAAACTGATAGACAACTGGGAAATGGACCTGGAAGCACCTAATTCCAAACATCTCCTGCCAAGCAGGTGTATGCTCAAAATCTCCATTGGCAACAAGAGCATAGTCCACAATTGTTGGGTCGTGCGAGACGTCCCTGCCGCCTTTTACTTAGGCAGTGACATTCTCAATCGCTTTGCCATTAGTTTGGACCTAATAAACTTCAAAGCTTGGTCCCGATTAGCGGATAATCCCATGGGCTTTGATGATCCAGAAAAAGCATTTAGGTCAGCTCAATTGCTACCTTATGCAGTTGAAATTCAGATTAAAGAGGAAGTCACCATCCCAGAAAGGACCCGACAATTCTCCCTGGAAGTGAAAGTTAAAAGGGGACAAGAGTTGAAAAACCCTGATGCTTACATACATCTAAACGCTTCTCTCCAACAGCAAGGGTTGGGGGTAAACCCAACACCATTAGTCAACATAGAACATGACACCATTCCAATAGAGGTGGATAACAGCGACTTAAAGAGTATTACTCTAGCCGCAGGCACCATTATTGGAATGGCGGTTGATGACCGACATTTTTCCATCGACTTAGTAAATGAACTGTTAGGACCAATCCCCAAGGACTGTTTTGACAATGACAGTGATGACAATACAACACCAGACAGGATCTTTACCCGGCATGGGGGGAACTTCCTGGTGTACACTTCCTGCCCCTATGGTAAGGAAGATGTGACTTGTGAATTCAGGAGGGATGAGGTGATTTTCCAGGTTCATGAAGGCTGCCTTTCCCACCTGAAGCCTCCGGTCCAAATCAGCACTCTGACCAGGGACTTCTCCACCCAGCTGGAGGAGGCCGCTGAAATAGCCAAACCAGAAGTCTTTCCAGGCTTCAGGCAGATGGTGGAAGAGAGAGTCAACCTAGCTGATGCCTGTGTGACTCTGGAACAAAAGCAAAAGTTGAAACAAGTTTTCTTGGATTTCCAAGATCTCTTTGCGGTAGACTCATATGACTGTGGTCGCACTGACATCCACACAACAACAATCCCCACGGACCCTGGCATGACTCCTGTGTTTGTGAAGCAATATCGCTTGCCTCTCGCATCAATGGAGTCCCTTACTGAAATAATTAAGAACCTTGAGTCCCGGGGAATAATCCGTCCAGTCCACAGCACCTTCAATAATCCGGTGCTGGGAATATTGAAGCCAAACGGCCAGTGGAGACTCTGCGCCGACCTTAGGGAGCTCAACAAACGGGTCCATACTTCCCGATGGCCTCTGCCCTACATTGACCAAGGGCTGGCCCAGATTCAGGGGTCACAGGTATTCACTGCAATAGACCTGACCAATGGATACTGGACCGTGCCTGTCAGCAGGGAGGACCAATACAAACTGGCTTTTACCTTTGGGGGCCAGCAGTACACATGGACCCGGACTCCCTTCGGATACCTCAACTCCGGCAATGAATTCAACATTTTCCTACATAAGGCCATGCCCGACCTGGGTGCAAGGGGTAACCTGGCTTATGTAGATGATGTCCTCATCAAAAGTTCATCTGTGGAGGAACACATAGCGGAGATCCGTTATGTTCTGACACAGTTGAGGGCCGCCGGAGCAAAACTTTCCTTTCAGAAAGCACAGTGGTGTAGAACCCGTGTTAATTTCTTGGGGCATGAGATTACTCCTCAGGGTCTCTGTCCCCAGGAAAAGAAAGTGGAAGCACTTCAGAAACTGAAAGACCCCACAACTCTGCGAGAACTAAGGAGCCTCCTTGGACTGACTAATTACAGCAGGAAGTTCATTGAGGGCTACGCAGAGATCACCAGACCCCTGATTCATCTCCTGAAGGGGGGGGTCAAGTGGGAATGGGGTCCAGAACAAGCCGAGGCAGTAAAACAACTCAAAAGAAGCCTCTCACAAGCGCCTTGCCTAGCTTACCCTGTCAGAAACAAGGAGTTCTTCCTGGAGACAGGGTTCTCTAATACGTGCTTGACGGCCGCATTATACCAAAAGCATGACAAGGTCAATAAAGTAATCTCCTATGCGAGCAAAACTTTATCCTCTGTGGAGGAAAAATTCAACGATTGTGAGAAGGCACTCCTGGCAACGGTGTGGGCATTGAAGAATTACCGCCCGTTTATCCAGGGGGAACACATCATAGTGGAGACTCCACACCAGCCTCTGCAATATCTCCAAAGTGACAGAATCCGGGCCGGAAATGTGAGTAATTCCCGAATTACTTCCTGGATTCTGTCAATGCAAGGCTTTCCTGTGGAGGTCAGATATGGCCAAAACAAGAAGAGTCCCCTCGCGCAAGGTCTGGCTGACTTGCATGATTGTGCCAGAGAAAACTGTCTCGAGGACGAAAGTCTAAAAATAAAGGACAACATGGAGGCATACCTTAATTCCCCCCACAAAGTCTTTGAAGAAGACAAGTGTGAGGGAATGCCCACTGTGTATGTGGATGGATGCTCTTACCATGTTGACAACAAAGGGGAGAAAGAACTGGTGGCTGACGTAGGGAATGCATGGGTGAATGAGTCCCCAGAACCCTCCGCTGGATACAAAATTGGTCCCCGAAGTAGTCAGGTGGCAGAATTGATGGCTGTGCATCAGGCCATCCTCACTGCTATCCAGCATCAACTCCACGAACTGGTCATGATCACAGATTCGGATTATGTACGGAACGGGTTCGTGGAGCACCTGGTTAATTGGAAAACCAGAGGCATGTTATGTGCTAACAACAAACCCTTGAAACATGGGAAGTTGATCCAAAACATTGATGATTTGGTCACCTCGAATGAGATGACCATCTATTGGAAAAAGATCAAGGGTCATTCCAAAGTAGAGGGACCAGACAAAACTGGAAACGACTTAGCTGATCAGCTGGCCAAAACCGGGGCCATCCAAGGGGATCTAATTGAGATTGAGTCCCTGTTGGGGGAAATCCAGGTCACTGCCATCACTAGGTCCCAGACAAATGCTCACAACGACCTTTCAATTGCACAATGGAGTAAGGAGACCCCTGATGCTGATTTGATTACCGCTCAGAAGGGGGATCCAATAATTGGTAAATTTTACCAGCACCTTGAGGACCCTGAGAACTTTCCCCTGACGGATACCGATTACATTGGGAAAGAGGACCTAAGAGTGTTAATGAAATGTCCAAAAATGTTCCGAATCCAAGACGGTTTGTTGGTAAGGAAATCCAAAGCTGGCCACGATCAGTGGGTGGTTCCTACCTCATTCCGAAGCCTGATGTTAAGTCACGCCCATGATGCGGCCACCGCCGGTCATAGGGGGTTTCACACAACATTGGAA